>NC_142684.1:167620000-168245000 GCF_056320005.1 Nelumbo lutea | reverse complement strand
AAGATCCTTGAGCCTGTTCATGGAGGATGCTGGCATGCTACATCAGTCATCTTGTGCCAGTACCCCACAACAGAATGGGGTTGTTAAGCGCAAAAATAGACACTTATTGGAGACCGCTTGAGCTTTATTATTTCAGCACAAGGTTCCCAAGCACTACTGGTCCCAAGCAGTCCTTACCGCATCATATCTGATAAATCGGATGCCATCCAAGGCGTTGGGTATGAAAACTCCTTTCTCTATCCTTTGCCCTAATCATCCAGACTTTCCTCTTCCACCTAGAGTCTTTGGTTGTGTATGTTTTATACATGTAAAGGGTCCAAAGAAGACAAAGTTGGATCCTAGGGCTATGAAAGGAATCTTTCTAGGGTACTCTCCTACACAGAAAGGTTACAAGTGTTATGATCCCGTCACCAAGAAAAAATATGTCACAGAAGATGTGGTATTTTTTGAGTCTCACTCCTATTTTCATTCTTCTCAGAATCCTCTTCAGGGGGAGACTAGTGGGATGGAAGAGGTATTAATGAAGAACACTTTTCTAAATGGTGATCTACATGAAGAGGTATTCATGGATCCTCCACCAGGTTATGGCTTTGATGGGAAAGTATGTTAACTGAGGAAAGCAGTATATGGCCTTAAACAGTCTCCTCGGGCTTGGTTTGAGAGACTTTGTGGGGCCATGAAGAGAGTGGGATACACTCAAAGTGGTGCAGATCATACTTTGTTCATAAGGAATCAGAATAGCCGACTTACGGTACTAATCGTCTATGTGGATGATATGGTGATTACAGGGGATGATCTGGAAGAGATAAAAAGATTATAGTTCTTCGCTTCTATGTTTGAGATCAAAGACTTGGGCCATCTGAGATACTTCCTTGGAATTGAAGTTGCTAGGTCATAAGAGGGCATCTATATATGTCAGCGGAAGTATGTCCTTGATCTTCTAGGGGAGACAGGTATGATGGGGTGTAGACCAGCAGATACTCCAATAGAACAGAACCATGGTCTACAGGAATCAGTTGGAGAGGACTACCTTAATAAAGAAAGATACCAAAAACTGGTAGGGAAGTTGATATATTCGTCTCACTCGACCAGATATTGCTTATGCTGTATATGTTGTCAGCCAGTTCATGCACTCTCCAAAGATTCCTCATATGAGAGCAGTGGAAAGAATTCTTATGTACTTGAAGACTTGCCCAAGAAAAAGAATTCTGTTCATAAAACACAATAAAATTGAAATTGAAGCGTATACTGATGCAGATTGAGCTGGCTCTGTTGGAGACATGAAGTCTACTTCTGGGTATTGCATGTTTGTTGGAGAGGCTGAATATCGTGCTATGGCTCATGGTGTTGCTGAACTGCTGTGGCTTAGGACCCTTCTTGGTGAGCTCGAGATAAAGGTTGAGTGTCCTCTCAGGCTGTACTATGATAACAAGGCTGCCATCAACATTGCAAATAACCAAGTGCAACATGATAGGACGGAGCACATTGTGATTGACCAACACTTCGTTAGAGAAAGAATCGTCTCGGGAGAACTTTGCATTCCTTATATTCCTTTCGAGATGCAGATTGCAGATGTGTTAACTAAAGGACTAGCTTCAACGAAGTTCTTAGAGTTACTTGGCAAGCTAAACATGACTGACATCCATGCTTAGCTTGAGGGGGAGTGTTGGTTCGGCTGTTTTAGTGTTTATGTTAGCCATATTTGTGTCTTAAGTTCTTAGTTATTGGGCCTAAACTTGCTTAATGTTTTATTTGATTTATTTGTCTAGGTGTCCCATCACTAATTAGGGGCATTCTAGTCCATTCATGTAACATTATTTTATAATCATCTATATAAGATTGTAGGGCCGGCTGAAGTGAGTATGCCGCCTTTCTCAAATCTTCTTTTCTTCTTCTTCTTCTTCTTCTTCGGCTACTGTGTTCCAGCAAACAGATCCCATTCGTGTCACGACTAATCCCAATCACCTTCCTTGTCTCCAAGTCCTGAAAAACACATTGGTCAAGGAAAAAGGTTATTGAACAATTCTGATGTTTTGTAATGCTACTGACTGAAAGCAAGTTAGTATTAAGCTTAGGAACATGCAGAGTTGAAGATAAGGAGATGGCATTAGACAACTTGATGTCTCTCTTGCCCAACATGTGAACAAGGGAACCATCAGCAATAGACACTTTATCTCTGCCGAAAGATAAGTGATATGTAGTGAACAGTGATGGCAAGCCAGTCATAAGATCAGGTGCACTTGAGTCTATTACCCAACAATGTTTAGTGTCACCTGGAGTTGAAGCATGATAAGCTGGGGCCTGAGTACCTGAATGAGCAAAAGCTGATGTGGGAGCTGATGGCGGTTGAGATGATTGAGCTGAATTTCCAAATTCCTTTTCCAACTGAGTCAAGGCAGCTCGGACAGCAGCTAGGGTGTCTAGAGGTGTGCCTTTTGTGCCCGATGAGGAGGTACAATCAATATAAAAAGCCATATTAGCATTTCCCCTTTTGTTCCTGAGTTTTGTTGGGAGTAAATGAGGGTGCAACTTCCAATAGGTGTTTTTAATATGCTTGGGTGTCTTGCAATGTTCACACAGTAGATCCTGCTTGTCTTCCTTCTTTATATCCTTTTCTGTATCACCCCCAGACTTAGGTTTAATTGCTGCCAAGGCTGGTGGGAAGGGCTGATGCTGCATCATAATCTTTCTCCTAGTCTCTTCACTATGCACTAAGGAGTAGGCTTGTGATAGGGTCACACTGTCTCTTGTCAGTAGTTGTTGTCTCACGATATCATACTCAGGATTCAGACTAGCTAGGAACTCAAAAACCCTATTAGTCTCAACCTGCCTTCTATGAGTTTGTGCATCATTCTGGCTTTCCCACTCAAGTGTTTCTAGGTGGTCAATTTCATGCCACAAATATTTCAGTGTAGAGAAGTTAATCGAGACTGGTTTCTCTCCTTGCTTAAGGTTGTTAACCTCACATTTCAGTTCATAAGCCCTAGCAACATTAAGGGGTTGGGAGTATGTATCTTTCATGACATCCCAGATTTCCTTAATTGTTTTTGCCACAAATAGTTCCGGCTGATATGTGGGTGCATAGAGTTGCATAGCCATGTTATAACCAAATAGTTCTCCTGAAGCCATTTGGTATAGGTTTGGTCCTCCTTAGTTGGTTCCTTCACATCTCCCAACAAGTAGCTCAGTTTTCCCCTTCCCCCAATGGCCATCATGGCTGATTGAGCCCATTCTAGGTAGTTTGATCCATCAAACTTAACGGTTGTAATCTGAAAGGTATTCTCAGACATGTTACCAGAATTGCTAGTCCCAAAAACACCTTCCCCATGAGTCTTGAACTCCATTCTTGATCAAGAATTAATAAAAAAACCTTTTTTAATTACTGTTATAGGAGAAACAGCACCCAAGCAACTGGTAACATCCGGCCTAGGTCTTCCAAAGAACACTGAAAACAGAATTCTGAACGAAACCAGCTCAAATTCTGATATGAAACAAATAACAGTTCTGAAGTTTAGGGTTTTCTCTCAAAACCCTAAAGAAAACACAGATTTTTCAGCCGCACCTCTCAGACTAAACCAAGATGATCTTCTCTAAAGTCAATCACAAGAAAAAAGCTTACTTTATGAAAAAATCTCTGGCCGCCACCTTCTGGTTGATGCAAAACCCAAATCTTGAGGATCCAAAGCTTCTTTTGATTCTTCCTGACTAGTGGAACTCTCCTAGACTTCTACAATCTCTTTAGTAGCAGCCACACACTACCAGTAACCTCCAAGAATCAGCCGATCCTCCTTCCTTGTTGAAAAGCTTCCAAACCTAGGAGTTTCTCATGCAGTCGGCCTAATCAGACTAGCATAAGAGCTCCTTGGTCGGCTCTGATACCACATAGTCGATCTAGACTACAATCAGTCTTGAATTAAAAAGAAAAAGGATGCAAAATTGAAGAGGAGAAGAAGAGAAGAAAGGAAGAGAAAAGGTACACGAAGAGAGTTTCAGAAAAGAGAGAGGGAAGGTCATAATTTCTGCCGACCCATTCTTACTATTTATATAACTATTGGCTAACTGTAAAAGGGCTGAATTGCTCTTATTGCTTACATGGCAAATAGAATAAGAAATAACTAATAATAAAGCTGAAATAACTACCAACTAACACTGTCATATCTAACAGAAATATTGCTGCCATACGAACACTGTGGGGACCACATCAGTGGGGTCCACATCAGTGTTCTTTACAAGGTGTGTCTAGATGCACAGATGAGGCACATATTAAGGCTTATGCATTGCTTGAAGTTAGGTAAAACCCCTTTCAAAAGGTGCATTCCTGGTATGCTTAGGTGCACTCGGGTCACCTTGCATCTCAACCCAAGCATACAGCTTATTTTAGTTTGCTTTTTTGGTTATTTTTTTATTTTTTATTTATTTTTTCTATATTGTTGTGTGTTTTGTACCTTTGTAATGGTCTATTAACTTTTAGATTACCTTTATTGGTGCTTGCGCACTAGTAATGGTTCATCAGCCTTTAAAAGAAACAAAATTGAAGACATTTCAAATATCTGATGCTCTAGTTGTTGTAGATAGGATCCCAGATACCAAAGTTTCCACTATCGAAGCAGCAAAAACACAACTGATCTCCGATTCCTAATCCTAAAATAGAATGGACTGTGACCAAAACTACAAAACCAACCCCCTTACATTGGTTCAAGGGGCCTTTCCTTTGGTTCCAGGCCCATCATTCCTTTGCCTCTGTATACCAACCTTCTAGGATTAAGAATGCAAGACATCTAACAAAATCAACTTATCTATGATTCCTAGCCCTAAAATAGAAGGAATTGTGGCCAAAATCACAAAACCGACCCCTTTACATATACTGGGCCAAAAATTTGGGTTGGGGTTGCTGCTCTTGAACCCCTGTATGGGCTTGTTTGGACTTGCCTCAAGGAGCCTTTCCTTTGGTTCCAGGTCCATCTGTCCTCTGCAGCTCTGCCTCTGTAAAGGTGCCAATCTCCTCCTAGGATTAAGAATGGAAGACACCTAACTTCATCTTGTTACTTGATGTAAAGCAACTAGGAGATAAACAAACACATTAAGAGTTTCACATGCTTGAAGCACTTTGGTATGATTCACATTTAGGCCATGTTTGGGAGTGCTTATGCTAAAAATAAGTGCTTATTCGAATAAGCACTTATTTACATTTGGCATCTAGCTTTTTCAATTGGATGTTTGGTGGTCTTTTTCTCCAATAAGCACTTGTGATTCTTATTCTTTTGGCCTTCATTTTCCTTCAAAATTTCAGAATATCCAATCCAAAGTGAATGAATAAAGCATTTTGATAGAATTACTTTCGTAAAAGTGCTTTTATAAAAATGCTTTTGTAAAAGTGCTTTCATAAAAGTACTTTTCGTAAAAGTGCTTTTATAAAAGTACTTTCGTAAAAGTGCTCTTATTAAAACACTTTTGTATAAGTTCTTTCATGTAAAAGTACTTTCATAAAAGTGTTTTCATAAAAGTACTTCGCTTTTGTAAAAGTAACAGTGTTGCTAAAAGTAGCAATATTGAAAGGGGATAATTGGTGCTCTAAAAATTTACTAAGGACAATTCTGGGAGAAAAAATCTGAATAAGTGCTTATTGTATGAGCACTTAAGAAAAGCTGGAAATTTGGGCTTAAAAAATAAGCCCTTCTTTTTAAAATAAGCACTTATTTCCCAAACACCAATAAGTGCTTAATGGTCTGGTTTCAGCCCAAATAAGCACTTTTACTCTGAATTTTTTTTTTTATATATTAATCTTGTATTTTAGTATGACTAATAACCTTTTAAAAACATTCAGTTTCTTTTGAAATTCAGTTTTGCATATATATATATATATATATATATATGTATATATAACAGAAGAAGGAAATTTTGTTAAGCCCTTCTTTTTAAAAATAAGCACTTATTTTGGGCTAATAAATGCTTAATGGTTTGGTCCCAGCCTAAATAAGCACGTTTACTCTGAATTTTTTTATATATTATTCTTGTATTTTAATTTGACTAATAACCTTTTAAAAACATCCACTTTCTTTTGAAATTCAGTTTTGCATATTTTTTATGTATGTTTGTGTGTGTGTGTGTGTGTGTATATATATATATATATATATATATATATATATATATATATATATTTGATAATAACAGAAAAAGGAAATTTTATTAAAATAAAAACTAAATATTACAGCCATGTGTAGAGATTACACCACAAACCATTCAGATTACAAGAATTCTTGGATCTCAGTTGTTTTCCAAAAGTTAGACCCTAAATCTGACATGGATATTTGAGCAAATCCGGTAAGATGAGCACCCAACCAGTGACAGCCCTTCCAATGGACTCCACCACCTTCTCTAGCATATATAATTTGATTCAAAATTTTGTGCCCTTCTTTTTCCAGGTGCATGCCTTGCTTTGTCCCTTGCACCTCAGGTGCCATAGAAGGCCTTTGTGCTTTTCTTGCATTCTTTGCTTTTAAACACCTGCTAATAGCCATGGATTCATTGTTGAAGAACACTAAGTTGGAAATTTTTCATCAGAAATGAGAATTATTTCCTTTTTTCATTCATCATATAATTATAATTTGTCACTTACTTGATTAGGGCAAAATGTTTCTAGTTGGTTGCTGTTAGGCCCATTCTTCAATTGGAAATTGTGTTCATATGTGTAATTATTAGCATGTTTGGTAATAGTCCTGTTTTTTTCTTCATTAAAAGTTTTTATTCACCCTATTCTAGATCAGGATGCCTTTGTTTTGAATATATACTGAAATTGGATTTTTGTGTTGATAGGGTTTCACAAAAGAGATTGATTTGGACAAAGATAGATGGCAAGGGTATGGTTCCTAGGCCAATTTGGTAGAATTTCAAGTTTTACCAAATCACTTATTTTCCATTAAAATTTATATGTTTACTTCTATTCTTATTATTATTTATAAGTTTTCTTTCTTGTAAATTGTTCAACGGAAAAAGTTATTAAACAAAAAGGAAGATGCAAAAATTTTACAACTTCCTATTATCCTATATAAAGAACAATCAATGATCTACAATTCAATAAATGAAATACAAAAAGCTTAGTTACAGTCGAGGTTTACAGTTTTGATTTTCACAAAAGTTCTGTTTTTTGATTGGTCATTTTGATAGATTTTTTTTTTTATCAAATATGGGAAACTCTAGCTACTTATTTAATTAGTCTAAGTTGTCAAGGCATATAGGTGAATTCTAGGCAACAATGGAGCACCTAGTCACCTAGGTGAAACTAATTCTTGGTTTATCCCCTAGTTTTATACAAAAGGCATTCATATAAATTGGAAAAAAAAACAACGCTCAAACACTTAGGTGATGTTTGGTAAGAGTGCAAAAGTGAATGAACTGATGTGTATGCAAATTTGTTCAAATAGAAGAAGGATGCAAACCTGGTTTGGTTTTTAGCTGAGAAATTTATATCATCTTGTTTGGTTGTGATGGGTGCAAATTTTGAGTAAAAAGTTTGCTTCCTTTTTTTGAAAGCAAACCTTATTCCCATTTTGAATGCAAAAACGGTTCAAAAGAACAAATTTACTTTCATTTTCAGTACAAAAAAACTTTCTTACACACTAGGGCTGCAAGCTGGATTTCCCAATTGAAGAATTTCAACTGCATTAGGCATGGGTTAGGGTTTGGACCCAATGAAATTTTAACAAATACCCGAACTAACCCAAGCCAAGTTGCACCCTTACCAAATACATGCAAAACCTGCACCTACCAGTCTGAGTTTTATCTCAAAACGTATCAAATCATCAAATCTAAAAGAAAAAAGCATTTCATATATATTAATTTTTGTATCTCAAAGGAAACACTATAATATATAAAGTCTTTAATGGAGCAATTGCATGCCGAAAAAGTTATTAGCAACTAAAGAAGGTTATAATTTTATACTACTAAAAGATTGAAGAGAGGAGTAACAAAAAGGAGAAAATGAAGGGGAGGGGGACAAAGCCTTTTTTCTATTTATTGGCAGATGTTAATTAGGCAGAGGAATTGTTTCAAATACTAAATAATTAAATATTTAGGAGTCTTTTAATTGTTCTCTTTTATTTTTATAAGTCATAAGAGTGGCTTACTCGTGGATCTAAATTTATAAGTTGCCCTTCCTATTTAAATGGAATGTTAGGAGTTAGAGGGTGGAATTGAATTGTTTGTGTTTGAGAGTAGCTAGAGCAACATTTTTTCCTCTCTTTCTACCCTCTCTTCTTTTCTACTACTTGGGGCCTACCACTATATAACATTCTTGTGCAATTCCCAAGGTTAAGAGGGAGGGTGAAGTCGTGTCATTATTCTGTTCTGGTTAATGGGGATCCCCTTTCACCCTTTCTCTTTACCCTAATAACTGATGCTTTTAGTAGATTTATTTCCAAGGCTGAGTGGCGGGGGGGGGGGATTAAGGGATGGATGGTAGGTAGAAAAAATTCCTCAGTTACTCACTTTCAGTTTATAGATGATATGGTAATACTTTGTGAAGGGTGAGATCATAGGTTGGTGAGGAATGTAAAAGAATTGGGGAAGAAGTTCGAACTTGTTTCAAATTTGAAAATCAATCTTGACAAGAGCTGTATTGCAGGGATTAATTTAGAAGGTGAGTTAAACTCTATAAGCGGCTTCTCTAGAGTGTTTTATCACCAATTGGCCTTTGACCTACTTGGGCTTCCCTTTAGGCTCAGTTTGGAAGGAGTACAAATACAAACATGTACAGTGTAAGTCTGTGTATTTTGTATTATTTTGTATGTATTTACACTGTACATGTTCGTATCCGTACTCTTTCCAAACTAAGCCTTAGGAGCAAATCCCAAAGGGAGCAAAAATCTGGAACCCAATCATAGAGAGATGTGCAAAAAGATTTGTAGTGTGGAAAGGGAATTATATTGCATTGGGAGGTAGAATTACTTCGATAAAGAAAGGTCTAGTCAGGAGAGATTTCTTATGGAGAACCAGGGGAGGGCAAGAAAGATCTAGTCAGATGAGAGACAGTATGTATGAGTAAACATGGAGATGGATTGGGTGTGGGCAATATAGAAAAGTAGATATGGTGTTGCTAGGGAAATGGTTATGGAGATGGCCATTGGAGAGGGAGAGGCTATGACATGAGGTGCTGGCCAACATACATGGTAGGTTTGGGTAATGGCTGCTATGCAGGTACATCACATCGGGGTACTTTGGCATCACAATGGAACGCTATCCATGGTATCCTTCATCACTTTCTCAGTTTTGTTAACTATGATGCTGAAGGGATGAGAGATCCATCATATGGATGGCTGAACCCTGCAGGAAGGTTGGGTGAAATTTCAAAAATTTCTCTCTCTCCCATGTGGGAATCACATTTAGAAAACTACATTTTCAAGGATCAATCTTGAAACCAAAAGGGAGTAGAGGGATATAACTGATACGGAGTAATAGTAAACCACCAATGAAGGTGTTCACGCTCAAGGAGAAGACCAAAGACTGCTTCCACCGAAGATGACATGGTGCGTGGTGAAGCAGAGTCAGCAGGACGTTTCTTCAGCAAGAACCGAATTCTTCAACAAGAATATGATGGAGGGCTGGTGAGCACGACTTCAGATTGCCTCTTCTAGCAAAAGGCAATATCAAGAACCGTTTTTGATCACTCCCACTGGTGGAGATCGAACTGGGTAGGGCGGCAAGAGCAGGAACAAGAGCAGAAGATAGAAGCAGTCGAACTGTATATTGTCTTCTCTCTTAATTCAGCTGACTGTTAGATGATCTGGAGGTTCGCCCTTCTCTTCTATTTATAGCCTTAAAGAGAGGATCTCCTAATCCCATTAGAAGTTTCCTAATCCAAATCTTTTATTTGGATCTGGACTCTCTTTAAGAGATAAAGATAAACCCTTATCTATAAATAAAGATCAACCTTCCTAATCTAATTAGGAGTTTCCTGATCCAAATCTTTATTTGGATCTGGACTCTTTGAGTTGATAGGGATAATCCCTTATCCTATCAGCTGATCTAAATCACCATACCACCCCCATTTAATTAATCTTATTAAGCGAGTTCGAATTGGGCTTTAGGCCCATTAAGTCTATGAAGGGATCGACTCTTGTCCACTCGTAACCCAGCCCCCTCCCATCCTTAGTTTTCCAAGCAAAAAAAAAAAAAAAACTTCTCCTCTTCCCAACTAACAGAGCAAAAGTTATTAGATTTTGAGAGTAACTATTCTTTGGTTAGTTTGAGATGAGGAGGAAGCCAAATCTTGGGTTTGTAAGAGAGAGGAATTTTAAGCTTTCAACATAATGATGATACTGCAAGAGGATAGTATTATGTGGCCCCATCAATGTTCTGAAAGTTGTAATCGTATTGTAAATTGTAAAGAGGTTTGAGTCAAATTGTATTGTAAATCGTAAGATTTTTTTCTGATTTTTCTAAAAACTATAAAAAAAGTAAAATGATACCTAAACCTCTAAAAAACTATACATATTAAAAAAAGCTATACGTGTCAATTATCAATGCATGAATGTAAAAGGTCAGTTTTGTCCTTAAAAATAAAGAGTAGAAGAATATTTACAAAAAGGGTCAAGTACATAAGACATATGGTACAACAATACTCCCCAAGGATAGAAAAAGACAAGACTAACCCTTATTCTCTCTACAGGAGGTACTTTTAGAAGCAAAAACGGGGATCTTTACTGGTTTACTCTGAACAATTGCCATTTAGTACAGAGGACTCTATTCTAGCAAGTTCCTGTCATTACTCCAGGAACTGTAGTTGATATTCTCTCTAGGTTATACCAGGATAGAGGTTGGGGAGAACTTCCAAGTGATGGTTAGTTGGATTCATGATGGTGACGAGTGCCCCTTGACCCTTGTTAGGAGCCTAAAGATCAGCAAGCTGTTTGTGGATTCATCAGCCAGAGGAATAGAGAGTTGTTTTTAATTAGGGATCAGCCCTTCTGACTTGGATCAATAGGTGTATTTCATTTATGGTGGACTAGTCTGCTAACCTTTTTATCCTCTCCACTTTGAAAAAGATGCAAATTGGAGATGGTGCACAAATAACCTCCAATTATTATGGTATAGCTTATCTTCACTCAAATCATGCTGAATCTAGCCATGCGCTAAGAGAAAAGTCTTTCTAATTAACTAAAGCATTGGGCATTTATTGACACAATTAATTATGATGAATCAAATTGATAACATTAGACTGTTTAATATTGTATTCTACTATACTATTTAATTCATTTCTTTCATTGTGCTTTCCAATAGGCTATTGTTCTTCTTCCTGTGGTCCTTTAATATATGAGTCCTGAAAAAAAGGAAATTTAATGCAGGCCTTCTGGTTTTTTCCTCATATGAGCTTGAAACTTTTCTCTTAGCTAATGAAGGTTTTCTCTTGAGCATTTTTTCCCACTGTACTTGAAATTATAGCCTCCCCTTCATCTATATTATTCAAAATTGTAAAAGTTTTAGTTCAACCTAGTTGAGGGCTTGAGGCTCAGTGTTACTACAATCTTCTTTATATTAATTGATCATATCCTTTACCTGAAGTTTTAGCCATAAGGATTTTTTTTTCTGAATGTGTGCTTCAGTTTTTCTTAGAAAGAGAAGCAATAAATGAAATGTACTTCACACGTTTTAGGTATATTAAGGACTACGATGGAGGAATCCTTATGGAATGCAAAATTGATCCTAAGCTTCCATACACTGATTTATCAACCATGATTCGACGGCAGAGGCAGGTAAAAAGATAATCTTTGCTCCATCAGTGTCATTATCTTTTTACTTTCATGTAGTTGAAAAAAGGAGAATGCATTTCTGTATTGAAGTAGCATGAGGGTGTTAGCATGGTGGAAAACTCTTAAGTGTAACATCTGGAAAATGCGCTTATGGGCAATTCTCTTAACTCTATCTTAAATACAATGAGATCAACTTATTGTTTGGTAGTTACCTTACAGGACCGGCTACCTTTTGTTTTTTGCATGGTTTTGATTTCTTGATGTCTTGAATTCAAGTAGAACTTCCCGATTTTATTGGTGTCAATTTTCTGATGAAATATGTGTTGTTACTTCCAACTGAGTTTTGCTTGCAGGCAATTGATGAAAAGATAAGAGAACTCTCCAACTGTCACATTGTCTACCCAGGAGTTGACTTCCAAAAGGTATTATATCATCACATTGTCAATTTTATATAGTGGTTATCACTGGACCCTTAGTGCACCGGTATGGGGTCTAGCGCATGGAATTGGATCTAATTGTTGGAGTGTTAAATTTGAAAAGATCCAAGGTTTTGAAGCAGCCCTAGAACCTATTTGCATGTGTGGGTGGGTGGATGGTTATATGTGTGTGCATGGGAGAGGTATTGCGGGCAGGGGGGAGATTTGCTTTAGAATGTTGAAATTTTCTTTGATTCGTAAGCTGTAAAAGTATGGCCTTTGAACAGAGGAATGTAGGACAGAGAGGCAACGATCAAGAATCAGCTACAAAACCTCAACGTCATCATCTATAGAATCTAAACTCTTATGTAACTGACCCCATATAGTTTGGATAACAGGATAAGTTTTAGATTAACAGCTACAAAACCTAAACTTACTAATAAATGAAGAGGCTGAAGTGTCTTGATCTGTGTAGTGGTGGTAGGAGATGCACTGAGGAGACCAACACTGGGCAGCTATCTGTGTAGTGGTGGAAAGAATTTTCAAATTTCCACATAAGACTAAGCTCAGCCTCAGATTATGTCATCTATAGAGTAATTTCTAGAGGCAATACCGCCATTGGGGAGAAAGATGGAACAGTGTCTTGATCGTGAGTCAGAAGTGAATCGCAGGGAGGTTCAGATTGTCTCTGATGGAAGGATACAAGAGGTTGAATACTTTAAATGCAAGCTTTTGATTGGAAGGTCCATGGGAATGGATTTGGAGAAGTGGCTGCCTAGGCTGCTTTTGATGGGGTAAGGAAAGAGTTTTGGGTGTCAGAAGGCTGAACATGGGACTATTCTTGTTTATGTTTCATAGCAGAAAGGAGGCTGAGTGGATTTTGGAGTCCAAAGCCAAACTAAACAGGGGTTGTGATATGCGTTTAAGTGATTGGGAGGCATGTGGTAAATTCTTGAATGCTGATGAAAGGAGTAGCAGATGGCAGAAGATCGACGTTGTGAGAATCCTGGTGGAGGTCGATGAAGTCTTTGCCATTCCAAGAAATTTAGTTCTAGCTTTTGTAGGAGAGCAATATGACTCAAGAATTTTTGTTGTGGGAGAGGATAATACTTTTTTTAGAGCATTTGACGAAGGGAGAGAAGGAAGATTGAGAATCCTTGGGCAAGGTTGGAACTACAGGATGAATCTTCTGTTGAAGAGGGGAAGTCAAAGGGTCGATTGAATGAGGAAGACAATGGAGGGATGTTACAAGGGGTAAAGTGGTAATTTTGGGTGGGATTGGGGCTTTAATTGAGGGGCATGTGGCTGGAGTTGGTAAGGAAAGTATGAAAAGGTGCATTTTGGAGGATGGGATTTTAAATGAAGCTCTCGAGAGGACATTCAAAGGGTCACTACGTTCGAACAAGACTTCGGGTGCTGAGAATGGGGACCAATCACTGAGATTGAAGTTGAAGAGTGGTTGTAGTGGACTTAGCCGCAACAACATAAAGGTAGGTAAAGAATTGGTGTCAATTTCTTGCAATTCAAGAGGAGAAAGAGAGAGGGATTGCTACAGGCTTAGAGCCAGCAAGGTGGAGGGTTGAGTTTGGGTTATCGTTAGCTATGACAGTTCTAGAAGGAAAATGGTGAGCTTGAAGGACAAGGAGAGTTGAGTTGTGGAGGAGTTTCGTCGTTTCATGTGCAGTGAAGCTTTTTCCGTTCTAGGGGAGAAAAGTGATGGAAGATTGGAGTTCGGTGGATATTCATGCCGATCCACCTCTAGTTGGGTGGTTGGCTCTGTTAGAGAAAGGAGAGGAGGGGAAGAAAGTTTTCAAAAGGGGTGGAAAGAAGGGGAGGAGATTGAAGGAGGGGAAGACAAGAGGTTGGAAACAAGCAACCAATTTGAGGAAGCAAGTAGAAGAGAGGGGAATGGTGGGTGAGAAGTTCGAGAAGAGCGTTTATGTTTTGAAGTCCCAGTTGGAAGTCTTGGAGTCGATTTAGGTAGAAGAAGGAATTCTGGAATCAAGAAAAGGGATGCTCTTGATTCAGAGGTGTTGAAGAAAATTAGAGAGCCAAGCAAGTTCCTGCTTGTTCACGTGTTAAACGTTTTTTCATGTTTGAAAGATGGTTTGGTTAGTGCTGGTCCCACTAATATATTCAAGAAAGTTTATAAGAAAAAAGGCTCAAAAGACAAGGTTTTAAAGATAAAAATTGCTAAGACCCAGGGAGCCAAGCGTCAAGATTCTGAAGGGGATGAGCTGCAATGGATGTTGGCTTCTAAGGAAAGTTTGGAGTCAAGGTCAAAGGTTGAGGACATGGAGGAAGGGGATGTTCAAGACAGTGAGGAGGGCTTAATTGCGACTTCATCAGTCAGTGTGGGTGGGTGGGGAGGAGTGGAGGTTGAATGTTTGGTTGATAGGGATGTCAGGATGGGTAAGAGCTTAATCTTGTTTTATTGGGCTGGAGAGTTCACTAGAAAGTCTTTCAAAGCCTTTGTAAAAAGCAAGGGGGAAGAAAGCTTGAAGATCATAGTTGGGGAAGGAGGAGAAGCGTGGAATGAAGGAGATGGACAAGATGAAATGCTCGAGAAGACTTTTAAGTTTCATCTTGTTTGGGGGTGGCTGTCTTTGGTTTCCCTTGGTTTTACTTGATGTATGTGTTTTTGCTGTTGGTAGGCAGGTGTTATCTTAACACCTTGTTGTTTCTTGTACTTGATCTTCTCTTTTTTCTTTTAATAAAATTTTTCTTTTTACCTTTCTAATAAAACAAGGATTAAGTGGACGAGGAGGAGAGAATAAGAATGAGGGAGGTTGGCAAAGAGGGCAATCTATAGTTCAGGTGTGAATCTAAAAATCACATCTTAGAATATGGGGGTGTTTGAACTCCAGAAAAAAGGGAAGTAATCATGTCTTTCTCATGTAGATGGAATCCAGATATGGGTGATCATGGACTGGGCCAGGTTAGCCCCTGTGGTAAGGGCTATAGGCTAGCCCCAGGTTCCGGGCTGGGCCTGATTCTGGGCCTATGAATTTATGTACAAAATATTAAACATATATAACATTTTATATTATATGTCATATGATATGTATATAAAATTAATTTCATGCATTATAAAATATGTACTATAGCTGTCGTTATAATACTTACATATAAAATATAAAATCTAACATGAAATAACATGTGTGTGTGTGTGCAGGCCGGGCTGAAAATAATCACCCTTAAATTCGGATATTATAGTCTTATAAGATTCTGAAAGAGAGGTATGGCATGGGCAACTTGTCATGGAGATTTGGGACAACTGTCGGTGTTTAAAATCCTAGTGAATATTGCTAACAGATTAGAGAAGTTAATGAGAGATTTCCTGTGGGAGCCGGGAGAAGAGAAGAAAGATCATAGAGTTAGCTGGGAGATAGTGTGTAGGAGTAAGTCGTGTGGTGGTTTGGGGCTTGGGAGTATTAGGAGAAGGAATATGACTCTGTTGGGGAAGTGGTTGTGGAGGTTTCCTATGGAGAAGGAGAAGCTATGGGCGAGAATATTGGCAAGTATTCATGGGTTGGAGCACAATGGATGGGACGGTGGAATCAGAGCTAGGATCACAAGCAATTCTCCTTGGAAAGCCATTCTTGACCTGCTACCAGTTTTCATTCCTAATATCAGGTATGACTTGAATTCCGGTAACTCCATAAAAATTTGGGAACAAACTTGGGTGGGGAGCGTCCCTCTAAGGGATCAGTTTCTGTCTTTGTATGCTCTTTCCGATTTGAAAAATGAGCCAATCTCATCTTTCACCACCCCGTCTTCCACTTCTGGGATTGGGTGGAACTTGGGTCTAAGAAGGGATTTGAGGGACTCAGACTTCGACTGTATTTCGAGCCTTCTTGCACTTCTTGATAACGTTGTCTTAGACCCCACTAGGGCGGATTCTAGAATTTGGACACCTACTCCCAATGGAATTTTCTCTTGTGCTTCGTTCTTCAAAGTCTTAAGTCAGTCCACCAGTCCTATCTCGTCCCCTTTCCCTGTTGGTGAGGTTTGGTGCAGAGCTATACCTCCTAGGGTTGGTAGTTTTTGTTGGGAAGCCTATTTGGAAAGAATCAACACTGGTGATCTACTCTAAAAGAAGAGACCCAATACTTGCTTGTCACCTTAGTGGTGTGTTCTGTGTAAAGCAGATGGGGAGACTGGTTTTCACCTAATGGTGTCTTGCCACTTCGCGAGGTCATTGTGGGATTGGGCTTTCTCCTTATTTGGATGCAACTGGAATCCCCCATTGTGGGATTGGGCTTTCCCTTTTTCAGGTGGCGGCTAAAAGGGGAAGGACAATGTGGAGAGGACTAAGGGCTGCAGTATGTTGGACACTGTGGAAAGAAAGAAACTCCAGGATATTCTCAGAAACTCAGAGAGGAACAACAGATCTGAGGGCTATCATACATTTTAGGGTGGTACAGTGGCTGAAATCTTTGAAAATATTCACAGATTACACTGTGGATGACATGTTGAGGAAGTGGGGTGAAATTGCAAATTGCATGCAGACCAAGTCAGTAACGAGTGTGGCTTGGACCCCCCCACCTAGTGGATTCTTCAAATTAGACTTTGATGTATGCATTAGGGGAAACCCGGGACAATCGGGGATCGGGGGTGTTTTTAGAGATGAAAATGGGGTCATCTCTGCTATGTTCTCAGGCCCAATTGGAGTGGGTGACCCCCTTAAGATATGCGCAGTTATGGAAGGAGCCCGAAAAGCCAAGGAATTGAACATCAAGAAACTTATAATTGAAGGGAATTCAGAGGTGGTGATAGGGTGGCTGACTAAAGATCAAAATGATTTATGGAAGTATAATAATGAGAAGAGGAAATTCAAATGGCTGGTGCGGGAGATGGAAGTTAAGACATGTTGGATTAGAAGATCAGCTAATTCCCTAGCTGACGGTTTAGCAAAACAAGGGGCAGAAAGGGATTCTTTGTTTTGGGCTAGGCTGTAACGTTAGTGTATTTGTATCTTTGTTTTTTCTTTTTTCATTTCTTGAAGTTCTTTGTGACTCTCGGAAGATAAGTGTATTTGTCTTCCACTTGTAAATATTCTACTGATGAATTAATGAAAGTGTTATTGATTAAAAAAAGAAAGATTTGGGACAACTGCACATGGTTGGGTTGCACAACCTTCAATTGGGGCCTCAGGTGGGATCTTGATGACTTGGAAAATTTAGCAATGGAAATATATGATTCTATCATGGAAGTTTCTTAGTTTCTATCTGCTGCAAAAACCTAGCCAATAACTTTCGATGGATGTTCACTGGACCAATGATAGTACCTCCATTTTACACATGGCGAGAACTGGAAGGACTACTGATTACAACAACTCTAGAATGCCCTGTAGTGTGTAGAGGGGACTTAAACATCATCCAATTTGTATGTAATAAGAAAAGTTGTTTTAGAGTGAGTACTGAGTAATGACATAATGGAATTTGGATCCTTCATGGATAGCACGTCTCTTATGGACCTTCCCCTAGCAGGAGCACATTTTACATGGACAAAGTGCAAGGACCCATCATGCCTTTTAATTCAAGAACATTTCGATGGAAGTTACCTAGTTCATAGGGTGAATTGAAGAGTGATGGATATGTGTCTTTTTTACAGGAACTTCCTTTTGAAGTCTTTAGATGTAAGTTTAAATATCTCAAGGAGAAAATCAGGATCTGGAACAAAAATGAGCTAGGGTCCATATATACTAGAATAAAGAGAATGCTGGGTCTGTGACTCTGTTCTAAAAAGCATGCTTAGGCACAAAGGCAAGGTGCATTTTAAGGCATACACTTTGCTTGAACCGAAGGGAGAACACTTTCAAAAGACATGCGCCAGGTTTACTTAGGCATGCACTTGGGCTGAGCTGCAAGGTGACTTAGGCATGTCCCTTTTATAAGTTTGCTTTTTTAGTCACTTTTTTGTATATTCCTATGTATTTGTCACCTTTGTAAAGTTCTATGTAGCTTCTAAAGTGCTGCTTGGCAAGTTTTTTTTTTTTTTTAAATATCTTTCAAAAGCTCAATGGAATAAAAGACCTGTTGAGGTTTTGAGAGCTTGTCTTTAAAGATCAAATGGTCTTTGGTATTCTACCAGAAGATCTTCCTAAAAGCTGGGTGGGATGGTGCTCCTAAGGTAAAAGCTTTTTGTTGGAAAGCGTTAAAGAATATCATTAACACTGGACAGATGCTTTAGAGAGGGAAGATTGAATTAGTATTCATCCCTTTATGTGTGCTTCCCTTGCTTTAAGATTGGCGAGAATGCAAATCATTTATTCTTATCTAGTTCCTTTGCAACAATGGTATGGGCTAGTTTCCTTCTCCTTTCTGGCAGTTCTTATTCAGACCAATTGTTTTATCTGTTAAGATTGGTCTTTAATAAATGATTAAATGAAAACTGCCAGAGATGTTTGAAGTTTTTTTTTTTTTTTTTTTCCTTTTGATCTGTATCATTGTTTTTATGGGATGGATGCATATGGCTTGTATTAAAAAACTGGTACTCATTAATATCTTTTTTTTTTTCCTTCAGAAAGAAGCTGGTATTCCCAGAAAAATAATCAAAGTTGAGGATATCCCTGGTTTGAGTAAGTAGCTTGTTGGATTTGCAAAATAGAGAGATTTTTAACTGCTATGCAACAAGATTCCAATATGACAGCTCTATACTAGAAGAACTTTTAACTTTACACATATGTGTTGTTAAGCTTCTATTTATGTACTTGTAAAATTTAACACGTCTATCAACTTGCTCCATGTCCTTTTCTTTCATTTTATACACATCTATGGACATGGAGCAAGTTGATGGATCACTATTGGTGTTTTTGTTACATTTTTAGTCTAGGAGTTGAGAATTTTTTTGCGTGTTTTTGGTGTAATTTTGCATAATAACCTGTAGTCATTTTTTTCAATAGGGGAAGCTGGATGGACTCCAGATCAGTGGGGTCATTCAAGGTTTAGAACAGTACTTCCTTCGACAGATAGTTCCAACTATCGCGAATCACTGAATTCCTTCATGCGCTCGCTATTAAAGGCAAGTTTCATGATCCACTGCAAAGATAACAATATGCAGTTGGCATTTTAAAGTTACACTTGAAAGCTGTTTTAAATTTATCATTCCTTGGGGGCAACAATTATTTAACCTGCTATACAAAATGGAACCAGTAATACTCAAACTGAGCAAATTTTTTATCTGGGTAAGTTAACTACTTAATTTCATTAAAATAAAAGTGTATACAAGCTCTATTACAGGACTGTTATCAGTCTTGAACCCTAATGGATTTCAGGTTCGAAAATAAGAAGAAAGGTAAAGAGAAAAGAGGAGGAAGAGGGAAGAGAAGCAGTAGAACACAAGAGTTGAAAAGGAGGAGCAGAAGCTTAATGTTCTGCTGCCGCCACTTTAATTAATATTTATAGGTTATGCTCATTACATGGAAAGGACAGATCTGCCCTTAGTCTTTACATAACAAATAGAGCAAAAATAAGACTGAAATAAATAACTGAAACAACTAAATGACCAATAACTAACCCTAGGAAGACTAGAACACCTTCTACCCTACGAACCGTAGCTGTGGGGCCCATATCAGTGTTCTCTACACTCCCCCTCAAGCTTGGATAGATCATTCCCAACTTCAATATGTTTATCATTCTCAACTTGGATAGATCCGCCTCTAGCTTCTTCCGTGGTACAGCTTTGGTGAGGATATCTGTCAGCTGCATGTTGGAGGTCATGTATGGGAGACACTTCTTGTGATGAGACCCTCTCTCGTACAAAGTGTCGATCAACTTCAATATGTTTAGTTCTGTCATGCTGCATCGAGTTGTGTGCTATATTAATAGCCGCTTGATTATCACAATACAGCATCAGGGGCTTCTCATACTCAATACCCAACTCCTCAAGTAGTGATCTCAGCCAAAGAATTTCAGCCACTCCGTTAGCCATTGACCTGTACTCAGCTTCAACACTAGATCAGGAGACAACACTCTGTTTCTTACTCCTCCAAGAGACCAGGTTACCTCCCACAAGGGCACAATATCCAGAGGTAGACCTTCTGTCATCAACACTCCAGCCCAATCGGCATTCATATAGACTTCCACTTTCATGTGGTCATTGTTCTTGAACAGTATACCTCTACCCAGGCATCTCTTCAAGTATGCTAGTATTCTTTCTGCTGCTAGAAGGTGCGTGGTTCTAGGAGAATGCATGTACTGACTGACAACACTAACTGCATAACTGATATCTGGCCGAGTGAGACATAGGTATAGGAGCTTTCCCACTAACCGTTGGAACATAACTTTGTCTTCAAGCAGCTCCCCACTCTCTGCACTAATCTTGTGGTTCTGTTCAATGGGTGTATCTGCAGGTTTGACACCTGGCTTTCCAGTTTCAGCCAACAGATCTAGAACATATTTCCTCTAAGAGACAAAGATCTCCTGTTTAGATCTAGCAACCTCAATACCCAAAAAATACCGTAGTGTACCCAGATCTTTCACCTCAAACTCTTGATGGAGTTGTTTGAGGGACTCAATCTCATGGCTGTCATTTCCTGTCACCACAATATCATCAATATATACTGCAAGTAGTGCTAGTGAGGACTCTACCCTCTTGATGAACAGTGTATGATCTGACTGGGCCTGTACATAACTGAACTTCCCAAGGGCTAGTCTGAATCTGTCGAACCAAACTCTTGGTGACTGCTTCAAACCATACAATGCCTTGTTGAGCCGGCATACCTTCTTACCTGCCTCTGTATCATAGAATCCAGGAGGCAACTGCATGTAAACCTCTTCCTGCAAGTCCCCATTCAGGAAAGCATTTTTAACATCCATTTGGTACAAAGGCCAAGTGTAGCTTGTTGCAAGAGATAATAGAACCCGAATGGTGGTCATCTTGTCTACCGGGGCAAATTTCTCCAAGTAATCTATACCATAAGTCTGAGTAAATACCCATCTTTATCCAACTGGTTTCTTTCCTTTGGGCAAGTCAACTAGCTCCCATGTATTATTTTTCAACAGGGCATCCATTTCAACTTGCATTACACCTCTCCACTCCGGGACTGATAGGGCTTCTTGCACTGTTCTTGGAATAGGGACATTAGCAACGGAAGTGAGATAGGACTTGTAGGAGGGAGATAGGCGATCATAGGACAAAAACTGGGAGATGCAGTGGGTTGTAGATGTGGTGCAATGCCGTTTTCCTTTACGGATGGCAATGGGAAGGTCAAGGTCATCTACAGGGGGTGAGGTAGCAACAATGGAAGGAGTCTTTGTGCGCCCTGGGACTGTAATATCTGGACTTGGAGCCGCAGAAGAGGTTGGAGCTGGCCGGGACTGCTGATGATCGGGATTAACCTGTTTGCATTGCCTGTGATAGACTCTCAACTCCCGATCCCCCTGACCACCTTCGCTACTGCAGCCCTCATTACCCACTAGAATAGGTAAGGGAACAACTTCGAAAGTATTAACCCTGCCCTCACTGCACTCCCCCTGAAGAAAAGGACCCAAATCTCCACGTCACTACTCTCCCCTTGAGGAGAGACCCGAGAATAGTAGGGTGTCTCCTCAAAGAAAGTGACATCCATGGATACAAACTTCTTCCCTGAGATAGGATCATAGCAACAATAACCCTTTTGGGTTTGTGCATAACCAAGAAAGATGCATTTGGAGGCCTTGGGTTCGAACTTGGAGTGATGGGGACCGAGAAGCTGAACAAAACAGGTACAACCAAATGTTTTGAGGGGAATAGTGAACAACTCCTCATCTGGGTATAGATGGGAAAAAGGAGATGACATATCAAGAACCCAGGAAGGAACCCGATTAATAAGATATACCGCCGTAAGGATAGCATCACCCCAGAAGCGAATAGGGACATTGGAGGTAAACATAATGCTTCTAGCCACCTCCAAGATGTGCCTATTCTTCCTTTCTGCAACCCCATTCTGTTGAGGTGTATGAGGGCAAGTGCTTTGGTGAATAACCCCATGAGTAAGAAGGTAAGATGCCAATGGCTTAGCAAAGTATTCCTTTGCATTATCAGATCTAAGAACTTTGATCTTGGCATCAAACTGGGTTAGGATCATTTAGTGAAAGTTTTGGGTCAGGGCGGGAACCTCATCTCGTGAACGCATAAGATAAGCCCAAGAAAACCAGGTATGGTCATCAACAAATAACAGAAAATATCTGTACCCACCCATGGAAGGTATGTGATATGGCCCCAAACATTCGTATGCACAAGATCAAAAGGACGATTGCTCATTTTATTGCTCAACGAATAAGAGTGTCTACAATGTTTAGCAAACTCACAACTTTCACATTGCAACTGGGACAACTCAACAGACTCGAACAAATTAGGAAACAGGCTCCTTAAGGACCGAAAAGACAAATGACCCAATCGGTTATGCCAAAGCATTACCGAACTCACACTCTGGGAAACAAGTGACTTCTTATCCCCTGACTCTTTCCGACGAGAACTCTCCCCGAGCAGATAGATCCCATTCGTCTCACAGCCAGTCCCAATCACCTTCTTCGTCTTCAGGTCCTGAAAAACACA
The DNA here is from genome assembly GCF_056320005.1 of Nelumbo lutea. Lineage (NCBI taxonomy): Eukaryota > Viridiplantae > Streptophyta > Magnoliopsida > Proteales > Nelumbonaceae > Nelumbo > Nelumbo lutea. The sequence continues at coordinate 168,222,298 of NC_142684.1, read as the reverse complement.
CCGGTCAGGGAAGAAGGTTACTGAGCAGTTCATGTGTTTGGTAATACTACTGACTAAAAGGAGATTAGTATCAAGCTTAAGGATATGTAAGACAGAAGACAAGGAGATGGTATCCGATAGCTTGATGTCACCTTTGCCAGAAATGGGGACAAGAGAGCCATCAACAATAGATACTTTATCCTACCAAAAGATAAATGATAAGTGGTAAACAATGAAGGCAAGTTAGTCATATGGTCGGATGCACCTGAATCTATTACCCAACAGGGTTCAGTGGTACTCAGAGCCGAGGCATGGCATGTTGAGGCTCGAGTACCTGAATTTGCGGAAGCAAATGTGGCGGGGGCTAATGGTGATTGCGGTGGCTGAGCTGAGTTCCCAACTTCCCCTTCCAACCGTATAAGAGCAGCCCGAACTGCGGCTAAGGTCTCTAAGAATGTGCCTCTTGTGCCATACGAGGATGCTGAATCAGTATGCACTGCCACATGAACGTTACCCTTCTTGCTTCTTAACTTTGTCGGGACCAAATAAGGGTGTAGCTTCCTACATGTTTCTTTTGTGTGTTTGGGTTTCTTATAATGCCCACATACCACATAACTGCTGTTCCCAATACTACCTTCTGCTTTATTCTTAAACTCCATTTCGGTCAAGAACTAGAGGTCTCAAAATTAGGGTTACTACAGTCAAAACCAGCACTTGGACTATCAACCACAATCACAAAATCAGTATAGAACCAATCTGTACTCACAGTAGATGTACATGAAACAGGTATAAAACTGATATGAAATTAGTAACCACACACAACAACAACAGTCTGAACTGTTTTCACCCCCTTTGAAGAGTTCGAAACCCCAAAAGAAAACTAAAAAACAGTTTGAAGAACAAACTGATATGCTGAAGTCGAATTGGGGTTTTAATCAGTCCTAAAAGCAAATTCTCAGCCGTACACTCTAGACAATACCGTACGGATAAGGCTTGTAGTAGGGTTAATATGAAACCCTAAAACTGTTCAATGTTGAGGAGAGAACTATTAGGGTTTGCCACAGTATTAGATCACAAGGTTCAGTCCAGTACTAGGGTTTGTCGCAGGATTAAGACAAAACCCTAGAGGATAGAAAGATAAACCCTAAAGTGGCTCGGCCGCCCTTACTAGATAGGTCCAACCTATCTTCTCTGATAGTACTTCTTTCAGAAAATAAAAAACTTACAATAGGATGTTGTTCGTTGCCTTCCAAGGTTACCCGAACCCTAGCCTTCTCTGATTCTTCCTAATCACCAACTTGCTGCAACTGTGGCAATTCTTCAAATAGCTGCTAATCCTCTAGAGATCTCCAAGAACCAATCAACGAACTCTACTTTCTCAGCTTCTAGCCTTAGATGGTTCTCATGTGGTCGGCTGGACTAGACTGACATGAGAAACCCTAGCTCTAATACCAAGTAGAAGTTCAGGACTGTTATCAGTCTTGAACCCTAATGGATTTCAGGTTCGAAAATAAGAAGAAAGGTAAAGAGAAAAGAGGAGGAAGAGGGAAGAGAAGCAATAGAACACAAGAGTTGAAAAGGATGAGCAGAAGCTTAATGTTCTGCCACCGCCACTTTAATTAATATTTATAGGTTATGCTCATTACATGGAAAGGACAGATCTGCCCTTAGTCTTTACATAACAAATAGAGCAAAATTAAGACCGAAATAAATAACTGAAACAACTAAATGACCAATAGCTAACCCTAGGAAGACTAGAACACCTTCTACCCTACGAACATAGTGGGACCGTAGCTGTGGGGCCCACATCAGTGTTCTCTACAAAGATATACACCGAAATTCCCCATCAGTGCAAAACACAGAATAACCTCAAAAAGAAAGAGCAAGCCACCTAGAATCTTATTCCTATGAGCCAAGGAAAACACAAATCCTAACATGCTACACAATAAAACAAATTGAGGCTAACATCATCCTAGCCAAGCACCACCAAGGACTAGACTCTCTGGCAAAGGCTCCCTAAATCCCCATTTCAAAGCTGCACCTCTGACAAAAAATTACAAGGTTGAATGGCTGCCCCTCCTTCCTCTCCCTCTTCCTTTGGTCGCCAGCTATTCCCCACTCTAATTCCCCTTTTTAGTTCAATTTATACAAGGAATTTTCTTATACTCCCCGGGTAATTGAATCAAACTTCAATTATTATTTGCATGTACATTTGCATCTATATGAATACACAAACATGCACAGATAGACAATCAGTGACATGCATTTCTCCTTTATCATCTTATGCCATTTTTTTGGTCTAGTTCCTTATTTCATAGTTACCAAATGATAGAAGAAGAATTACTATTAGTGGGTTACACAATGTAAACTATAACATGTATCCTATTGCACACCAGAAGCAAGTAGAGATAGTCATGTCCTTGTAAACACACTTTTTTCTAATTCTACATGCCTTTTTTAAATGCTTTGGCTTTCAATGTAAACAGATAATGCATGATCATCCTGATTCTTGGCCATTCAAGGAGCCTGTTGATGGACGTGATGTGCCTGATTATTATGATATCATCAAAGACCCTATGGGTAAGAAAGACATGTAGTTCATGAAAGCCTTTATTTTATCTTTCTTGCCTAATAGTTGCAAATTCTATACGCTTAGCCTTTGCAATTGTGTTGCACAGTATTACCAAATGATGGGGGCATGCTAGTAGGCAAGTGACTCCATGTTGGCACATCTTTTTTTTTCTTGATAAGACATTTTGACACATCTTCATTTTTATTTAAGTTTTCTTGATTCTTCGACATATTGAGTTTAAACAAATTGAGCTAGAAAGCTTTGTCATGTGATATGTATAGGCTCTCCAGAAGAAAAGCACAGTAAGAGGGTGATAAGGCAATATAAACAGAGCCTCAGTGACATTCCTAGGTATAGGCACAGAATCCAGGGAAGAAAGAAAAGCACAGTAAGAGGGTGATAAGGCACTGTAGGAAAGATGGTGTGAACTGCAGTGGATTGTACACTTTCTCTTCCCCTTACGAAGTGCAATGGGAAAATCAAGGTCAGTGGGATCAGCTACAACAATGGTGTTAGGGACAGAAACATTATCATCAGAAAACATAATAGGCACAGGCTCAAGAGATACTTGGAGCTGTATCTACCGAATCTGGAGTTTCAGAAGGACTGATAGAGAGTGGTGTGGGTTGAGGATGTGTGGAGTCAACCATCATCTGTCGGCGTTGATATTGCTGTGAGGCTGCCCGTAGTGGCTCAGGTAATGAAATTGGAGGTGTAGGTGCTGGCTGAACTAATGGTACAAGTGGTGGCTGAACTGATGTAGATGCTGGCTGAACTGATGGAGGCACCACAGAAACAGGAAGGGGAACAAATTGTGAGTTCTTCTCCCCAAAACTCTCCCCCTGAGGAGAACCACTCGAGAAGAATGTGGATTCAAAAAAGGGTAACATCCATAGTGACAAATCTGCTCCTCGACACTGCGTCATAACAACAATACCCCTTTTGGTTCTGAGCATACCCAAGAAAAACACATTTCTTGGCCTTAGGATCCAATTTCGTACGATGAGGGCCAAGAATGTGAACAAAAGAAACACAACCAAAAATCCTCAGAGGTATATGAAATATCTCTCCATCTAGAAAAAGAAGGCTAAATGGCACCTTAAACCCCAAAGTCTGTGAAGGAACACGGTTAATCAAATGCACAACTGTAAGAATTGCTTCTCCCCAGAACTGCACAGGAATTGAAGCACACACCATAAGACTCCTTGCCACCTCCACAATGTGTCTGTTTTTCCTCTCAGCAACTCCATTCTGTTGCAGTGTATATGCACAACTGCTCTGATGAACTACACCATGTTCTAAGAGATACGTGGTCAGGTCTTTCTCAAAGTACTCTCTAGGATTATCTGATCTAGAAGCCTTAGTTCTCACTCCAAATTGTGTGAGAACCATCTGGTGGAATTGTCATACTAAGTTAGGAACCTCATCACGTGATCTCATCAAATATATCCAAGAATATTGTGTATAATCATCCACAAACAAGAGAAAGTAATGGAATTCTCCCACAAGCAAAAGTACTTCTTTCATTACTTGGTTTAAAAAACTGTCTACAATGCTTTTTAACTGACAACTCTCACACTCCAAAGTAGATAATTGAACAGACTCAAACAACTTTGGGAAAAGACATTTCAAAGAACTAAAAGAAAAGTGTTCCAAGCGCTTGTGCCAAAGCATAATCTGGTTCACTGACTTTGACCCACTATTGCTGCTATTGCTAACATGATGGCCTTGATGTCTCGGAATCTCATCTAGAAGGTAGACTCCATTCACCTCACGACCACTCCCAATCATCTTCTTTGACTCCAGATCCTGCAAAACACAATTATCAAGAAGAAAGGTCACAGAATAATTCAATTTTTTTGTCAAAGAACTAACAGACAGTAGGTTGGTATGAAGTCTAGGGACATGTAAAACAAAAGACAGAGTTATATCATTGGTCACTCTAACTGTCCCCTTCCCAGCAATGGGCATATGTGAACCATCTACTGTGGAGACTCTGTCTCTACGAGAGCACAACCGATAGGAACTGAAAAAGGTAGGGGCATTAGTCATATGCTTAGAAGCTCCTGAATCTATAATCCAGGGAGGTCCCTCCTTACCTGAAGTGGATGCAAGATTTGCAATTGCATATGAACTACCTGTATGTGCAAAGGAAGTGGTGTAGTTGGCTCCTGTATTCTGTTGTCCATGTAGAAGGTTAGAGCTGGGTGAATCTTTCTTACTCATAAACTGTCCAAACCTCTCCAATTCTGTTCTCACTGTTGCTACTGCAATGGATTCACAATCAGTTTGGGAGAGAGGGGCTGAAGAGTCCTGTAGTAGCTACATTTTCATTTCCCTTCTTGTTTCTTATCCGATCAGGCATAAGACTTGGATGAAGCTTCCAATAAGTGTCCCTGGTATGCTTACGCTTCTTGCAATAATCACACACCAAGTCCTTATCTTCCCTTCTAGTCTCACTACTCCCCCTGTCTCCATTCGGCTTAGATTTTCTTGTACCAACCATAGCCAACTAGTCAATCTCAGGCTGTCTCAGCAATACATTCCTCCTACTCCTCTCTAGAGACAAAAGCATAGGCATGAGAGAGTGTCACACCCTCCCTAAAAAGAATATGTTGCCTAGCAATGTCAAATTCAGGGTTCAACTCTGCCAAGAACTCAAAAACCCTATTCCTCTCTACCAGTCTGTGATAAGTTGCTGCATCATTTACACTTTCCCATACACAGTTTCTAAGTGATCTATTTCCTGCCATAAGGTTTTCAGTATAGAGAAATACACAACAAGAGGTTTTTCTCCCTGTTTCATACTTATCACCTGATTTCAATCACTCCATCCCAAATCTCCCTAATAGTATTAGCCCATAGGATATTTTTTGCAATATGAGGTAACATAGAATTACACAGCCCATAGCTGATTGTGCCCACTCCAAATAATTTGTACCATCAAGTTTTATTGTAGTAATGATCCCAGACCAAAAAATATCACTACTACCTCCAACACCCAGTCCCACAGTATTGGTAGATTTCATCTCGGTATTCCAACTCTCCATTTTACTTCAAGCAGTTCAACAGTAAGAAAAAAAAATAGATTGGAGACCTTCAAAAAATAATTTAATATCACACAGAAACCAACCCTTTCGGAAGAAGAAAACCTTAGCTAGAGGGAAATCTCTCTCCTCCCCACGCCTCCCAACAGAGAGAAAAGTGAATCGATCACTCCGAGAGACCTAGAAAATTCCATAAACTAAACCGCCCTCTTCAGAAAATCAAAAGAAAACTAACAATACCTGGGCGCCCAAGATTAGATAAAAAACAAAGAGTCCAACTTTTCTAGGACTCTTCCCCGTACTCCAATTCTTCCTGATTTTGATGCCGAACAGTAGATCACCTTCCTGGTGTCGAGATCCCACCAAAAACTCCAAGAACTGGGCAATCTATAGCATATCGATCAGCCCTTCATGTAGTCGGCTGATCTAGGGCTGCATGAGAATGCTTCAAGAAACCCTAGCCAATGCTCTGATACCAAGTAGGAATCCGCTGAATTAAAATATATGAAACAAAGTAGTTTCTTGAAGAGAGAAGGAAGAGAGAAGGAGAAGAAGAGAAGTTTGAAAGAAAAGAGAGCAAAAATCTGGCCGCCCCCTTCACTTATTATTTATACTAAAATAATAAAACAATACAAAGACAAATATGCCCTTATAGGGTGGCAAAACATAAAACAGCATATGTAACACAAAAACATAATAAAATTTGGACTTACATAACTACTGCGGTCCCCACCCCTATCTAACAACTAACATAAAACATCTACTTAAAAAAACATCATAAAGCTAATTAATCTTCAACAGATTGTTCAAGGATGACATCGATTTTTAGACAGATTGAAGGCATTCCTACAGGAACACTTTCAGACAAAGGACCTTGGCAAATTGAAATACTTTTTGGGCATAGAGGTAGCAAGATCTAAGCATGGCATTATTTTGTGTAAGAGGAAATATGTGTTTGATTTACTGGAAGAAACAGGTTTGTTGGGTACTAAACCGACTAAGACACCTATGAAAACAAATACGAGGCTGAGCAGTGATATAGGTGAAGTATTTGAAGACCCTGGCAGATACCGATGTCTTGTAGGCAAACTAAACTACCTAACCATTACTCGGCCAGATATTTCATTTGCGGTTAGTGTGGTGAGTTAGTTCATGCAGAAACCTTTGGTCCCACATTGGAATGCAGTGCTAAGGATTGTGAGGTACTTGAAAGGAGCTCCTGGTCGTGGTTTGTTGTACAAAAGTGGTGGAAAACTAGAAGTAGAAAGATACACCGATGCTGATTGGGTAGGTTCTATGTCTGATAGACGGTCTACCACAGGCTATTGCACCTTTTTGGGGGGTAACCTGGTAAAATGGAAAAGTAAGAAGCAGAATATAGGGCCATGGCACATACTACTTGTGAATTAGTGTGGCTAAGGAACCTTCTACAGGAGATAGGATATGACATTAGTACTCTAATGAAGCTCTATTGTGACAATCAGGTAGTGGTTCATATCTCTTCCAATCCGATGTTTCATGAAACAACCAAGCACATCAAAGTTGACTGTCATTTTGTGAGAGAGAAGGTGCTGAATGGAGTGATAGAGACTGCATATGTTAATATGGGAAATCAGTGGGCAGTGTTAGCGAAGGGGTATTTTGGTCTTTGTACTTGTTGAGAATGCTGATGTGTACTATTATGTTAGTTCGAGTGCCTCTTACTTAAATAAGGGCACTTATGTCTTTTCCAATTACATTAATAATATAATAACAGGTCTGGCCGAAACTGGGGTTGACTTTTCCTATTTTCAAACTAGACCTTTTCTCTTCTTCTTCCTCTTTCTTCTTCTTTCCTCTCCTCCTTCTTGCTGTTTACTTTACTTTTCAGCTAACAAACAAAACAGACTTCTAGGGCAGGCCGAACTTCAACACTTAACTTAGAGGAAGGGCGAAGGGGGGTATATACAAAGTTATACCTACGAGATGCTTTAGAAAAATAAATAGGACAAAGACTATGTGAATGAAAATTGCACTATAATAGAATTTGGAATGAGGTGTAATTAGAAATTTCTGGCTTGTAACAACCATTTGTTTGTCCTTGTTTATAAATCCGCAGCAAGAGATAGAAGAGGAAGCAAATTATGTGGTAGATACATCTTAAATGTTGTTTTACCAGTAACTACTAATGAAATCCAAAAGGGAAATTTACTAGAGTTGGGAAGACTGGAGTTTTAGATAAATCAAGGACATGCATAGGGAGGCTCAAAAGACATGCATTGAAGGAGTGAGAAAAGATACCGATCAAAAAAGGAGTGAGAAAAGATTGGAGGATTCTTTGTCTAATTTGGGATATGGCTTGTGATAGAGTGAAAAGGCAACAGGATTTGTGCAGCTAACCCCAAGTAGTTAGATATGGTTTTAAGTATTTCATTAGCTATTTTTAGATCTCAAATATACAATTTATGCATCACAGGTTTCTTCTCTTTTCACTCACTTGTTTTTCATTTCTTTCTTGCCACCCTTTCAACACACACCTGTTAGAAGTAGATTTTTGAGATGAGCTGACTAACTATGGAAAATTTGTTCCATTTTGTTCCTTACACCCATTGGAAAAGTTCACCACATGGTGGGTATCAGATGTTCTGATCAATATTTCTCTTCTACAGATTTAAAAACAATGTCAAAGAGGCTGGAATCTGGACAATACTATGTTACATTTGAGATGTTTGTTGCAGATGTCAAGAGGATGTTTGCCAATGCACGCACCTACAACTCACCCGACACCATCTACTATAAATGTGCAACCAGGTGAGTTTGGTGCTCTGATCCCCTATTTCATCCTTTTTTTTTCTTTTCTACTAATTGTAATTTACCATAATTCATAGGCTGGAAAATCATTTCTCAACCAAAGTCCAAGTTCATCTTCAATCCAAACTTCAGCAATAATGAAATTCAAATACCATGAATGTGACTGTTGTTCATGTGGTTGCGTTCTGATTCTGATCATTTCAGCGCTTGCACTGTATCATTTCTGCTGTCAAAGTGGTATACATTTTTTTATCTTTTTTCCTTTTATTTTTTAAATTCTGTTTAAATATGGACAGTTTAAACTTCTGATGATGATACTGATTTCCAACAGGTTCTAAAATATTCCTGCAATGATTGTACGGTAATAGTACAAAAAGCTTTACAAGATTGCCAAAAAAATTCAGTGTATTTTATTTTAAATGCTATCTGCAATATCTGGCACAAAATGACCAAATCTAGTGGTGGTAATTTTGAGTCTTGTAATTGAGTACCTGTATTCGTGGACAAAGGAATTCAGGCCCGGGTGTACAAGGTTTGGAATTTCTTTCATGTATTTTTATGCATTTCTTATGATTCTAAATTCAGAAAGAGAGTTCTTACCAATAAGAATTATTTCTGTTTTCCACTTGGACCTTAGAAAATGAAATCATATGCTGGCAGTTGGTCAACATTATACCATCACAACCTCTAAACTACAAATACATAGTTTCCATAGGCCTCAGTAAATAATTGTAAAATTTTACTCTGGAGCTCATTTTGATTGTAATGACCTTTGAATTTACAAATTCATCCACAGGTTGAGGTATTTAGATGGGGTGCTACATCCATTCGTCCAAAGCGCCTAAATAGCAAATTTCTATAAGACATGAAAATGTTGTTTTAAACATTGATTTTCTATGGTAAATCTTCCGTTAATGCAGGAAACTTAGCTAGTAAATGACAGCTCTGAGCTAGTGGATGACAGCAGATCTTGGGGGAATGAATAAGCTTTGCTAAATCAAGGTTTAAATTACCTACTTGTAACTCTAACAACACTAAGTCTCTCTCCCTAATGTTATAAACTTATAATCTTCAAGACAATGTTCAAAGTATCGACACGTATTGGCCGATATGTATCATTTTGGGACCCTTCCGACACACCCTTACAGTGGGTTTATCGGGGATCTGTCTGGTTTAGGGGGTGGAGGAGCTCTAAACTGGCCTCCCTGAACTGGCTTTGAAAGAAAAAAGTAAAAAAAGGTATTGATTTGTCCGATGCATCGGTAGGGGCACATCGGGCGTACCGATATTTTGAACCTTGAAGGAGGATGCAGTGGAGGCGGAATATCACAAGAGTAATGTTTTCAAAACCAGATCGGATTGGATGGTCGGATCAAGAAAGTTGGGAATTGGTCACCTAATCGTTCTATTTTACCTCAATGTCGCTTTTTGGTCAAAACCATTGATTTAACCAACAAACCACTGACCCAAGCAATCAAACTGTTGACCCAAAACAGAATGGGCCATTTGTTCAGACTAGATGGTTGGACTGTTTGACCTAGGAACCAGTCCCCAAAACGGTTGTGTCCGGTCTGGTTTTAAATACCTTGCACAAGAGTGACTTCTCTTGTGCCTATTTATTGGAAAACGGATGCTAAAGAGGCTTGGTCATTAGAGTTCAAAGGTCACAAAGAACAAGGTGTGTATGCATGAGCTTTTTGCATTTGCACAAAACGTTCCTTTTTATTGGAGAGATTGTGTAAATGTTTTTTCTAAGAAAAAACTGAAGGGATGTGAGATCCATCACATAGACGCCCAAATCGTGCGGAATAGGGTGGGCAAATTTCAAAAATTTCTCTCCCTTTAACTAGGAGTCGTATTCCCTATTTTTGAAAAAATCATATTTTTAATGATCAATCTTGAACCATAAACCGAATCAGATTTGAAATGAAACAGTAACAGAGGGATATACATGATACAAAGAAATAATATCTTTCAATGGAGGTGTTCGCGCCTAAAGAAGATCACCAAAGATTGCTCCCACTGAAAATGACAGTGGATAGAGGAGTAGAATCAACAAGGTCTGTCCCACAAACCGAATTCTTCAGCAAGAATCCAATGGAGATAGTGAACACTTCCTATCAACCTTTTAGCAAAGACTGATGTCAAGATCCAATCTTGACCACTCCTAAGATGTTGGAGAACGAACTGGCAGTATGGCGGTGGCAGGAAGGGATCACAGGGAGAAGGTGCAGTTACACTGTGTATTCTTCTCTTTGTAATTCGAGATCTAGTATCTCTGGAACTTTTGGGATGGTTTGGATGGTTCGACCCCTTCGGCCTTTATAGGCTTAAAGAGATCAGCTCCCAATTTCATCTGGAGTTTCCTAATTCAGACCATTATCTGAATTATGATAATGGTCTGAATTAGGAAACCCTTATCTTATCTGCAGATAAGATAAGGATAAAACCCTTATCTTATCTGCAGATTAAATCAACTTTCTCCTGATCTTATCAAGAGGTTTCCAGATCTGAATTCAGATCTGATATCTCTGAGTGGATAGGGTAGGACTTTATCCTATCTGTTGATTTAATCCCAGATCCGCCCCCTCTATTTAATCAAAAGGACTAGTTCGAAATGGGCTTCAGGCCCAATAAGTCTATGTGCTCAAAACAACTTTCAAACTACTGCCTAGTTGGGCTTCTTTGTATGGTGTGGGACCCAAGCATTGATGTACACATCAACCACATGAGTTCGGCCCAGCCTTTGTTACAAGGCCTAGCCGAATACACTGTTGTGGACAGTGCACCCCCTGAAACCCATCACATGGGCTTCTATTGGGCCGAACACTTACATTAAGTGGTCCTTAGGCCAAGCCACCTTATAAAAACCCAAGGACTGTGAATGCAAGATTAGCCCATTAGGTATTACCCTCAGTGGCCTTATACTTAACCTCTCAACCCATAATGATCAAACATTGCCCGACAAGAGATGACCTCTCCCTCGGCTGCAAGGAACAGTGTTGCATTCTCTACTTATATGGATCTCAGGAATTAAAACATTTTGCAAACATTTTAGAAATCGTAATATATATATTTTTGTCTCATATAAAATATATTTTGCAAAACAAATCTCAACGATTGAAATCGATTGCCGGTAGTCTTGGTTTCCATCAAAGAGAGTGCATCCCCGATCATTACCTTTGTTCGACTAATGGACTGATCCTGTCACTATGATCACCCACTCAGATGAATTCTCGGACTCTCCCAACATACCCAAGTTTTGACTCCCACTAAGGATCTCACTGATTGGTACATCAAAGACAACCCAATCCGACACCTAGTGCAGTATCATAATCGAGTCTAGGGATCAGGTGTAACTTTCCAGTTTTTTCCATTAATCTCCAAGGTCCATGGCAATACTGGAAATCTGGTCCAATTCAAAGATTCAATTAATCATACACTACATGTGCCTTGGATCTCACCCCGACGACTGAGATAGGCCACCCCAACCGACTTGGTGGCACATCAATGTCAACCTTATCAGGATAGGTCTCCTCAGACCGACCCACCGGCTGTGAACATTCTAAACTAACACGAATCTTATTAAGTTTTTAGTTTAAGGGTATAACACAGAAACAAACCACAAGAACATGAATCAAATATACACTTTATTCATTTACAACAAACATCAAAAGTACATCATTCTGATTGAAACATTGGACAAAAATTCTACATCTTTGGAGTAAAGCAACATGATGTGATAGTGGACATTGAAATATGATTCCCCAATTGGAAATTGCATTTTGGGGCCAAGGCTTATGGTTCTGATCACTCAAACAACAAAATTTAACATCCTTTCATCATCATAGACCATGGAGCCTGGAAATCATCAAAGTACTAGTATCAATATACACAATACGTAATTGTGCGATTCAAAGTGGTGAAATATGCATAGAAGAAAACATTTTATGGTGCAAGCTTTGGATCAGATGTTTGGGAAGGCTATTTTCCGTTGAACATGGCCATTCGCTATTTATCCTAATTGTTAATGTATTGGCGACCCTGAAAACCAAACCAATATATATCAGCCAACACGCTCCATAGTAGAAATCATTGGTGCTGTTGAGTTGAGGAGCCGGTCTCATATCATTTTAGTGTTGTTCAGCGGGCGTGGTAGTTTAGCTCTTCTCTTACAATTTCCCTGATCAACTCTAATGTTAAGACCGTTCATTCTGAATGACACTACAGTTACCCAACCCTGACCTTACCAATGATATCTGATTATAATCGTGCTATAGTTTTGACCACATTCCTCACATCACATACCTTTCTAGCTCGCCTTTATATTACTCATGAACTTTATCCAAAGTACCGAGGGTCAATGTTAGAGTCCTTCCCAAAATCCACTGTTTCAAATTTATTAACTTAATTTCAATACTGATCTAGCATGCAAGAGGATGCTTTCCTTATCTACAGTGTTCCATAGAATATTAATTGCCACAAGGCCCATAACAATGTAGTTATTAAGGAAGAAAAAAGACAATACAGTTTTTTTGTGGGTAGAATATTAGAATCTTGCAGAAATGGGATTTAAATGCGCTTAAGCATAAACAATCGTAGCTTCCAAACTTAGTCACATCCCGCAAGTCTCCTAAAAATATGGACCAGAATTTAGAAATGTCTGCTCATTTACAGTACTTCTTAAACCAGACTCCAATGTTGAGGAAGCTTTCAAAGTCAGACTGTGGCCTGCATGACAGAAACATACTTCAGATCCTGGCAAAAAGAGAAACATTAAATCATTTACAACAATTGGATGAACGGGGTGCTTACTGATCAATTGCATGAACATCATTGGGAAACACAATTATTTTAACCTTGGTTCCTTTCTCTTTCAATGCTCTAGCATACTATATAAGTACAGATATCAAATATCAGAAGCATTCCCAAAAACAGCATTTTAAACAAAATATGCATTAAAGGTTATCTATTGTATTGACTATCAAAGTATCAATAACTTGCAAGAACTTTTACTTAAACAAGCCAGATATACAAAATAATGGTCATCAGATACCCAGTAAAGAGCTAATATCTATAATAGCCACTTATTCCATATGTTAAAGAAGAGAAAGCATAATCCTACTTGCAATCCATTGGAAACTGGAACCCGAAGGTCCTGGGCGCCCAAAAGAAAAAGGGTTGGTGTTTTGACCTGCAAGAATAAATAAGCTGATGGAGGTTAATTACTACTACATGGTCCTTTCAATCATTATGGATTTTCCAGAAACTGATCAATTTATGAAAAGAATAAGTAGTTCTTTTATCTTAATATTTTTTTTTCTTAATTCAAGATTGTGAAGATAGTTCTTATCGGTTCTTATCAAAGGTCCTTCTAGTCTCATTTCAATTATTTTCCTCAAACTTCTTACCAGTGACAGCTAGTTAGAGTGGATAACTTGACTTTCAAAGAAATTTCTAATGTTATAGAGAGATGATTGTGGAACATACCTTCAAGAGGTGGGAAACAGGTGATTTGCTGTAAAAGAGATTTATGTGTTTAACCAAAGGTGCTTCAGTAAAGTAATTTTTTCCCTCAGTACCACAAGCTTCCACAAAACACCAATCAGGGATATCGGTTGTCCCAGTCATCAATGCAAGATTACAAACTGGATTTCCTGCAGCTGCTGCAGCAAACCTATCTGGTTCCTGTAGGTTACAAAGAAAATTACCATTGAGGAACAAATGTCTTAACATGATTGTTAAGAGTGTAATGATGATCCGTAAATGATTTTAACATATATCTGAAAGACATGCAAGGCAGAAAAACCACCAATTGATGGTTTACCAAACACAATCTCATATGCCATGTGTTAGAATACTTGAGTCAGGGGTATTTTGGTCATTCTGGATTATCTTCTTGAGAGTGAAAGGTCTATTGTATCTGAGTTTAAGTTATGTGTCCCATCTTCTATGAGGGACAAAATGGTCTTTTCTGTAACTCTATGTTTTTGAATAAATACAAGTGGGTCAGCTAGGGAAGAGTGATTTTTTACTCTCTTCTAGTTTGGCCGAACCTTTCTTTCTTCTTCTTCTTCTTCTTCTTCTTCTTTCTCTTTTCTTTCTTCTTCTCTACTTCAACCTAGAATCTGCTAGGGTTTACTAACATGGTATCAGAGCTGTAAGGTCGTATCCTCATTTCTTTCTTGCTGTTGTTCTCTTTCTGGGTTCGCCGCCAACTTTCAGTCATCTTCTTCCTTTTCGACTGACCTGAGTGGAGGTTCGATAAGGGGCTGAAAAGGAATTGTCGTTTTGTGGGCCTGGAGGTGAGGATGCCTCCGGTCGTTGCTGTGGTGGTCGTTGGAGTGATATACTAAACCCTCTATTCAGTATCGAAGAGGGCTGAATGTGGACAGGTATGAACACTACTGTTGTTTGTCCAAGTAAGGAACTGCGAATGTTTCCTTTTGTTTCAAAAGTTGGTTGTGGTGGTGCTCAGTGTGACTGATATGCATCTCAGTCGTGTTCCTCTGCATTTCTCTTCGTATGTCTGTTGAAAGAAGAGTTGTCGACTGCTGAAGTTCACAACAGCAGTAGATTGGTGGTGGTTGTGTCGTGGTGATTGGTGTATCTATGTTTCAAAATATTTAAAAGTGATCTCTTATACCTTGTGTGTAATCAATTCTGCAGTGTGCAGCCCAAGTGTTTGATGTGAGGACTGAGTGATTTCAGTCTTAGTGTGTTGATGGTGAATGGTTCTGCAGTGTGCAGCCCAGGTGTTTGATGTGAAGACTGAGTGATTTCAGCCTTAGTGTGTGGTGTGTAATGTGTATTTGAAGAAGCTGGAATTGGTGGTGTTATAAGTGAGATAAGTCTTGTGAAAGAGTGTGAAGTTGTGTTGTATAGTTGAAGGTGAAATAATTAAGATGGCTTCATTTGAAAATGGGGATGATAACAAAACAGGTGTCATGCTTTCTCCAAACTATTTAAGTGTTCAAATGACATCCATCAAGTTGAATGGTGAGAATTATGTACCATGGGCAAAATCTATGGAGGTGTTCTTGAAGGCCAAGAGGAAGGTAAAACATGTAAGAGAGGAGAAACCTCCCTCTGATTCCCCTGGGTTCAGTGACTGGGAACAAGTAGATGCACAGATAATGACATGGCTCTGGAACAGCATGGAACCAAAGATTAGTGTGAACGTCATGTTCCTAGATACAACTAAGGAAATATGGGATCATGCTAAGAAGTTATACTCTGGACAAGACAATACAACTAGGGTGTATCAGTTGTACCAAGAGTATTTCAATTCAAAGCAAGGGAGTCAAAGCTTAGAAGAGTACTATGCAAGTTTGAGGAACATTCGTAATGAGCTTAATGTGTATCATCCTCTAACATCAGATGTTTAGATCCAACAACAGCAATGTGAGCAGTTTAATGTGACAAGGTTTCTTGTGGGGTTGAAGGCTGAGTATGAGTCTGTTAGAGCACAAATATTGGGAGGATCTGCTCTTCCCTCACTTGAAGAAGTCTTTGCTCGTCTTAAGAGGACATCTATTGAGTCGAGAGAACATTCTTCTCTCTCTGATAGATCTGGTTTGGTAGTGACTAAAGGGGGTGGTCATGGAAATAGAAGTGGTGGTGTCAGGAGTGGACTCCCAAGCAACCGTGGTGGTCACATGTTTAGCAAGGCTAGTGGCCGGACTGGAGGCCGAGACTCAGGGGGAGGTCCGGGAAGAGGAAGGAGTAATACTCAGAGAAAGTGTACACATTGTGGTTTAGTGGGGCACACAGTTAATTTCTGCTATGATTTGCGTGGTGCACCCAACACTTGGGCTAACCATGCTAGGACTAAGGGTAGTGACACAATTACTGAAAGTCAGCAAACTGTCCCAATCCTCTCCGCATCTACTTGTGCTTCTGAGAAGGAAATGGTGAGTGTACCACGTGAAGTATATGAGCAGTTCATTCAAACATCTCAGTAGAACACCGCTACACCTGCCCATTCAGGTATGGCTTGCTTAGCTTCCAAAGACTCACACTGGATCATTGACTCCGGGGCCTCGGACCATATGTCTGGGACTCATGATGTATTTTCTTCCCTTTCCCACTCCACACCTCAAACAGTTACACTTGCTAATGGTTCTACATCTCCTATCTGTGGTGTTGGTGATGTTAATCTCTCCTCCTTGCCTTTATCATCTGTTTTATATGTTCCCAAGTTTCCTTTTAACCTTATGTCTGTCAGCAGATTAACCAAGTCTCATAATTGTTCTGTAACCTTCTACCCTTCTTGTGTGTTTCAGGATCTCAAGACGGGGAGGAAGATTGGTGGAAGGCACGAAGCAGGTGGATTATATTACCTTGATGGTGGTGGTCCTCCAGTAGCTTTTCAGTCATCTCTTACTCCTCTTCAATGGCATTGCAGACTTGGTCATCCTTCTCTCAAGGCCTTGAAGTTACTGGTCCCTTCCTTGACTCATCTTTCATCATTAGATTGTGAGTCATGTCAATTGGGTAAACATCATAGAGTCTCATTTAGTCCAAGAGTTGATAGTTGTGTCTCAAGTCCTTTCTCTTTAGTTCATTCCGATGTATGGGGTCCAATTAAAGTGGTGTCATACAATGGGTATAAGTATTTTGTAATCTTTGTTGACGACTTTTCAAGGATGACATGGATTTATCTTATGAAAGATCGTAGTGAGTTGTTCTCTATTTTTCAAAAATTTTATGCTGAAATACGCACTCAATTTGGTGTTCATATTAAAATTTTTCGCTCCGATAATGCCAAAGAATACAACTCCTCACCATTTCAGCAATACCTAGAACATCATGGGATCATTCATCAAACTTCTTGTGCCTACACCCCACAACAGAACTGTGTAGCTGAACGAAAAAATCGACATCTTCTTGAAACTGCTCGATCCTTGATGATTAATATGAATGCCCCAAAACATTTTTGGAGTGATATTGTTCTCACATCCTGTTTTCTGATCAATCGGATGCCCATGTCAATCCTTGGAAGTCAATCCCCTTTCTCCGTGTTGTTTCCCATTTTATCTCCATTTCCTCTTACCCCAAGAATCTTTGGTTGTGTTTGTTTTGTTCAAAACTTGGGGCCTGGGTTAGACAAGCTAGATGCTCGAGCTACTAAGTGTATCTTTCTTGGCTACTCAAGGACTCAAAAAGGGTATAAGTGTTATAACCCAAAATCCTATAAATCGTTTGTGTGCTCTGATGTCACCTTCTTTGAGTCAGTTCTGTTCTTCTCAGATGTTGGGGTCTCTTCCTCTCCCTCTGTGGTTCCCCTTCCTGTACCTGTTGTGGACATCCTTCCAGTAGCTCCTGTTTCTACTGCAGATGCACATCCTATGCCTGTTACTACTGAGAAGCCGCCAATCACTCAAGTGTATACCCACAGAAGTGCATCGGGCCCTCCTCCACTTCAGCCCCTGTCGACAGATCCTGCTACTGCTCCTTCTCCTTCAGATCCTGATCTTCCTATTGCTCTACGAAAAGGTAAACGTACTTCTACTTCTCACCCCATTTTCACAGTATGTTTCTACTGCTCACCTTTCTGCTTCTCATTGCAAATTTATATCATTACTCTCATATGTTCCCATTCCCAAGACTGTCCAGGAAGCTCTTGCCTCCCTAGGGTGGCGACAAGCCATGGAAGAAGAACTCTCTACTCTATCACACATGGGAACTCACCGCTCTTCCTTCCAGTAAGCACACAGTTGGGTGTAAATGGGTCTACACAGTGAAGTTTCTTCCTGATGGCAGTGTGGAGCGATTGAAAGCGAGGTTGGTGGCCATGGGTTATTCTCAGATGTATGGTGTGGACTATATGGAGACATTTTCTCCTGTGGCTAAGATTGGTTCAATTCGGGTGCTGATTTCATTAGCTGCTCTGTATGATTGGCCTCTTGTACAACTTGATATCAAAAATGCCTTCCTGCATGGTGATCTAGTTGATGAGGTGTATATAGAGCAACCACTAGGGTTTGTTGCTCAGGGGGAGTCTGGCAAAGTGTGTAGGTTCAAAAAGGCAATTTATGAACTGAAACAATCTCCACGTGCTTGGTTTGGCAGGTTCAGTGAAGTGATGAAAACCTTTGGGATGAAACAATGTCAGGTTGATCATTCTGTATTCAACTATAACTCAAAGGATGGGAAAATCCTGCTAGTCGTGTACGTGGATGATATTGTCATAACTGGGAGTGATAGCAATGGAATCAACAGGTTGAAGAAATTCTTACAAGATCACTTCAATACGAAAGATCTGGGGAAGCTGAAATATTTCCTAGGAATAGAGGTTGCGAGGTCAAAACATGGGATCAACCTATGTCAGAGAAAATATGTTATTGATCTACTTGAAGAAACAGGGTTGTTAGGTGCTAAACCAGTAGAGACTCCTATGGAACTCAATGCCAAGCTGAGTGTTGATGCGGGTGAAGAGTTTGATGATCCTAGAAGATACAAAAGGTTGGTGGGCAAATTGAACTACCTGACCATTACCCGACCAGATATATCATTTGTTGTGAGTGTGGTGAGCCAGTTTATGCAACATCCTCGGGTTCCTCACTAGGAAGTTGTTCTGAGAATTGTTAGGTACCTAAAAGGTGCTCCAGGTCGTGGTTTGTTATACCAAAGTGGAGGAACTCTTGAGATAGTAGGGTACACAGGTGCTGACTGGGCTGGTTCTATATCAGATAGAAGATCAACTACAGGGTATTGTACCTTCCTCGATGGCAATCTTATAACTTGGAAGAGCAAGAAACAAACAGTGGTGGCAAGAAGTAGTGCAGAAGCAGAGTACAGGGCTATGGCCCATACCACATGTGAGCTAGTATGGCTGAAGAACTTGCTTCAAGAGATGGGATTCTCAATTGACAAACCCATGAAACTATACTGTGATAACCAAACTGCTGTTCACATCTCTTCCAATCCCGTCTTTCATGAGAGAACTAAGCATATTGAGGTTGATTGTCACTTTGTAAGAGATAAAGTGATAAGTGGGGTGATAACCACATCTCATGTGAGCTTAGGAAATCAGTGGGTAGATCTTCTCACAAAGGGATTGTCTCGGGGAAGAATAGATTACATTTGTAACAAGCTGGGACTATATGATATATACTCTCCAGCTTGAGGGGGAGTGTTAGAATACTCGAGTCAGGGGTATTTTGGTCATTCTGGATTATCTTCTTGAGAGTGAAAGGTCTATTGTATCTAAGTTATGTGTCCCATCTTCTATGAGGGACAAAATGGTCTTTCCTGTAACTCTATGTTTTTGAATAAATACAAGTGGGTCAGCTAGGGAAGAGTGATTTTTTACTTTCTTCTAGTCTGGCCGAACCTTTCTTTCTTCTTCTTCTTCTTCTTCTTCTTCTTCTTCTTCTTCTTCTTCTTCTTTTCTTTCTTCTTCTCTACTTCAACCTAGAATCTGCTAGGGTTTACTAACACCATGAAAGATGGGAAAAATGTGACTGTTGGTCATGACATGACAATCCTTGGGACTATAGCGTGAACTCACCCATGTGAAGATTACAAATATGTGGCCATTTGTGATAATGCGATCTGTTTACACAGAAATAGTGCCAGTATGCAATATCTGCATATAAAATTTGGAAACACTAACATGTGAATTACAGTGTAAAGATGGTCTATAAATGGCTATATATATATATACATGCAAAGAAGCAAAAACCACCAAATTGATAGCTTGATGTTAGAGGTGTAACATACGCGGGTCGTGGTGTTGGGCTGGGGATTTCAGGTCCATGGGTATATATATACATGCAAATATATATATATATATATATATATATATATATATACATGCAAAGAAGCAAAAACCACCAAATTGATAGCTTGATGTTGGAGGTGTAACATACGCGGGTCGTGGTGTTGGGCTGGGGATTTCAGGTCCATGGGCCACCACATCATGCACAGTCGTGCTGTGCCACCCATGGCCTGCATGCCGGCATGGCCCAGCACGTGGCATGGCACGGCCCATGGGACCGAGACCGAGTGCAGCCTGTCCGAGAAACTAGCCGTTGGGGCCCTTGGGGACCCCCCCTCCCAACAGCTAGTTTCATCTTTTTTAGGGGCTTTTTTATAGAAATACCACCCTCAATCAACAGCTATAAGCCTACAAACAGCTATATGGGGGTATTTATTTATTTTGACTTTGGGGGAAGAAAAAGACAATAATGCCCCTCCAACAACTAGTTTAGGACTTTGGGGGCATTTGAGTAAAGTGATGAATGACTTTATAATGACCAAAATGCCCTCCCAACAACTAAAAAATGACTAGTTTTTAAGGTATTTTGGGCAATTGAATTATTTTCAATTCCTATACATAGCACACTATCCTACACCATTCTCGTCACACCAATTCAGCACTTCTCTTCTCAATTCTCATACTGTCTCAGTCTCTCATACACTTAGCAATTTAGGAGAGGCTTTGAGGCTTCAACCATAAATCAAGTTAAGATTCCGAACCAGTAATCTCGGCAAGTGCAATTAAATTAATTTTTTTATAGAATTAAAAAAAGAAAAAAAAATTGGTCGGCTCCTCCCGAAACCAATTCTCCAACATTAAGTTCACTAGCCTGATTTGGAAAGTATTTAAAATAGAGGAGGTTGAGGGGAAGGGAAAAAGGGTCGTTTGCTAAAATGTAGGATTAACTTTAGCTTCAATAGCAAGGGTGGTACTGGTCACTTGGGCAGACATTAGCTCTTCCATGAGTAACAAGAAGCGCACATCTACTTTAAAGATTTGTTGGACTAAGGATAAATTACAAGACTGTTTGTTGGAGAACAGCAGCCGAAGAAGAAGAAGAAGAAGAAGAAGGAGGAGATTTGAGAATGGTGGCTTACTCACTTCAGCTGGCCCTACAATCTTATATAGATGTTTACAAAGTAATGCTACAAGAATGGACTAGAATGCCCCTGATTAGTGATGGGACACCTAGACATAAAAAAAGAATAAAACAAGTTTAGGCCCAATAACTAAGAACTTAAGACATAAATAAGACTAACATAAACACTAAACCAACCGAACCAATACTCCCCCTCAAGCTAAGCATGGATGTCAATCATTTTAGTTTGCCAAGTAAGTCTAAGAATTTGGTTGAAGCAAGTCCTTTTGTTAGCACATCTGCAATCTACATCTCGGAAGGAGTATAAGGAATGCAGAATTCCCTTGAGACTATCCTTTCTCTAACGAAGTATCGGTGAATCTCAATATGCTTCGTCCAATCATGTTGCATTGGGTTATTTGCAATGTTGATGGCAGCCTTGTTGTCATAGTACAGCCTGAGAGGACACTCAACCTTTATCCCAAGCTCACCAAGAAGGGTCCTAAGCCACAATAATTCAGCAACACCATGAGCCATAGCTCGATATTCAACCTCTACACTTGATCTAGCAACCACATTCTACGTTTTACTTCGCCATGTAATCAAATTCCCTCCAACTAACATGCAATACCCAGAAGTAGACTTTCTATCTCCAACAGAACCAGCCCAAGTACCTAAGAATCCTTTCCATTGCTCTCATATGAGGAATCTTTAGAGAGTGCATGAACTAGCTGACAACATGTACAGCATAACCAATATATGGTCGAGTGAGAGACATATATATCAATTTCCCTACCAGTTTTTGGTATCTCTCTTTATCAAGGTAGTCATCTCTTATTGATTCCTGCAGACCATGATTCTGTTCTATTGGAGTATCTACTGGTCTACTCCCCATCATACCTGTCTCCTCTAGAAGATCAAGGACATACTTCCGTTGACATATATAGATGCCCTCTTGTGACCTAGCAACTTCAATTCCAAGGAAGTATCTCAAATGGCCCAAGTCTTTGATCTCAAACTCAGAAGCCAAGAATTCCTTCAATCTTTTTATCTCTTCTAGATCATTCCCTGTAATGATCATATCATCCACATAGACGACGAGTGTCGTAAGTCTGCTATCCTATTTCCTTATGAACAAGGTATGATCTGCACCACTTTGAGTGTATCCCACTCTCTTCATGGCCCCACAGAGCTTCTCAAACCAAGCTCGAGGAGACTGCTTAAGACCATATAATGCTTTCCTCAGTCTACACACTTTCCCATCAAAACCATAACCTGGTGGAGAATCCATGAATACCTCTTCATGTAGATCGCCATTTAGGAAAGCGTTCTTCACATCCAATTGATGTAGCTCCCATGAGAAGTTTGCAGCTAATGACAACAAAACCCGGATTGTATTGAGCTTTGCGACTGGAGCAAAGGTCTCTTTGTAGTCAATCCCTTCCTTTTGAGTAAACCCCTTATGTATGTCAATCCCTTCACATCCATCAAAGGAAGGTCGATTATCTCTTCTCCTTGTGCTACTGGTATTTCTGGGTAGAAAACCTTCAAGAACCTGCTAGTACTGATCAGAACCTAGAGAACTAGGTTCACTGTTGCCCTAGTTCTTGGAGAGAACCCCAAGAGCGGGTTGTGTGTACAGTAGCCGAATGGTGTAGGGGCTGCTGTAAGTTGCTGAGTGGTGTAAGGGCTGTTGTAAGTGGCCGAGTGGTGTAAAGTGTAATGCAGTGACCTAGCCGAGTTCTTTGTGGTCGTGTAGTGCCCTCTTAAAAGTGTTAAACAGGTCTGTATTGGGTGTAACAGATATGACTATGTGGTGGTGCTTGTGATGCACAATCTTTATTGAGTGGCTGTAAGAGGGCTTGTATGTGATTAATAAGTGTTAAATTGATGTTTATGTGGTTCGTGGTGTTGTGAAATCAGTAGTAGTGTGAACAAGAACAAGGCGTGTGTACCCGTTGTTGTGTTTAAGGGCTGCTATAGGAGCTGGAACATCAAACTTCTAATAACAGCACTCAGTTTGTAGTTGAGAATTCAGGTTAGAGGCAACGGTGAAATAGTACCATGGCAGCAATGGGAGATGGGTGTGATGATCAGAAACCTAGTGTGGTGGTTCCCTCTAACTACCTAGGTGTACAGATGACCTCAATTAAACTGAATGGGGAGAACTATGTTCCATGGGCCAAATCAGTGGAAGTTTTCCTCAAGGCAAAGAGGAAAGTGAAGCATGTTAAAGATGATAAACCACCGGTTGACTCTCCAGGGTTTGATGATTGGGAACAAGAGGATGCTCAAATCATGACTTGGTTATGGAATAGTATAGAACCCAAAATTAGTACCAACTTCATGTTCCTAGATACAGCTAAGGATATATGGGAACATGCTAAGAAACTGTATTCTGGACAAGATAATACAACAAGGGTATATCAACTTTATCAAGAATACTTTGATTTGCAACAAGGAAACAAAACACTAGAATACTATGCCTGCATGAAGAATATAAGGAATGAACTCAATGTCTATCATCCCCTCACTCCAGATGTTAAAGTTCAGCAACAGTAGAGAGAACAACTAGATGTTACAAGATTCTTAGTGGGTTGAAATCGGAGTATGAACCAGTTAGAGCCCAAATATTAGGGAGCTCTACCCTTCCTACACTTGAGGAAGTAATCTCACGGCTTCGTAGGATTTGTTTGGGAGAGACAGAGAATCCCACACAGTCTGATAGATCAGCACTTGTGACAGCTAGAGGAAGTGAACGTGGTACAAGAGGGGGAGGACATGCCTCCCGAGGAGGCCGTGGCAGTTCCATGTTTGGCCGGGGTGGTGGTCGTGACTCAGGGGGAGGCTGTGGCAGAGGGAAGAGTAACTCTGCAAGGAAGTGTACTCATTGTGGTAGGGAAGGACACAACGGTGAGTTTCTGCTATGATCTACATGGCCTTCCCTCTAAATGGGCTAATCATGTTATAGCTGGTGAGGTTGATATTAGTGACAGTAAACAGGCAGACCTAACTCCTTCCACATCTACATCTACTTCTGGGAGGGAGATGAGTATGAAGGGTTCCTTCAAACCACTTCACAACATACCACTGCCACTCTTGCCCACTCGGGTATTGTTTGCAAGTCATCTAAAACCTCTCCCTGGATTATTGACTCTGGAGCCTCTGATCACATGACCGGGACTCCAGGTGTGTTCTCCTCTCTTTCTGAAACTTCCACATTACAAACTGTTACACTTGCCAATGGGTCTTCATCTCCCATCTGTGATGTTGGTAATGTTGACATGGCTTCTCTTTCTTTATCATTTATTTTATATGTACCTAAGTTTCCATTCAATCTTATGTCTGTTAGTAAAATAACCAAGGCTCTTAACTATTTTGTTACCTTTTTTCCTTCTACTTGTGTTCTTCAGGATCTCACGATGGGGAAGAAGATTGGTGGGGGGCATGAAGCTGGTGGATTGTACTATCTGGACGGTGGGGGATCTTCAATTTCTCTTCAGACTTCACTTACTCCTCTACAGTGGCATTGCCGACTATGACATCCTTCTCTCAAGTCTCTCAAGATATTAGTTCCATCTTTGAGTCATTTGTCAGTTTTGCAATGTGTGTCATGTCAGTTTGGGAAACATCGTCGTGTTTCCTTCAGTCCTAAAGTTGAGAGTCGTATGTTGAGTCCTTTTTCTTTGGTTCATTCGGATGTTTGGGGCCCGATCAAAATAGAGTCTTATAATGGGTACAAGTATTTCGTTTCTTTTATTGATGATTGTTCAAGAATGAGTGAATTATTTTCCATTTTTCAAAAATTCCATGCTGAAATACGTACACAATTTGGTGTTCCAATCAAAGTTCTCCGTTCAGATAATGGTCGTGAATACTTTCTTACTTCATTTCAACAGTATTTAGAACAGCATGGCATTATTCATCAAACCTCATGTGCATTCACTCCTCAACAAAATGGAGTGGCTGAACGAAAGAACCGCCTGCTCCTTGAAACTGCTCGGTTTGTTCCTCATCATATGAATGTTCCTAAACGGTTTTGGAGTGATGTTGTACTCACTGCATATTTCCTCATTAATCGGATAGCCTCTCTCATTCTTCATGGTCGGTCCTCCTCTATCTTGTTCCCCACTTCATCTCCATTTTCATTAACTCCTCGTGTCTTGGGTTGTGTGTGCTTTGTCCACAATCTGAGTCCTGGAATAGACAAACTAGATGCACGCTCCATTAAATGTGTCTTTCTTGGCTACTCTCGGACTCAAAAAGGATACAAGTGTTATAATCCCATTACTAGAAAGTGTTATGTCTGCCCTGATGTCACCTTTTTTGAGTCTGTCCCCTTCTTCTCAAAACCTGAAGCACCTTCCTCTCCACCATTACTTCTTCTTCCTCTTCCTGTCAGTGATCCAGTTCTAGATGCTGCTGTTGGAGTAGACTCATCACCTCATCCAGTGCAGATCACCACTGAACAACCACCGGTCCGGCAAGTGTATACACGTCGAACAACACCCGCCCCTCCTCCAACTTCTACCTCATCTGCGGATCCTGTCATGGCTCCTGCTGCTAAACCCTCAAACCTTGACCTACCCATTGCCTTACGGAAAGGTAAACGCAGTTCTACCTTCCATCCCATTTCCAATTTTGTTTCATTATCTCGTCTTTCCACCTCACACCGTCAATTTGTTTCACTTTTGTCATCTATTTCCATACCTAACAATGTCCAAGAAGCTCTTAGTTCACTTGGGTGGCGGCAGGCAATGGAGGAGGAACTTTCTGCTCTTCAACATACTCAAACGTGGGAACTCTCTACTCTCCCACCTGGTAAGCACGTTGTGGGCTGTAAATGGGCGTATACTGTGAAATACTTGCAAGATGGTAGTGTGGAGCGTCTGAAGGCCAGAATTGTTGCTAAAGGTTACTCACAGTTGTATGGAGTGGACTACATGGAGACATTCTCTCCGGTGGCTAAGATTGGCTCTATTCGAGATGGAGCATAGATGTCAATCATGCCCAGCTTGTTACAAATATAAGAAATCCAAGCTCCATTAAGAGCTTCTGTAAAGATATCTCCTAACTGCTCTCTAGTCTTCACCTATGCTATAGAGATCAAGTTTTGTTGAATTTTCTCACGAACGAAATGACAGTCTATCTCAATATGTTTAGTTCGTTCATGAAAAACTGGATTCGAAGCAATATGAATCGCAGCTTGATTATCGCACCATAGCTTCGCTGGAACTGAGACTTTAAGACCGACCTCAGTTAAGAGTTGAGAAACCCACATAATCTCACATGAAGTTTGTGCCATTGCTCTATACTCAAATTCTGCACTAGATCGCGACACCACACTTTGCTTCTTACTCTTCAACGAAACCAGATTACCACCAACGAAAACACAATAGCTAATAGTGGACCTTCGATCGATCTTGGAACTTGCCCAGTCCGCATCAGAAAAACACTCAATGTTACTGTGACCATGATTCCGATACAGTATCCCCCATCCAGGAGCTCCTTTCAAGTAACACAAGATTTGTTCTAAGGTTGCTCAATGATGCACTGTAGGAGAGGACATAAATTGACTTACAATACTAACTGAGTAAGCAATGTCTTGACGAGTCGCTGTGAGATAGTTCAACTTTCCAACTAATCTTCCATATCGTTTAGGATCATCAAAAGCATCTCCATCCTTTGTGAGTTGTTGGTTAGGAAGCATTGGAGTACTGCATGGTTTGACTCCCAATTTCCTAGTTTCTGTTAACAGGTCCAAAACATACTTCCTCTGAGACGGGAAAATGCCTCTTTTATTCCTTGCCACCTCAATCTCCAAGAAGTATTTTAGGTGCCCCAAATCTTTAGTATTGAACTGGCTCTGCAAGAAGGATTTCAAGGATGAGATTCCCTTCGTGTCACTCCCAGTGATAACAATATCGTCTACATAAACAAGTAGAATGATACCAAATGTGGACTGCTTATAGAAAGCAGTATGGTCAGATTTGCACTTCCTCATCCCAAACCTCTCTACTGCCTGACTGAATTTTCCAAACCAAGCTCGAGGACTCTGTTTCGAAGACGACAAACTTTCCCAGACTCCCCCTGAGCAACAAACCCAAGTAGTTGCTCCATATAAACCTCCTCCTGAAGAACTCCATGCAGGAAAGCATTTTTCAAGCTGGTAAATAATCGAACTGAAGTCAATTTCACCACAGGGAAGAAAGTATCAAAATACTCCACTCCATATGTCTGTGCATAGCCTTTGGCCACCAGGCGAGCCTTTAGGCAAGCCACTGATCCATCAGAATTAAATTTGACTGCAAAGACCCACTTGCATCCAACCGCTTTCTTACCAACAAGTAAATCAACCATATCCCAAGTACCATTCTCAGTCAAGGCATTTCCTCAAGCATCGCATCACGACACCCAGGATGGGATAAAGCCTGGTGAACAGTTTTGGGAATCCCTACAGAATCAAGAGAGGCAACAAACGAACAAGAAGTAGAGGACAAACGATCATAGGTAACATAAGAGGAAATTGGATAAGTACACTGACGTTTACCTTTCCGAAGAGCAATAGGTAGATCAATATCACTAGGCATTGGATCCGATGATGAAGAGACTGGTGTCAGACTTGTCACAGGAGGATTAGGTCGTCGAGAATAGACTTGAGTAATAGGTAGTTTTGGTTGAGAAGGTGGTGGTGGGGATATTGGAACAACACTAGCATCTGGACCGATGACATGATACACTGGTAGATCACCATCCTCTTGTGGACACACAGGTATAGATGGAGCAGTAAAGAAAGGAAGATGTTCATGGAATGTAACATCAGCTGACACAAGATACCTGTTCAAGAGAGGAGAAAAACATGTGTACCCTTTTTGGAGACGAGAGTATCCCAGGAAGACGCATTTTAATGACTTGGGGTCCAATTTGAAAACCTGCGGACGAACATCACGAACAAAACAAGAGCATCCAAAGATACGAGGTTCAACAGTAAACACAGATTTATTAGGAAACGGAATCTTATAAGGGATTTGATCATTTAGAACAGTGGAATGTATGCGATTAATCAAAAAACACGCTGCAGAAACAACATCAGTCCAAAACTGTTTAGGAACATATGTTTGAAATAAAAGAGCCCTGGCAGTTTCAAGAAGATGCCTATTTTTTCTCTCAGCCACTCCATTTTGAGATGGAGTATCAACACAAGATGATTGATGGAGAATTCCATTCTGAGCCATGTAAGTCTGGAAGGAATCAGAGAAATATTCTTTGGCATTATCACTTCGCAATGTTTGTACAGACACATCAAACTGGGTTTTTATTTCAGCACAGAAGGTTTTAAAATGTGAAAGCAACTCAGAACGAGATTTCATTAAATAAAGCCAAGGCATACGAGAAAAATCATCCACAAAGGTAACAAAATATCAAAATCCAGTCTTAGACATAATAGGGCAAGGTCCCCAAACATCTGAATGTACTAACTCAAAAGCAGGACTAGCCCTTTTATTAACTCGAAAACAGACGATAAACGATGATGTTTTGCAAACTGACAAGACTCACAATCTAAAGAAGATACATCATAAAACTGAGAAGATAACTTCTTTAACAAAGGTAAAGATGGATGCCCCAACCGACAATGAGCTTCAAAAGGAGATAAAGTACTAGAACAGGCAATGGTCTAAGGTTCCTAGGTATCCAAAATGTACAGACCTCCTGATTCTTGTCCTTTACCAATAATCCTCTTCGTCATAAGATCCTGAAACAAACAATGATCAGGAAAGAATGAGATACAACAGTTAAGAGTACGAGTGAGTTTGCTAACAGATACCAAATTAAAAGAAAATTTTGGTAAACTCAATACGAATGAGAAAGAAAGTGTTGGTGTGGGATTGATAGTGCCAGAACCAAGGACAGAAGAAATAGAACCATCTGCTAAGGTAACTGAAGAAGGAAAAGTGTGTGATTGGAAAGTGGAAAAGAGGCTAGGATTACCTGTCATATGATCAGTTGCACCAGAATCAATGACCCACTGAGAGGAAGAAGAAAGAAGACATGTATTGGTTTTACGTGACTCAGCAAGGGCAATGATGGACTGAGAGGAGTTCTTTAATGCCTCTTGATACTGGGTAAATTTCGCATACTCATCTGCAGAAATTGTAATGGTCTGATTTGACAATGGATGAGGAGCATCACTCGTAGTTACAACATGAGCTGACTGAGACCCAGAAGACTTCTGGTTTTTCTTTAGCAATTTCTGGCAAGTCCTTTTAGTGTGTCCTGGTTCATGACAATAGTAGCAAACTACTCCCCCTGTGGCCTGAGTTCTAGCATTCCAACCACTATTACTGCCACCTCTGCTACTATTCTGAGAATGGGACCGGCCAGTTGATCCACTATTTTGACTGACAAGTGCACTAGGTTGTTGTACAGGTGAGGTATGGGAACCAATATCTGTACGAAGGACCCTAGTAAAGACCTCTTTTAAAGAGGTAATCTCAGAATTAGACAAAATCTGTGACTTAGCACCATCAAATTGAGGATTAAGGCCAACCAAAAAACTCATAATAGCCATTTTTTCACGTTGAGTCTGCTGAACTTTGATATCAGTACTAAAAGGTAGCAAGGCGTTCAATTCTTCATAAGTGCATTTGAAATTCATGAAATAGGTCTGAAAAGACTAATCTTGTTGTTCAGCTCGATAAAATGTCTTGCAAACATCAAAAATACGGGAAATAAATTCTTTACCAGAGAACAGAAAAGCCAAATATTCCATTAGTTCTTTTACAAACTCACAGTGAGAGACATGACCGACGTACTCATTCTCAATAGAATTGCGGATTTGCAAAAACAATTGAGCGTCAATCCTTAGCCATTCAGGGCGGGTCTCATTAGTAGGAGGGCCCTTAGTCAGATGGTTGTCCTTAGAGATACTCCGTAAATACAAACGAACAATCTTACTCCAATCTAAATAATTAGTTTCATTTAGTTTTTGTTTAGTGAAATTAGACAGAATGGGGATAATACTAGGCATAGCCAAGTTCTTTTGTTCAACCGCCATCATAAACATAGGAAAATAAACTTTTAACAACCAGCAAAGCCAATAAACACACTTAAACAGAATCGGCGGCAGATACAACACCCAAACAGCAAGAAACCACAACTGGCAGCACGAAAATATCAACTGTATAAAAAGAACAGAGAAGAAAGACTTTCCTGATGGGCAAACAAACACCACAGGAATAACACCAAGGCTGCTATGCTACTCTCCGACCTGTTGCAGACTTGAAAGCCCTCTCCCAATCGAAGATAAGAAGAGATGGGTGAAGGTGGGTAGGCCGATCTGGGATTCCTCTTCCATTGGTAGGGGTGATGAGATGCAGATGTCACTCGGAATGGGTGACCTAGAGATCGTAGTTGCTGCTCACTTGGGCAACGTAAAGAATTCAAAACTGCTCACTTGGGCAGCAGAGGGAAGAAAACCATAAATTAGTTTCAGATTGGAATTTGTGTTTCCAACTCTGATACCATGTGATAGAACAAGAATTGGAAGAAATTGATGTCTTTCTATTAAGAAAGTAGTACATATATATACAACCTTGTAGATATTAAAAATGAAGAAAATCATACAGCCTTGCAGATACAAAAAAGGAAGAAAATCATACAGCCTTGTAGATACTAAAATAGGAAGAAAATCAAAGAAAGAATAATTCCTATAATCAAGCTATTCCTAATTGGGCTAATACTACATATTTACAGCCTATAATTTCGTAACAAATACCAAAGAGAAAACACCAAGAGTGGAACCCAAGAAACATTACTGTACCTGGCCAATCAAGTGGGTTGTTAAAAAACCACCATGAGAACCTCCAAACACAGCTATTTTAGATGGGTCAACAAGTCCCATTTCAATAGCATGATCTATAGCTGTGAGCACATCACTGACATCCTGCCAATTTTAAACAATAAGGGTTAGAAAAAAGTTTCATGACAATATGAAAACATAAAGAGATAAATAGTTTAAAAAACCAAACACAAATAAACAATATAGAGGATGAGAATAGGCACCTGGGAGCCAACCTTCCCAGGAAGAGACTGCAATGCCTCCTCCCCAAATCCCAATGAACCTCTGAAAAAACATGTGTTAGAATAAAATAACAATAACAAATTCATCATTTTAGTAAATTCTGATCATTTTTAGTTTGTTTTATTAATGGTATGCAATATCCGAATCTAGTCCTAGCTCCATCTGGATTCAATGGGTAAATCGATTTGAATCCAAGTACTAATGGATCAAATTTTGATCTAGGTAATATCTGATTAAATGCGATCACTTTGCACTTTTGCAGCCCTAACTTAATTAGTGAAAGAAAGGAAAAGGAAAAAGGAAAATCTTACCTATAATTTACGATCAACAAGTTGTAGCCGATTGATGAGAGAAATGCCAGGGGCTTTGAAAAGCTTGTCACTGAGACAGAATGAGGTCCACCATGAAGGATTACAATTACTGGATTACATGAACCATGCTCCTGAGAGTTGGAAGATACATATATAGCTTCAAAAGGATTTTTGGCACCTGAAGTTCAAAAGTTCAGCATTCAGGGTACTATATACAGCATTGGGAGAGTTAAGAGATTTTATATCCCCTGCCTTGCACCTATCCTTTTCTCATTAATGAATTAATTTTGTTACTGATAAAAAAATATATATTTTGCTTTTTGATAGGTAATAACTTTTATTAATAGCACTTGCCAACAAAGGAATTTTCAGGTTGGTAGTACACTTGCCCCATAAACTGATATTATATTTCTTTAACCAATCACATGTTAGACAGTTGTATACCCTTAGCTCCAATCAGAATGATGTACATTATGAATTTATTGTAAATGAATAAAGTACATATTTGATTCATGTTCCTATGGTGTGTTTCTGTGTAATACCCTTAAACTGGACACTTATGAGACTCGTGTTAGTTTAGAACATTCACAGCCAGTGGATCAGTCTGATGAGACCTATCCTGATAAGGCTGACACTGATGTGCTGCCAAGTCAGTTGGAGCGGCTTGTCTCTGCCACCGGGGTGAGACCCGAGGTACATGCAGTGTAGGATTAATTGAATCTTTGAACCGAACCAGATTTCCAATATTGCCCTGGACCTTGGAGATTGATGGGCAAAACTGGAAAGTTACACCTGACCCCTATACTCGATTATGATATTGCACTAGGTGTCGGATTGGATTGTTTTTGATATGCCAATCAGTGAGATCCTTAACGGGGGGTCAAAACCTGGGTATGTTGGGACAGTCAGAGAATTCATCTGAGTGGATGATCATAGTGACAGGAACAGTCCCTTTGCGGGACAAAGGTAATGATTGGGGATGCACTCTCTGTCGGCAGCCGATTTCAATCGTTGAGATTTGTTTTGCAAAATATATTTTATATGAGATATAAAAGTATATATATATATATATATATATATATATATATATATATATATAAGTGCAGCACAGTTCCTTGCAGCCGAGGGAGAGGTCCTCTCTTGTTGGGCAGTGTTTGATCATTATGGGCTGAGAGGTTCAGTGTAAGGCCATTGAGGGTAATACCTGATGGGCTAATCTTGCATCTGCCCAGTCCCTAGGTGTTACAAGGTGGCTTGGCCCAGGGACCACTTAGGGTAAGTGTTGGGCCCATAGAGCCCATGTGATGGGTTTCAGGGAGTGCATTGTCCATAACAGTGTATTCGGCCAGGCCTTGTAACAAAGGCTGGGCTGAACCCATGTGGCTGATGTGTAGATCAATGTTTGGGTCCCATGCCATACAAGGAAGCCTAACTGGGCAGCAGTTTGGAAGGCTAAGTGAGCACATAACCTTATTGGGCCTAAAGCTCATTTCGAACTGGGCTGATTTGATCAATTAAATGAGGGGCGAATTCTGATATTAGATTAGCATATAGGATTAGGGCCATTCAGATCTGGAAACCTCCTAATAGGATTAGGAGGGGGATGATCTAATTTGCAAATAAGATAAGGGTTTACCCTTATCACTTAAAGGGGATTCTTATCCAGATATGATTTGGATCAGCAACTCCTAATGGGATTAGGAATTAATCCCTTTAAGCTTATAAAAGAATGAAGGGGCGGCAGCCTTTAGAAGACATTCACATTCACATCCTCTTCAAAGCTGAAAACACAGAAGAGAGAATTCAGCATCATTGCGCTAAATTCTTTCTTGCCGCCTCCTTTCTTGTTGCCGCCATATCTACCAGTTCGATCTCTTGTTCTCAGTGGGAGTGATCAAGATTGGATCTTGATATCAGTCCTTTGTGAAAGGGCTGATTGGAAGTAGTGCTCACGTGCCATCCAGCTGATTCTTGCGAAGGATCTGGTTCTTTTGAAGAACGCTGTTGATTCTGCTCCATCCTACACTGCGCCATATTCAGTGGGAGCAGTTTTTGGTTCCTTCCTTGGGCGTGAACACCTTCATTGGGAGATACTATTTCTCCGTATCAGGTATATCCCTCTCCTACTGCTTTTGTTCAGATCTGGTTCGGTTATTGGTTCAAGATTGATCCTTGACAAATATGATTTTTCTAAAATAGGGAATACAATTCCCAGTAGGATGGAGAGAAATTTTTGAAATTCGCCCATTCTATTCCACATTATTCAGGCGTCCATACAATGGATATCTCATCCCTTCATCACACCCCATAACTGACAAAATATTATACAATAAAGTTTATGCACTTCTTGTCACTTCAAATCTTGAGATGATCAGATACAAAATAGCACTTACCAACAAAGAATTGTCCTAACTAATGATCTAGGAAGACTGACAAATATATTATACAATAAGATTTATTCACTTCTTATCACTTTAAATCTTGAGATGCTCAGATACAAAATAGCACTTGCCAACAAAGAGAATTGTCCTAATTAATGATCTAGGAAGGTGTCCAATTCTTGGACTTCACATTATTTTCTATGCAATGTGTCATAACACTGAGCAAAGTATAACAACCACCTATTCCTTATTAATTTTTCTTAAACATGGCCAAAGTAAATATGAACTACTTTATACAATAAGGTTTATGTGCACTCCTGTTCTAAGGATTAGAGAAGAGCAAAAGAATTTTGTTGCATTTCCTTGTGATATAAAACAATTTAAACACTCCAATCCTTCTTTTCTTATAAACAACTAAAAGGAGAAACAGGGTACAATCATCTCCAACCCTAGGTAGCAGGGCAAGGCACAAAAACCTCAAAAGACAAACCACATTTACAATGCCAAAAACCTGAGGTAAAAATAGTAGAGGAAATCTCTTATCCTATTTTTTTTATCAATAACAAGAAATTCCAATAAAAAAAAGTTGGTGATACAAGGGGAGGAGAAAACATCTGTTATCTCCACCAACAAGAAACAAACAAAGCAGAAAGATTAAAGTTTAGCCCAAAACAAAGTACCCCTATTTACCCCTTGTTTTGCTAACCCATCAACAAAGGAGTTTGCACATCTCATAACCCAGTTTACTGTAACTTCCATGTCTCTAATCAGCCATTTGAGAATCTTTTGTTTTCATTGTTGTACCTCCACATCCCATTTTTGTCTCCCTTCAGCCAGTCCACCACCAGCTTGGAGTTCCCTCCGATGATCAAATTCCTTATATTTAAGTCTTTAGCTCTTTGAATACCTTCCAATGCCACCAAAATCTCAGCTCTAAGAGAGTCACCAGCTTCAATTGGGCCTGAGAACAAGGCAATTATTACCCCTTTCTCATCTCTTAGAACACCCCCAATATCCAAATGGCCCTGGGTTGCCAAAAATGCTTCCATCAAAGTTTAGTTTGTAACAGCCACTAGGAGGTGGGGGCACCATACTGGGACAAATACTTCCTGATCCAGGGCTGAAAAAGCAACTGCTTTCCACTTTCTTGACAGGTCATCCATTGTCACACTGTTGAAAAGCTCCATAGATTTAAGTCAATGTATTACCCTGATAAAAATTACCTCCTGAATGGCTTTGTCTCCTCTCCTTCCCTAAGAATACTCTGGAGCTTCTTTCTTCCCAAATGGTCCAAATAACAGCAATCCTTACACAACGCCACATTAATCTTCCCCTTTTCTTTGGCAATCTGAAAAATGAAGGTGCAAACAAACTTTTCACATCTGGCAACAGGTTCCACTTCCACCTGCATCTAAACAAAGAGGAGAACCATTCCCATAAACCCTTAACAAAAGTACAGGAGATTAATAAATTGTACCAATTCTCACCATCGACCTTACAAAGAAAGCTCCAATAAGGGGACAAACAATTCTTCGGTCTTTTTCCTTGAAGTAAGTCATAGATGTTGATACTTTCTAGGTAATGCTTCCCAACAGAAACTTCCAATCCTAGGTGGAATAGGTTTACTCCACACCTCTTTAATAAGGAAAGGTGGACTCCCCCCCCCAGTAGCTATTGAATGGGTTAGGGTATTGAAGAAGAATGAGCAAGTAAACAAACCATGAGAAGTAGGAGTCCAGATTCTTTTATCAGCTTGAGAAGGGTCCAAAATACACCTCATCAAGGATGCCCATCAGAGACAAAGTACTATTTAATTCAGAGTCCCTGATGGCCCTTCTCAAACCAGAACCAGAGTTGGAAGGAACTAAAAAGGTAGAAACAAAGTACTTGGGGTTGCCTCTCGAGGATAATCCAATGAGACAACTCCTAGGATTCGGTGATAGAGAGATTTGAAAAGCAACTAGCCTCTTGGGAGAGGAATTACTTGTCCTTGGGAGGGAGAGCCACATTGATAAAATCTACCATTGCCAACCTTCCAATATATTTTTTGTCAGTTTTTAAAATGCCAAGGAGGATTTCCAGAAGGTTGGAAAAATTAATGAGGGATTTTCTATCGGACCCAGGTGAGGAGAAAAAGGATCATAGGGTTAGGTGGGATCTAGTGAGCAGAAGCAAAGAATGTGGAGGACTAGGATTAGGGAATATTCAAAAGAGGAATGTGGCTTTGGTGGGTAAGTGGTTATGGAGGTTTCCCCTAGAGAAATAGAGGTTGTGGGTAAAGATCGTGGAGAGTATTCATGGGCTCGCAAGCAATGGATGGGATGTTCGAATTTCGGCTAGGACTACAAGAGCTTCTCCATGGAAAGCTATTCAAGCTTCTTTGCCTCTCTTCACTCCGTGGACAAGGTACAATTTGCACTCTGGTGACCTCATTAAATTTTGGGAAGTCTGGATTGGGGATTCTCCCTTGAAGGATCAGTTCCCTTCTCTGTTTGCCTTGTCTAATTTGAAAAATAAGCACGTATCCAGTTTCTTGGTGCCCTCACAAGCTTCCTCAGGGTTGGGTGGAACTTGGGTTTTAGAAGAGTAGTTAGGGAGTCAGAACTGAATAGTACTTTGTCTCTTCTTAATATTCTAGAAGGTATTTCCTTAGATCCCTCTAAATCAGAAAGAAGGGTTTGGACTTTATTAGCCTCTGGAATTTTTTTCTTGTGCATCTTATTTCAAAGCCTTAGTTCATCCATTGGATCAGTTAGGGCATCCTTTTCCGGTAGAGTCTGGTGCAAACCGATTCCTCTGAAGGTTGGGAGTTTTTGTTGGGAAGCAATCTTGGAAAGAGTCAACACTTGTGGTCTCCTTCAGAGAAAGAGTTACTGATTTCCTACCCTGTTATGAATCACATTTGGGAGTGGTGTTCATCTTTGTTTGGACGCAGCTGGTCTCCTCCACCAGATTTACAAAGACTTTTTGCTCCATCCTTGTTTAGCTGGTCGAAAAAAGAGAAAGAGTTATGTGGAGATGTCTCAAGGCTGTTGTTTGCTGGACTACTTTTTCTTTTTTTGATCAATAACAGCATTTCATTACTTAATCACAGAAGAATTACAGAGAGGAAGATAAACTTTCTTATCTTCCAAAGGAAGCGAACACTCCCAAGAACAAAAAGGAAAAAATTACAATTGTGCCCAAAACATTGATTCCCTAACAACTCCTTGCTTAGCTAATTCATCCACAAAGGAGTTAGCTGACCTAT
The DNA here is from genome assembly GCF_056320005.1 of Nelumbo lutea. Lineage (NCBI taxonomy): Eukaryota > Viridiplantae > Streptophyta > Magnoliopsida > Proteales > Nelumbonaceae > Nelumbo > Nelumbo lutea. The sequence goes on along the minus strand of NC_142684.1, from coordinate 168,185,042 downwards.
TCACCCAGCTAACCTTAACTGCCATCTCCTGAACCAGCCACCTAAACTTTCTCCTCTCGTTACTGTACATCCATAAACTACTATTTTCTTTATTCAGCCATCCTACCACCACCTCTGAATCCCCTTCAATGCAGAGTCTTCTTATATTCATTTCCTTTGCTGGACTACTTGGGAAGAAAGAAACAGGAGAATTCTCAGATAGGGAAAGAAGACTGCCAGAAATTCTGGAGCTGATTCATATCAGAGCGGTACATTGCCTGAAGCCTTTGGCTCTTCTTAAAGACTTCTCAGAGGATGATTTGCTCAGAAATTGGAAGGAAATTGCAAGTTCAGCTCCGGTCAAAGACACATCCTTACCCTCTTGGACTCCTCCTAGTGGTTTTGTTAAACTTAATTTTGATGGAAGTAGCATGGGTAATCTGGGTCCATCAGGTATTGGGGGTGTCTTTAGAAATGAGGAGTGATAAATGTTCTCTTTTCGGGGCCAATCGGATTGGGTGATTCTCTTAAAGCTGAGATTTCAGCTGTTATTGAAGGAACACAAAAGGCAATTGAACTGAATATCACCAATTTGGTCATAGAAGGCGATTCTAAACTGGTAATGGATTGGCTAAGAAATGATACAGATTTGGAACTAGAGCAATGAGAAGAGGAAATTTAATTGGTTAACCAATAACATTGAGGTGAAGTTGAGTTGGGTTAAAAGAAGTGCTAACTCCTTTGCTGATGGGTTAGCTAAACAAGGGGTATATAGAGACTCTTTGTTCTGGGCTATCTTGTAATTGTTCTCTTGTTTTGTTGTTCTAATTAGGTGAGATAAGAGTGTTTATCTCCCTCTTCTTGTACCTTTGCTTTTTCTCTCTAATTTTAATAAAATCTGTGAGCTATTGATCAAAAAAATAAAAAATAAAAGTGATGTTTTGTGCATTTAATGATTCCATTGGATTTACAGACTTGACAAAGTGGAAGTTTGTGCTCTTTTAACAGGTTTTAAACAATGATACCCAGAACGTACTGGTGTTGGATATGATACTGGATACTAGATGGATGCTTCAAGACATACCTTATAGCCTTTATACTTTTAAAATGTGTAAAATGGTGTATTTTAATAAATTATACTATTAAAAAGAGATGTACATGTTAGAAATTCAATTAAATCTGAAGAAAGTCTTGAAAAATGAGCTTCAGCTTTAAAGCTAGAGATAAGCATAGTACATGATATAGACATACCCATATCTGTGTCCAGGATTTTAGGAAATGAAGAGTCCAAATCCCTTTGCTGTATTTGTTTCCATGTCCATATCTGTACCCGGGACTCGTAACTTTTCCTAACCATCTTTTTTTGTTGAAATATCTCTTTTCATGATTCAGAGTATTGGTTGGAGACCCTTTTCCTAACCATATCTGTACCCAGGACTCATAACTTTTCCTAACCATCTTTTTTTGTTGAAATATCTCTTTTCATGATTCAGAGTATTGATTGGAGACCCTTTATTTATTGGTTTGGATAAGTCTATATGCTTGGTGTGGCACAACTTTGTTTTTTTCTCAGAGTATTCATCTGTTACAGAAAGGACCAGTTATTGTTGGTTGAGTTTATTCTTTTTGCAATATTAGTGGCAATTTCATTTGGTCTTGTTTTTCTCTATGCTTTATCTAAATTTCCATAGTTCTCTTTTCCAATTCACGAGTTTGCATCCAACCTATTACCAATTTCAAGTCTCCCTCCACTTCCAACTGCTGAAAACCCAGCTGTTTAGCCAGCTTGAGCCCTTGTAAGAGTGCCAAAACTTCTGCTCCAAGAGAGTCACCCAGTCCTATCGGGCCAAAATAAAGGGCCAGTACATTTCCTCCCTCATCTCTAAAGACAACCCAATTCCAAAGGGGCCTGGATTACCTATAGAACTGCCATCAAAATTTAACTTAACATCCAAAGATAACGGAGGCAACCAGTCCTCTTGAATAGCTAAAGAGGGGCAGGAAGAAACTGCTACTGCACTCCACCCTCTAATTAAGTCATCTACAGAGAAGTCCTTGAACAGATCCAGCGATTTCAACCAATGTATGATCTTGATGGTGATCCCTTCTATGACTTCATGTGCTGATTTTTCTTTCCCTTGAAAGATTCTGTTATTTCTCTCTTCCCACACTACCCAACTGCTGCCCTCGTTGCTCTCCACATTACCCTTCCTCTTTTCTTTGACTGATGAAAAAAGCTAGACTGAAAAAGATCCACCACGCTTGTAGGAGGAACCCACCTACACCCAAAGAGAGAGGAAAACCAATCCCAAATAAGAGTAACAAAAGGACAAGATTTTAGTAGATGATTAACCGTCTCACCACTCTTCAAGCAAAGGCTACAAACATGAGGGAATAAGAACCAATTTGGTCTTTTTTTCTGAAGCAAGTCCAAAGTGTTGATTTTTTGGAGAACCACTTCCCAACAAAAAGCCCTCACCTTTGGAGGTATAGGAGCACTCCACACTTCTTTTATAGGAAAAGAGTTAACTAAATTGGAAGAGTGCACTAAAGCATTGAAGAAAGAAGAGCATGAAAAATAACCGGAGGACTCTTCAAACCAAATTCTATTATCAAGACAAGAATGATCCAAAAGCATTGAATTTAAAAGAGAGAAAAAATAATCTGCCAACCCTAATTCTGACTCCCTGAACCCTAAATCCCACGCCTCATTAGAAACACGAAAGGTAGAGATGACTTTAAATTTGTTCAAGGACAAGGAGTAGAGGGCCGAGTACCTATCCTTAAGAGGCTGGTCCCCAACCCAAACGTCCTCCCAAAAAAGACCTTATTACCCAAACAAGTGTCATACCTGATGAAAGGAGAAAAGCATAGTTGTCAAGGTGACACTTAGGCGACAAGGCAATCGCCTAACGGTTTCCTACTTCCTACTATAAAATACTTTTTTATTCATAATTTTTTGAGATTATAATTATAAATAAGACATTATTAAACTAAAATAATCATTTTGTGTGTTTATATACTATTTTTTTTACTATTTTCTTATTTATTAGGGTTTAATCAACACAAACATTGATAAATGCTGTATTGAACCCTCAAAGACTTAAAAACCTGAACCATTAAGTAAGGAGGAACTAAATTTTTTTTCTAATCAGCACATTTTCCTCTTCCATATATTCTTCTACTTCTTCTCCTTCTTCTTCTACTACTACTACTACTATTACTACCAATACTTTTTATTTTCTTCTTTTCCTATAACAAAAATAAGGGTTCAACCCCTATATTTTTTGAATTTTATTTTCCTTCTTCCTTTTCTTCTCATGAATATGTTGATTTTCTATACTTTAATATGAAATGTATACTTTTCTTATGAAAACCATGAATAATTATTAAAGAAATATGGTTATGGTACCTAGGGAACTACCCTAAGATCTATTTTTTAACATAAAAAAATTCTTCACCTAAGCGACTAGGTGACTAGGCGCCCCCCAGTCGCCTAGCCTCGCCTGGGTGCCTTGAAAACTATGGAAAAGGCGGGCAAGATACCAACAATGTCTTTGCACGGAGAGGAACAAGAAGCCCTTGGGTTGATACCAGCATCCCATCCATTTGCTGCCAACCCATGTATGCTTTCTATCACTCTATGCCACAAGCTTTCCTGCTCCTTGGGAAACCTCCACAACCACTTACCTAAGAGTGCTATGTTTCTTAGACGGATATTTCCAATCCCTAAACCCCCTTTGTCTTTTGTCCTAAAGACCATTTCCCACTTCACTAGGTGATCCTTTTTTGACTCCCCAGGTTCCCAGAGGAAATCTCTCATTACTTTTTCCAACTAATTTGCCACCTTGACAGGCACTAAGGTAGACAGGAAGTACACTGGCAAATTTGCTAAAGTTGACTTAATTAAAGTGATTCTACTGTTAGACAGTTTTGTATGCCCTTAAATTCAATCCGTTTCGATGTACTTTTGACATTTAGTATAAATAAATAAAGTGCATGTTTGATTCATATTGTTTGGTATAATTCTGTGTAAGACCCTAAAACTTGATACTTATAGAGACTCATGTTAGTTTTAAATGTTCACAGCCATTGGATAAGTCTGGGGAGATTTATCCTGTCAAGGCTGATACTGGTGTGTCACCAAGTGTTGGGATGCCTGTCTCGGCCACCAGGGTAAGACCCAAGGAACATGTAGTATGGGATTACTTGAATCCTTGAACTGGACCAGATTTCCAGCATTGCCCTGGACCTTGGAGATAGATGGGCAAAACTAGAAAGTTACACCTGACCCCTAGACTCGATTATGACACTTCACTAGGTGTCGGATCGGGCTGTCTTTGATATGCCAATCAGTGATATCCTTAGCGGGAGTCAAAACCTGGGCATGTTGGGGCAGTCTGAGAATTCATCTGAGTGGGTAATCATAGTGACAGGATCAGCCCCTTTGTCGGACAAAGGTAATGATCGGGAATGCACTCTCTCTGATGGAAACCAAACTACCGGCAGTTGATTTCAATCGTTGGAATTTTGTTTTGCAAAATTTATATATGATATATATATGTACGATTTCAAAATGTTTGCAAATGGTTTTAATTCTCGGGATCCATGTGAGCAGAGAGTGCGGCACTGTTCCTTGCAGCCAAGGGAGAGGTCATCTCTTGTCGGCAGTGCTTGATCATTAAGAGCTGAGAGGTTACGTGTAAGACCATTTAGGATAGTACCTGATCGGCTAATCTTGCACCTGTCCACAGTCCCTGTGTTTTTATAAGATGGCTTGGCCCAGGGACCACTTAATGTAAATGTTGGGCCCATAGGGTCCATGTGATGGGCCCAAGGGGTTCACTGAGCTTTTTTAGTGAATTCGACTGGGCCTTATAATAAAGGCTGGGCCAAACCCATGCGGCTGGTGTGTAGATCAATGCTTGGGTCCCACGCCATACAAAGAAGCCCAACTGGGCAGTAGATTGGAGACTAGTTAAGCACTGAATACTTAATGGGCTAAAAACCCATTTCGAGTTGGACTGATATGGTCACCCATCTATGGGGCGGATCTGAGATTAATGTTAGCAAAAGGATTGGGCCTTTAACCTTATCCACTCTGGGAGACCAAATTCAAATCAGATTTGAATCTGGTAAACTCCTGATAAGATTAGGAGTAAGCTAACTTAATCTGCAGATAGGATTAAGATCATCCCCTATCCAAATACTGATTTGGATTGGGATAACTCCTAATTAGGAGGTTTCTTAATCAAGAAGAAAAGAGGAAAAACCCTAAGAGAAAAATATCAGATTTCGAACCAAGGGTTGTAAGCAATAAAGCATCCTACGAATTGAGATTAGATCTCATTCACACTCCAGAGAGAAGAGAAGCAATTCAGCCATCTTTGTCCCAGGAGTTCTCCTCCAGTCACCGCCATTCCTTCTAGCAAGATTTGATCTTTGTAGAAGAAAAAAATCAAGAAATCAATTCTTGACATCAGTCTTGCAGAAAAGACTGAAAAAGATTCGGTGCTCAGAGTTTCCAGAGGATTCTTGCGAAGGATCCAGTGTGTATGACGCACTCTGCTGGTTCCGTTCCACATACAGCTGTCATCTTCAGCAGGAGCGGATCTTGGTGTCCCCTTTGGGCGTAAACACCAACTTTGGGAGATACGACTTCTCCGGATCAGGTATAATTCCTCCTTTTTTCTTTTTGGTTTAGATCTGGTTCGGTTATGGTTCAAGTAAGATCCTTGAATATTGTATTCTATTTTAGGGAATACGATTCCCAGTTGGAAGAAGGTAGGAAAATTTTTGAAATTCGCCCACCCATTCCGCAATCTTTTGGCGCCCATTAGATAGATCCTACCATTCTTTCATCTACCTCCAAAAGAGATGTAATTCCTCTTCCACCCTGCTAGCCTCTGTGAATCTTTCCAAGACTGGGTACCAGAAACTTTTTGACTTTGGGTTTCCCCCCAGGGGTAAACCCAAGTATTTTATAGGCCAATCACTCCACTCACAACCTAACAACCTAGCCAAGGAAGACACCTCCCCATCTGATCTATTAACCCTAGCCACACAATTTTCAAAACCTTCTACCAACAATTTCAGATTGATCATCTCCCCAGGCTCTCCCTCACAAAAGAGAATTATATCATTTGCAAATTATAAATGTGTAACCACTACTTCTTGCCTCCCTACTCTCCACCCATGAAAAATGTTTCTAGAATCGTTTTTGGAGTCATCTCTGGAGATCATAACACTCAAAACATCCACTATTAAATTCCATTATATCTCTGTGGTACCACCTTTCACACCCTGAATTCTAGTGGGGTTGGATCCCCTCTTTATTGGCCCCAATAAATATTGCACAAGCAATCAATGGTTTAACATGAAAACTTAAAATGAAAGATAAGACATTACCTCTAGTAAGGTCATCAGAAGCACCCCTAACTGGTATCTTCAGTATTTTGAATTGAAGGGAAGACATCAATGATCTAACCTGCAGAACACAATAAGGGTCAAGGGAATGATCCATACAATTATAACCATAAGATGAATTTAAATGCAAAAATATCCTATAATTGAAAGGTCAACCTTTTCAGAATATTGGGATAGAGGGCTTGAAACATCCATCCAATTCCATGAAACACTTGAAATTCCTTCTTTCTTCTCAATGAGACATCCATACTTGATTTGAGGGAGATGTATGAGACTGCTAGATACTTCAAAAAGAAAAATGCAAAAACAAAATCACTTTTTATTTCTTTTAACCTAAAAACAAATTGATAAGTAAACCGAAGACTTCATTGATTAAGAAGAAAAACCAAGTATGTATAAGTACTGTATATCCCAAGTTATGGGTTAACAAAAAATTATTTAATGACTAATTGATTGAAAGGATCATGGAATAGATCAGCAATCAATATTTTTTAAATCAGTAATAACAGATTTTATTACTTTTGTAAAAAAGAATCGAGTTAATTACAAAGTTTAAGTGCATTGCACCCATTTTATTACCAGCAATAATGTTGTCCCCATCCAGGGTAAGAACATTCCAGGAAGAACATGAGTCAGCAGGGCTGATTCGTGATACTTTTCCACTACAAGGAAAGAAGCATATATCCACACATCAATTACATGGAGATGATTAACAAGTTTCTGGTATCAACACCATAGATGATATTAATTACCTCAACACATCTACAGACAATATTACTCGAATGCTTCCCCAAACGGAAGACAAAATCATAGTGCATCCATCAGAAAGCCAAGGTTTATTGAGGAGACTTGAACAATAAAGCCCAGGGAAGGCACCATCCTCAGCACACATCACAACAGGAACCTGCACAAAATACCAACAAAAGACATGTAATTACAGAAGACAGCTAAGATGTCCATGACATTTACTAAATCAGTAAACTCATCGTTTAATTGTTAAAACTTGTCACCTAATATAATTATATAACCACTGAACAGATACAAATTATGTGATATCAACTTTTGCTTTCTGTTAGACCCTTTTGGGTGGGGGTGTGAAGTATGGCAGAACAACATGTTTCAAGATAATATGCTAGATATCATATATTGACCACAAGCAATATTTCTTCTCCAAAAGTCTTCAAAAAGTGGTTTCAAGTTCAGCATTGACAGATAATTATGTAAATGTTTTATCCAATGTTTTAAAACGCCGAGGCGTGACGCAATGCATTCCACTACCTAGAGGTGTGAGGCGTAGTTCAAAACATACAAGGCATAAGCCTCCTTAAGAGGAGGGGGATGAGGAGGAAGAAAAATCTCATTTTTCTTTATTTTTAATAAAAATCTTTTATATTAAGAAAAATGAAGATGCACAGCACTAGTTGAAAGGGGGCTGGGAGCTTCGCCCCCCAGCCAAGGGAAGCCCCTGGCCCACTTTCTTTCCCCTTATCTTCCCTTCCCTTCCCTTTCCTTTCCTTTTCTTTCTTCTCCTCTTTTTTTCTCTTCTCTTTCTTTCTTTTTCTTCCCCTTCCCTTTCTATTCCTTTCCCTTCCTTTCCTTTTTTTTTCTTTTTTTCCTTCTTTTTTTTCAGTCTTTTTACATGAGGTGTGCATGAAGCGTATGCCTCTAGCAAGCCTCATGAAAAAAAAAAAAAAAACGTATAAGGCATACGCCTCTTGCACCTGAGGTGTTCGCCTCAGGGGTGTCAGCACCTCTGGCATACACCTTAAGGCATTTTGGGCATACCTCGCCTGGAGGCACGCCTCCAAGTGTACGCCTCCTACGCCTTTTAAAACACTGGTTTTATCTGTTTTTTTTTTTTCCAATGAGGCTAAGAAATGTTCTATTCCATTTTGGAGGCCTTGTGCGTTTGTCACCAGCAAAATGCCTTTAACCAATAGAAGTTTCAAGGGAGAGGCCACAAGGATATAGTTATAGGACTTACCTAAGCTAAGGCTTGAACTAGGAAATTATGCATTTATTTTGTAGTAAAAAACTCCCTACAACATGCACAATTTAACATAATTTACAGTGAAAGTACAAGACATTTACTAAACTATGTAACAGAGGATGGTTAAATGTCCATGACATTTACTAAATCAGTGCATTCATCAATTAATACTTGTCACCCAGTGTAATTATATAACCAAGGGGTCATCATTACTTGATGTAGTGGTAAAATCTCAGTTTGATAAGCATGAGAACATGGATTCAGGTCTGAGAGCATCCACTTTGTGAAAAAGAAAAAAAAAAAGGTAAAGATTAGGTCCTATCCAGTCTACCCCTCCCAAGGCCCCAAATAGCCAGGACCAACATTGGGTAATAGCCTTTTATATTAAGAGTTAAATATTGATACAATATTCCTCTAGTATTAAGTATTAACGATGAAACAAAGGCATAAGACAGATAATAGCATTTAAAATACACCATATAAAATTCAAAAGCAGAAGTATATACATAACATAAACATCTACCTCTTTGTAGGCTTGGGTGGTCTAGCCCCTATCTTTGATTATACCTTCCTTATTTTATCAGTAACACATTAGCTATTAACATCAGTATAAAAGAATGATATACCGCTATTGTGCATCACACACCCCAATTAAGTAATTAGCCTTGGCCAACCACCATTACTGCTTTTCATTTACAAGTTTCCCCCTTTGGGAATTAAACCCCAATAAATCCAACTTCTGTTTGAATGATATTCTTCATTGCCAATCTGACTTTTGATTGGTAACTGTAATTTAATTGGTAGAAACTATTATGTACATTGTAAGGAGGCGGAGTATGCTTAAACGTTCTAAAGTCAACAGACTACAAATAGCTGCCTTTCCCTTTACAATCTATTATCCACTTCCTCTTTCCCAATACAGGTGTGGTCTATTGACCCCTTGCCTAGCCAAATCATCAGCCAAGCTGTTTGCTGACCATAAGAAACCAAATTTTACATACAAAGATTATATTTACTGGATTCTTTCTGATTAATCCTTTAGAAAACAAACTTAACAGATAAAAAAGAAAATGGGTTTATTACCAAATCAACAATATTTGAAGATGGGCATGGCTTTCCATCGATGGACCAATCAATTCTATGCAGCGACTCTGTTGCACAATGTACTCCAGTATCCACAGCACTTTTTGCAGATAAAAACACTAGGAATTTTCCATCTAGACTGTCAAAACAAAACTATTTTCAGCCAGTCAGCAGTTCCAGAGAAGTTATACACTTCTTTCATCGACAATGTACTTATTCAATGGCTCCAATTAAGCAATATTCATTTTCTTCATTTATCAGAGAAATTGTGCAGTAGCATCAGTCCATGGTTCAAGCATGGAACAGGTGTATAATGAGAAAATATGTTATGGGCAACATAAGAGTCCTTAATTTTGGATGTCTTTTTACAAGTGAAACAAGATGCAACATGGCACTATCTTTTGTATACCAACATTCAGCAGCTATGTAAGATCCAAGAAGGTCAGCAAACCAAGAATATGAAAACTGCTTAGAAATTAAAAATTAAATGAATACGAGTTCAATGGGTTTTCAGATTCATTGTTAGAGAGATTGATTCTTTAGGAGGGTTGGTCCGGAGAAGTGCTAATGAAGCCATTGAAATATCAGCCGAATCAGGAGTTTCATGTCCTAAGTTACTTAGTGGTTGTTTGGGGCCAGGGTCGTTGTTGTAATTAATTTAATCCATTGTTTGATTATTAGTGATCAGCTTAAGGCTGTTTGTAGTTTGTCTGATCATCGTAATCAGCAATCCTTTCTTCATGATGAATGAAACACAGCAATGTTAATTATCAATAAATAAATAAATAAATACACTGGTCTTCAAACTTTCATTACTTGCTTATGATGCTTTTTATTAAACAAACTCCTATTCCTCAAACTAAATCCATTGAAGTGTGAGGCACTAAATAACCATCAACTAGAGATCCTTTGTCTCAATCAGAAAAACAGAAATAAATATTTAAACAGAAAGATACTTCAATGTCCTTTGTGGAAAGATATGACAATATATAGAATTAGCATTTCATCTCAAGTTTAATGCTCCAAATGAACTCATTTTGCTTCTGATATCTCAGGAATTTAGCTATAGATATTTGAACAAAAACCTCTAGTCAAGCTTCAGTGGTCATATTAAGAAAAATAAATATGGACTTGCTTAACCCAATCACTGAATCCAAGCATGAAAATAGTAAGAAATACCTGAACACTGGGAAGAAAGCACTACTTATGCCTTGAGTTAGATTAACAAGAGCAAAATCTTCAGCTGCATTATTTCTGAAGCATAAGAAAAAATCTACAGTTATTGAAAAGGAAAGCTTGCAGAAAATTTTAGGCTCTAATATAACATACAGAAAAGGCAAAAAAACATATCAGAAACCATGAACGTTTTGTTCCAACTTCCAAGCTGATAACCCACTTGAGAGACAATTCAGCTTCTGGTTCATGAACTGGAGCTCGGATTGTATACAAAGCACACGGCCTATTGTAACAGTATTTTATACCAAGCTTTCTCGCGACTTTCTGAGGACCAGTCTCTGATGACCACCCAACAAAAACCAAATATTGATGTGAACCCTGGGTTGATGGTGCCCATACAACTTGTCCAACACTCAAAGACTTTTCAATTCCTTCAACAGCACGTACGCCGCCACTGCAAATGCAGAGAAATTATGTTCTTAAATTCCAAAGCAGCAATTTACACGTTTCATTTTTACCATAGAGAGACAACAGGGACCACAGAAAACCAACCTATAAATATCAATGACAAAGAGTGCAGGCTGCCTTTTCCCTGAATAGGTTTCCCCCCAGGTCTCCTCCCAATCTCCTTGACCTTTCCAGCTTCCACAATCCTTATCAACAGAACCCTCCTTCTTGTAACCAGAACCATCAAATACAGGCTTAGACTGAGATGGCTCCTCAGCAACATAAGCGACGCAAGTTTCATCATAGTTCCAAGAAATTCCCTCAAACCTGTGACATAGCAAGATCATTAAAATGATTAAGTCCTTGAAAGAATTGTAGTGGCAACAAGGAAAAAAAATGGACTTCATGGATAAACAAAAAGAAGGATACAGAGAAAGAACTTTGCTTTCTAGTACAAAACAAGGCCATCTATCAAGTTAATTAATTTCCTACTTTGTAGTTAGTAGTTACCATCCATCTGTATACACTGAACCATGAATAGATTGAGGGATGTGTATTTCCTTTTGCAATTGAGAGGAACTCCAGATTTCAAACTGTGTTGGCAATCCATTTTCCTGATTTTTAACAACAAGAAGCTTTGAACCTGATGGTGATGGCAAAATTACAGACACACCTGCCATCTCGACGGGAAATGTAGCCCATTGGAAGCTTACAGAATGGTTACTTTCTTCTGAAATATGAGCTGACAGAATATATTTCCTCTTTTTGTTTGCCAACAGATTTGCTTGGCTAATTGAAACCATTGCTTGGGAGCCATTTCCTGCAGCAAATAAGAAAAGGAAAAGTGTGTTTATAAACAGAGTTCCCATATCCAATAAAATAGTCAGGCTGAAATAGGAAAAGAAAATATAAGAAATTATTAACAACTTCTGACCATCGTATTCTACAGAACAAAGAATTATTATTATAAAATGGCAAAACAAACATATATTACCTTTGTCAGACTTGAAAGTCCATGCTTTATCAATACTAGGGATATTAATGAACTCTAGAAGTAACTTAGACTGGGATGCATATTCTTCTTCAACTGTTGCATCTGAGACTGCCGGTGCTTCCTTTTGAGCCATGGTTCGTGATACATCCATATTGAGCAATCTTAATAATTTCTTACTGCAAAAGTACAAATTCAGCAGGAAAAGAAAGGTCAGTAAATAGAGTGTTACTGGAAGCTTTAACTAGTGGGCAAGATTAAAATCTAGGGAATGTTTCTTAGCATGATGAACTTTGAGAAGAGAAACTTTCCATCTAAAACCTGAGATAGCGCTCAGTAATCAATCATGTGCATGAACTGAATGTTAATTATAAATAGTCTTCAATCGTCTTGACTCTTGAGAAACCTAGATATGTTGTCCACTTGTCCTACAACATGCATGTTACAGGTTAAATATTTAACCTGTTTGTATAGTACAAAAAGAACTTCAAATAAAAGAAAGGGATGAAATTAGTTAAATTAGGAATGAACATTGGAAGATATGAAGAAGAAAAGATATTGCACCTAGTAGCCTGAAGAAAACTTGGATTCAAAACTCTAAACAAAATAAATACTATATAGGGTATTCATATGTGAAATAAAAATAAAAAGAAGCTGGAATTGGCATATGACAGAGATTACTTTTAGGAAAAGGAGGTAAGAAAACATGGAGAAAATTCCAATACAGAGACATTGTCTAAGAAGTAAAGGCTCCTAGGTAGTAGGGTTGTGGATTTGTGCAATATAAGATAGATATGTAATGTAAAAGGAATAGCATTCTGTGCGATACTTAGGACTCCAACATGGGCTCATATTGTATTCATAAGGAAGCAAACTAAATTTATTACGATGCCAATGATGGAGAAAACCAGCATCAACCTCTCTTCCAGCAATACTTCTACTGTTCTACAGCATTACTCCATTTCAATTGTATATTTTGCGTCTTTTAAGTGCATTTCCATCTTAATGATAAAGAATTAGATGGCCAATAATCTTTTACGCTCGATCAGGTAAAGAAAAGGTATACTTTTTAGCTTTCAATGTTTAAGTAAAGCTCCTAATAACTAGCTGATGAATCATGTTCATACTGATTATATTCTTCTCATGTATTGGTTCCAACTCTCTCACTAAAAACCCATAAGGAGAAGAAGAAAGAAAGAGAAATATATCAGAAACCCGTAAGTCATCACAACAATTACATAGTTTATTCATTAAAAACCACCAGTAACCTTGACTTCAAGATCCAGATAAGACCAAAATCCGAAAGAAAGAAAGAAAAAAATCAAAATCCAAGTAAGAGCAGATAAAAAAAATGCGACCCATTAATTAGTTCATCTGTAGAAACAAGTAATCGTCCCAGCATCTGAAAACTCTACGAAGAGAAAGAGATAGATTTGGTGCCATTCTGTTTGTTTTCGAAGAGAGAGAGAGAGAGAAAGACCTTACGTTGAACGAAAGAAGGGTCTAGCTCTAAGTCACAGGCGTCGATCGAGGGGAGTATATGGAATAAGGAAATCGGGGGCGGAGCCAGCAAGCACACCAATCAGAAGCGGTGTTACAGAGTTTCGCCATCCCCGGACCGAATTTTAAGAACACTCCCCGCCCCCACCCACAATGGATCTCTAAACTGCGCACATCGAGTGATACGCACCCCTCGATTTTGGATGAGAAATTGAGAATCAACGAATCATTCGTGTTGAATGTAGATTAGGTGCATTTTACCGTTGAAACGCCAAATTTACCTCAGTCGCGAAATAAAAGATCTGTTTGGCTTTAAAGGGACAAAAAGGCATTATTTCCCGCTCCAAATCCGCACTGGTGATTCTTGAAACCGGATCATTTGCAAAGATTCGTGACACGCATCATCCTCTTTGCCAATGCCATTTCCAATTTCCCACGGCAAGGTTATCCGAATCCGGATTTGCTCCTCACATCACTTGCAGGTTGCAGCCGCACGTCTCCTGTATTTTATTTTGTCATTTCCCTCAAGCATTTAGTGAGGAGCAAACGAGCCAAGAGTTGGAATCTCCTCCCAACCAAAATTATTTCAACACGATTTTAAGATAACTTATGCTCACACATTTCATCATAAGACCAACGTTCAAAGTACCGGAAACTTCAAGTATATCGGAAAGTCAATTTTAAAAAATGCATTGATATATGTTTTGGATACGTATGTGTATCGAAGAAAAATTAAAATATGCTTGAAAATATTATAAATACTTTAACAAATCATAAAAATACATCAATAACACTAAATAAAAGACCACAATGAGGTGTATATACATTAAATTAATATATTTTAATAATTTTATGAAGAAATATATTATAGTTAATTATAATTTCATTAAACATATGCTTAACTATAATTTATAAATTATAATTGATTTATGGGATAGGAAAAACTCAACTCTCTTATCCAACCATAAAACATGCATTGGCACAACTTCTAAGTGAAAATATAATAATAATTATTTATTATTTATTTCCAAAAATTATAAAAAATAAATAAACATTATATAATATATTCAAAAAATAATTATTAAAGAAGAAATTTCAATTGCTTTGTGGATATGATAGATCATCCATAGAATTATAATATATTCAATCATTGTGATCAAATAATAAAATATAATTATTTATTTATTTATTTGTTAATTTTAGAAATATAAAAAATAATTATTAAATAAGAAATTTCAATTGGTCTGTGGATATGATAGATCATCAACAGAATTATAATATATTCAATTTTTGTGATCACATGATAAAATATAGTTAATTATTTTTTTTAATTCAAAAAATATAAAAAATTAAAAAAAAAACTAAAGAAGAAATTTCAATTGCTCTATGGATATGATAAGATAAATCCATATATCTAAAACATATTTAGTCTTTATAGGCAGAGAAAATTTATATTTTCAATTTTTTTATTAATTTATATTTTCCCCAAATATCTTTATGAAATTTCCATAAATTTATTAATAATACAAAAAAAAATATGATTTTGAATGTAAGAAATGTAGATCAACATAAATTTAAACATTCAAGAAAAAAATCACAAGATATTATAAAAATTAGAAAAACCTACCTATTTTTGCCATATTTTTTCAAATTTGAAAAGAAATAAAAAGAAATAACGATTCACACTTGTTTCTTGCAAATCTAGCACTCTAGAAATGAAGTTTGGAGTTTTAGAATCATTTGGAGGTGAAAGAAGCTTGTTTTTCCCCTTTTTTTTTAGTTTTTGGCCGTATCTTTTTCGTCGATACGCTCCGATACACCCCCGATACGCCTCGATACGGGTCCAATACGCATGAAAAAAAAGACAATATGTCCAATTTCCATGCGTATCTTGTATCTATTTTTCAAAGATAGATACGACTAAGACTAAGACCCATCATGATGTGTGAACACAGAACATGTTGGAACATTTGTTTTTGTTGAGAGAATATCCTGAGCCAAAGTTCAAAATATCGCATTGTGTCAATGCATATTGTATGATATGTATTGGTATACATAAAAACTATGGCAGGGTTTTTTATGTTTAGAAATTGGAATCTCCCATATTCCTAACATGTCTATCGCAATGCACATTGTATGATATGTATTGGAATCTCCCATATATTGCAATGCACTCGTATTTTTGAGAAAAAATATATACTTTGCAATGCTAGCATCAACAGGATGAGATCAAAGAATCGTAAACCTCATAATTAGAGAGAAATTATATACTTGGCAAGACAAGAATACCCCTAAGGCTATGCTTGGTTTAAAGGAAATAGTAAGGAAAAGAAAGAAAAGGTAGGGAAACCTATACAATGTGAAGGTTTTCTTAACTTTCCTTTTCCTTTCCCTATTTTT
This sequence comes from Nelumbo lutea, assembly GCF_056320005.1. Classification (NCBI taxonomy): domain Eukaryota; kingdom Viridiplantae; phylum Streptophyta; class Magnoliopsida; order Proteales; family Nelumbonaceae; genus Nelumbo; species Nelumbo lutea. The sequence goes on along the minus strand of NC_142684.1, from coordinate 168,169,050 downwards.
CCTTCAAACCAAACATAGCTTTAAGTATTCATTTTCAACATTACTACTTGAGTAAAAGGAGCTAAGACATAGTGGAGAGGAAAGGAAAATAAATGGATTAAAGTAATGGCAATCTGAACATGAAAGACCAAAGTGTCATTTTAAAGTTCAGGTACTGAATTGTCACATTCCAAAATTTAGAGACCAAAGTGACACTCGGCCCAGAATAGAATACAGGATACTAATCAAGAATTTTCCCTATAGTAAAAGACAAGTGGAAAGAAATTTATTCTACATGGAACAAGAAAAGTGAAGATGCCCTTTACCCTATTTTATATGCTTTTTCTGAGTGCACCTAAAAAGTTCGGATTTGGGTGGTGACATCCACTTGAATGTACAAACAAGCTACTCCCTCAGGACCCTCACCAAACTACAGCAATAGCTGGAATCTCTTTTTTTGTTAATACTGTTGAATCATCATTCTTGTCTTATCCTAACTTATATATGGAGTTAGCACCAATTTGTTCTATTTGAAGTCGTATTTATTGTTTAATCCTGTGTTGAATGATATATCAAAACTCATATTTGTATTAACACAGATCGTTTGGTTGAAGTGTTCGAAATAGGAAACTTGCCACTAAAATCTTCTGCTACAATCTTGGAGCTCCAAAAGATTTCCCATGTCAGATCAAGATGCCAAGCTGATTAGGAAAGTGCGGAAACTTCAAATTCCCCTAGATTTTGTTGGATTTTAATCTTATTAGAGATTAAATTCAATGGGGTTTGATTGGTCAATCACATAACAAAACACACTTGCACACATGTTTTGAAAAAATAGCTTTTCTCTTACTAAAACCAATTTTAACTTATCCCACACTGGGAAATTACAAGTTTTGTTTTGAATTTTTTAATAGGAGTTGATTTATATTCTTTAGAAATAGAAAATGAGAGTATGGAGTTTTTGGTTCGATGCTGACTGTTGATGTGATCAATGGCCACGATTCAATCGGATGTGATCAAGAGGCATGATTCAAAATTAGTTATTAAATGTTAACTACCTTTTAAATAATCACAATGTTTGAAATTAGTTATCACTAGGTTTGAGACGCATCTGAAGACACAATGTTTTGAATAGTCACTAAGACCAGTCACAATGGGGTTTCTTCACCCTTTTTTTGGTTCCTTTTGAAATGTCTTGCTGCATTATCAAATCTCTTTAAATCATCCACCTCTTTAGTACTAGCATTGATCCTTTCCAATTCCAAAATCACATTTTTCTCAAAAATTTTAAATTCGATCCTTTCGGTACTTTCTTCTGCAACAGCCCCCCATCACTCCGAGATAAGAATTTGTAGAATGAGCTTCTTTATTGGATTACTGTGGCTTTCTGCTATATTTGGTGTGTAAGAACTATGAGGCTTTTCCAGAGGGTGAGAATCCGTATCTTGGGTCTTAAGCAGGATTAGATGGATCCTCTCTAACATTAAGATTACTGCCATGACCGAAAATCTAGAGTTGTCTTTCTGATGAGCAAAGAAATTATGTAATTACCCCAAAACGAGTAGCTCTCATTCTATTAGTATCCATTCTAATCGTTTTCTTGCCGCTGTGGGTCTTCTTTTATGGTAGTAGAGGGAGACATAAAAGCTGAGCTCAGGGCTATTTTGGGGGCCATCAGATTAGCTAAAGATTGGAACTGAGTGGTTATAGAATCTGATTCGGCCTTGGCTATTAATGTTCTCTCTGAGAATCTTTCTTTGGTGCCTTGGACTTGTCTACACATTTTGGACAACATCAATTTCTTATGCAGACTACTTACTGTTCGTTTTGTATGTATCAATAGAGATGCTAACAAGGCAACTCATACAATAACCAAAATATGGAACACTTAATTAAGTGGGGAGTTTGTGTGGTCCTCCCCTCCAATGTGGCTAATATCTTTTGTTTACCTTGACTGTTCTGTGTTCAATTAATGCATGTTTGTTCACCAAAAAAGAAGAAGCAAACAACTATTGCTTTGGAAGTGAGGGGGGAGTGTGGGATTTTTAGTGTTGAACATAATTTAGAGCATTCTAGTCATCTTTCTTGAGACTAAAGACATTTATATCAAAGAGACTAATAAAACTCAACTATAGGTTAATGCATGTGTGCATGCCAAATCCATCATTTCCATAACAATAACATGGCTCACATGCAACAATAGGTTTAATGCACCATTCAACCAATCTCATATTTGATCCAATGTAATTGAGATCACTCAATAGACAATATGTTTAGCAGTTGAGATGACCTACGTCAGAAAATGCAACTCCAGACATGTGAATGAGAGGGACAGTCTGAATTGTGATTACTAGAATCCAATATTAGAAAGAAATTAACTTCTTTAATGAAAAAACAACTGGTGAGATAAATTCTGCCAAAAGAACAAAGTAACAAATGCTCAAACAATTCAATTAAGTTATACGTAGGCTGTAATTCTGTCTCTAGATAAGGTATGTTGTTAACAATCCTTAAGGCTCAATTTGTGTAAATGAATGGAAATGCAAATCGATTAAGTGCAAATTCTGGTTTACTTTTGCTTCATATTTGACTGTCTTATTTGTTTGTGAGAAGTAAAATAGTAATCAAAATGATGTGGTTTTCACCTTGTAGGGGTGGATTCGAGCCAAGCCGAATACTTGGCTATTCGAGCTCGGTTCGCTAAAATTGTGTTAGGTTCAAGCTCAATTCAAGGTAGAGATTTGAGCTCGAGCTCGGCTCGATTCAAAGCTCGCAAGTTCGAGCTCGATTGCAAGTCAAGTTTTTTTCTAAAAAATAAAAATTATAAATATAAAAATATTTTTTATTTTATATATTAAAAATTAAGAATTATAAAAATTATTTATTATTATACATATAAAAATATAAATATAAAAATGTTTTTATTTCATAAAAATAATAATTATAAAAATTATTTACTATTACACAAAAATAAAAAATATTATATATAATAAAAAATATTTATTATATATATTTATATGTAATAAATATATATATATTTTTTTATATTTTTATATTTTTATATTTATACATATAAAAAATTAAAATATATTTATATGTAATACAAAATATTTATTTATTATACTAGGCTCGATTAGGTTTGCGAGCCTCATAAGCCGAGCTTTATTGGGCTCGAGCTCGGCTCGATTAGAAAATAAGCCAATATATCAGGCTCGAGCTCAACTCGAATAGCTCATGAAAAGCTCAGCTCGTAGCCACCCCTACCACCTTGTATGAAAGAGAATGGAGGTAGGAGGGTAACAATCCTTAATTTGTGTAAATGCATGGGAATGCAAATAGGTTGAGTGCAAATTCTGGTTTACTTTTGCTTCACATTAGACTTTGTCTTATTTGTTTGTGAGAAGTAAAAATAGTAAGCAAAAATGATGTGGTTTCCACCTTGTATGAAAGAGAATGGAGGTAGGAGGGTTATTTGCTTGAGAGTGAGGTAAAAAAGCAAGATGATGTAGTCTCTACTTCATATGAGAGAATTGATGTGGGAAGAAGGTGGTGCAGATTTTTCAACTTTTGGGGTGCAAAATTTGCACTGACAATGAGTGCAGATGAGAAAAGCACAAATTCTGTATCAGGTTGGAGTGCAAATAGTTACAAACAAACAGATGCAAAACTGAACTGGGTACAAAATTTGTACCTGGTTCAGATTTGCACTGCAAACAAATGGAGCCTAAATTACATTTACCAAAAATCACCACATGAACATTGTCCCTGTCTGAAGTGATGGAAACGACTCCGATCCCTAACTACAATTTCTCTGTTCCAAATTTTTGCAATCAACTTGATTGCAGAGTGGCAATCCCTGCAAACCCGCAAGTTTTTGAGAATATGAATTGGAATATTTTTTCCTAATTTGAGGATGCCAAAAGCAATAGCCATCTTCTCACTGTGATTGAACAGTATATTTTCTTTCTCCTCCTCATCAATATCCAATGAAACCTGAGAAATTCTAGGCACATGACCTGCCAACTTCAACCTAGTTGCCATGGCACTCATCATGGTTTGTATCTCATCAAACTGAAGATGTGATCTATCACCAGCAATAAATTCATGAACAATCCCCTCAATTACAATAGTACTACAACCAGCCAATTTTCTGATACCGCAACCCTCCATCATGCCCCGCAACTCAACAGCACTGGACCACCTTCCAGTGCTATTATATATGTTGTATAATAATATGTAAATAGCATCCTTCTGAGGCTCCAACACAAGAAGATTTTTTGCTGCCTTCTCTGCCAATTCTACATCATTATAAACTCTACAAGAACCTAATAGAGACCCCCAGATAACAGCATTTGGTTCCACAGGCATGCTTTGGATTAGTCGCTCAGCATCCTTTAGATATCCAGAACGACCAAGAAGATCAACCATACAACCATAATGCTCAATTTGAGGTTCTATATTGAATATAGACACCATCTCATTGAAATGGAAATAACCCTCTTCAACAAGGCCTGAGTGACTACATGCACTCAAGACAGCAACATATGTGACTCTGTTTGGCCTAATCCCTTCTTCTCTCATTAACAAGAAGTGACCAAGAGCAGATTTCCCATCTCCGTGCAATGCAAGACCTGAAATCATAACTGTCCAAGCTAAGACATCTTTGTTGGGCATTATGTTGAAGACCTGCTTTGCTTCACCTATCAACCCACATTTTGCATACATGTCTACAAGTGCTGTCCCCACAAAAACATCTGGCTCTGCTGAACTTTGCTCGATATAAGCTTGCAACATCTTGCCTTGATATAGTGCACCTAAATTTGCACAAGCTGAGAGTAAACTCACAATCATGAAGTTGTCAGGCTTTAAACCCGAATGCCACAGCTCTGAAAACAGTAAGAAGGCGTCCTTGAAGCTACTATTCTGGATATACCCAGTTATCATTGAATTAAATGTTACAAGATCCCGATCACCCATCTGATCAAAAAGGGAACAAGCAACTTCCAACTTTCCCAATTTGCAGTACCCATCGATGATGGCATTCCAGGCTACAAGAATCTTACTGTCCATGCTATCAAAAACTTGACGGGCAGCATCCATATCTCCACATTTGGCATACATGTCGATTAAAGCAACTGCTAAATGCCTAGTCATGCCAATCCGTTCTTTGGAGACAAAATGGTGAATCCATTTGCCTAAATCCAATTCCCGTAGATGGGAACAAGCGGAGAGCACTGAAACCATGGCAACAACATCTGGCTTAATGTTAGATGATACCATCTTCTTGAAAAAGCCAACAGCTTCTTCAAATTGATGAATCTGAACGTAACTGGCAATCATGCTAGTCCAGGAAACAACATTTCTTTCAGGCATTTGATCAAACAAACTCCGAGCCTCATCCATGCACCCAATTTTTGCATAACAACCAACCATCATCGTCCATGAAACCACATTTTTCTGGTCCATTCCGTCAAATATTCTTCGGGCTACTTCGATATGCCCGAGCTCGGAGTACATGTGGATTAAAGAGTTCCTAGCAAAGATATCGGAACCGTCAAATAACTTGAGAAAGTTTCCATGGACTGTCTGACCTTCCCGGATCGAAGAGCACTGACTACAAGCCTTAAACAAGAACTGAAAGGTATAAACGTCGGGAGTAACACCTTCGCGACACATTTCACGGTAAAGGGCAACTGATTCTTGGGGAACCTGGTTCCTTGAGAAGGCCCTGATGATGGTATTCCACTGGAAGTTGGAAGGTCTAGGAATTCGACGAAATACAGCAAGAGCATAGGAGAGGTCGCCTATATCTGGATCTGCGAGGGATTTCAAGAGGTTGGTAGTAATAGAGGGGTGGACCGCACCGGATATAATCATCTGTGCATGGATTTGGGTGCACTGCTTTAGGGATAGGGAGGTTGGCCATGGAAGAAACCTGGATTTGGACACGGAGAGCATTCAACGGAGAAGAGAATGTCAATTCCAAGAACTGACAGTTAAAGTTAGTTTGCTGTTTTGTCAAAATGTCTATTGCTGGTGGTGGGACTCAAGAAGAGAGGGAGGGAATGCCAATTCCAAGGTCCGATTTTGATCATCCAAGGAAAGATTCTTTTCCGACAGCCACCTTCTTTGTGATTTATTTTGGGTCCGTCACTCCGTTGGTTCACAAGCGGAATTGAATTGAAACCCGTTGGAATGGGAATCGGAATGATCTATTCTCAGTCTTTGGTTCAGAATCAGAATTGAAATCAGCTGAAATGAAAGTTCATTCTCTCCCCTTAAACCCTCAAATGGGAAATGCCACTCCACTATAAATGGAAATGGAATTTCCATTCTATCCAACCAAAACTGATTCCAAACCTCTATTCCTACAAACCAAATGGGCCTTAGTGATTTACCACGGGATGCTAGGATATAGCCAGGGTCCGTTGGTTCACAAGCAGAATTGAATTAAAATACATTGGAATGAGAATCGGAATGATCTATTCTGTCTTTGATTCAGTATGAGAATTAAAATCAGCTGGAATGAAGTTTCATTCCCTCCCCTCAAATCCATGTGGAAATTCCCATTCCACCCAATCAAAACTGATTCCAAACCTCTATTCCTACAAACCAAACGTGCCTTAGTGATTTACCACCCGGAGATAACTGAATAATTGCTGTGGACCTATAGGCTAAAAAACGGGTAAAATGGTTCGGGCCCATTTGTCACAAATCATCTGATCATGTGGATCTTTCTCCCAAACGGGACCCACCCCACCTCATTGTATGAGTGGAGTTGTTGTTGTTTGACTATTTAGGAGTACAAATACAAATATGTAGAATACAAATCCTTATATTTTATATTATTTTATACATTTATATTCAAGGTTTAAAGTATCATACGTATTGACCTGTATCGGCTGATATGTGTCACATCGAAACCTTCCCGATACACCCCTATAGGGGGTGTTTTGGGTCAGCAAGTAGTTCAGGGGATAGACCGGCCTTGAACCAGCCCCTCTGAACAAGATTCAAAAAACAAAAAACAGAGTACCAATATATCGGCCTACCGGCGTATCGCCCTGTATTGATACTTTGAACCTTATTTATACTGTACATATTTGCATTTGTACTCTTTCCAAACTGAGTCTTACCAGAATTCTTCTTTGAAAATAACAAGCAATGAAATTTTGCCTATTGTTGTAATTAAAACCATATTTTTTTAGGGTACATGCAACTGCACCTTGAATCCTGCTTTCAAATTTTCAATCTGGGCTATATAAAGCCATACACCATTCAGAGGATAAGTAGGTGTAATAGAGTTTGGAGGTTAGCAAATTAAACCGCCTCCCTGAGCTGGTAGATCTGCTAAGCCATAGGTCACATGCACCTCCTGATTAATGGCTCGCTGATCACAACAGCTAAATCGGCTAGCAACCTCTGCCATGAGTATTGGAAATTCAAATCAACTCAGTACCCTGAGCAGCAAAACTCCAACCTGTTGGATGCTTTTATGGAATTTCCAGTACTCTCAGAATGAGCCTTGAAACCCAATGGAAGATTCAATAAAATAATAGTATTTGAACACGAAGCTTGTAAACTAATAGCTGAAAGATAGGTTGAAAGCAATCAACTCCAATAAGCTAAATATTGCTAATTCATTAAAACAAAAAAAGATTGCTTGGTACAAAACTAACACACAAATATGTGGAAAATGACTGAAGGAGGGCAGACTCGGTCGATATCAAAAATTCTCATTTGTGCTTGAGACCTTGGTATCTTCTTTCTTCTCTTCACTGACTGTTGTAGGTTTCTCTGAGGTAGCTTCTATTGCAGATTCTGGGTCTTTTTTTAATTCTGATTCAAACTCCTTTGCCGCCTGTACAATTAAAAAAAAAATTGCATCACAACCATGCCAAGCATTTATCTCTAACCCGAACTTGTTATCAACACCGTAAGTAAAGTTTTGAAATTTAATTATTAAAACAAGAGGCATTCTGATTCATGACTGGACTCAAGTAGCTTGATAATCTAGAACTAAGCTTCCAGTAACAGTGTCCACTGTAAACAAAACCCTAAAGCTTTTCTTTTTCCATACAGGATGTCTGCTTTATCAAATGAATTTCCCTTTCATTATCTCCAAATTCCACCCACAAAACTGACCTGCTAAGGTTGTTTCATGATTCCGCGTTGGGAGGACATTCAGGGGTGCTACGGACACTAAAAGGACTCAACAGTCACTACCATTGGGTAGGAATGCGCAAGGATGTGTGGAACTATGTATCTGAATGCCAAACTTGCCAACAGCAGAAATACTCCTCACAGTCACCCGCAGGCCTTCTACAACCCCTCAAGATTCCAGAGCAAGTGTGGGAAGACCTCTCCATGGATTTCATCACGGGACTTCCTCGTTCTGCAAGGAAAGAGGTCATCATGGCAGTGGTTGACCGTCTCACCAAGTATAGCCATTTCTCTGCTTTGCCTCACCCTTACACTGCAGCAATGGTGGCCGACATCTTCATACGGGACGTGGCAAAACTGCATGGAACACCAAGATCCATTATCTCAGACCGTGACCCTGCCTTCCTAAGTTCATTCTGGAAGGAGTACTTCCGATTGCAAGGAACCCAACTGCACCCATCCACCAGCTATCACCCGCAAACTGATGGACAGACTGAAGTCATTAATCGATGCTTAGAAGCCTACCTTAGATGCTTCATAGGGGAGAAGCCTAGACAATGGGCCCACTGGCTTTCGTGGGCAGAATACTGGTACAACTCAACTTATCAGTCAGCTGCAAGAATGACACCCTTCAAGGCCCTATACGACAGAGAACCCCCTCCCATATTACCCCATGAATATGGGTCATCCAAGGTGGCAGAAGTAGAGACTCGCCCACTGGAAAGAGACGAGATCCTTAAACTGCTCAAGGCCAATTTGACAAAGGCCCAGCAACGAATGAAGATCAGCTATGACTCTCACCATCTCCCATTAGAGTTTCAGGTGGGTGATTTTGTCTACCTTAAGCTCCAACCTTACCGCCAGGTCTCAGTGGTAAGACGGGCTTGTTACAAGCTAGCTCTCAGGTATTATGGGCCTCATAAGGTGCTGGCAAGAGTGGGCCTTGTTGCTTATAGATTGGACCTCCCTGCTACCTCGAAGCTTCATCCGGTGTTTCACATCTCCCTTCTCAAGAAAGCTGTGGGAAATCATATTCCTATCTCATCTAGCTTACCCCAATTCACTGAAGAAGGGGACATTTACACAGAGCCCATCAAAATTGTGGATTTCCGATGGGTCCAACAAGGTGGGCGGGTTGTACCAGAAGCCAAGGTAGAATGGTCCGGGCTCCCCCCAGAAGACGCCACTTGGGAACCTTATCTAAGGCTGAATGAGAGGTTCCCGAACCTAGACCTTGAGGGCAAGGTCAATGCTAAGGAGGGAGGAATTGTTGGGACCCAAATACCTTCCCCGAAACCAACAAAGGGAGTGGAGCAGGCCACTACCCATCAACAGTTCTCAAGGAGGCAGAAAGGACAGGCGACAGAGCCCCAGAATTAGTTACACACAGAGTTGGTTATTCTACCGCCAGAAGATATTCCCTCCATGATATTTTCCAGAGTTAGTTATCCTGCAAATAAGAGGATATTCCCTCTATGATTACACCTGTAGGCCAAGTATATAAGGCCATACTCTTATAATGAAAGGTGTGAATGAATATCCCCTGTTTTGCAGGATAACTAACTCTGGAAAATATCATGGAGGGAATATCTTCTGGCGGCAGAATAATCAACTCTGTGTGTAACTAATTCTGGGGTTCTGTCGCCTGTCCTTTCTGCCTCCTTGAGAACTGTTGATGGGTAGTGGCCTGCTCCACTCCCTTTGTTGGTTTCGGGGAAGGTATTTGGGTCCCAACAATTCCTCCCTCCTTAGCATTGACCTTGCCCTCAAGGTCTAGGTTCGGGAACCTCTCATTCAGCCTTAGATAAGGTTCCCAAGTGGCGTCTTCTGGGGGGAGCCCGGACCATTCTACCTTGGCTTCTGGTACAACCCGCCCACCTTGTTGGACCCATCGGAAATCCACAATTTTGATGGGCTCTGTGTAAATGTCCCCTTCTTCAGTGAATTGGGGTAAGCTAGATGAGATAGGAATATGATTTCCCACAGCTTTCTTGAGAAGGGAGATGTGAAACACCGGATGAAGCTTCGAGGTAGCAGGGAGGTCCAATCTATAAGCAACAAGGCCCACTCTTGCCAGCACCTTATGAGGCCCATAATACCTGAGAGCTAGCTTGTAACAAGCCCGTCTTACCACTGAGACCTGGCGGTAAGGTTGGAGCTTAAGGTAGACAAAATCACCCACCTGAAACTCTAATGGGCGATGGTGAGAGTCATAGCTGATCTTCATTCGTTGCTGGGCCTTTGTCAAATTGGCCTTGAGCAGTTTAAGGATCTCGTCTCTTTCCAGTGGGCGAGTCTCTACTTCTGCCACCTTGGATGACCCATATTCATGGGGTAATATGGGAGGGGGTTCTCTGTCGTATAGGGCCTTGAAGGGTGTCATTCCTGCAGCTGACTGATAAGTTGAGTTGTACCAGTATTCTGCCCACGAAAGCCAGTGGGCCCATTGTCTAGGCTTCTCCCCTATGAAGCATCTAAGGTAGGCTTCTAAGCATCGATTAATGACTTCAGTCTGTCCATCAGTTTGCGGGTGATAGCTGGTGGATGGGTGCAGTTGGGTTCCTTGCAATCGGAAGTACTCCTTCCAGAATGAACTTAGGAAGGCAGGGTCACGGTCTGAGATAATGGATCTTGGTGTTCCATGCAGTTTTGCCACGTCCCGTATGAAGATGTCGGCCACCATTGCTGCAGTGTAAGGGTGAGGCAAAGCAGAGAAATGGCTATACTTGGTGAGACGGTCAACCACTACCATGATGACCTCTTTCCTTGCGGAACGAGGAAGTCCCGTGATGAAATCCATGGAGAGGTCTTCCCACACTTGCTCTGGAATCTTGAGGGGTTGTAGAAGGCCTGCGGGTGACTATGAGGAGTATTTCTGCTGTTGGCAAGTTTGGCATTCAGATACATAGTTCCACACATCCTTGCGCATTCCTACCCAATGGTAGTGACTGTTGAGTCCTTTTAGTGTCCGTAGCACCCCTCAATGCCCTCCCAACGCGGAATCATGAAACACCTTAGCATGTCAGTTTTGTGGGTGGAATTTGGAGCAACCACAAACCTACCCTTGAAGAAAATATCAGGTCCCACAATTTGGTAACCCGAAACCTGAGAATGGGTCACGTTTCCACTTTTCCCTGATGTCTTGCAGCTGCAGATCAGATCTGGCTTCTTGCCGTATAGCTTCAAACAAGGGAAAACTGGGCTGGGAGCAGGTTAGTTGGGCCAACTCTTCTACCTGTGATAAGGTATCAGCTACTTTGTTGGCAGGCCCAGGTTTATACTCGATGTGGTAGTCGAATCCCATTAGTTTACTAAGCCATTTTTGCTGCTCCAGGGTGTGCACCTTTTGTTCTGCTATGTACTTCAAACTTCATTGGTCTGTCCTTATGATAAATTGGCGTCCCAATAGGTATGTACGCCATTTCTGTACTGCCATTACCACGGCCATCAATTCCTTGACATAGGTGGACTGATTTTGGTGAGCTGCTGAGAGAGCCTTGCTGAAATAAGCAATGGGTTGCCCCTTCTGCATCAAGACGACCCCCACTCCGACACCCGATGCGTCACAATCTATCTCAAAGGGCTGAGAGAAATCCGGAAGAGTGAGGACTGGAGGGCTAGAAACTGTTGTCTTCAAGTCTTCAAAGGCCCATTGGGCATCATCAGCCTACCCAAAAGAATCCTTCTTTAACAGGCGCGTTAGAGGGGCAGCTATAAGCCCATACCCCTTAATGAAGCACCTATAATAACCATAACCGGTGAGCCCAAGAAAGCCCCTGAGAGCCTTTACAGTAGTGGGCTTGGGCCATTTTCGGATGGCATCTATCTTTTCTAGGTCTGCCGTGACCCGCCCTGCAGCAACCACATGGCCTAAGTATCGAATCTGTCTTTGTCCAAAGGAACACTTTATCAATTTGGCATGCAACCAGTGCTCTCTCAGAATTGTGAGGGTAAGTTTAAGATGTTTCATATGGGTGCCCCAATCCTTGCTGTAAACCAAAATATCATCGAAAAATACCATAATAAATTGCCTTAGGAACGGCCTAGAGATGTCTTTCATGAAGGCCTGAAAGGTGGAGGGGGCATTGATAAGACCAAACGGCATAATTTGAAACTCAAAATGGCCATCGTGGGTCCTAAAGGCTATCTTGTGGATATCAGCCTGGTGAACCCGGATCTGATGATACCCGGACCACAGGTCTAGTTTGGAGAACACTTGTGCTTCCCCTAACTCGTCCAGCAGTTCCTCAATGAGGGGTATCGGGAACTTGTCCTTCACTGTAACCTGATTCAGGGCCCAGTAATCTACGCAAAAACGCCAACTACCATCCTTCTTCTTCACTAGCACGGGGGATGAAAATGGGCTGGTGTTGGTCTGTATATGCCCCTTGTCCAGTAGCTCTTTTACCGCCTTCTCAATTTCTAGCTTTTGGAAATAAGGGTATCTATATGGCCTCACATTGGCTGGTTTGGAATCTAGTAAGAGGAGTATCTGATGGTCATGGGCCCGAGGTGGAGGTAACTGGCTCGGTTCCTTGAATATGTCACCAAACTGATCGAGTATCGATCTTAGGGCCTTGTGTTGGGCTTCCGTGGGTTGGTCACAGTCCTATTTGTTTAAAATTGGAACTGTGGGCCGAATTCCTAAGTGCATAAACAAGGGTTGTCCAGCATCCTTGGAGGCTCGTATTATAGAGGCTAAAGTATCACCTCGAAGACTAGGGGGCCGCACCCCTTGTAAATGGCAGGTCTGTCCATCTTGGCAAAAATCAATTGTCATTTTGGCCCAATCACACAGTGTCGGACCTAGGCCACATAACCAATGGATTCCCAAAATAATATCAGCCCCCGAGAATTCCAATGGGTGGAGATCTACCACGAAATTATGGCCCTGTATGAGGATCTTTTCCTTCTTACATACACCATCACATAACATCTGATTCCCATTAGCCACATGGATCGAAAAGAGAGGAGTGGGGTGTATAGTCATACCTAGTTGCTTTGCCAAAGGGCAAGTGATGAAGTTCAAAGTAGAGCCACTATCAATCAAAACCATCACAGATCGGCCAATCAATCTTCCTTCTACTCGCATGGACTAAAGAGGGTTGAGGCCCATGAGAGCGTGTAGGGAGATCTCGGCTCCGATAGGTTCTGGTTCGCCTGATATCAGCTCACAGTCTTCGATGTGCTCTGATTCTGTACTCTTCGGTTCTTCCTCTGTTTGAAGGAGAAACACTCGCTGGACCCGGCACTTATGGCCTAGCCCAAACTTGTCATCACAGTTGTAACAGAGGCCCTTCTCGCGTCGGGCCTGCATCTCAGCCCACGAGAGGCGCTTGAAAGGCACAGTGGGCCTGGGAAAAATGGGCTTCTGAGAATCCTCAACTTGTTTCAAGGGTTGTTGTTCGGCCCACTGGGGAGCCCTCACATTCGGGTAGGATGGCTTGTTGGTCCTGCGCATGCTATCAATCTTCTCTTCTTGCAGACAAGCCATACCCACCACCGCCATGACTGTCGCTGGTCGAAGAGCTCTCACTTCCAGGCAGATGTCTTCTCTGAGACCTCCCACAAAACACCCTACCAAGGCCTTCTCCAGCCATCCATGTACCCTAGTCGCCATTCTTTCGAACTCGAGCTAGTAGTCTGCTACTGTCCCGGTCTGTTTTAGTCGAGTGAGGAGTTCGTCGTAATCCACGAACGTCGTCGACCCAAAACGGATGCACAAAGCTTCCGTGAACTTCGCCCAAGTTGCCTGAGGATGGGCTTGTCAATACCACTGGAGCCAGAGAATAGCGTCTCCTTCTAGGTGAATGGAGGCGATGGCAACGCGCTGGTGTGCAGGGGTTTCATGATACTTGAAGAATCTCTCTGCTCTAAAGATCCAAGGAATGGGATCTCCACCGAAATAGTTGGGAAATTTGATTTTAGTAACCTTTCCGATAGGGTAACCCCCAGTTCCCTGGCTACCGGAAACAGAGGCGTCGGCCCCTATTGGATGACTGGTCTTGTCGGATTGTTGTTGGGAGGCGAGGTTAGAGATGACCACCTTGAGATCCCTGAGTTCGTTCAGTACCTGGTGGAACCCAATCTCAAGTTGGTCGACTCTATCTTCCATGGTAGAGGATCTTGTCTGCGGCGTAGCTGGTCTGCAACCTTGCTCTGATACCAACTTGGTGAGATACCGCTCACATCGGAAGCCCCTTCGAGGGTGGCTTAACCTCCTGAAACAGAAATGGAGAGGAAGAAGAGAAGGGAACGTAGGAAAAAAGGGACTCAGTGAGAGAAAAACATGGGATATTCATTCACACCTTTCATTATAAGAGTATGGCCTTATATACCTGGCCTACAGGTGTAATCATAGAGGGAATATCCTCTGATTTGCAGGATAACTAACTCTGGAAAATATCATGGAGGGAATATCTTTTGGTGGCAGAATAACCAACTCTGTGTGTAACTAATTTTGGGGCTTTGTCGCCTACCCTTTCTGCCTCCTTGAGAATTGTTGATGGGTAGTGGCCTGCTCCACTCCCTTTGTTGGGTTCGGGGAAGGTATTTGGGTCCCAACATAAACAGCCAGTAGCAAGGGGAAGTATTTCAATATCATGGTCACTACAAACTGATTGTTTCTTTATCTCTAACAAACTAATGAATTAGGATCTCAATAAAAAGAAGAGACATGAGCACCAGTCAGCATAGTTAGGGTGAACATTCCTAAGCATGTACCTATGTTAGAAAAGGAAATTCTGCATGTTAGGATTTACAAAAGCATACTGATACCAAATTGAAATGGAACATTAGTGTTCAGACTGGGTTTCCCCTTGGCAAGTGCCCAATCAAACAATAAAACAAGTAAGGTTTTAAGGTTTTGGTGAAATATATAATTTTAAATTTCTCAAAAGCAATAAAAATAAGTGAATATATTATGAAAATGGGGAGATCGCGAGCAACAAACTGACACAACTTTCACTTCAAACCACATGTTGCATTGTATCAACTATATGAAGCTTTTTACATTTCTTTTTTCTTATTGAGTTTCACTATTAAAGGAGCACTATTCAACTCATGCCCATCATTTAATTGTTAACCAACACCTAAGAATGTCCAAAAGGGCATTCTTGCAATTTAAAGAAAGCATGAAACATGTAGAAATACAAATACCCACAAAAAATGAATCAATTATATAATGTCAGTCATTCTGATACAGCTAGAGCTACTTTTGTAGCCACTATAATATGTATGAATATGCATGTCCATGTAACTGTAAGAAGAGAAATTCTGTGTGTGAATGTCATGTTATTAAAGAAGCAAAACTTATATTCTGTCATCGTCATCGTCATCTAAGCCTTGTCCCAACTATATGGTGTCGGCTACAAAACTTGTAACAACCTTGAATGTATATGCAAAATTGCAGACTAGCAAACTCATTGTAGGACTAAAACATGGACACACATTTCAAAGATAAATGCATTCTATATGCAACTAAATTACAAAGGGAACCACCATCATGCTACAGCATTCTGACAATTACAAGTAACAAAAAATTCTAATATGTTAACTAACATTTCATAAAGCAACTAAATACCTAAACTTTCTTTTAGTGATGCAATAACTGGATACAATATGGGAAGGAATAGTACAGATGTATCATATCAGACAAGCAGTTAATTGCTTGAAATTAAATAACAACCATGAATGAAAAACAGAGAAAGATCACTATGAATATGAAAGAAACAAAGCATCACTAACAATAATGGAAATGGAAAAAGGGAAAAAACAAACAAAAATAAATAAATATTTTGGCAGCCAGTTATGACTAAAGATAAAAAGAACCCCATCCTCCCCCGATCTCTGTCAAGAACCTTTCGCTGGTGAGCAGATTATCACCCAATTGCATGATAGGGGACTGCAGTACCATTCTCACTGACTTCTCCCATAGAGCAGGTTGACTAGTGCATTTTATTGCTGTCCTTTAGTTAATGAGTTTAAAGACCATCTTTTTTTTTCTGTAAATCTCAATGCTTAATCTTCAAAGAAAAATTGCAAATTTCATTTATCAATGATGCATAGCTGTTGACATTAAGGTAATCTGATCATCTCTAAGGACTGGGGAAATAGATTAAAAAAATTATTGAATCATATCCAATGACTTACCATTGTTTTTTTCTCTTATGATATACGAAGAAATGCCAGTGCTTAACCTATTTATTTATATTCATGCATAAGAATCTAAACTATTACCAGAAACATCAGAGAGCTATTTGGTTTCTCTGAGACAGAGGTATATATTTTTGCAAGAGGAACCAAAATCCGAACAATAATGAAAATATTAGATGATAAAGATAGTTTAATAAGCACAAAGTTCCCTAAAATTATCATATTATGCTTTCACTCGCCTATCTTCTGATGTAGAAAAAAAGTTTTTGTTGAACTTAACAACCCTGCATCATTCTAGAGGAATATGCCAGGCATGAAAAAACCACTAGCTACCTAAATTTTGGTTGATACCAAAGGAAAGTGGTTGTTTGGATTTTTTTTTTTTTTTTGTGATTTAGAAATTTCTTTGCATCAACGATGCATAAAATCAGCAAAATACATAGGCCCTTTTAAGAGATATAACTTATTTGCAAAAGTGCATTCAATGAGTGCTTGATTTGTAGGCAGCTAAAAGATATTTTCAATTTACAGAGTTTGATTAAAAATTTAACTGTTGAATAAGTCTGCCTTCTCCAATATAAGTGTCAACGTAACCTCTGGAGTATCCAACACCATATTCATTTCTAATTAAATTTATTGGCATTCCTATGGTTATCTGTGTTTGCTGGAGAACCGCAGCCGAAGAAGAAGAAGAAGAAGAAGAAGAAGAAGAAGAAGAAGAAGAAGAAAAAAGGAGATCTGAGAATGGTGGCTTAGTCACTTCAGCTGGCCCTTATAAAAAAAATGTAATACCATGCCAATTATTTCTAAGTAGGTATTTGGGATCGATGCCGTTTCCACAGAAAATGGCACCACAACAGGAAAGAGGTGGTCTGAGAAAATGCCCTTTTTGGTGTTTTCTCGTTTTTCTACTGTTGCTAGCAATGGTGTGCTGATGTGGCATTGAAAAACACCTATGTGGCAGCAACAGCAATGGTACCAAATAGAAAACCTAAGAAAGCAGCATGCTTATGCAGCACACTTCTCAGGAAACAGCACCGACCCCAACCTCCAAAAGTCTACAACCATGGGAAGGTACTCTTAGGCAGTGTTTGGTTTGAAGGAAAAAGTAGGGAAAGGAAGGGAAGCCTTTACAAACCTTGTATAGGTTTCCCTACTTTTCCCTTCCTTTCCTTAAGTTTTCCTTCAAACCAAACATAGCCTTAGGGTCGGTCACCTTCCACGACAAAAGCTGCATGAAATCTAGCAATTTCTAGTTACTGAAGAAGGACCCTGTAGGAGCTTATCCATCTATCTACTTAATGACAACAACAAACCCTTGCAGTAGCTAGTCCGACCATGATAAAAGCCCTTTTCACTGAGCTTTCCTTTATTATCCCCTAACTCGCTCCTTCCATTCCAACAAATTGCATTAGTAAAAGAGTATCCCTTGAGAATTTGAAAGGGAGCAAGATGCTCCAAATATATAAAAGAAAATCGTTTGGTTAGGTTAAAGAAGAGGAGTTAAGAATAAACAACAAGACTTCAGCCGTCTAAACTGGACATAACATCATTTTGCTATCATGAATAATTCCTAAATTCGAAAGCCCAAGTTCACAACTAAAATCATCAAACAGTCACTGCAAGTAGCTCCACTCGTTGATCTCCAAACATAGCTAGGTAGCGTGCTTTATAAAGCACAAACTTCGACCCAACGTCAAGGGATTAACAGTCACTAATCAATCTTCCAACTCTATTCAGCTACTCGTACTGCCCTGAGACCTCGACCTTGTTCCTGTCTTGGAATTTTTTTTTTAAATAGATACATCTAATCTAACATATGATGAGAAAAACGGGTATGTGACAACAAAATCTCACAGAAGATACATGATTTCAAAACCCAACCTGGTTTCTAATGTTCATAAGTTAACCAAAGACGAACATTCGAAAGAACTGCAGAATACAAGTGACCGGATCGAGGAAAATGGATTAAAAACGCGAAGGAGAAGCTTACCTGCTGAAAGCTCTTGAGAGTTTTCCCGAAACTCCGCCCAATCTCTGGCAACTTCTTCGGCCCGAAAACAAGTGCTGCCACACCAGCGATTACCACGAGCTCGGGTACACCGAGACCGAACAAGCATCGAGGATTGACACCACTCTGAGTTTTGCTTCTATCCAAGACCAAGCAATCAGTCTTCTTCCTCATGTGGAGATCACTTGCGCCATTGCTGAAGAACACAGACTTGCAGGAAGCGAAGGTGGATACGGAAGGTGAAATTCTGGGAACTGAGGGTAGAGAGAGGGTCGTCGAGATCTCCATATCTTTTTCTGCTGCTTGTCGTTCTCAATTTCTCATTTTGCTGCGGTTTTCATCTCCACAATAAATAGATGGCATGAGAAACTCTAATCCTTAGCGATCCTTGGCTGCCTCTGACTAAAATACGCCGTAGAGTTATAAAAGCCATTTGAGTTAAGGAAGTCATTTCCAAAAGGCCGAAATCGAAAGATCAGCCGCCACCCGCCAAGAGGTTTGCCGTTAATCCTAGAATACCTTCACATCCACAGTGCGCCGCAATCTTTGAATCCTTTCGAGTTTGGACCGTTCGATCTATATTTCAGAAGTGAATTTTTGGTCAGAAATTTCCACGTCGGAAGGTTGTTAATGTCATCATGCCTTTCCTTGCTTTACACCCTTTCTTTAATTTTATTTTTTTTTTGAATTTTTTATTTTACAATTTTACATAATTATTCATTAAATCAATAATAAAACAATATAGGCTAAATTATTTCTAACAACCAATCATATATATACACAAGCCCCCACCATTGGGACACGTGAATTTTTCAAATTTAGACACATAGCAATTTTTTAGAAGTTGTGTTAAAGCCCATTAACAACTTTAAGACAAGTGACCTTCTCATTTTTTAGAAAGCTAGACACGTCGCAATTTTTTAGAAATTCTTGTTAAAACCCACTATAACTCTCCAGCATTCAGACACATAGTCTTTTCATTTTTCTGGAAAACTAGACATGCAACATTTTCTGAGAAGTTGATGCTAAACCTACAACCTAATACCAACATTTTCAATCAATTCCCAAAAAAAATTGCAGAAAATACAAAAATGGTTATCCACAACCACTTTTGCCTATATTCTATCAATCTCACTTAATCATTAACCCTCTACATACCATAACAAAAGAAAATTATCCATATTCTAATAATTATTGAAAAGTTATTTTTTTAAATTTAATAATTATTTAAAATATTAATAAATACAAATTTAACTGTATTAATTCCATAACATAAATTTAACATTAATAATTCCCCATACTTAATACGGCGTCATTCACTAGTAAATAAAGAAAGATAAATTTACTTTTCTAATGTCTAGCCAAGTGGCACCACTATCCCCCACTTTCTTCTAAATTATCTATAACATTTATCAAATTATCTCTAATTTAGTATAGAATTTTTCTCTTAAATTATCTATATTCCTATTTATTCCCTTACGCACTTATTATCTATATCTATAAAAAAAAAGTTACAATTAAACCTCCATTCCTAATTTCCTTTTTTTAACTTTTATTTTTAATTCCACATAATTATCCATTAAAACAATGAGGAAATAACATAAGCATAACTATTTCTAACAAAAGCATAACTATTAAACCAATTATTATTTTTATCTTATCTCGATATAAAGATCAGCCCTCCTAATCTTATTAGGAGTTTCCTAATCCAAATCTTTATTTGGATCTAGATTCTTTAAGTGGATAGGGATAACTCTCTATCCAATCTGTTAATCTGAATCCCAACACCGCCCCTTTTTAATTAATCAAATTAAACCAGTTCAGATTGGACTTTAGTCTCATTAAGTCCATGTGCTCATTTAACCTCCAAACTACTACCCAGTTAGGTATCATTATATGGCGTGGGACCCAAACATTGATCTATACATCAGCCACATGGGTTCAACCCAGCCTCTGTTACAAGGCTTGACCGAATTCACTATAGGAAACAGTGAACCCCTGAGTCCATCACCATGGGCTCTTAATGGGCCCAACATTTACACTAAATGGTCAATGGGTCAAGCCACCTTATAAAAACCCAAAGAATGTGGGCAAATGCAAGATTAGCCCATCATGTATTACCCTCAATGGTCTTACACTTAAACTCTCAGCCCATAATGATCACACACTACTCGACAAGAGAGGACCTCTCCCTCGGCTGCAAGGAACAGTGTTGCACTCTCTACTCACATGGATCTTGGGAATTAAAACTTTTTGCAAACATTTTGAAACCATAATATATATATATATATATATGTGTGTGTGTGTGTGTGTGTGTGTCTATATATAAATATATTTTTCAAAACCAAATTTCAACAGTTGAAATCGACTGCGGGCAGTTTTGGTTTCCATCAAAGAGAGTGTATCCCCGATCATTCACTTTGTTCGACAAAGGGGTTTAGCCTATCACTATGATCACCCACTCAGATGAATTCTCGGACTGTCTCAATATACCCAGGTTTTGACCCCCTCTAAGGATCTCACCGATTGGCATATCAAAGACAACCCAATCCGACACCTAGTGCAGTATCATAATCGAGTATAGGGGTTAGGTGTAACATTCCAGTTTTGCCCATCAATCTCCAAGGTCCAGGGCAATACTGAAATTCTGGTCCGATTCAGGGTTTCAAGAAAACCCACACTGCATGTACCTCAGGTCTCACCTTGGCAACTGAGACAAGCCACCCCAACCAACTTGGCGGCACATCAGTGTCATCCTTGGCAAGATAAATCTCCTGAGATCTATCCAATGGCTGTGAAGATTCTAAACTAACACGAGTCTCATATGTGTCTAGTTTAAGGGTATTACACAAAAACACACCATAATAAAATGAATCAAATATGTACTTTATTCTTTTACGTTAAATGTCATAAAATACATCATTCTGATTGGAGCTAAGGGCATACACTGTCTAACAGAAGGAAGAATAAGATCGCCGACCGCTTCTGCTCAAACATGGCCTTTCAACTGCTTGCCTTGATCGTATCTGTTGAGCACCACCTTGCTCTCGAAAGCTGCCTCTCAATGGCTTATGAGGATGTAATCGAAGCTGCACTGGTTTAGGAAATATGCATTGTAGAGCTTGATTTGGGTAGTTAAGGGAAGTACTTAATGATAGATAGATAGAGATAGAGAGAGAGAGAGAGACCAGATGTGGAAGGGTGCACTGTTACTACAACTTGCAGCTATAGAGGTGATGAAATAGGTGCGAGAGGGAGAGAGAGAGAGAGAGAGAGAGGTCCTGTGTTGGCTTTGAAAGTTGAAACTAGTACAAGGTAGCCCTCTGCTCAGATCTACATTTTATATGTTCAAAGCTCCTCTGTAGTTGTCCACCTCATCTTAGATCAAGGAACCCAGATTTGGACTTGTGTGGCAAAGACAGACCAAGGAAGATGAAGAGGAACCAAATGAATACTTTAAGACACTAACGATAAGGAAGATAAGTCTCGACAATCTGAGAAAGGTGTCAAAAGTTTCATTTTGAAAATTTAAAAAAGAATGTTGGGCAAAATAATATTTTTAATCCTTCCATTAACGGACACTAACAGTAAGGAGTTGCAGGGCCATGAAAAGATAAATAGTTTTATTCAAGGGTTGTAAGATTGAAAGTCATTAAAAAAGGAAAAAAAAATTGTGAAAGAAAAATAAAATGTCTTTTTAAATAAAAGAAAAATAAATAGTTTTCATTAAAATAAAAATTTAAAATTCTTAAAAAATAAAACATATACAACCTCTCTTTGCTAACAACAGACCTTATTGGGTCTCACATAACCCCTCTCTTTGACACAAGGCCCTAAACAACCCTTTCTCTCTCATGACCTCATTGGGCCCCAAACAACCCATCTCTTTCCATTTTGATCCACATGTTATCGAACCAAAACAAAGATAATTTTAGTTGAACACAGTAGCTATTTAGTAGGCTATATAACTAATAATAGTGCTTTACTCTAGTCATAAAATACATGGGACCATAACCTAAAATTAAATAAATAAAGCAATTAATTTTATATGATTGAATCATATTAAATTGATTTAGATAATTGATTTTTTTCAAATAAATTAAATTCATTTAATGTATTTTTTAAAATATTTTGTTAATTAAATTTAGATTTAATAATTATATTTTTTAAAATATTTTTAGATTTAATAATTATATTTTTAAAAATATTTTTAAATCATTAAATAAATAATTTTAGTCTAAGTAATTAAATTAACTATATTAAAAACTTAATTATATCAAGTGGTGATGGGACAGCTGTGTCTTTCAACCATTTGAAATTAAAGCTCATCGATTCAATAACTTCAACAAAAATGGTTCTTGTTAGGCTTGTATTGCCTACTCTATAAAACATAAGTAATAGGAAATTTGACACAATAGAGGTAACCCAGAACACTATCCTTTTAGGTAAGGTAATGATTTAAATAGGACCCATCTCATATGTAATATCCTATGTGAGTTTGTTGAAAAATATTGGGTAGGGTCAGCTGGTCATTGTATCTCGCAAATTTTTATTTATCATTTTTAATCACTCACTCACTCGGTCTCTCTCTCCCCCCGCCCCCCTATGACATTGAGTCCCACGTAATCCCTTTCTTTTTATGATTTTATATGACAGTGGGCCCACTGGGTTCCATACAACGGGTTCGCATCCGCCCCCTACAACCTTGCCCCCCCAAAAACGTCCTACGCACTGTGAATGCTCCCACACGCGAATTAGAGGGACTCGTGCGGAGCTAACCGTGTGTCATCTCGCCAAAAAGGTCATTCTTCTCGTTTCAGAACATTTAAACCCTTTGAGCTCCGCCGGTCGACGCGCTTACTTCAACCTCTCACCTTCTGCTCTCAGAACTGAAATCCGCCGGAGATTTCACCCGTTTGAATTCCGCCGGTCAACGCCGACGACCGTTCCGAAAGCGAAGCATTTTTAACAGCGAGGAACGACGAAGAAGATGTTCACTCAAACGCCATGTTACAGGTCCCTTGTTATATCCATTTTCTCAGTTTTCATGAACCTATTTTGCCGTTTGTTTTTCTTGCTTCAAAACCCACATAATCAATCAAAAACAACAGATTTCTTATTTGAAAAAAAAACAGATTTTTCTTTCGAGTAGGCGAAGATAGTTTAAATTGGTTCAAAGGGCAGTCTTTGATGCCGTTATTCTGTGCAAGCCACGCAACACAACTCTCCCACGTAATTTGGTAGTGAGAAGAAATATTCTCACATCCAAGCATGTAGGCGTTCTGCTATTATCCAGTAGTAAATGCTGCCTAGCCGCCTCTTCCAGCAAGGTGGGTCTCTCAGAAAACGCTGCTTTTCTTTCGGGTTTTCATCGAACTTCTCCATCGATCATGGAGGACAAAAAGTTGGGGATTATATCCTCAGAAACAAAGGAATATTCAACAGAATTGGATGTTGCTGTTAGAATCGTCCAAATTGCTTGCTTTCTCTGTAAGAGGGAGAGCTTGATTTCCAAGGGCAATAATCAGGTTAAATCCAAAGATGATAATTCTCGGGTCACAGTTGCAAGTAACTGAATCGACTATCTACAAAATGGTTTCTTTTTGGTGATTCTGCATGCTTTGTTCATGGAGGATGATTTGATCCGAACCCTTGAGACAATGACACGTGAATCTGACTCAACACGAGCAACAATTCAGCACCACTGCGACTAAGTAACGAGCCTGCAGGACAGCTCGCTACGTCATAGCTCGCTATAGGGGGAGCTCGCTACAACGTGAGCTTGAAATCCCCCAAGCTACTGAAAGGGAATACTCCAAGATTATCCCAGCTTGCGAGCTAGGGTAACCAACTCACTCCAACACTTATGTAGAAAGACTGCCCAAAGACAATCTCGATGAGGGTCGCCTCGAAGTACCCCTGGGAGCTCACTACAAAATAGCTCGCGACAAGATAGCTCGCTGCGCGACAGGGTGGCTCGCGACTAAGCGACGCGATACTCTCAGGAAGCTTCTATCTGACAAGACCGTACCTGTCAGATTGCATCATGTCTCTTGACTGATGGCGCAGTCCCTGCCCATTCGACATACTGTATCCACGTCTCTCGACAGATGGTGACATGCCTGTCCTCCCGGGACGTGTCACCCATTCAATTGGGTAGTACCCTGCAACGATCACTTGCGCATCCCTGGTAGGTAACGACTGCGACAGAAGCCTAGTGGCGGTTATGCCCGATTTGACAAGAATACCCCTATAAAAGCCTCTTAGTCGAAGGGGAGAGGGATCTTTGATCGAATATGATTTTGAGTCATTTTATTTGCTCTCGAACTAATCTTGAGAACTCAGTGATCTAGCGCGACCAACACACTTAGCCTCTTTACATTCTTTACTTTCTCCCCAGCGTTCTAACTTAAGCTACGGAGTATTCCCGCCGGGCAAATCCCCCGGGAATCCTTCACCTTCTTCTTCTCAGGTGTCGTCCGTTGCCAGATAAGAGCCAGTCAGTAGCCAGATAAGAGTGCTCAGATCGTGTTGCATCATTTGGTGTCGTCTATGGGAAACGCTTCAAAAGCCTTCCTCTAAGCTTTCACAGTTTCCTTTTCTGAAAACTTAACATTCATGGCTTCCTCCAGCAACGTCAGACGTGGTGCCAGCCCAAACGCTTATAGGGAGAAGCCCCAACTTTCTATTGTCTGTATTGGGCAGTTCATTGTCCCCCTCTCCGTGGACGGAGTTCCTAGTTTGAACGTGCCTCTTATAGTGGCATCCACGGTCGCTCCACTCCCTTCTACAGTTGGAGCAACCTTTGTTGAACCCTCGGTTGTGCCCCCAGCGGCCAACCCGAACTAGTTGGAGGACTTAATGTAGTGCGTGCGAGCCATGCAAGATCAAATGCAACGATTTCAACAATTCCAACTCTATCAGCAGCAAGTGTTGCACTAGGTTTCCCACTACCAGTATAAACAGTAGTTTCCCTCTTTGCCTTAGGCCCAGCCACCGCTTCCCCCTCGGCACTCGGCCACGAAGCAGACCAAGCCCTCTCGTTGGAGTGAGCGACCTTGTTGGGGAGAGGCCTCTCAGGCCTAGTATCCCGCCAAGAGCCAAGCCTCTTCCCATAGCTAGAAGGAGAGGTCGGCCACCCCCGCCTCACAACTTGTGGGCAGGTCGGGGGCCTCCCAACCAACCAAGCCCGTATCGCCAAGGCCTTCGCAGTTCGAGCTCCCACTCGCAGAGAATCCGCTCGAAGTCCTGGCCGAAGACTATAGGCATGGCCCTTCGGTTCAGAGCCACCACTAGTAATCTGAGCCCGTCGAGCTCGGCAACACTAAAGCATCAAGCACCAACGTCGAGCCAGCAAAGCAGCAACAAAGACGCCGGTGAGTTCGCCAAACTGCCACTCGAGTCTCTCCCAAGCTCAAAGGAAAAGAGGAGGTATGCTCAGGTGAAGTGACTTCAAGTCCAAGTGATCATGTGGACTTCAAGCTCGCCGAAGCTGTCCCCATGCCAAGGGACTTCAAGTTCCCTCCACTGGACAAGTATAACGGATCCTTCGATCCAAATGATCATGTGAATGCCTTCTAGTCCCAGATGCACCTAGCAAAAGCTAGTGAATCCTGCATGTGCGTGGCCTTTTCCGCCACCTTCAAAGGGGTAGCCCGCACATGGTAATGTAACCTCACGCCTAGTTCGATAAGAAGCTGGGCGCAGTTCGCGCATGTTTTCACCTTCCACTTCGTCACCAGCAAAAAGTGCTCGAGAACTTAGGAAAACCTCCTTGGCATAGTTCAAAAGGAAGGGGAGTCCATTCGGAAATACATCAAGCGGTTCAACGATGCTTTTTTACAGATACCCAACCTGGATCCCGCAGTTCGCCTCACCGCAGCCAAACGAGGTATCACCCACAAAGAGTTCAAGTGGCACGTAGTTATCAATTAACACAAGACCGTGACCGAGTTCCTCAAGCTCGCGGATCGGTTCATAGGGACGGAGGAGGAAATCAACCAGAAGGGCGAGCATACCCTTGAGAAAAGGAAAAGGGAACCGGAGACCCAAGCTCAGAGTGATAGCAGGAAGAAGAAGGACCAAGCTCGGAGGGCAAAGCCAAATCAGCCTTTCCGAGCTCCAGCAGAAGAGAGGGACTATACACCCCTCAACGCGAAGCGGGCTGAGATCTATTAGACAGTCTTGTATGCCCTTAGCTTCAATCGGATTTGATGTACTTTTGTTATTTAGTGGAAAATAAATTAAAGTGCATGTTTGATTCATGTTGTTTGGTATAATTCTGTGTAAGACTCTAAAACTGGACACTTATAGAAACTTGTGTTAGTTTTAAATGTTCACAGCCATTGGATAAGTCTGGGGAGATTTATCCTGCCAAGGCTGATACTGGTGTGCCACCAAGTGTTGGGATGGCTTGTTTCGGCCATCAGGGTAAGACCCAAGGCACATGCAGTATGGGATTGCTTGAACCCTTGAACCAGACCAGATTTTCAGTATTGCCCTAGACCTTGGAGACAGATGGGCAAAACTGGAAAGTTACACCTGACCTCTAGACTCGATTATGACACATCACTAGGTGTCGAATTAGACTATCTTTGATATGTCAATCAGTGAGATCCTTAGTGGGGGTCAAAACCTAGACATGTTGGGGTAGTCTGAGAATTCATCTGAGTGAGTGGTCATAGTGACAGGATCAGCCCCTTTGTCGGACAATGGTAATGATCGGTAATGCACTCTCTCTGATGGAAACCAAACTGCCGACAGTTGATTTCAATCGTTGGAATTTTGTTTTGCAAAATAATATATATGTACGGTTTCAAAAGATTTGCAAAATGTTTTAATTCCCGGGATCCATGTGAGTAGAGAGTGCGGCACTGTTCCTTGCAGCCGAGAGAGATGTCTTCTCTTGTCGGGCAGTGCTTGATCATTAAGGGCTGAGAGGTTAAGTGTAAGACCATTTAGGATAATACCTGATGGGCTAATCTTGCACCTGCCCACAGTCCCTGGGTTTTTATAAGATGGCTTGGCCCAGGGACCACTTAATGTAAGTGTTGGGCCCATAGGGTCCATGTGATGGGGTCAAGGGGGTCACTGAGTCTTTCAGTGAATTCGGCTGGGCCTTGTAATAAAGGCTGGGCCGAACCCATGTGGTTGGTGTGTAGATCAATGTTTGGGTCCCACGCCATACAAAGAAGCCCAACTGGGCAGCAGGTTGGAAACTAGTTAAACACTGAACACTTAATGGGCCAAAAGCCCATTTCGAACTGGGCTAATATGATCACCAGTTCATAGGGCGAATCTGAGATTAGTGTTAGTAAAAGGATTGGGTCTTTGACCTTATCCACTCTAAGAGACCAAATTCAAATTAGATTTGAATCTGGTAACCTTCTGATAAGATCAGGAGTTAACTAACTTAATCTGCAGATAGGATTAAGATTAACCTCTATCCAAATACTGATTTGGATTGGGATAACTCCCAAATTATTGGGACGTTTCTCAATCAAGAAGAAAGAGGAGAAAACCCTAGCAGAAATATCAGATTTCGAACTAGGGGGTTTTGAGTAAGCAAGAAACACATCCTGCAATCTGAGATTTGATCTCTCATAGACTCCAGAGAGAAGAGACAATTCTGCCCTCTTCGTCCCTGGACTTCTCCTCTTTCAGTCACCGCCACTACCTGTTGGAAGATTGGATCTTTGCAGCAACAGGAAGTCAAGAAAGCAGTTCTTGACAATAGTCTTGCAAGAAAGACACTAGGATTCGGTGTTCAAGGTTTCCAGATGGTTCTTGTGAAGAAACCAGTGTGTAGGACGCACCCTGCTGGTTCCGTTCCATCCACAGCTGTGTCATCTTCAGCAGGAGCGGATCTTGGTCACTTCTTTGGGCGTGAACACCAACTTTGGGAGATATTATTTTTCCGGATCAGGTATAATCCTTCCTGTTTCCTTTTGTTCAGATCTGGTTTGTTTATGGTTCAAGTAGGATCATTGAATAATGTATTCTAAATTTAGGGAATATGATTCCCAGTTGGAAGAAGGTAGGAATTTTTTTTTGAAATTCGCCCCCCCATTCCGCACCTTTCTTGGCGTCCATTAGATAGATCCTACCATTCTTTCAGATCATTGGGAAGATTAAGACTCATTTTTTTAGTTTTCTATTCTGGTTTGTATTGAAGCCTTATCCCGTTTTTGTAATGACTGGAATAGCATTATCTTCTTATCTATAGATGCTGTATGGGCTATAAATTTTGTTCATGAGTGATTTGTTTCTTACAATGCTAACACAAAAATAGTATGTTGAGGAGATGATAATTGGGAAGATCAAGACTCATTTTTGTAGTTTTCTATTCTGGTTGGTATTGAAGCCTTATCCCGTTTCTGTAATGACTGGAATAGCATTATCTTCTTATCTATAGATGCTGTATGGGCTATAAATTTTGCACATGAATGCTATAATGCAGATGGTTTTATCAAAAAAAAAATAGATAATATTACAGATTGTGTAAGTTGTGTACATTATCTTCTTATCCCGTTTTCTCTGTCTCTCTCTCTCTAGAAGAGAGAAGAAACCTTTAAGAACTAAAGAAGCTAATTAAGGCAGTACTTAATCACTGGAAATCCAACACTGCCACTGCCACATTGCGAATGCAAAGAAAAGCCAGTATTCTGGCTGCAATAGTTAGAAATGGAGGGAGACTCCAAACTGGTAATAGGCTGGCTGCAATGTAGAAGCTTGGGCACATGGCTTTTTCAGACATAAGCTAAGGGAAATCTCAAGCTTAGCAAGGGAGATTGGGGTGAGGTTTAATCGGGCAAGAAGATCAGCAAATGGTATGGCTGATGCTTTAGCACAGCAAGGAGTCTATAGGCAAGAGTTGGTTTTGGGCCTTTTTATGAGACATCTTGTATCAAAGGGTTCTCCATCCGGCCCTTGGATGGTGGTAGTTGTAATTTTTATCCATTATTATTAATGAAAGTTACCGTTTCCCATAAAAAAAGAAAAGCCAGTATGCTGTACTGATAAACAAAAACACGCAACTAATAACACTACAGAGCGTATAAACAAATGTTTAAGGTAGAATAATGTATGAAATGCTGCCTGCAGTTTTTTCTTTTCACATCTTCTGTGAATTTGTGGCAGTTACCAAAAAGATCCAAGTTACTTTTCAAAATTTCAATGGCTGTTGGAGCTTGTGCTCCATTTGATAACTTTCCACCTGAAATGCAACAAAGACATTGTATCCCAATCAAGTAGATTTGATTTAACTGCCTTTTTCCCTAAGCAGAAAAGGTACATTTCACATGATTCTATAAATGTAACCTTTTAGGTTTCGAACAAGAATAGATCTTTAATCAGCCAAGGAATCTTGATAACGAACTACAATCAGCAATGCTGCTGACTCCACAGGTGGGGTTTTTATCCCTTGGGCTAATGCCTCTCTTTTCGGTTTGGGGTATATGTTGTCCTTTTGGGGGAGAGTAGCAGTTGGTCTACCTCTGAGATTTGCTTTTTCCTCTCTTATAACTTTCTTTTTCTTTTTCTTTTTCCTTGGGGGGGGGGGACTCATGCTTGCAATTTTTCCCTAATCTGTTCTTATTTCATCTCAATACTCTTGAAAGTTCCCAATCAGAAAAAAAAAAGAAAATGAATATCTTTTAACTACTATTTACATGCTTTGCAAAAAACAATGGGTTCCTTGTCCTCCTGTTTATATGACCCCCTTCCCTTAAGCATATGGATGTACACACACAAAACTGGCCTCACCACTATTTCCCTCCTATGTGGCACCTAAAGCCATACCCTTTTACGTCTTTCAGTCTCTATTTTCATCTCTATTCCCAGTTGCTCCAACCTACAAGTTATGGTGATCACCCCTCACTTTTTTCCCATCTCTTATTGATGGCTAGTGATTTTGACACATGGCACATCCCATTTTTAACAAAGGGGGATTCCTCTGATAATTACTCAAAGAATACATCCATTAAAAGATAAAAACACCCCCATGTTTTGATTTCTATGGTTAGCCAATGTTTTGATTCATCACCAGGGATGTGCCCATGTCCTTCACCACCCCCCAAATCCACAGATCTGTTGAGGAAGGGAAGATAACTCTGTACTTTGATGGAAACACCATTGGAAACCCAGGTACAGCAGGAATTGGTGGAGTTTTTAGAAGAAGAGATGGTACTATTATCTGGGCTTACAGTGGACCAATTGGGATAGCCTCTTCAACTAAGGCTGAAATCCTGGCAGCCTTAACTGGAATCAGGATTGCAAGAAATCTGGCATACCTGAATATTCTCATGAAGGGTGATTCTGCAAATACAATCAGATGGTTAGCAGATCCTGGCAGTGGTCCCTGGGATTTAACTTATTTCTTGGCTGAAGCTAGAGACATCCACTCTAACTTGAATGCTCAGTTGGGTTGGGTCCCTAGGGAGCTAAATTCTGCTGCTGATGGTCTTGCAAAGGCTGGCGCTGACAGAGATTGCTTGTTTAGTGATAGCTTCCTTCCTGTTTAACTTTTGAGTTATATTTCCTGTGAACATCTTCTCATATACCTCTTGTTTTATGAATAAGTTACCATCTTTTTCAAAAAAGTTTTCAAAAATGGGATGTGCTAAACTGCTAATTAGTTGCCTTGTTGACAAGCTTGCCCATTTGTTTAAGACTCGAACACATTCAATGGTTGTCAGTTATAGAGCAAAAGTTTGATTGCAATGGGATATGAAACTGGCATGGGCAAAGACACTGTAAGCATGGACAATTTAGAAGGTCACTTAATCAAAGGGGTGCTCTAAGCATCAATTAGTGCAGATATAAAGAAGGATAGTTCTACGAAGAAAAACATCTCTTATAGAACATTTTTTTTGATGAATTGTAAATTTTATTAGTTCAAAAGTTGATTTAGAGTTGTGAATTCATATAACATCCCAGGGAGAGGTGCGAGCTGCAGCCCCTCCTTGAATCTTACAAGTTAGCTTGGAAAGAAATACAAGAATCACAGCTGAACCCAAAACAATTCTTCCCTATTTACCCCTTGCTCGGCTAACACATCGGACAAAGTATTTGCTGATCTCCCCACCCACTGTAAAGAGACCAACATATTCCTTGTCAACCAACTGAATTTCTTCATTTCATTCTTGTAGCACCATATAGCATCTTCAGGATTTTTCAACCAGCCCACCACCACTTTGGAATCCCCTTCAATTACTAGATGCTGTACCCCCAGATGGTTTGCAAATTGCACCCATTGTACAGCAGCTAATAGCTCTGCCTTGATAGAGTCCCCAACTCCTAAAGGACCCGAGTAGAGCAACAGAATCTCTCCCTTCTCATTTCTCAAGACACCCCCATTCTGGATAATCCTGGCCCATGCTACTTCCATCAAAGTTCAGCTTCAGTGAGCCTTCAGATGGAGGAGACCAGCTTGTAATTGACTTGTCTTTTTTATGGGTGAACACCTTGCTACTGCTGACCAGTTTCTCCAAAGGTCATTAAAAGAGAAATGATGAAAGATTTGCAAAGTCTTCAGCCAAAGTATTGCCCTATGCAATACATAGTCTTTCAATTCTTGACTGCTCCTTTCCTTTTCTTGAAAGATTCTAGCATTCCTTTCTTCCCAAAGAGTTCAAATCAGGGCAGCGCGAGCACATCTCCACATAATTCTCCCTCTTTTTGTAGGCCAAGAGAAAGTAGAATGGTTAAAGATCATGCGAACTTCTGTTGGTATACTCCAACTACTCCCAAACAACATAAGTAGCCAAGCCCAAAGGTGTGCAGAAAAAAGGAAAAGATATTAGTAGATGGTAACAATCCTCCCCGTGAGCTTTATAGAGGATACACCAATTGGGAGAAATGCAGAGGAAAGGTCTTCTCTGTTGTAGGTTATCTAGATTGTTTACTTTCCCATAGAATACTTCCCAACAAAACGCCATAATCTTTGGAGGAACTGGCCTACATCAAATTTCCTTTGACGAAAAAGGTTGTTGAGCAAAATGCTGAGAGATGGACTTGAAGTAAGAAGCACAAGTAAAGGTTCCTTTAGGTTCTTTTGGGTCTAGGAGTCCACACCCTTTTATCTGGCTTGGAGGGATCCAAGCAAACCTGATTAAGGCAACATAGCAAGTCAAAGAGAGATTCAATTTCATCATCCCTTAGTCCCCTATGAAACCCAAAATCCCAATTAGGAGCCAAGGGTGTTACCACCTCTTTTTTGTACAAAGAAACAAAAAATAGTAAAGGGAAAAGGTCCTTTAGGGGGGGGGGTGTCTCCTACCTAGATATCCTCCCAAAAGCGAACAATGTTGCCAAAACAAACTTCATACTTGATAAAATTGAGAAATTGAGGAAGGGTGTTGTGAATGGCCTTCCAAGGTGCTGCCAAATTAGCTTGCCTTGATACACCAATATCCCATCCATTCTCTGATCTCCCATGAATGCTTCCCACCACCTCATGCCACATCATCTCACTTTCCAATGGCCATTGCCACAACCATTTCCCTAACAGAGCTTGATTTTTTTCAATCACCCTCCCAAGTCCCAAACTTCCATCTTCTTTACTTCTGCAAACAATTTCCCAACTAACCAAATGATCCTTTTTTTCTTGTCTTGGCTCCCACAAGAAGTCTCTCATCAACTTCTCCAGCTTCCTAGCTTCCCTAGCTGGTATTCTAAAGACAGACAAAAAGTTAGTAGGTAAGTTAGACAAAGTAGCTCTTATTAAGGTAATTCTCCCTCCTAAGGAGATATAATTCTTCTTCCACAAGGCTAATCTCTTCTCAAACTTTTCTAGCACTAGGGTCCAAAATTTGCTCTCCCTAGTGTTTGCCCCTAATGGAAGCCCTAAGTATGACATAGGCCAAGCAGAGATGGAACATTCAAGACACTCTGCAGTAACCTCGATCTCCCCATTCTCCAAGTTTATACCCGCTATGCAACTCTTTTCCAGATTTATTTTCAGATTAGAAATCTTTTCAAATCCTTTGATTAGCTCCTTTAGGTTTGTTACCTTCTTGCTAAAGCCTCATTCACAAAAGATCATTAGGTCATCTGCAAACTGAAGGTGGGTGATTGGGATTTGGTGTCTCCCTATTCTCCAACCCCTAATGGCATCTTCACTATCAGCCTTAGTAATGATCCTACTAATCACATCGGCTACTAATGTAAAAAGGAAGGGTGAGAGTGGATCCCCTTGCCTGACACCCTTGCAAGCTGGAAAAAAGTCCCTTACCGCACCATTTACCAGAATGAAGTAGTGACAGGTACTGATACACCCAGATATCCAACTACACCACTTGTCCCCAAATCCACAGTTTCTCATCACCTCTAATAAAAACTCCCAGTCCACCAAGTCATAGGCCTTATGCTATTGAATCGAGGCACCGAAGTTAAATTATTCGAAAATTCTTGATGGTGGAATCTAACCATAAAAGGCCTAATTAAATAATCAATAAATTAATCAGAAAAATTAATTATGGACTTCTAGTTACTTTGGAATATAGCATCGATCAATCTAGCCTATGACTCTATTGATGTACTATACCTCCACCACAAGTTCGTTTGTTTCTTGACAGCTTGTATCCTACTTCAAGAATAAATGAAAGTAGAGTTGAGTGAGAAACAAAATCTGCACAATATTTCATAATACACACCAAAAAGTTGAAAAAAATCATCTGCATGGTATTTTATATTATTTTTAGATTAAGCCATTGGAAAATGTCTTTCTTTTACTATGAGTTTTACTTAAATAATATTCAACTCAGAAATATATGGATACTTGATATTGGAATTTGGTGTATCATTGTAAGGATACTATATGATAGTATTTTGATATCTATGTTTGATAATAGAAATTATGAACTATTTGGTGTTGCTATACTATAACTTCTTTTAGTCAAATTAACTGAACAGAATGGAATGCAGAAACATGATTTATCTAGCCGACCCTATATAGATGGGACAAGGCTTAGATGATGTTGATGTTGATGATGTCAGTATTTGTTGTCTTTTTGCTTTTCTCTGATTAATATTTATGCAATTATTTTACTTGTATCACTTTGTTCTGTGCTTGAGGTACTTCTTACAACACCCACTACTCCAACAGATCGGATGAAAGCTATCGTTGAAGCTTCAGAAGGATTTGTGTACCTTGTAAGATCCTTTGTGCAGTAAATAAGCTTTTCATATCTCTTTTATTTAGCTGGAACGAATAGTTCTTAGGTATATTTCAGCATTCATTTACTAATACTTGTTTTTTATTGTTTCCTTCTCAAATGTTTTCATATGAAGTACATAAGTACATTAACTCAGATAGCTAAGCCTTATCCCAACTATATGGGGTGGGCTACATGAATCTTGTCCATCATTCCACTCTGTTTAGTGCCATGTCCACTGTTAGCCCTCAAATCATTTCGTGCTAC
Organism: Nelumbo lutea; assembly: GCF_056320005.1. Taxonomy (NCBI): domain Eukaryota; kingdom Viridiplantae; phylum Streptophyta; class Magnoliopsida; order Proteales; family Nelumbonaceae; genus Nelumbo; species Nelumbo lutea. Next base: position 168,134,322 of record NC_142684.1, on the reverse strand, counting down.
TTAATCCATGTCCTTTTTGATTTGCCCTTATCTCTTCTATCAAATTACTAGTTGGTGGTGCCGTGGATGGTCTTCTTTGGACGTGACCAAACCATCTTAATCTACTTTCCCTCTTTTTATCACTTTTTTGGGTTACTCCCAAGTTCCTATGAATAATCCATAACCCTATCCTTTCTAGTTTTGCTATTTATCCATCTCAACATCTGCATTTCTGCTATATTCATTTTCATGGATATGCTGTTTCTTGATTGCTCAACAGTGCTCCATGTCACATTGCTGGCCTCATAACTGTTTTATAAGTTTTTTACTTTTAGTTTAAGTGGTTTTTTCTTATCATGACATCCTCCTCAATCTCTCCCTTTCTATGGATTAGCGGATTGGGGTGAAAGAAGTCGCATTGAGATATTTCTTGGTTTTCAATCTTAATTATACCCTGATTATCACTCCTATTATTAAATTTACATTGCATATATTCCATTTTAGTCTTATTTATTTTAAAGCCTTTTTTTTTTCTGAGACATCTTTCCATAAATATAATTTTGCATTTAATCCCTCTTTGGTTTTATCAATTAATACTGCCATAAACGAACAAAATACATCATGGGACCTCCTGAATATGCTTTTTCAATTCATCTATGACTATTGCAAATAAATAAGGGCCAAGTGCTGAGCCTTGGGGAAAGTTGTTATGGTCCCGCGCGTAGGATCCCATCATGGGTCAGTCCACGGTGCAAAAGCCCTGCTTCCCCTTGCGCCTTCCCTTGCGTGCAGACCCTATTGCAGAAACTGAATGGGTGATTTGTCCAAGAGATCACCCGAACTCTCCCTTGGGGTGATTTGTCCAAGAGACCACCCGAACTCTCCTCACTCTTTTCTTGGCTGGAAAACTGAATGTTTTATTTCAATTCGTAGCTCCTTAAATAGGAGATTACAGAAGGAAATTCCTAATTAAACTCAAACTCCAACTTGAACTCAAACTCCTAATTACCTACTCTTAATGGTAACTCACTCTTACTTAAGATAAGATAAAGATAAGATTAGATAAAGATAAGGGATAAGGGATAAGATAAGGATAAGGTAAGCTGGCGACGAGTTGGCTTGATGTGTCCAGATAAGGGTGGGCCCACCCCTATGAGCTATTGCGTGGGCCCCGCTCTGCTGCTGCTGCCGGGTGCGTGCGCGCGGCTCATGGTGCCGCTGCCGCGCGGTGCGTGCGCGCAGTGCTGCTGCCGTGTAGTGCTTGCGCGCGCCTCATGGTGCCGCTGCCGTGCGGTGCGAGGCGTGTGTGCGGTGCGTGCTGCCGTGCAGTGCGTGCGGTGCACGCTGCTGCCTGGCGGTGCATGCTGCGTGCCATGGTGCCGCTGCCGTGCGGTGCCGGCCGGTGCCTGCTGCTGTGCGGCCTGCTGTGCGTGCTGCTGCCTATGACTGCGCCGCAGTGCGCTGCCGGATGGTGTGACCATAACAGCTGCCGGATGGTGTGACCATAACAAAAGTCCAATTGTGACAGGAAACTCTGACATCTCTTCTTTTGGTATTTCGACATTGGTTGTTTCACCTTCATACATGCCCTTTAATTAGATCTATATACCCATTTGGTACTCCTTTCTGTTCTAAAATCCATCATGTTATCTTTCTAGGGATGAAATAGATTAACAAACTTTTCGTAACATATATGATATCTGGAAATCTAAGATGTAACATATTTAAATGTTTTAGTTCACTAAATCATTTAATTGTCTTATTGTTTGTGCTGTAATTGGTTTTGCTTTTAGTTTTTTCATTGGCCTTTGTAATTAGGCCTTTAAATGAACAGCTCTTCGATTATCAACAGATTTCTGTCTCTAAGATAGTAGAGAAGAATCATAGTTGAACAAAGCCCCAAAGTTACATACTAATTTTTTTTTAAACTATTTGTTAGGCATGTGACTCATATTTTATTTTGAAAATTTGGATTTTTTTTCCTTGTCTTTGAATAAAATGATTGGTGTTTGCTTTTGTGGACCAGCTTATCTACCTTCATTAAAACCCTAACAATGTATGATATATTGAATAGGTAGGTTCGGTTGGAGTTACTGGAGCTCGTTCATCTATAAGTTCACGGGTTCAATCTCTTCTACAGGAGATTAAGAATGTTTGAGATGCGTTTCACATCAAATATAGTAAAATCGTTTTTTTATATTATAGGAGTTATAGGATACAATATTCAATTATTTGTTTGGCACAAGGCCATAAATTTAGGAGGCTGCATACCATCATGAGAACTATAGATAATATTTGGAAATAGCTTAGGTATAAGATTCAGGAGAATCTGAAACTTATATAATCTATGAGGGATAATAGTCAGCAGCTATAAACTCTTTGGGTACTACATGTACAGTGGATCCAAAGTGTGGAATTGATAGCTAAAATCACCAAGGTAAACATGCATAAATAAGATGGTACTGCATCTTATTTTTTTCTTAGTTTTTGAAATTATGGACTATTATGTGTGCTTTTGGGCTATAGCCACTCCAGAGAGGCAGCACATCAACTTGGAGGTGGTTTGCAGTTGTTTCATGGAGTACGTGAGACATCCAGTTCTTTGTCAATTGCTGATACTCTTCCTACTCCCATACAGGCAACAGATAAACCAGTCGCAGTTGGCTTTGGCATATCAAAACCAGAACATGTGAAACAGGTAACTCCTATACATCAAAATGACCTGGAAGTTTGTGCTTGCAATCTTCAAACCCCAGACACTTGACATACCATTTCAAACCTTGTTGGTTACAGATAGCAGGATGGGGAGCTGGCGGTGTCATAGTTGGTAGTGCCATGGTGAAAATTCTTGGTGAAGCAAAATCTCCCGAGGAAGGATTGAAGGACCTAGAAAACTTTACGAAGTCCCTAACAGCTGCAATCCCTTAAAAATTTTGTAGGACCTTAGTAACACCTCTAACTTTTATTTTATATTCATGACAAGCAAATCGGTATGGAATTATAGAATTTAATCTCATCTAAGTTCAACCTCACCTTCATTTTGTATAGCACTAAATGAATCTCAGTTTTCTGGGAATGTAAACCGTCTCCAATAAGAAATTCATAATTACAGTGTTCACCTCAACAAAACCGCACCGAGGCCCTTTCCTCAGTCTCCCTCTTTTCATTTCTTCCCTTATTTTCATGATCCCATCTCATCTATAAGCTCTTAGATAGCATTAATTGGATCCATGGATCAGACTTATCCAGCTCAGCATTTGGGGATGAACTTCTCCATGTGGCTTCATTGGGATTCCTATTATTGGATTTATTGTAAGCCTCTTAGACATCGTATTTGGCCAAGAAAATCGATCTGACTAGTGATAACCATATATAGGCTCCCACCTTTGGTTTCAACTTGTGAACTTATTGAACAGAGTTAATCCCCGCCTTGATCTAAAAGGAGCCTGCATGAGTGCAAGCACTAAGGTTGCCTTTGCCTACCGAGCTGGCATTGTCTGGTCGCATGTCCCCAGCTTCAGGCCTTCAGCTTCTGAGATAACTGATGTATGGCCTGTTTCGCATGTCCATGCATTTCTAGACCGCATATGATGCATGTTCATGAGAAGACATCGCTCTGGGCTTTCTGTTCTGGCAATCTTTTCATAAACTTGTAGTGCCTATATGTTCCTCAACTTGGAGTTTACGTGAAAAACAGCATTTGGGGACCTGTGTGATTTCAATTCTGTTCTGTGTAGCATGCATGCGGCATTCAGGTACGACTTATTTTTGGACTTGAATACACCTAACTGAAGACAAGCTTTATCTTTTCACCTTGTGTATTATGAAATGCAATCTTGCTATATAGTAGAGCTTAAAGTAAAGGGAGAGAGAGGTGTCAGACGTACAGGGCTTATCGAAATCAATCTTCTCTGGAGACAGACGAGTCCAATTGATTCCATGATCGTCACTGGAGGAGATGGAATTTCTGTTTTCTGCTGCTGTCTCTCTTTACGCTTTAATGGGTTCTAATAAACCTTTTGATTTCTGCCCACTTATGTCTTTCTTCTTCCTAGGCTCTAGTAAAACAGAAGCTTGGCACTGGTTTGGAACCCACTGATAAGTCGATAATCCATGGTCTCACTCAAAAACGCTGAACGGTGATGGTGTATGAGTCGTGAATCCATTACCAACATCATTTGGAAATTGGAATTTTAATCCCCATTTGATATATGAGTTTACATGGGATTCTTTTATTCGTCCATTTTAAAAGGAGCGAAAGCAAAGCTAATGACATCGACTCACCTGCCGGATCTCCCTAGAAGCCTTCAATGCTTCTCGATTTTGTGCAAATGCATGTTTGCATCACCATAGCTCACAAGAATCACTGTTGAGACGCTTCATTAAACAATCAAGGCCGTCTATTCACATACTCATAATCAAAATAATATCCCCCCAAAAATACAGAAATGTAAAAAATAAAAAACAAAGAAGAGTTGGTAATAGATATAGATGCTGTAGCTGATGATGATCCTTGAAGACTTGATGCCACCTTTAAATTATTGTTAGTTACAGTTTCAGGAGGTAAGTAATGCTGATGACTACTGTGTATTGTCCTTCAGTAATCATTCATCATGATCTATAGCAGGAAAGTAGCCTTGAGCCTTCAATTCACTGGCCAAAACTTGCATCATCATTTCCAATTGATGATATCGTACATCACTAATCAAGAATTTGTGGGTCTTTCCATCAATCTCAATCCAACTGCAACCGGGTGGTTTTTTCATCCCACGGTTTCTCATGAGAGCCCTCACCTTTGCAACTCTATCCCATCTTTGTGCTTTAGCATATATGTTAGAAAGCAACACATAGTTTCCTGAATTCTCAGGTTCCATCTCTAGCAAATTCTTAGCTGCTAGTTCACCCACTTCAATGTTGTTGTATATTCTACATGCATTCAGAAGAGCACCCCATACTCCGGCATGAGGCTTAACAGGAGGCATAGCTTCGGTGATAATTCTGTGTGCATCCGATACGCGGCCAGATCGGCCTAGCAAGTCAACCATGCACATGTAGTGATCAGCAGTTGGGGCAATGGAGTAATCACTCTGCATGGAATTGAAGTACTGGAAGCCTTCATCCACTAGACCTCCATGGCTACAAGCAGATAGGACCACAATGAAGCAAATACTATCAGGCTTCAGCCCATCTTCCTGAAGATGAGAGAAGATCTTCAGAGCATCTCTGCCACGCCCATGCATACCAAATCCTGACATCATAGTACTATAACAAATCAAGTCCTTGTCATTCCAGCTCTTGAACAACTCATATGCTCTATCTGGATTCCCACACTTGGCATGCATGTCAATGAGGGCTGTTACTGTGTGGTTATTCATTAGTCTGTTCCCATGACTTTTGATGTAATCTACAATCCATTCCGCCAATTGGACTGATCCCAATTGAGCACAAGCAGCAACCACACAAGTAATTGTGGTCTGGTTTGGTTTCACATCTCCTATCCTTAACATGTGATGGAAGAGATCCAGGGCCTCGTTGAAGAAACCCGCCTGAGAATAGGTCGAGATCATTGCATTCCATGAGGCCACATCCCTTTCAGCCATCATGTCGAAGATTAGTCGTGCATTTGTAATGTCGTTGCACTTCGCATAGCCCGTGATCATTGCTGTGCAAATGATAGCATTGCTGTTGAGCCCAGATTGACCTGAAACCAACTGATCAAAAAGTTCTTTTGCATAATCCATTCGACCCAAGTTTGCATATCCAGTGATCATCACCTCCCAAGTGAAGAGGTTCCTCACTGGCATCTCCTGAAACAAAGAGCGGGCGGCATTCATATTTCCATATTTCGCATGTCCTGCAATCATGGTATTCCACGCTTGAACATCCCTCTCAGACATTTTACCAAAGAGCTTCTGTGCCTCTTCCATGAACTCACATTTAGTATAGAAATCTATCAATGCCGTCTGGCTGCGAATTTCTGTATGATATCCATATTTCACAACATGGGCATGGATCTGAATACCTTGTCTCAGTGCTGAGAACCCCGAACACGCCTTTAGGACTGATGATAAGGCGAAAGCAAGTGCCTGGTCCGCAGCCATCGTCCTGCTCTCTTGGCGGTGCATACGGGCGTATGTTGCTATTGCCTCTCTATAGCAAGGCTGTGAATCAGACTGCTGTGAGTAGCCCCTAATCATGGCTGTCCACAAATAGACGTTAGGATTATCAACGGCATCAACAACAGCCCGAGCATGTTTTAAGTCACCAAAAGTTGTGAATTCACGAACAAGTTTTGTGATGAGGAAGTTGTTTTGCGATTGCTCAGTCACGACTAGGTAAGCTTGAACTTGTTTTAATTGTCTTGCATCCTTGCAATGATTTATTAATCGAATGAGCTGGTCCTCCTCGACCCTGCTCCAGGTCCGACGACTCAATCTAGTAGGCATCGATAGCACTTTAAGTTTAGCAAGTCATGACGCCAGTCAAATGCCGATATAGCAATGCCTTTCTTTCTCCGTCGAAGCAACCAGCACAAATTTGAAATTTCTATGCGAGAAGCGAGGACTTTGGCTAAGAGAGGCGGGTGTTTGATAAGATGTCTCTGAGAAGCAGTTCCTCTTGGAATGCCTTGCCAACATGATATCCGCTGATAAAGAGCAAAAACAAACCAAGATGTTGCTGGACAGTTTTACTGTAAAACCGACAGACAATACCAAGGTTGACGTGCTTTCTGCATGTTCTCATTTGGGTGTTATAGAGTTTTGCGTCCACGGGTACATACAAAAGACAGTTTCTGACTGAAAAAGAATGCATTCAAAAGATTGAATGAGAAGGAAGAAAAGGCCATGGAGCCATTTCGTTGGTTGAGCCATCTGGCGCAACGGAGGCTCCTAACGCAAGAGTCAAAACCCAACGTAGTCAGTCCTTTCAGTTATGTTATCTACCATTTGCATGGGCCAGTGGAAAGAGGGGCTCCACCTCATCCATTCATTCTGAGCAGAACCTGAAATGCAACAAAAGAAATTAGGATCATGTTTGGTTCTTTTGCTTAAAAGGAGATTCTAAAATGGGTGTGATAGTAGGGTTACAAAAATACATTAATCCAATTGACCCAGCCTGGTCCGAAGCTGGAGCCCGAGACAGTGTAAATTGGGCCCGAAGCCCGGCTTATGACAGGCCTGTTCATGTTCACACCGGATCAACTGGATTGATGTATTTTTATAACCCTACTATCACTGTCGATTAAGGATAAGGACATATTAGACATAATTTGAAAGTTCAAGCGATTTAAAGTTTAGAGTCTGACTTGACACAACTCACAAAGTTCAGTGTGAACTGTTTAAGAATTTTCCCCAATATTTATTTAGTTAGAATTATTTGCATCAATTCCTTTTTTTTTTTTTAATGCTAAAACTTTTTAGAATAATATAATCAAGGGGTGAAATGGGTAAAAATAAAATATGGAAAGATTCTAGAATAAGGGAGCTCGAAACATATATAAATCGGGTGCCATTAACAACAACAGACTAGCAACCCATTTTATGGGAGAGAAACCCATATTCCTTCCCTCCTCTCTCTCCTTTATCTTCTCATTCTCCCGAATCCAATTTTTTGTCAAATAATAACTTTTTGGGGAAAAATGAGAATGACTTTGGACCCATTTGGTTGGTCGTAATTTTTGTTCTATTCCTTATTTTTACCAAAATAATATTTTGGGTTGCAAGCTTCTCATATAAAATTGTATTATGAATCCTATATTAAAGACCTAATTTTTGTATATAAAATTGAATTTATGGACCCTAATTTCTTATAAGAACCAAACATCGCCTAACTCTTCAAGGACATTATTAATTGATAGAATCGATCATTTTACAAGTTAATCTCTATATAAAAAATCCCAACACGACATCTGAATATTATTAAATTATTCTTGTCATCTGAGAATTATTCTATTTTTGTAATGAATATTCAGATAACTATTCTTGAAAAATAAAAAGTAAATTATCTTCGACAAGTCATTCCGAAGTGCTTTTATGAGTCAAATGAGATAGAATTATTAGATATGGCCTCCTGAACTAGTTGATATTTTTAGGAATTTGAATCTGGATGGCTTCACTAGAATTAGGTTCATCCTATTTGTAATCCGATACATTTGTATCAGTGCAAATGAAAATGACACTGGAACACAAACTAGGCCTTTGCTTCAAAGGCTCTTTTTAGTTTTTTCTCCTTGGTTAGAAATTGAAAACAAATAATTTGCCTACTTTAAATGATGTTGAAGTTTGTGGGTTCCATTGAATGGAGTAATTGATAGAAAGTGATGAAATGGACTAAAGAATTGCAACTGCAATCAGGATGTTGACTTAACAATAATGTCTCACATGTCCAACCACAGAGTAGTGATATAGAGAGTTGTTTGATTACTAAAATATCCTTGCTGTCTCTTTGTAATAACAAAATGAAACTGTCTATGGATATGCATCCTGCATACACGATTGGACTATTCATTGTAGATTAATCAATAGATGGTCCACACCATCTGACTCTTTTCTTTCAAGCCATATATTAATAAGAGTGGTACTCCAACAGAACTCACAACAAAATCATCAAAAACACAGCTGGAGCTGAATGAGTGTTATTTAATGGAAAAAATGGCTATCCAGAGCTCTATGAGACAGTAACAGTGCTGAAGGCATGCCTGTATGGTCTAAGGTTTCACATGGAGAGAACTTGTGAACAGAACAGGCTGTCCAATATGGGCAGTTGGACACCTCTATTTAATGATAGCTTTTCCTTTCTACCCTTTTGTTTCCTTCATAGTCATTAACTTTGGATTACTTTCATGAAGAGGCTTTTCTTTGAAGACCACTAAAATATTATAAAAAACGCCGGAATAAAAGACCGCCGCCGGCAAGTAACCGCCGAGAAAAGTGAGATTGGCACTTGAACAAGGGTCAGCTTGAAAGTCCATAGGGACCTGAGGCAATCACCATGGTGGAAAGATCATTCTAATCAACTTGGGACAGCAATGTTATGAAGGGAAACTACTATTTTGCTATGCCATGCTTTTGATAATGCTATTGGAATGGGTTTCCTTATGTTCTTATTTTTCATTAACTTTAAGTAAATATTTTAATTATGGGGCATGCTAACTAGCTAGGATGAGGGGAGCCTCATCATAACAACAATGAGGTGCCCTCCTAGCTGCAACTTTATCTTCCTTAAGGAAGATTAGGACCCACCATGAGATACATCCTACTCTAGACAACAATTATTAGCCAAAAGTCAGCACAATCAAATGATTCTATTTAAAGATATTTTCTTACAAAGTGAGGTTTCTATCATCATTATCTAAGTTTTATCCAACTATATGGGGTCAGCTACATGAATCCTATTTTACCATTTCGTTCTATTTAATGTCATATTAAAATAAAGTATTCATCTGATAATAAGAGTTTTAAAAAATAATTCATTAATTAGGTAGATGAAACTTATCTGGTTTCTATGATCTTATAAAAATGTAATAATTTTGGTGACGTTTAATGGTGGACCCAAATTCTCTACAATTATGATGAGAGTAATCTTATAGTAATTGGGTTCTTTATTTCTCCTGTTAGCAATTAAACCCATGCAATGTATAGGGTTGAATAAAAATTTGGTTAGATTTAGATTGATAAATTTGGGTTTTAATAACAGCTTGGGTCCAAATCAATGTCCATGCTTAAGGTTAGTCTTTAGCTCGACCCAATCCATCTAATTTCTACTCTTGTTTTATTAGAGAGAGTCAAAAGGGAGGGATTGAAGAGTAAAGTAACGATTTAATGGGGGAGGAGAGATGCTACAAACAATGAGTTTAAAGATGATGGTTGTTAGTGAATAGTGTTGGACCAGAGGAATGGGTCCAATATACCTCGTGTCTGTATTTCTTTGTTTTTTTAATCCAATAAAGTTTTTTTTTAGAAAAAAGCAAGAATTAATGATGTTAGCTAGAGAGTAATTATAAATCTTATTTGGAAAAATTAAGACCTATGAGATGTTTATTGTGACTGCTTATATTTCTAATAATTTAATTTAAAAATAAATGATGAGAGGAAGATGAGGTTCGTGTGAGCATCTCTTCTCTTTTCCCTCTATATAATATAGGTTTAGGTAAGAAAAGGGAGATAAAGGCATGGGTAAAAAAATGTTGTTGTCATTATCAAAGAGATGCTTTTGTAATATTGTTTTTCGTTTTATAAAAGGATTGCTCAGCTCACGTAAAGGATACTTTTCATCATCGGATTAGTATACAATGGGAAGCAATGACAATGGAAGGTGGGGATGGATGTGTCAAAAAGGTTCCTCTCATGAGGGTAATGTCATTAAATTGACACCTTTTAGGGTCACATGTCACTCATATGAGGTGTTAGATGGGGCACGTGATATTACATTTTTGGTTATGGGAAATGGGGATAAATAGATTCGAGTCTGATGTGAGAAAGGTTAAAGGTCCCCCCTATTATCGTAAAGGCCCCTAAGTTCTAATTTGACTGAAACTGAATGATGCGTTGAGAAATATTTCAGAAATACATGGATATAATGAAAAAAAAAAATGAAAACTTTTTATATATACATGCAACAAGTTGTTGAGTTAATTGCAGAATTATAAGAGTTAATTATGAATAATTTATAGGAGTCAACCCTCGACCCTCATATGATCCATCTCAATCCTCGACCCTCATACAATCCATCTCAACCCTCGATTCAATCCCATCCTGACTCTTTTACTCTGATCCTAACTAGTGGTAGTGGGTTATTTAACCCATCTTAACCTGCCACTAGAATGGATGAATTTTAAAAAGGGTGAGTTGAGTGAATCAAATGGGTTGTAGTTAAAATTGCCAGCTCTAATACATGAATAATTAAGGGCAATTAATAGTTATCAAATACTTTGCTACAGAGGAATGTATTGGATACACTCGCATATATCAGCCAATACATGATACAAAGACGAGCATTGACAAATGTAGATACTGTTAAAGTATCACTCAATCGTATAGCTGCCTTTCGTAAGAGCGCAAAGGTGAATGAACTGATGTAAATGCAAATTTGTTCAAATAAAAGGATGCAAATTTGGTTTAGTTTTGCACTCATAAATTTATAATGCCTTGTTTGATTATGAGTCTATGATGAAGCAAGGCAGAAACTAACCTATTTGTATGACCAACTTTGATTGCAAAAATATTTGATTTTCATTTTCATTACAAAAAACCCATTCTCACCAAATGCATATACAACTGAACTAATGTTGTATTTGGCTCAACATTCGCACTCTTGCCAAATACTAATGCTGTGTTTGGTTGCAGTGCAATTTAATTTGCACTAGTATAAATGTATGAGAGTGCAAATGAAAAAGTGCAAATTCTTGTTTAATTTTGTTTTGGGTTTTATTTAATTCTGCTTCATGTCTTAATTTACTTCATTTGTCCTACAATCAAATAAAATAATCTAAATTTTGAAACAAAAATAAGTTAGAATTTATACTTAAAATCATCATGCCATAATTTTGTATTTGTGCAAATTTATTTGCATTGCAACCAAACACAGCCTAAAGCTCAATTTGGCAAGAGCACAAATACAAATATGTGCAATGCAAATGCATATAAAATAATACAAAATACAAGGTTTTGCACTCTACATATTTGCACTTGTACTCTTTCCAAACTGAACTTAAGGGCTTGTTCATTTGCTTTGAAGTCTAACATCTGAAAGTGCAATAATTACATTAAGAGGTATATTAGTATTGGTGAACTTTTCTTTCCTATGCACTTTGAATGCAAAGAATATTATTCTGAATTCTGAATTCTGAAAATTATCAAATATCCATTTTAACCCCATATATAAGAGTTTTTGTTTGTCTTTTTTAGACTATCATTGGAAAACAAAAACTTGTATGATTGCACTTTAAGAGATAAGAGATAAAAAGAAACAAACAACCAATTTTCTCTTAAAGTTAAAAGATTCCTCTTAAAAGATAAGAGTTAAGAAGAAACAAACAGGCCCTAAGTGTGAAATGGTCAATTTTTTTAACTCATTTTTTGTTATGTGTGTTGAGAGAGAAAACACGTGCTTAATAATAAATTTCAAAATTTATTAGATAAAATAATGGTAATGCCCTTAAAAATGTCATTATTTCATTTTATTATTGTCACCTCATGAAGAACCCTTTTATACTAATAAACATTTTAAAATTATATTAGCATCTCTAGACCTTTCAAAATCAAATTGACAACTAATATACATATCGTTCAACCCTTATCCCTTATCCACTTTTGATCCATAAGCATCTTATCATTAAGCTATAAATGTTTCTTACCCACAAGTATTAGGTGCAGCAAACACACTGCCTTGAGTTCCCTTTGGATAAGCTTTTGCTTTTGATCTTTGGGCTGTGAAAAACAAAATTGAGCTAAAAAGTATTTTGAGCATTTGGTAAAAATTGCTTTAAAAAATAATTTAAAACCAAAATACTTTCAATCCCAAAGCACAAAAGCATAAAAATTGTGACTGATTTTGAACTTTTAAAAACACAAACCTTGAATTATCCAAACACAGACTAAAATATTATGAGTGGAACCAGATGAGGGCCCACTTGAGATGAGATAATATTCCAGATTTATATGACGTACGGAGAATTTGCAAGGAATAAAAGAAAACAAATTTGTATTTGTATGATTAATTGGCATTGCTTTTACATGGAGATGGAGAGGAGCATCAAACATAAGAACAGAATAAAGATGAACATTCAAGTAGGAAAGGAAATTGTGTGGCCTATCTTGTGATGGAATTGGGCCCAAACAAGCTTTTTGGGCCCCTTTGGTGGGTTTGTTAGGTCCCCAGTAAGTGGTGACTTGACAAGCTAACAGACACTGATATATGCTATTTTTGGGTCTGGGACTCTGGGCTACCTCCCTTCTATGAATCCCTGTCATCTTTTTCTTTCCCACAAAGGGCCCAACCTAGAAAACGAAATAAAGGGCAAAAAAAAAAAAAAAAAAAAATCGAAGGCCCAAAAACACCCATTTGATTACATATTTTTACGAGGCAATAATTCAGAGTCTGGCCCATTGGGCTTTCAAAAAAAAAAAATCTTAACTCTTATCCATTACACATGTAGAGACATGGTTCTTAAAGGCCCTTAAATGGGCCCCATGAAAGGGAGTTGTGTCGCCCCTTCTTCCAACGAAGAAAAAAGAACATAAAATAGAAGGTACGAGGATCCTGGAAAATGGGTTGGTGCTATGTCTCAACAGATTTCTCACAACCAATCAAGGACCCCACATTGGTCTGGATAGTAATTGATCAAACGATTTTTAACCATCCGATTGTTATCACCTGATCAGATCATATTAATTTAGAATAATTGAGGTCTCTAACTCTTGGATGGGAAGCAGAAAAAAATTATTTCTGGTGATTCCAAATTTCGACTTAGAAGCCTATCTTCTGGCAACCGCTTTTTAGACTTTATTGGCCCATGCGGGCCCAATTGGACTTTTTGACCGGTTCACTACTTCATTTTCAATATGCTTTGTTGTGGTCCCACATGTTCTCCAATCCTGGACCGTCCTATTTTCATGATCAGAGATTCCTTGCCAACATGAGATCCGAGATTGGGCCTGTAACCGAGATCTCTTATTGGACAGTGCTCTGTTGTGGTCCCACATGTTCTCCAATCCTGGACCGTCCTATTTTCATGATCAGAGATTCCTTGCCAATATGAGACCTGAGATTGGGCCTGCAACCGGGATCTCTTATTGGACAGCCCGGTTCTGGGCCTCACGTGCGGCGAATTTTTTTTTACTAATAATCAGATGATAACAATAGCGGCAACTTGCTAATATGAAAAAAAAAAGAAGATAATGCTTCTAAATTCCGCTTTTCTATTTTTGGTAGGCATATCTTTTGACACATCAGATGCTGTATTCCCTAAAAAGGAAACTGATGCTGAAGATGTCTCAGCCATCCGATAGAAAGGTTTTGATATCCAGCGGTTAATAGATGAGACGTAGGGTCCAGCGTGTAGAATTTGAGCGGCTGACGTGGTATGTCGAACGAATAGTGGACAAATGGGCCCTACTTCTAAATTTCTCTCAATGGGCGTCCCAGCATCCGATAGTGGAAGAAGGCCCAAAAAGGTTTATAAAGGGCCCATGGATATTGGATGAGAAAGGAAAAGAAGTCGTCGTCTCTTCTGATCTATGTGATACCGTCCGTCACCGCGTCACGACTCACGAGTTAGAAGAACAAAAGCGCCATACCAGATTGTTGAGAGAGAGAAAGAAGGGATATAGAGAGAGAAAATGGATAGGGTGTTCTCGGTGGAAGATATTCCCGACCCGTTTTGGCCACCGCCACCGGTGGCGCCGCCGCCGCCTTCTCAGTCATCCACAGTGCAGCAACTCGAGGATTTGAAAATGAACCGGAGCTCGTCCGAGTGGGCTTTTCAGAGGTTCCTGCAGGAAGCTTCTTCTGTAGCTGAAACTTCGCCGTCTTCCGTGTCTGCAGCTTCGTCCGTTACTCCGCCTTTCGCGTCTCACGAGGTTTCACAGAGACCTGCCAATGGACGTGACGATGAAGTCGTTGAGATCAAGAAGCCTCCTCCTCCCCCTCCTCCGCCTCACTCTGATCCCTCTCCCAATGTGCCGATTGATTCCGAGGAGTACCAGGCGTTCCTTAAGAGTCGTCTCAATCTTGCTTGCGCTGCTGTTGCGTTGTCTCGGGTCATTTCTCTTTTTCTTTTCCTTTGAATTTGTATGGGATCAGAATTCCTTTTTGGATTACTTGGTTGATTTGTGCTTCTTGTGGGATTACTTGGTTTGTGAAGTTGTTTGCTTTCCCATTTTTTTTTTGCGATTGATTGGATTTTTCTTCATCACTTGAATTCTGTCCACGATGCATACAGATATTTTTGTTTGGATTTGCTCTAGGTAATGCAGTGTCGGTTCAGTATTGCAATCACGTGTTTTTCTTATTAATTTTTCGTCTTTCAGCTGTTTGGTTCTTTGCTAAGGATTTTACCAACATCAGAACTTTCTTTTAGAACTTAAGCACTATTTGATTCTGCGATCTTGTTACCTTTTTTTCCGGAACAGGAAAAGCAAGTGTGTTATATGTTTGGATCGAAGACTATTCTGGGCTTATCAGAATATAGTCTCTAAACTCTTGTCGCTCTGTTTCTGCCTTTTGTTTGTTTGTTTGCTTTTCTTTCTTTCTTTCTTTTTTTTTTTTTTTTTTTTTTTTTCTTGTGGATATTTGCAAATTCTTAATGAGTACATAGGTTCCGCGCTTGTAGACTTGGATGTGTTCTTTTTGAATTAAAATCTTGCTTCTATTAATTTTTTGGGTGTTTTCTGAATCTGAATTCTGTATTTTAAGTAGGATACGTGATTCTAGGAATTTTATTCATTGGTGGAGGATAGGTTTAGTTCTGATAGATGTCGGCATGGGTTGAGAGACGAGACAGTTGAATCATAAAATCTTTGCTCGACATGGTTAGTAAACCTATATGACTACTTAGTAAGGCTATGGGTTGCTTGTGTCGGGCATCGGTACTTTTAAGTTTCTATTTCCAGTCTTTCATACAGGAATAAGAATACGATCTGTGTCCAGGTGTCTGACTGAGAAAGGTGAAAAAACATGAACTTGGCCACACATCTAGAATCAGCATTTACTGTTAAGAGTTCCGTATTTTGTGAATTCTATCTTCAAAAACCTATAGATGATCGTGTAGTAAAATCTAAAAGATAATTTTTATTGTCTAGAAACATGCTATTAAAATATTTGGGATGGTTGTCATTTTGATGTGGGGCCAAGACAAGTGTCGGCATCACATAGTAAAGATTAGCTATTCGTTTGTGTGAAATAACTAGGAGAGAGGAAAACCATATGTGGAAGTGTCTTCAAATCCATTGTGTCTCCAAAACGAAAGCTTTGTCCATTTAAGAGAGTCTAACATCCTAATCTTAGCACAAATATGCTGTTGAAGCTTCAGCAGCAAAATACAGTTTGGTAATTAGATAAGGGAGCAACTTTGGAAGCATTTTAGTCAATACATCTATGGATGTTTATTACTAGAATGCCCATCCAATTATGGCATTTCAGCAAGATATTTTGCTATTGAAGCTTTGACAGCAAATAATACTCTCCTAATCTAATCTAGGGCTGTTCACAGGTCGGGTTGGGTCGGTTTATTGGCGTCTTTCCAACCGATCCGACCTGATCAGTTTACCTAGAAATAAAACCGAAACCACCCAGTACTAAGTAAAACCGATCTGGTCAGTTTGAATTGGTTTGGGTCGGTTTTGTGAATGGTTCTCTCAGTGTGAACGGTAAAGGATTCAAGTCTAAAAAAGCCAAGGCTGGATGCCTGGAAATTAAAAATGATTTGATGGATTAAAACTGATATTTTATATATCAGAAATTTTATATATAATATGAATATTTCTGAAATAAAGCTGAAATATATATATATATATATATATATATATATATATATATCTGAAATATATTATATATATAATATATATCTAAGTTGGTTCGGGTCGGTTGGTTTCGGTTTTCACACCAAACCGAATCATCGGTTTATGTCTTTTTGTAACCTAAAACCGACCGGTGCTGAAGAAAAACCGGCCAACTCAGGTTGGATTGGACTGGGTTGGTCGGTTTGATCGGTTTGGGTCTTGTTATGAACAGCCCTAATCTAATCTATATTTAGATTTTAGATTTAATTACCCTATTAATTACCCTATACTGGAAGAGCATCCAACAATTAGTTGCATCCAATTTTTTTCAAGGATAGTGTTGTTTATCCATGAAATGGTACATTAAATGCTATTATTATTGATTATCCTCATAATTTTGCTTTTCAACTTCACCCTAATGAAATGGTACATTAAATGCTATTATTCATGACATTTCCCCATCTCTCATCTCTAATGATTTAAGAGGCACGTTTGGGCGCACAGGGTTAAAAGGTGTGCATCTGGTGCATCTTGTGCTTCAGCCCAGGTGTGTGCATTTTCAAAAAAGTTGTGCAATTTGCTTCTTTTCTATGCCTAGCGGCTGGGCCGAGGGCTCCGCCCCCAAATCCCCCAAACCAAGCCCCTTGAGACAAGCCCAAACAAGTCCATGCCAGTGTCTTAAATTCTTAATCCTTACAAGAAATTCTGAAAATTCTTAATCTCTTCAGTCATTCATCAAAACTCCGAGAACCCCCTATTTGCGAATGCTGTTCATTCATCATCCTAATAAAAGAAATTTTTAAAAGAGAAATCAAAATTATAAAATCAATTTTTTTGTAGGGATTGAGAATGAAAAATGTTTTGACATCCCATTAGTTGTTATTTGAAATAATGCAATGGGGAAAGAAATAAAGAAATTGAAAGCTTGGCATGCTTGAATATGTTTTATATGCTATTTTTCATTATATTTTTGCATTTTCACTTTGAATATGTTTTATTATTTTAATTTGAGCTAATAGGTTTTTTAAATCATTTAGTTTAAAATTAAAGTTTGATTTTTTTAATTAGTACTATTTTTAATATTTTCTTAATTTATTTTGATTGTTTTTTATTTTGTTCCTTGATCAAAATTTTGCAGCCCTAAAAAGGCACGGGAAGCCTGTTTCGGGCTATTTTCGGGAAGCTCCAAATGGAGCCTTTTGCTGTTTTTTTCAACTTATCTTTGCACGGAAAGACATGCCTTAACCAATGAATGGTCTTCAAGTTGCTAAGATCTTAATGCAAAAGCTCACATCGTCTTTTGGCTATCAGGTTTGCCGGAAGATCTTCTAAGAAAGACTTTCCAAATGGCACCTAATTTTATTATTGAATGAAAGTTACCGTTTCCAATAAAAAAAAGTAAATAGTTGTTTCCTGATTTTTCCAAAGAAATTTGCCCATCCAATACAATAGTTGTATTATTGATTATTCTTAACACTTTTTCCTTTAAGTGAATAATAAATAGTATATTAAATACCATCTTATTTATTAGTATGATAGTTGATTTTTTAAGGTTTTACAACTTTGCCTTCAAAGTAAATAGCATACTAAATGCTATTATTTACAATCTCCCCCCATTCCTTGTTACTTCAGATTTAGAATTCATGTTTTTAAAGATTTAAATTTAAAATTGTAGAGGAAAAATGTCCACTTTTAATTGGCTATAGTTCACTATTTTCAGAAATTTTACTTCACCTAGGTCTTTTTCTTGTAACCTGTCCATGTGAGCTTTCTTTTGGTTGTAATAATATTCTCCTGTCATTTTTTTTTTCATTACGGTTTGACAACCTTTTAGGTTTGCGCCGTTTACCTGACTTTGTTGCTTGTACATCCTATTTGATTGCTCAGTAGGAGTCTCATTTCATCTTAAGGTTTTTTTATATTGATTAATATTTTTTTCACTCAATTGGTCTATGGGCATCTAAAATTTATATGGTTAAAGGAATATTCTACTTTTGTTATTATTTATTATTTAATTTGGATGCCTTACATATCTATGGCCCATTTTTACAGGCTGCCAAACCTCAAGACTCTGCTCTTTTAGCTGAAAATGCATCACAGACTTCAGATGCTTCACAATTGGGATCTCAAACTTCTGCTAAAGGTCTGCATCTTTCTATGTTTCTATCCTTATTTGAACCCTTCAGAATAGTAGAATGCTAATCCTTTTGTGCTTGGATGCACAGAATTTATGATTATAATGTGTATAAAAACACTTGATTTAAAAAAAAAATGTTTTAAAATTTGTGGTTTGCATTTATATGTATTACTATTTTTTATGTTTTTTTTTTTTTTTTAAATTTGTCAAAAATTTGTCCTTGCTTCGAAAAGGTGTGCACCTTGTCTTGCACTTTGTGCCTTGTGCCTTTCTCCTCTAAAACACTGGAAAGAAATCTATATATATTTTTTAATCCTCTAATTTTTCTCAAAAAATAGAGAAAAAAAGGAGAAAATGTAGGTAACTGAATAGTATAAGTTAAGAATGAGAAAGAGAAATTAGTAACCAAAAGAAAACAGATCATGACTTCCCTTATGCTGGTGTGATTATAATGAAGATATTAGGTTCTTTAGGTTTGAAAGTTGTACCTTGAGGAAGAGGTGATTATTGGTTGATATGTTGGATTTACAACATTAGGTTTTGTATTTTAGTGTCATCCTTGGAATTGATGGTTGTAGAGTCAAGGATTTGTTAGTGGTGCTTCTGTTGTGGTTGAGGGTGTATTGAGGTCATCAAATTATTATAACCTTTTGGGGGTTCTGAGTAGGAATCTGGTTGTGAATTGATGTTCTGATACTGATTTTAGTGAATGCAGCACTAGTTGCAGAGATGTTAATGCACGGATATTTCAGAAGCCTGTCATAGTCACTTCTGAATAGGATGCCACTAGAAGATATGTATATGTGGAGATTTATCAAATTGCAATGTTGTATTGGCCTTGGAACCTGCTCACTGTGGTTGGTACACCGTTTTTTTGTGATGCAGGTTCACAAGGGGCTATATAGCCTGTAAGGCATGTGTCTTCTTAAGGCGCTTAGGCTACTATGAGAATTGGGCACTCATATCGTCCCTTGGGGTGGGTGTCTCAGAACAGCTGGAGTAGCCCTTGGAGGTTGAGCCACCAGATTAGGAAGGAGATAGGTTTTTGACTCAACCTGAACCACCCATTCATTTGGTATGTCAATTTCTTAGCCGACTCATTGGCTAGAAAAGTGATTGTGATGATGGATCTATTTTGTGCAACTTCCTATGTACAGGCTGTCCATAGACTTGTCGGCTGAGGATTCTTGGAGCTGGAAGCACAGTGCTGATGGCTCTTTCTCTGTTAACTCTTTTGCTGGGGTACTGAATGAAGGTGGTCAGTTAAAAGTTCCAGCTGGGAAAATTTGGAACCCAACAGTTCCCTCTAAAGTGGGTGCTTTGGTCTGGGCTGCTGCCCTTGACAGGTGTCCTACGAAAAAAATCTCTGGTCAGGAGAGGATGAAGACTGCAACCATTCGTTCATTCACTGCTCTGTAATGTCTGCTATCTGGAGACACTTCCTATCGGGCCTGGGGCTTCACTGGTGTATGCCAAACTCTGTTTTGGAACTGCTATGAAGCTGGAGTTTCAGGGTTTGTCCAGGCTGGCTAGGTGTATTTGGAGTGTCTTGCCTGCAGCCATTTTCTGCAGTCTGGGCTGAAAGAGATAGGAGGATCTTCCAGAATAAAGCTAATGACTTAGATTGTTGATCTCCTTTGCTTTTGGCAAGCTCATTTCCTGGGTTGCTGCAGCCAAGCGTCTTCAGAACTCAGTCCTCAGCTCTCAGTTGAGAGCTAGGGATCTGCTCAAGTTATGATGCAATGCAGTGTGGTCTAGTGTTTTTGGCTCCTTGTCTTTGGGGGCTTCTGTTGTAATTTTCTGTTCTATTAATAAAATTTTACTTTACCTATTCTCAAAAAAAAAAAAAAATCTATTTTGTGCAACTTGTATGCTAGCGTAGGAACACATATGTATCCTTTTACAGGGGAGCCCCTCCAAAAGGGGCATGGTCTAGGTCTTGATACATCATAGTAATAGATATGCATTGGCTGAGATTTAACTATGCTTTTGCGATGCAGGACCTGGATATGGATTCTCCAGAGCTCAAGACAAGGCTTGTGGGGTTGGAGTTTCAGCCTTACCTGCTATCCAGAAAAAATTGGGGGCTCAGGCTAAGCCAACAACCAGTGGATCATCAAGAGAGCAATCAGATGATGATGAAGTTGATGGAGAAACAGAAATAACTGAGAATATGGATCCTGCTGATGCAAAGCGTGTAAGAAGGTAATCATAGGTTCCACTAACTTTATTTTGAATTATTTCGTGTGTTCTAGGAGGTTGGTGCATGGAGATGTAGGAGGGTTCTGCTCTCTAAATACTTGAACATCAAGTGTATATCATTGCATTCATTTGGTATCCAGCATCTAAAAGAGCATAATGCTCTAGATGTCATCTTAAATTTCCCTTTTACACATACCACATGGGCAAATGAAACTCTTGAATTTCCCTGTGCAAGCTAGGATATATCAAGGGCTATCAATGGGTCAGGTGGACCTGACAGAATCAAACTGGTTTTGGTTGCTCTGAATTGATTAAGACCAGAACTGACTATATTACAAAGATATCCCTAGTCTAATGCCTATCTTTCTTATGGTATACTTACAGTATATCAAATTATCATGTCCAAATGTGTCAATTTAACAAAGGTCAGTTTATTGTCAAATTACGGGACAAAAGTGGAGCTGTCAATTATAATTGGGTATTGGGCCAGCTCTAATTAATAATTGGGTTGGTTCTGAGTCAAGATTGGTTCTGCATATTTATTTGTTAGTTCAGGACCAGGTCTTCCATGACCAATCTGACTAGTTGACAGCACTCTTTATGTGAATAAAAAGACTTATCATAATGCCTCTGTAGAATGCATACACCTAAAAAAATGTTTCCAACCGTGTTACTTTTGCTTACTTTGCACAAAGTAGTCACGAATGGCTACATTGTTAATATTTGTAAACCTTGGGGGTTCTCCTTGCCTTTTAATTGGGCTACTTGATATGACTCAGGATGCTGTCAAATAGAGAATCGGCCAGACGCTCCAGAAGAAGAAAACAAGCACATTTAAATGAGCTTGAGAATCAGGTTTGGCCTGTATCTTGCCTATATATGCCTTAAGTTCGTCTATTGTTGATGATAATTATCAGTTCTTTGCTCTAATGATGCTATAGGTTGCACAATTAAGGGTTGAGAATTCTTCATTATTGAAGCGTCTTGCAGACATAAGTCAGAAGTACAATGAAGCTGCTGTTGATAACAGAATTCTAAAAGCAGATGTTGAAACATTGAGGGCAAAGGTAAGGCATCAGATATTTTCTGATTGTTTTAGTCAAATTTGTTGAAGTTTGATAATTTTATAAAGAGAATGTTATTAAACATTGTAATCACTCGGATGATTGTGCATACATGCACTCTAGGAAAATAGATAAGTGGTTAAACAGGACAATAATTCTTAACATGCATACGCACACTCCACAGAAAAGTGTCATGTGGATGAAATCAATCTTAGCACAGTTTTGGTTTTCTCAGCCTAGTTGCATTCATTCCTGGGTGTACCTTGTTTAACTGGTTCTGTCCTTTGTCTTTATTGAACTGCCTTTCTGATGTTTCTCTTGTAATATTTGATTGTAAAGATTGATAGTCTTTACCTGTGGAAAGGACAGGGCCAAGGAGTATTTTTCTATTATGAAGGTAAGAGAGCTTGGCTTGCTTCAACGATGATTTAGTTTGCTAATGGCTACTGAAACTCAAACTTACCGTTGCCTAATAATATAGGTTATTGCTATTTGCTGCTTTGGATTTTTCCAGTTCTAGGGCTTTTGGAACCATGGTTATCAAGGCAAAGCTAGTTGACAAGGGAAACACTTAGGCTGTCTACAACTGATAGCCTGTGCTTAGACAGATCTCTCCCTGTGCATGACACATTAGTTCATATGAACTCCAATAACAGTAACAGTGCTGAAGGTATGGCTGTATGAACTAACATGTCACTTGGAAAGAGCCTCTAGACAGTACATGCTGTCAAATGTGGGCAGCCAAAGTTTTCTTAGTGACGGGGTAGCACCTTTGTTGCCTAGGTGATGGATCTTTTGAAGTAAAACACTAAATCGTGGGGTAATTCTTTAGGTTTCATAGCAACCAGCAATCATCATTTACTGATAATTACCAATAATCTTCATCAAATATGTATGAACTTTGTATCAAAACATGGAAAACTTAGATTTTTTTTGTCCCAAGAAAAAAAGATAAGGCGTGGAAGAAGTGGAACAGTGTCTTAGAAAAAAGAAAGGAGAAAACCTAAAAAGCAAAAAGGAGAAGGGTGAAACCCTTCTTTGCCTAAGAAGAAGAAGAACCTAGTATATGAATTATGAAAATATTATAAATCCACAGAATGAATTTAATGTAATAATGTCTATTATAATGTTATAATCTATAAAATAAAAAATATAAAACTATATTATGATGCTTTGTACAAAAACAGCACTTGGACCTAGTGACCCTCCATTGCCCTGTTGCCTAGGCATCTCCTAGGTGGTGCCTTGACCACTATGTTCAGAATTTTGATAATGGACCATCTTATGCCCCAATAAACTCTGTTTTCTTGGTGTCATAATATATGTACAAGGTATGGAACTAGAATGACAGTTTTTTGGGAACTTATTGGTGAAATCATCCTTTGACAGTTTTTTGGGAACTTATTGGTGAAATCGTCTTTTTGGATTTAAGTAAACCATCCTCTTGGATTTTGTTGACCATTTTCAACACCCTTTATGGATGTGTAGAACAGTAGAACTTGAGCAGTCAACTAGCCTATGTAATTGCTTTATACTAGGTCATAGACGGGCATGATGCACATGCAGATAAGTCAGACCTACGATTTGGTTGGTTTCTAAAGTAAGCTCCTTTTTTCATGATAATGAAATTAATCGATCATTTTGTTTGTTGTTTAATTTTCTCTTCCTTTTTCTATATTTGTGGACGGTTGATAAGAATGTGATACAGTGTAAGATGACATAAATCCCCTCGTCCCTTGTCTCCTTTCCATACAGTTGCAGAATCATCTACAATCTGGTGAGAAATCTTATAACATACTTTAACTCCTTGCTATATAATGAAAAAGAATTAGATTTCAAGAGGTTGTAATTCATTTCAGGAGAAGATTCAAATGCTTCCACAGAATATATGCTCTTACATAGAGTAAAATGGCAGTACAGGTATTCATAAAGCATCAAACCCCTAACCCCAATAAAGTGTGGAAAGAAAGATGACAATGATGATGATAATGGTATGGTGATAAGGTTTTTGATAGAGCTAAAGTTAGGTTATACAATCCTGACGTTGTACCCTTGCATTTCTATTTCTGTTTACAATGCATATGATATCATGATACTGATTATTCTATATTTATGATAAAACACTTTAAAATCGCTGCCTTTTTTGAGGGTAAGACATTGTGCTTATGTTTGCATAGTTATTTCCAGGTGAAGATGGCAGAAGAGACAGTTAAGAGAGTGACGGGATTTAACCCCTTTCTCCAGGCCATGTCTGCTGATATAAACAATAATGAGGCCATGGGCTTTTCTGGTAGCTCATCTGACACATCTGCAGATGCTGCTGTCCCTGTGCATGATGATCCTAAACGGCACTTCTGTCAACCTGCTGCTGGTGCTCCTCCTCCTCCACCTCATCATACTACAACACATGATCAGAGAGTGAATAATGGTGGCTTGCCTGATGTTCCTCCAGTTGCTGCGGTTGAAGATGTGCAGCATGTCACTGGGGGCACAAAGATGGGCCGGACATCTTCCTTGCAGCGAGTGGCGAGCTTAGAACACCTGCAGAAACGGATCCGTGGGAGCTCAAGTTCTTGTGGACCTGTTCAGTGGAATGGTGGGTGGGACCCAGAAACCACCCATACAGTGGAGAGCAGTGACAAACAGAATCAAATCTGATGCTTTTGCAGGTTATAGGACATGTTGCAGTGTTTTTCTTGGCTGCATGTACTGAAGAACTTCTATTCTCTGTTAAATGGCAATTTGATACTGCATTTCTCAACCCCGTATTAAATATCTGCGGGGACCCATTGTTTAGTACTCCAGATGCTGTTGCCTGTTCACAATTTGCAATGCCCATTGTTAATTTCGAATGTTGAAGTTTGGCATTTTCACCATCTCATTGAAATTATTTGTTTTACCATATGCCCTTCGGTTGTTCAGATTTAAATTAATACTGAGAAGATGGGAGAGTGGAGAATTTGGTGGATCAAATAAAAACTGCTTCATCTTTCGGAAAAAAAAGTCTGCTTGTAATTGTTTTGATATGGCTACTTTTTTGTTTATGTTCCTAGGTCTTTGAATGGAGCTACCGACTGGATAGCTCGAAGGACTAAAGGTTCCAGATGTCAAGTTGCTTGGTGGGGTTGTTCACTGGTTTGGTTGTTGATAATTTGTTGTATTCTCATTTTTTTTTTCCTGTGATTAGGGATATATTCGAGCTGAATCGACAGAAATATATGGTTATTCAAGTTCAGCTTGGCAGAAAAATATAAGGCTAGAGATCATGTTTGAACTTACAATAAGCCAAGTTTTATGAAAAAAAATAAAAGATCATATTATAAAAAAAATATATATATATATATATATATTAAAAATATTATATAATATAAATTCAATTAGGTTCTCGAGTTTTAAGAGCCATGAATCTGAGATTGGCTCGGCTAGATTAACAAATGGGCTTATATATTGGGCTTAAATTTGACTTAATAATTCGTGAAAAGTTTGATTTGTGTCTATTTTCCTACTAATATATTTAGCTGGTTGTATCCACCCTCACCCAAATCGGGAGGGAGAAGAAGAAAAGGATGGGAAGAGAGAGGAGAGAAGGGAGAAAAAAAAAAGAGAATAAAATCATGAATAGAGAATACAGAGTCGGTAGGAAAGAGAGAAGAGAGAGATTGAAAATTAAGAAACATAAAGAGAGACGTGATTGACCGAAACTGATGACTGATGACCATTGAAACTTGAGAGAGCTAGATGAGCTGTCTCGACTACCTTCGTCTGTTTCATCAGGCAGACCAGGTTCTGTGTAGCACTGTTCAAGTTAGGTTGAAGCCACCCAAAAGTGAAGAGGATCAACTTCGTTGTGTCGGGTGGGAGGTGCGCGATTAGAGTAATAATGTTATAGCAAAAAACAACAAAAGGAAGGTCTTGTACGGCTGTAAGTGGTTGGCAAAGATATTGGTGTGTGTTCGATCAATTTGGTGAATATGTGGGCAGCATTAGGTTGCAAAGTGAAGTTTAAAAGCATAAAAGGATAATCGTTGAACATCAAGAATATTCTTGATGGGTGCAAGTATAATCGCTCACGCTCTTTTACTTGAATGTGTTTAGCGAAACTGAGTAGGCTGCCGACTAATTGGCCAATTTCGGACACTAATAATCTATTTTGATTTCTAATAATCTATTTTAGGAATATTTTCCGATGATAGTATCAGAAATGGTGATGTCATCATCAGGAGATGTTCTCAATACATGGCAGGGATATGCTGTAGGATGTTCCCTTATGGGGTGTAGATCTGAACTCTATTTACATTTGTAAAAGTACCCCGGGGTCTTACCTCTGATCCAACCTAATTGAACTAACTTTAGATATTAAGCCTTGTTTGCTTCTTGCTAATATATTTATTCGGGTAAATGCACTTACTCGGGTAATGTGAATAATTAGGTTTGAATGACCTGTTTTTTCTATTCCCGCATAACATGTTTTTATATACAATTTGAGTCCTAAACGTTAGGACTTGTTCCCTATTTTAGAAGAGAAAATCTTGTCTAATCTATTCTAAATAAGGAAACAATTATATAGCTAATTACACCTGATTTGTAGCCTAATTTATAGCTAATTTACAACAAAGAATCCCAACACTCCCCCTCAAGCTAGGTTGTAAATATTTATCATACCCAGCTTGCAACTAAGATCTTCAAAATGCGACCTTATAAGTGCTTTAGTTAGGATATCGACAGTCTGAAGATTAGAAGGAATGTAAACATGCTTGATTACTTTCCCTTCTATCTTTTCTCTGATAAAATGTTGATCTATTTCCACATGGTTGGTTTGATCATGATGAATTGAATTTTTAACAATATTGATGGCAGATTGACTATCACACAGTAGCTGGATTGTTCCCTCAGAAGGTATCTTCAATTTGGCTAATACTCTTTTCACCCAAATTCCTTCACAAACACCATGAGCCATAGCTTGAAATTCCGCTTCTGCACTACTTCTAGCCACCACAGCTTGCTTTTTACTTCTCCATGTTGTCAAATTTCCCCAAACATAGGTACAATATCCAGAAGTGGATCATCTATCTATGATTGAGCATGCCCAGTCTGCATCAGAATACAATTCCACTTCCCTGCTTGAGTTTTTTCTGAATAACAGTCCCTTTCCTGGAGTCATTTGCAAGTATCTCAAGATTCTGTACACCGCTGTCATGTGTTCTTCAGTAGGGTTGTTCATGAACTGACTAACAACACTTACTGAGAATGCTATGTCAGGCCTAGTATGTGAGAGATAGATCAATTTCCCTACAAGCCTTTGATATCTTCCCTTATCTACAGGGGCACTTTCTTTATTTGAACCAAGTTTGGTAGTGTAGTCCATAGGTGTCTCTGCAGGTTTACACCTAAGCATAACTGTTTCTTTAAGAAGATCCACTACATACTTTCTTTGAAAAACTGCAATGCCCCGCTTAGACCTAGCCACTTCCATTCCCAAGGAGTATGTGAGTTTACCTAGGTCCTTGATTTCAAATTCTCTAGTCAGAAATTCTTTGACTCTTGGAAACTCCTCAGCATAATCCCCTGTTAGAACAATATCATCAACATAGACAATCAACGCAGAAATCAGTCCTTTTGAAGAATGTTTGAC
Source organism: Nelumbo lutea (assembly GCF_056320005.1). Lineage (NCBI taxonomy): Eukaryota > Viridiplantae > Streptophyta > Magnoliopsida > Proteales > Nelumbonaceae > Nelumbo > Nelumbo lutea. Next base: position 168,106,809 of record NC_142684.1, on the reverse strand, counting down.
AAACATTGTATGATCAGACTGTCCCTATATATACCCATTACTCTTCATAACTCTAGTAAATCTCTTAAACCAAGCTCGGGGTGATTGTTTGAGACCATAAAGTGACTTCTTTAATCTACAAACTTTGTTGATGTTTGATGAGTTCTATAGTCCCTGGGGAATGTCCATATAAACCTCATATTCTAGATTCCCGTTCAAGAATGCATTCTTGACATCTAGTTGATGGAGGGGCCAATCCAAATTTACTGCAAGAGAGAAGTATCCGAATAGTGTTGAGTTTTGCAACTGGAGCAAAGGTCTCCTCATAATCTATGCCATAGGATTGAGTAAATCCCTTAGCTACCAACCGAGCATTGTATCTCTCAATACTACAATCTGCCTTTGTTTTTACAATGAAGATCAACTTGCACCAAATCACATTCTTTCCATGAGGCAAATCAGTAATTTCCCAAGTACCATTCTTCAATAGAGCATTAACTTCTTTATTAATTGCCTTCTTCCATTTTGGGATAGCCATGGCTTCTTGGATTGAATCAGGAATGAAGATAGAATTGATTTTGTTGGTGAATGCTTGGCAAGATGAAGATAGTCCCTCATAATTCACATAGTTGCCAATAGGGTACAAGGGCCTACTTTTGCATTCTCTCACCCCTTTCCTGAGTGCAATGGGTAGGTTCTCATCGGAATTATCATGATCACTTAAACTAGTACTTTCAGAATTTTCCTCCATAGTCTATAAGTCAGATGTAGGGATTTTTACCTCAGGTTCAGACACTGACAGTATCTGTGAATTTTCTAGAGTCTCTGATTCCTTTGGTTCTCCCCTTTTTCTGTGATAGACAATTATCTCGGGAAATTCATAATCAGTTGATTTTGGTTCAGGTTCAATTTGGACACTTGGAGAAGGTGTTTTAGGTGTTTCCAATGTTTCTGGTGTGCAATCTATGCTATCCAAGAAAAGCTGATATTCTTGTGGTTGATTTTGACTAGAACTCTCCCCCTGAATATCAATTTTCATGTAATAGGGTTTGGTTTCAAAAAATGTGACATCCATGGTGTGATAAAACTTTTGGTTGTTAGGACAAAACCATTTGCAACCATTTTGGTTGGGAGAGTACCCTATAAAGATACATTTGGTGGATCGAGAGTCAAGCTTGGTTCGATGTTGTTGATGAATATGCACAAACACAGTACACCCAAATATTTTTAGCGGAAGAGAGGAAATCAACCGACTTTGAGGAAAGTGTTGTAAAAATACTTGATTTAGAGTGGAAAAATCTAGTACTTTGGATGAAAGTCGATTGATTAAGTATGCTGTTGTAAGTATAGCCTCACCCCCAAAACGTTTTGGAACATTGGATAAAAACAACAGAGACCTAGCAATGTCCAGAAGGTGTCTATTCTTTCTCTCGGCTATCCCATTTTGCTGAGGGGTATCTACACAGGAACTTTGGTGTATGATTCCCTCAGTTGATAGATATGAGCCAAGATAAGAGTTAAAAACTCTCTTCCGTCGTCAGTTCTATGTATTTTAATAGAAGTTTGAAATTGATTTTTAATCATTGTTTTGAAATTCTTAAATATTTGAGGAACTTCTAATTTAATTTTCATGAGAAAAATCCATGTGAGGCGTGTGTGATCATCTATGAAAGAGATGAACCACCGAGCTCCTGTGACATTTGGAACTTGAGATGGACCCCAAACATCACTATGGATCATAGAAAAAGGTTTCGATGCTTTGTATGGTTGAATTGAGTATGAAATGCAAGAGTGTTTTGCAAATTGACAAATTTCACACTGAAAATTGTTAGACAGTTTTGTATGCCCTTAGCTTCAATCAAAATGATATACTTTATGAGTTTATTGTAAATGAATAAAAGTGTATATTTGATTCATGTTCCGTTGGTATGTTTCTGTGTAATACCCTTAAACTGGACACTTAATGAGACTCGTGTTAGTCTAGAATGTTCACAGCTAGTGGGTCGGTCTGGGGAGACCTATCCTGACAAGGCTGACACTGTGGTGCCACCAAGTCGGTTAGGGTGGCTAGTCTCAGCTGCCAGGGTGAGACCCTAGGCACTTACAATGTAGGATTAATTGAATCTTTGAACTGGACCAGATTTCCAGTATTGCCCTGGACCTTGGAGATTGATGGGCAAAACTGAAAAGTTACACCCGATCCCTAGACTCGACTATGATACTGCACTAGGTGTCGGATTGGGCTGTATTTGATGTACCAATCAATGAGATCCTTAGCGGGGGTCAAAACCTGGGTATATTGGGACAGTCTGAGAATTCATCTCAGTGGGTGATCATAGTGACAGTATCAGCCCCTTTATCGGACAAAGGTAATGATCGGGGATGCACTCTCACTGATGGAAACCAAGACTGTCGGTAGTTGATTTCAATCATTGAGATTTGTTTTTGCAAAATATATTTTATATGAGATATAAAAGTATATATATTATGGTTTCGAAATGATTTGCGAAAGGTTTTAATTCCCGGGATCCATACAAGAGAGAGTGCAACATTGTTCCTTGCAGCCGAGGGAGAGGTCATCTCCTGTCAGGCAGTGTATGATCATTATGGGCTGAGAGGTTAAGTGTAAGACCATTGAGTATAATACCTGATGAGCTAATCTTGCATCTGCCCATAGTCCCTGGGTGTTACAAGGTGGCTTGGCCCAGGGACCACTTAGGGTAAGTGTTGGGTCCATTGAGCCCATCTGATGGGTTTTTAGGGGGTGCACTGTCCATAACAGTGTATTCGGCCAGGCCTTGTAACAAAGGCTGGACTGAACCCATGTGGCTGATGTGTAGATTAATGTTTGGGTCCCACGCCATACAAAGAAGCACAACTGGGCAGCAGTTTGGAAGGCTAAATGAATACATAACCTTAAATGGGCCTTAAGCCCATTTTGAACTGGGCTAATTTGATTAGTCACTTAAGGGGCGAATTCTGAGATGGATCAACTGATAAGATTGGGCCCAGACCCTATCCACTTAGAGAGTCCAAGATCTAAATGAGATTTAGATCTAGAAACCTCCTAATTAGATTAGGATATGGCTGATCTAATCTGTAGATAAGATAAGGGTTATCCCTTATCACTTAAAGGGACTTCTAATCCAAATATGATTTGGGTTAACAACTCCTAATGGGATTAGGAGCTGACCCCTTTAAGTCTATAAAAGGAAGAGGGGGCGGCAGCCTTTAGACATGAAATGCAATCCGGAGATCCTTATCTTCAGAGCTGAGATTACTAGAAGAAAGAATTCTGTACCCTACAAATACTCTCTTGCCGCCTCCTTCCTGCAACCGCCGACTACAGTAGTTCGATCTCCAGTTCTTGGGAGAAATCAAGATTTGATCTTGATACCAATCTTTTGGAGAAAAGATTGGTGGGAATTGTATTCACAAGCCGTCCAATTGATTCTTGCGAAGGGTCAAGTTCTTTTGGAAGAACACTGTTGATTATGCTCCACCCTGCACTGCGCCATCTTCAGTGGGAGCAGATTTTGGATCCTTCCTTGGGCGTGAACACCTCCATTGGGAGATACTGCTTCTCTGTATCAGCTATTATCCCTCCCTATTTCTTTTTGGTTCAGATCTGGTTCAGTTTATGGTTCAAGAATGATCCTTGAAAATATGATTTTCTAAATGGAGAATTCGATTCCCAGTTAAAGGGAGAGAAAAATTTTTGAAATTCGCCCCTTATTCCGCAATCGTTGGGTGTCTATGTGATGGATTTCTTATCCCTTCAAAAAGAACTAGCACTTTTATTTCTGAATAAACTTGGGAAAAGTTTGGATAAGTACATAAAACTTATGTAACCTAACATGTAATGACACACCATCACCAACCTCTCACTCTCACTTTTCAACTCACTAACAGTCACACAAGAATTATTGTGACAAGAAATAGGTTCACTTACTCCTAGATGAGATTGTCTTGCAGAATCCAGTTGAACCTCAAGTTGATTGAGCCCAGCATGACTCCTAGCATTGCTAATCATCCTCCCCGAAGTCAAATCTTGAAATTCACAGACATAAGGAAAAAAATTAACTATACAGCTAAGATCTTGGGTAATTTTATTTATGGAGAGTAGGTTGCAGTCTAAATTAGGAACATATAGAACAAATTTGAGTGTTATGTCCCTGGATCCACAACTAAACCAGTTCCTTCAACTTTTGCCAAAGAATCATATGCAATTCTAACTATGAGAGTTTCATTACAAGGAGAATATGTGTGGAAAACTCACCTATCTCCTGTAATGTGATCGGAAGCACCAGAGTCTACAATCCAAGGTTTATAGTGCTCTTGTTTTACAGTCAAAACCTTAAGAAAGTTACCTTTTTGAGTTATGGAACCTGACCCAACAACTGCTTTATTGTGATTGCAATAGCCTTCTCAGTCCATCAAGTTCCTCTTTGCTAAAATTTGCAAGTTGCTCTGAACTGCCAACCATGTTGCCTCGAATTTCCTTCTCTATTGCTGTCTTTGGCTTCCAATCAGCAGATTTTCCATGGAGTTTCCAGCAGGTTTCTTTGGTATGACCAGGGCGGTGGCAATGTTCACACCATGGCCTTCCCCCTTTGTGTGGTTGCTGCTAGTCTCGAGCAACCAAGACTGATGACTCACCACCACCAGCTGATTTTTCCATCGCCAGCATCAAATGGCGTCTATTCTCTTCCCTTTGGACCTTAGACGTTAGCTTGGTAGCGGTTTTATGCTAAATATCCTTCATCTTATAGCATCAAGACTTGAATTTAGTCCCAAGCAAAATTTGTAGATCCGCTTATTATCAATTATCTTCTTGTATTGTTTGAGATCAGCGGTAGTATCCTAGGAATATTTTTCAAAAGCGTCCAGTTGTTGTCAGCTTTGATGGAGTTTGTTGTAATACTCGGTCACAGATAAATCACCTTATAGGAGATCATACAAGACGCCCTCAATTGTCACCAGTTCGGGGTTGTTGTCTTTGTGAGAATAAGTGTCTTTTGCAGCCTCCTAGATCTCTACAGTTGTTTCATATAGGATAAAATTTTCTCCTATGTGTGGCTTCGTGGAATTCACTAGCCAAGACATAACTTGGTTGTTATCTCTCTTCCAAATCCGATAACCAGCATCTTTTTCATCTGAAGGATTGAGACCATTGGATGTAGTTTTGGCCATTCAATTTGTAGATGGTGATGGGTGTGGATGAGTAGTTTGTAAAGTCTCCGCCATTGTTGTTGAACATAACAGTTTCGATGTTTGAAGAGGAGGATTTTGGAGTTTCAATTGAAGATTCGTTGGTGTTTGTCATGGATGGTATTTGATGTTGCTGTCAGGAATGAGTTAAAGGCTAGGATGGCTGATGAATACTACCGGAATAAGCAATATAGAATGCTGCTGGAAAAGCAGTAGATAGAGAACTGACCTAGGATGGCTATGGGAAGAACAGGAGGCGTCTAGGGTTGTTCTGATACCATGTGAATAATTAGGTTTGAATGATTTGTTTTTTCTATTCCAGTAGAACATGTTTTTATATACAATTGGAGTCCTAAACATTAAGACTTGTTCCCTATTTTAGAAGAGAAAATCTTGCCTAATCTATTCTAAATAAGGAAACAATTATATAGCTAACTACACCTGATTTGTAGCCTAATTTATAGCTAATTTACAGCAAAGAATCCCAACAGTAGTGTTTCTCAGGAAAGACTAATCCAGGTAAGTGCATTTATCCTTGCTTTTTATTTCCCATGTAAATAATGTAATGGCCATTTTAACCATAAAAATCCATTATTAAAAGGGCATTTTTGTCTCATTCAAGTATTTACATCTTTCTCTCTTGGTGGGAAAATTATTTACCCACCTAGGAGATGTGTATCAATTACCCGGATAAGTGATACTTAAGAAAATAAACTTTCTATGATCCCCACATAAATTTAAAAAAAATAACATGGGTTTCTTGGTTAATGGGAATCAAAATCCCATTGACCAACTTTCCCCCTCTCAAAATCCTAAAAAAGAATGCCCCCTTAATGGTGGATTAAATCAGAAATTGCCTCCCCTGTACTGATTTATGAATTTAGATTAGCTGAATGCTTTAGCTGTTCAGCGGGCTGTGGAACCAATGATGAGGTTCTATGCTAGTAATAAATTCATGGGCCCTACTGTAAAAGATGTGGACCCCATGTATTTAATATTGACAAGAAACCTTATTGATGTAGCACGATCTAGTCACTCCTAGCTGGCACTCGTGTGGCTCCTGAGAGACACCTAAAATGAGAGGGAAGAAGAAGAACTCTCGGGGGTTTTCCAGGCGGGAACACTTTGATGATTAAGTCAGCATTTTGTGCAAGAAGCAAAGGGAAAACGAAGGCTAAGAGTGAAGATTGCGCAGGTGATTCGAAGATACCTTGTTCCTTGAGAATAAGCCCCTTATAACTAAATTCCATTGCTTCAGGCCTTCTGCTTCTGACAGGGTAGGTATAACCGCCACTGTTAGCCTGCCACAACCATTATTGGCAAGGTTGAGGTGGCACGTGCGGGGCCGTCGTTGCAGGGTACGTGCATGTCAGGTGCAAGACACCTTTCTAAAGGTGACAGGCGCGGTGCTTTCTGACGAGGGACATGTCTGCTGTCCACAGATTTTTCGGGTACGACGGTCGAGCAGAAAGCCTTCCTGCAGTATGCCGAGCTACCCTTCCATGAATTACCCTGAGCCGGGCTGTCTCTTGAGTGATGAGCTGCCCGTAGCAAGTTATGCCGAGCTGGCTGACCCGAGGTGTCCATGCCTCGGGGTGTCTAGAGATGGATTAGTGTGTTCCTGTCTGGGAGTGGCTCGAGGTCCATTGGGGGGAGCTCGGGCCTTTAGAGAGGTTAGGGTGCCTCGAACTCGGGACCCCCCGAAGTGCCTTAACCCCGGGGAGGAGGTGCGGGTAAGACGGCTTCCGGCGAGTGGCTTACCCACCCAGTTGCCGAGCTGAGCTCGGTGGGACTTTCCCTTTGAGTTGTGGTCACGTACGTTGCGCTATCATACCGAGTCACTGTTTGAGCAAGGTCACGCCCATGTGTACCCATGCTGTGAGGTCGGGCCAAATCACCCTTCATCAATTGCCCCCCACTCCCTGCGCCGGCGGCGATGACCCAGCGCGGGGAGGTCATGACGCGCTGGGTGGATTTGGTGTTGGTATTCATGCCGCTTTGTCGCATGCTTCGTCTAGCTGGACCAGTCTAGCGCCTGGTTTAATCAAAAAAAGACTTGAGTCGCATCTAGATTACGCATGGATCTCAAGCGATTTGGATTTCATGGACGTAAAAAATGCGCTAAACCGTTTTCGCCTTGAAGAACCCGCAGCTCTGGCTATAAATAGTGGAATCCTTGGCCATTTTCTTCACCACAAAGCTCTCGTCATTAGCGTTTGAGCTCGCGTCGGAGGTCTCTTAGCTCGGGTCTTTCGGTTCATCTTGTTCTCCCAGTCTGGTTGCGTTTCTTTTGGTGAGTCCCCCCGTGCTTCCTTCCCCTTTTCAGTTTGTTTCTTCCCTTTAATTTGCTATGTCGTTTAGTGTAGACAGCCTTATCGACGAGCCCGAGGTGGGTACCTCGGCTTGGGGTGACTCCTCTGCTGCCCAGCCATCCGAAGTATGGGTGGCTTTGGGTCATCTGGCGTCCACCTCCCACTGAGGTCGGGAACCAGATCAGTTCGGGCCTTCTATAATGACTTTAGAGAGGCTTCAGGACCTCATACAGAGGTTCCGCCTCCCTAAGGAATACTCATATCGTGATCTTCAGGGAGCAATTGATAGCCGAGCTCTGACTTCCTCTTCACCCTTTGATCGTTGAGGTGTTGGTACACTTTAACATCACCCTGGACCAACTCCACCCAAACTCCATACGGAATGTGGTGGGGTCCATCTCTCTTTGCTTTGATCGTTCCCTCTCCATAGATTTAGATGTTCTCAGTACAATTTTGGCTATAAAGAAGAGCGCTTCAGGCACTTTCCCCGGGCACAGTCAATCCTACTACCTGTCCCCCGCCCGGGTTTCAAACTCATGCACAAGCTCCCGAGCAAAGTCCCAGCTTGGAAGCGGGACTACTTTGTAGTCAGGAGCAGTATGGGGTGGCCCTTCCCCACTGATTGGAGGATAGCCATTCAAGACCCTGGTGTCATCCTAGGCGGGAAGACCAAGAAGGTGCTCCAGTCATTGGCTCAGCTCGGGTTGAATTATAAAGACTTCACTTCTGAGGAGAAGCTCGTCCAGGCGAGCTTGAGCCTGGGTAGGTTTTCCTCCACTTCGGCTTTCTGTTCATATGTTTACTTCGGGTTGCTAATGTCGTGTTTCGCTGTAGGTCCCATGGAGGCGAAGAGAATAGATAACCAGGAGCTTTTCCGCCAGATGAAGAGAAAGAAACGCGTAGCCAAGAAAGCGCACGTTGAGTCCCCGCGAGCTTCAGCTGAGCCCCAACCTCCGCAGACTTCTGCTTCGGGGCCCGAGGTGGTAGCTGCGCCTGTCGTCGACTTGGAAGAAGGGGTCGTGCCTAAGGGGCCCGAAGTGATGGCGGAACCTGTTGTTAGGCCTACCGAGCCTTCTGCCAAGCCCACCAGACCTGCTGGTGAAAGCGTTGTCGATGCCAATGTTGCTACTGCCGGGGCTCATCTTGCCAAAGTTGCCACCGAGGCCTCTGAGAGTTCCACTCGTGATGTGAAGATGACGGCTTCCAGATCGGAGGGTCAGGGGAGCCAAACCGTCCTGAACCCCCAGTGTAGCTTGAAGAAGAGCAAGCTGGCTGCATACCCGAGGGAGGTCAGCGAGTGAGCCGAACTCACTTCTGGTCAATTCGGCGCCCGAGCTGCCACTCATACTATGGTGGTGAGTCTTTCTTCTCTTTTTGCCTCCTCCTCTTCTATTTTTTTTTTTATTTCCCTCTTGACCGGTTCCCCTTTTGCAGGTGAACACCGCCATTTGCGCCTTGACCCTTCAATCAAATCGGCATCTGAGGTGGGCTCTAGAGGCTGAGAAATCATCTCGTGTAGCCCATACTGAGTTGAGGGCAGCTCGCTGTCAGGTCCACCGCCTAGAGAGTGACGCCTCGGCTCAAAAGAGCTTCATCGAGGTGTTAATGGCAAAGAAGGGGGAGCTGGCCCGAGACAAAGACAAGCTGAGGGTCGAGGTGAACGGCCTCAAGGTCGGTCAGGAGGCCTTAGGGCTTGAGGTGAACAGCCTCAAGGCTGAGCGGGATGCCTTGAAGCTCGAAGTGCAAGGCCTCAAGGAGGCGAAGGGGAAGTTGGAACATGAAGTGGGGTACCTCCAGGAAGACATAAGAGAGAAGACTGCAATCTTCGAGGGTGCTCTCGAGGAGGCCAAGACTCAGGCCGTCATTGACTACATCAACTCTTCAAGGTTTGATGACGTGATGACGGAGGCTTACCGTAAGGGCTTCAAGCTTAGTCGGTGGCTGATCAGGCACCTCTACTCCGAGTTGGACACGAACGCCATCACTACTTCACGGATCACTGACGACATCGTGCGTTAGTCAAAAGATGACCCTGATTCCGAAGATGAGGGCACCGAAGATGAAGCAGAGGATGCTGGTCCAGATACTGTCCCCGAGGAGGCCCCTAATAGAGGCGACGAGCTACCGAAGTAGTTTGCTCTTTATTTTTGTAACTTAATCTTCTCCCTTTTTCTTTCTTGTAATCAAGATGTTCTTAATGGAATTTATGTAATAAATTTTTTTCAATGAAGAGATTTTTTCCTTTTGTCAAAAGTTTGTGCAATTCATTTTTTGTCAAAACGGTTATCTCACCTCAAGCTGTTAACCTGTTGAGTTGGACTTCCGAAGTGGGTGTTCTTTAACAACCATCGTGGCCCCAAACTGTTTAGTAGGGGTATTTTCATGGATGTCGGGGTGAGGGACATAGTAGGGCGCATGCCCGACCTGTTTGCACCTGAGGTAGGTTGCCGTCTATTATCCTTAATGGGTCCAACTCTTTGCACGCCAGGGCGAGCTATTTGTTGTAAGGTTCATGCCCGAGCCGCCTGCACCTCAGGCGCTGCAAATACTTAGTTCATGTTGATGGGGTAACTCAATTTTGTATGCTGCTGAGGTTTCTTCATTAGCTCGGAATTTCAGCTCTTAGGCTGGAGGAGTGGCTCGTGGCTCACTCTCGGAGTCTGCCCATGCCGTAGAGGTGACTGGGTCCTATTGTGCCGAGGTCATATTAGCTTGGTATTTTGGCCCTTAGGCTTTGGGTGTGGCTCGTGGCCTACTCGATTCTTACAGATAGTATTGTCTTAGGTTGACAATATTCCATGCCCGAGGTACTTGTTTCCCTTTGAGGGTCTCAAGCTCGTATGTTCCTTCCCCAAGCACTCGTTTCACTCGTTAAGGACCTTCCCAGTTGGACCCGAGCTTGCCAGCGCGGGGCTCAAGCACCATAACTTTACGAAGGACCAAGTTGCCAACGCGGAGATTCTGCTTCTTGACCCTGGCATTATAGTACCGAGCTACTCTCTGCTGGTAGGCTGCTATCCTGATGTACGTGAGGTCCCTTACTTCGTCGAGTAGATCGAGGTTGGTATGTAGATCATCTTCGTTTGTCTGATCACTATATGCCTCTAATCGTAGCGTAGGCACTTCGATCTCTGTAGGAATCACTACTTCGGTGCCGTAGGTGAGATTGAAGGGTGTTTCTCCTGTGGCAGTCTTCTCCATGGTCTGGTATGCCCATAGAACATTGGGTAGTTCATCTGCCCACAATCCTTTAGCCCGATCCAACCGTGCCTTTAATCCGCGGAGGATGGCTCTGTTTGTGACTTTTTCCTGACCGTTTTCTTGAGGGTGTGCGACTGAAGTAAAGTTCTGTCGGATTCCCATGTCTCAGCACCGGTCTTGAAATTTGATGTCCTCGAACTGCTTGCCGTTGTCGGAAATCAATACCCGAGGTAATCCGTAGCGGCACACGATGTTCTTCCAAAAGAAGTTTTGAACATTTTGGGCTGTGATCGTCACGAGGGGTTTGACTTCTACCCAGTTGGTAAAATAATCCACTGCTACTAATAAGAATTTCCTTCCACCCGTTGCTAGCGGGAATGGCCCGAGTAGATCGATGCCCCACTATGCAAAGGGCCACGGGCTGGTGAGATACTTGAGGTTGGCAGCGGGTTGGTGGTGAATATTGGCATGTCTCTGGCATTTGTCACATTTTCTGACGAGCTCAATAGCATCTGCCTTCATTGTTGGCCAATAATATCCTTGTCAAAGTGCCTTTTGGGCGAGGGCCCTACCCCCCAAGTGCCCGCCGCACAGACCCTCATGAGTGTCGCAGAGTACGAGCTTGGCTTCTATAGGTTGCAAGCAACACAGGTAGGGGAGCGTGTAAGATCTCCGGTATAGCCGTTCGTCTATCATGACATATTTGGCTGCCTGGCGCTACACCCTTCTGGCTGCATTGCAATCTGCAGGGAGGGTCCCGTGTAGCAAGAAGCTCGCGAGCGGGTCAATCCAGCTCGGCTCTGCTTGAATGACGGGAGCAACCTCCTCTGCCCCCTTGAGAATGCTAGGCTGAGACAGGTCCTCTATGTACACGGTTCTCATGGTGATGTCACTGGCGCTATCTAACCTGGACAGGGCGTCAGCCTCAGCGTTCTCCAACCTAGGGATTTGTCTGAGTGATTGGAAGTTGAGCAGGACCTCTCTGACTTTGGCTAAGTAGGCGATCGTGGTCGGCTCACGAGCTTCGTACTCGCCAGTGACCTGGTTGACCACGAGCTGTGAGTTACTGTAGATAACGATGTGTTTGGCTTTTACTTCTCTGGCTAAGGCTAGCCTAGCTATCAACGCCTCGTACTCTGCTTCATTGTTAGACGCCGCGAACTTGAAGCGTACCGCGTATTCCAATTTTGTACCGCTTGGGCCGTGTAGAACTATTCCAACACCGCTGCCCTGTTGGTTCGAGGAGCAATCTACATGAAGGATCCAGGGCTCCTCATCCTAGCTCGCGCTTGGCCTAGCTAGGAGAGATGCCACACTGGCTGCTACCTCACGGGACTCGGACTGAACTGGCCTGGGAGCTTCGAGCTCACCTGAACTAGGGACCTCGTGCTCAACCAGTCTAGGAGCTCCAGAGCTGAACGTGCACTCGGCGATGAAATCTGCTAAGGCTTGGGCCTTAATGGCAGTTCGCGGCATGCACTGGAGGTCGTACTCGCTGAGCTCCACGGCCCACTTCGTCAACCGACCAAAGACCTCGGGCTTAAGTAAGACTTGCCTCAGAGGTTTTTCAGTGAGGACGAGATCAGTATGGGCTTGGAAGTACGGGCGGAGCTTCCGAGCTACGACTATTAGTGCGTATGCTAGCTTTTCCATCTCCGGGTATCTCGTCTCTGCTCCTTGTAATACTTTGATAACATAATAGATGGGTCGTTGGACCCAATCTACTTCCTTTATTAGTACCGAACTGACCACTTCATCTCTCGCCGAGAGGTACAATTCTAAAACATCGCCCTCCTCGGGCCGGGTTAAGATCGACACACTGCCGACTTGGACATAAAGTGGCTCAGGGCGGCTATGTGGTCATTCAACCTTTGAACCTCCTTCAACTTCTGGGGTGGTTTCATATCTAAAATGGCCTTAATCTTATCCGGGTTGGCCTCAATGCCGCGTCGGTTAACGATGTATCCTAGGAACTTGCCTGATGTCACACCAAATACACACTTGTTTGGATTTAGTGTCATATTAAACTTACGCAGAATTTCAAAAACAGAATGCAAATCTTGTATTAATTCATGTGAGAATTGAGTTTTAATGACCATGTCGTCTATATAGCATTCTACTTTTCTATCGATTAACGGTGCAAACAATTTATTTACAAGCCTTTGAAAGGCCAAATTCCGTGATGAAGGTACTCTTTTCTTCGTCCACTAGGTCCATCTTGATTTGGTTATAGCCCGAATAGGCATCCAAGAAACTTAGCAACTCATGCCCTGAGGTCGCGTCCACCAAGCGGTCAATTTTGGGGAGCGGGAAGTAGTCTTTTGGGCAAGCCCGGACCAGGTCGGTGTAGTCGACGCACATGTGCCACTTGCCGTTGGCCTTCTTTACAAAGATGGGGTTGGCTACCTAGCTTGGGTAGTGGACTTCTCTTATGAAGTCAGCTGCGAGGAGCTTCTCGACCTCCTCGTCAATCGCTTTCCACCACTCCGAGGCTAGGTTGCATTTTTTTTGTCTAACGGGCCTAATTACAGGATCAGTATTCAGCTTGTGAGTTATGAGTTTGGGGTCTATACCGGCATCTCTGTCGTGGACCATGCAAAAATGTCCAAATTTTGAAGTAGGAAACTTACCAGTTCAGATCATAGAGGTTCCTGGACGGAAGCTTCGATTTGAAGTGTCCGAGGTGGGTCTGCCACTGAGGTCGGGACTATGACGGTTTCTTCTGTGGGCACGGCTCGTTCTTCACCTTGCTCTGTTGGTTGCTCTAGTTTGAGGTCGTCGGCTACTTTGGTCTTTCCCTTTAGGGCAGTGACATAGCACTTGCGGGACTCAAGCTAGTCGTCCCGCGCTACCCCCACATCGAAGTCTGTAGGGAACTTCATAGCCAGATGGTAGGTGGAGACCACCACCCGCAGGACATTGGTGATTAGCCGGCCTACTATGGCATTGTAGGGGGAGGGGGTCGTGACCACTAGGAAGTCGTGTTTGAAATTGACCACACAAGGCCATGTGCCGATTTCCACAGGGCTTCTCCGCTGAAGCCCACCAAAGGAGTGTCTGTAGGCTTTAGGTCGCTTCTCTGCAGCTGAAGCTGGTCGAACGCAGCTTTGAAGAGGATGTCGGCTGAGCTGCCTTAGTCAACGAGTATGCGCCTAACCTCAAAGTCGTTGATTCTCAGCTTTATTACGAGCGCATCATTGTGGGGATAGTGGACCCCTCGCGCATCATCTTCTGTGAAGAAAATTGAATCTTCCATCCTTGGCCGCTTTGGGGGGTTTTGCTCCTCCCAGGTGGCCTCATGAATTGACGCCCGAGCTGCTGCTGAAGTGCAACCCGCAACAATCCAACCTCCCACTATCATGTAGATGGTCCCCCGAATTGGCCTCTCCTCCGGAGGCTGCCTCTGCGGTTGTTCAGCTGGCATGCTACTGGACTCGAGAGCATCCTTGTCGTGCTTCCCTTGCCGACCTGTTTTATTACTATTGTTATTATTATTATTTTGTACAAAGTTTCTCAAATATTTGCGACGGATGAGCTCTTCTATCTCGTCGCGAAGGTTTTTACAACTCTCCGTATTGTGACCATAATCTTTGTGAAAACTACAGTACATATTCTTATTTCTTTCATTGGGATTCCCCCTCAGACGGGGTGGTCACTTCACGTATAGGGCGTCCTTGATCGCCATCAAGATTTCAGCCCGCTTTGCGTTCAGTGGGGTGTAATAAGCTCAGTCCACTATAGGAGCTCGGAATAATTGACATAGCTTTGCCCCCCGAGCTGTATCCTTTTTCTTTTGGCTGTCCCCTTGACTAGAAATCTCTCCTTCCCTCTTTCTTTTTTCGGGCACACCCTCGCCCTTTTGGTTGATCTCCTCTTCGATGGCTATGAACCTGTCCACGAGCTTCAGAAACTTGGTTATGGTCGCTGGTTGGTTGACGACCATGTGCCATTTGAACTCTTTGTGTGTCATGCCCTTCTTGGTTGTTGTATGACGCACGGTGGGGTCCAAGCGCGGTATTTGCATACAGACATCATTGAACCGCTTGATATAGCCCCAGATGGACTCTCCCTCTCTCTGCACTATGTTGAGGAGGCTTTCTTCAGTTCGCGGGCACCGTTTGCTGGTGACAAAGTGGAACGTGAAGGTTTGTGCAAACTACGCCCAACTTCTTATCGACCCAGGTGCCATGTTCCGGTACCACATGCGGGCTGCTCCTCTAAAAGTAGTGGAGAAGGCCACGCACATGCACGACTCACTAGCTCCTGCCAGTTGCATATGTGATTGAAAGGCATCTACATGATCATTCGGGTCAAATGACCCGTCATACTTGTCAAGAGGGGGGAGCTTGAAGTCTTTGGGCATTGGGACTGCCAGGAGTTTGAAAGATAGGGGGGATGGAACTGAGAGGAGGGAAGCTTTGACTTTGGCCGAGCTTACCTCTTCTTTGCCCCCGAGCTAGGGCAAATCGCGGGTAACAGATCGGCGAGCTCGGCGGCGGCGTCTCTGCTTCTTGGTGGGCTCGGCGTTCGTGCTGCTCACCTCTATGCTGTCCAGAATGGTTTGTACAGGAAGTAGCCTAGTCTGCTGGTGATGGTTGCGAACAGAGGGGTCCTGCTTGGAGTCTGTTGCCAGGATCTCGAATCGGTTCTCAAGGATCGAGGTTTCAAACTTCGATTGCCGAGGTGATGTAGACCTGGTGAGCTGGGGTCCTCCCGACCTGTCCGCCCGCGGCGAGACTGGGTCAGCCGGTCTCTCTCATCTGTCGTGAGGGGAGGCCTCACCCTGGCCAGAGGGGCACTCGTCCTGGCGGCGAGACCTAGCTTGCTGCGAGGCTGGGTGCCGAGGCGGGAACTACGACTGTTGAAGCTGAGGTTGGAGCAACTGGGAGAACTGCTACTGATATTGATACTGGGAGACCTAGTGCAGCACATGTTATTGATAGAGTTGAAGTTGCTGGAATTGTTGCATTTGGGCCTGCATGGCCCGCATGCACTGCTTCAAGTCCTCCAATTGATTCGTGTCGACCGTCGGGAGCACGACTGAAGGTTCGGTGAACGTCGCTCCGACTGTAGTAGGGAGTGGGGTGATGACAGGTGCCACTGTAAGAGGCACATTCAAGCTGGGGATTCCATCCGCCGAGAGGGGGACGGTGAATTATCCAATATAGACAGTAGGAAGCTAGGGTTGTTCCCTAGAGTTATCCATTTCCGTGCTTCGTCCGACATTCCTAGAGGACGCCATGAGCGCTGAATTTTTTCAAGGAAGAAGAGAACTGTGAGACTTTAGAGAGAAAGGCCTTTTGAAGCATTTCCCACAGACGACGCCAAATGATGTAGCGCGATCCGGTCACTCCTAGCTGACACTCGCGTGGCTCTTGAGAGACACCTGGAACGAGAGGGAAGAAGAAGAACTCCCGGGGGTTTGCCCGGCGGGAACACTCCGATGGTTAAGTCAGTATTTTGTGCAAGAAGCAAAGGGAAAACGAAGGCTAAGAGTGAAGATTGCGCAGGTGATTCGAAGATACCTTGTTCCTTGAGAATAAGCCCCTTATAACTGAATTCCGTTGCTTCGGGCCCTCTACTTCTGATAGGGCAAGTATAACCACCACTGTCAGTCTGCCATAGCCGTTACTGGCAAGGCTGAGGTGGCACGCGTGGGGCCGTCGTTGCAGGGTACGTGCCTGTCAGGTGCAAGACACCTTTCTGAAGGTGACAGCGCAGTGCTTTCTGACGAAGGACATGTCTGCTGTCCACAGATTTGTTAGGTACGACTGTCGAGCAGAAAGCCTTTTTGCGGTATGCTAAGCTACCCTTCCACGAATTACCCTAAGTTGGGCTGTCTCTTGAGTGATGAGCTGCCTGTAGCAAGTTATGTCGAGCTGGTTCACCCGAGGTGTCCATGCCTCAGGGTGTCTAGAGATGGATCGGTGTGTTCCTGTCTGGGAGTGGCCCGAGGTCCATTGGGGGGAGCTCGGGCCTTTAGAGAGGTCAGGGTGCCCCGAAATTGGGACCCCCCGAAGTGCCTTAACCCCAGGGAGGAGGTGCGGGTAAGACGACTTCCGGCTAGTGGCTTACCCACCCAGTTGCTGAGCTGAGCTCGGTGGGACTTTCCCTCTGAGTTGTGGTCACATTCGTTGTGCTGTCATGTCGAGTCACTGTTTGAGCAAGGTCACGCCCACGTGTACCCGTGCTGTGAGGTCGGGCCAAATAACCCTCCATCACTTATCATTGGTTTCACATCCTATTGAAGAGCTAAATCATTCATACGTTTTCTTCATCCAATTATGTAATTCCCAATGGTCTTGATCAACACCTACATCATGGATTACAGTTTACATAGATAAGAGTTCAAATCAGCCCCCCATAACGTCCCACAGTACATCTCCACTGTGTATTAGAAACACCTCCCGCTGATGACATCATCATTTCTAGTACTATCATCGGGAAATGCTCCCAATACATGGTGGAGATGTGCTGTGGGAGATTGTGGGGGCTGATTTGATCTCCATAGATAACTGCCTCGTTTTACGATGTTCTTATTAACAAAACAGACTGCTCTTCTGGAAACACATCTCCAAAATTGACACCAATGCCACAATGGCATTCACCAACAATACCCTCGAGTCAATTCCATTTATATTTGGTAGGTAAGGTAAGGGTGTCAATGGACCAGTTTTGGATTGGACCCATCCAAATCAAAATCAATTTATACAGAATGGATGGACCAATAAGACATATTAAATTGGACCGATACAGATTTAATGGTCCAAAGTATTTATTGAATTGGACTGGACTTAATTTATCAGTAATGGATTTATGTCGGATTGGGTCAGATTGAACCAAAATATGGTCCGTTGATAGAAAATAAGAATATAGCTACCAATGGACTAATAAGAATATAGCTACCAATGGACTAAGTTTAGATTGGAACAAATCTAAATTAAAACCAATTTGAACAGGTTGGATGGTGGAAACGTTAAATTGGACTGGCCCAATGGTCTAAATCCAGTTCAGCGGATTGGATTAATTGGACCAAATCCAGTTCCCCTATTGATAGGCATTCTGCATTGCAACCAAAGATTCAAGATTTTACTTCCTATACCATGAACAGCACATTTGTCAAGCAACTCTGGATTATCTTCGTCATCAACAAATTTTCAGGTTTTGCACATCTTGATCGGAAGAATCACTGATGCCTGTATGCTAGCAGCTAGTTTACAGCATGATTTTTAAAAACGAATAGGTCAGGGATCTGGTTATCGGTTTGAAAGGTCCGACTGTTCGACCCGAATGGTCAGCCCGTTTTGACAAAAAAATAAAAAAAATAAAAAATTAGAAAACAGTCAAAATGGTTCAAACGGTTTGAACGATTAATCAGCCGATTCAGCGATTTTCTGACCAAAATCAACGATTTTGAAGAAAAAAACAGTTTTAGAGGAAAACAGATGACCGATTCCCAGTTTTTTCGGTCCAACCGTCTGATCCGGTCAGGTTTTCAAAACAATGATTTACAGTCTATAGGAACCGTGTGCAATGAAATTCTACTACTGTCCGGTACAACGTAAAATTCATTTCTTTTTCTTATTTTCTGAAAAAGAAAAAGTTATAGGAATAAGGATCGACTGACACGTGGCAAGATATATAACCACATGGCAAATCAGAAAAGCTCGTATTCAAGCTCATTCTTCCAATAGACCACCTGTGAACTTTTTGCTCAATAAGATGTAGGAGGTTCTCCGTATCATCCAAAGCTTCCTAAAATGTGGGGGAAGAGAAATTCTGGTCTGACACGTAGCCACACCTTTAGCCACGTTGGATCACAAGTGGGTCCCGCCCACAGCCCCACAAAATAATTGTGTACAGTAACATGGATTTGTATATCTTTGTATCGCTGTAGTTTTACCAATGGAAGGCTATCATTGAATGCCCTTTCTTCTCTTCCCCAAAAACTCTTCATCCACTCCCTCAACCTCAAGACGAAGGATGGGCAAGATGGAAAGTGTGGATGAAACAATGTCAGAAAAGTTACACTTTCCAGGCTGTTATGGTCAATGTAAAACTCAACATTTTCATTGAAGGGCAATCTTGACATTTGTGGTGCATATACAACAATGTAGAAAGTACAAGGGATAAAGATAACTATTAAGGTACTGAATCACAATGTGAGGGGTAATTTATCCCTTAGGTCCAAATTGATGCCAATTCAGGATTTTTTGACATTTTGAATGTTTATAGTTATTGGTATTTTTCCTAAAAGTCAAATGGGGCCTTATAGCTATCCGTACTTTTTCGTAAAAGTTAGGGGTTTTCACCACTTAATCCACCCTGTATAGGTGAAATGAATCCTAAATATGGATTGGTGTCAAATCCATAAACAAGATGCGATTTATAGGGGGCTATTAATAGATTAGGAGGGACTATAATTTCAGATTTCCGAGGGGGAGTGAAATTTACTTATCCTTGAAAATTAACTACCAAAACCATTATACTTATTTAAAAAATACGGCTTTTTATTCTTTGGAGTTTCAATTCTCCATTCATTCCATTGGCCCACAACCACATCACTCTAATGTTGTAACATTATTATGAAATACTTAAAATGCCCATGCATTAAAGGTTTATTGCCCATTTATAGGAAATACCCAAAATGCCACTCAACTAACCTCTTACGGTAAATGTAAATGTTTAATTTTTCTCTCTCCTCACTATTTACTTTCATTCCAGCCTCGGACCGAACGAACGTCCTTTTTCAGTTCTTCCCTCCCAACGGCATGTACGACTGCGTGGATCTCCAACGATTTTAGCAGCGTTTCCGATAGATAATCGGTCGTTCTAATCCCTTGGTTGTCCTCTCATTTCCAACCTCTAACCGCTATTTTAAATATCCCTTATCGCATGTCCTTGGAAGAATTATAATAGTTGTTTTTTGGATTATGAAGAATAGTTGTTGCCTACTGTTTTGTATGAAAGAAGTTGGTTTATATTTTCTTTTTGTTTATTTTTGTTCGGAAACCTTGCGTTGTGTGAACCTCACTAAATATTCCTTATTTGATAATGTATTATAGCCTACAGGGTGATTCGGCCCGACCCCGTAGCACGGGGACGCGTGTATATGATCTAGCATAAGTGATAAGTCAGCATGGCAGCCTGGCCGCAACTTGGCGTAACAAGTTTGTTGAGGCTCAACCAAACGACTCAACGGGCATGACAACTTGCCGAGTAGCAAGGCCCAGTTCGCCCCAAGCCTGAAGGCGGAGCTCCTCGAGCAACCCCGTGCAAGGGGACCCAAGCTCTCCCTTCCTAAGAAGGAAGCACCCCAACTTTTGGCTAAGTGTCCCGAGGGAGAAACACCTTGGGGCAGCACCTTCGAGACTCTTGTTCGAACTTGCTTAAGGCTCGCCTCCAGTGCAGGCACCTCGGTGTACCTCGGCACCTCGGTGCAAGGCAAATCTGCTCCAAGTGGTTCGGTGTACGGTAGCTCGACAGACTGTAGGGAGATCTGCCTGACATCTGTACCTACCAGATCCGGTGGCAATGCTCGGATCCCTTGCTAGGCGGCGTTCTACCTACCGTCTCTGAAAAGCATGGAACGCTTGTCGAGCCTGTACCTTGCAGTAGCAGCCTGCACCTGCCACCCCTGCCCTGGCGGTTACGCTTGATGTGACCAAGCTCCGATATAAAAGGACCCCAACCCTCACGAAGCTAAGGTATTGAAGCTAGCACTTTTAGCACTCTTAACTCTTTGTGTCTTCTTTGAGTTTCCTCAAGAGTTCTAACTTAGCCATCGGAGTGTTCCAGCCGGGAGAGCTCCCTGGGAACCCTTCACCTTCCTCTTCCTCTCAAGTGCCATCCACAGCTAGGAGCCAAGTCTCAGCCAGCTAGGAGTGCCCATATTGTGTTGCATCATTTGGTGCCGTCTGTGGGAACGCTTCAAAAGGCCTTCCTCTAACTTCTGCGAAACCTTCTCCCAAGAACTCATCAGTAACACTTATGGCTTCCTCCAGCAATGCCGGTTGCCGGAACACCCCTAAGGAACAACCCCAGTTACCCACCGTCTGCATCGGGTAGTTCACCGTCCCCCTCTCTGTGGATGGGGTACCTAGTCTGAATGTGCCCCTGACGGTGGCACCCGTGACCGTCCCATTACCCTCTACCATTGGAACAACCTTCGCTGAACCCACCATTCTCCCTCTAGTGGCCAGCCAAGGTCAGCTCAAAAACCTGATGCAGTGCATGTGAGCCATGCAGACCCAAATGCAACAGTTCCAGCAACTTCAGTTCCACTAGCAGCAAGTGATGCACCAAGTGTCCCAGTACCAGTATCAGCAACAATTTCCTTCACTCCCTCCACGACATCCAATTGTGCAGCCAACTAAGCCTCATCGCCGTAGTGAACTCCCTTCCCACCGAGGAGAGACCTCGGCATCATCCCACGAAAGGAAGGAAAGACCCCCTACCCCCGCCTCGCGGCCTGCAGTTAGGTAGGGACCTCCCCGCCGGTTAGGCCGGTATCTCCTTAGCGCTCGCAGTTCGAACCTCCGCTTGCCGAAAACCAGTTTGATGTGCTGGCTAATGTTCTAGAACAAGGTCCCTCTGTTCGTAGCTATCTATAGTCGTTCGAGCTTTTCCCTGGGCCCATCGAGCTCAGTAATACCGAGGCCAGCAGCACCAATGCCGAGCCGGCTAAGAAGCAACGAAGGCGTCGTCGAGCTCGCCGAACTGCCACCCGCGACCTGCTTGAGCTCAGAGGCAAGGTAGAGGTAAGTTCGGGCGAGGTAAAAGCTACACCGCTTCTTTCAATTCCCTCCCCCCTGTCACCAGATCTCCTTGTTGTCCCCATGACAAGGGACTTCAAGCTCCCCCCGCTGGACAAGTACGATGGGTCCTTCGATCCTAATGACCACGTGGACGCCTTTCAGTCCCAGATGCATTTGGCCAGAGCGAGTGAGTCTTGCATGTGCGTGGCCTTCTCCACCACCTTCAAAGGAGTAGCCCACACTTGGTACTGAAACCTCACACCAAGTTCACTAAGGAGCTGGGCGCAGGTCGTGCAAGTCTTCACCTCTCACTTCGTCACCAGTAAAAGGTGCCCGAGAACCCAAGAAATCCTCCTCAACATAGTCCTTCCGGAACTACATCAAGCGGTTTAATGATGCTTGCCTGCAGATACCCAACCTAGACCCTGCAGTTCGGCTCACTGCGGCCAAGTGGGGCACTACCCACAAGGAGTTCAGATGGCACGTGGTTGTCAACCAACCCAAGACCATGACCGAGTTCCTCGAACTGGCAGATCGATTCATAGGAATAGAGGAGGAGATCAACTAGAAGGGCGAGCAGGTCCTTGAAAAAAGAAAAAGGAAACCGGAGCCCCCGGCTCCAAGTGACAGCAAAGAAGAAGAATGACCAAGCTTGGGGAGCAAAGCCGATTCAGCCTTTCCGAGCTCCGGTAGCAGAAAGGGATTATACGCCCCTCAACACAAAGCGGGCCAAGATCCTCATGGCGATCAAGGACGCCCCATATGTGAAGTGGTCACCTCAGCTTAAGGCCAATCCCAATGTTAGGAATAAAAACTTGTATTGTAGTTTTCATAGAGATCACAGTCATAGTACCCAAAAACTGTAAGAACCTCCGTGACGAAATACAAGAACTTATCCGTCACAGATATCTGAGAAATTTTGTATAGAAAAATAACAGTAATAAAGCAGGTCGGCACGGGGAGCAGAGTAAGAAAGCCCCCGAGTCCAGCAAACAAGCGGAAAAACCGCAGAGGTAGCCTCCCGACAAGAGACCAGTCCGCGGGACCATCCATGTAATTGTCAGAGGATCAATTGTCGCAAGCTGCATCTCGGCAGCAGCTCGGTCATCAGCCCGCGAGGTCGCCAGGGAAGAGCTTAACCCCCCAAAGCGGCCAAGGATGGAGGAACTGATCTTCTTCACCGAAGACGATGCACGAGGAGTCCATTACCCCCATGATGATGCGCTCGTCATAAAGATTAAGATCAACGACTTCGAGGTTAGGCACGCCCTAGTCGACTCGGGCAGCTCGGCAGATATTCTCTTCAAGGCAGCCTTCGATCAATTTCAACTCCAGGAAAGCGACTTGAAGCCCGCAAACACTCCACTCGTGGGATTCAGTGGTGAGGAAGTCAGACCTTTAGGGAGAGTCACTGTACCCGTGGAGGTCGGCACCTGGCCTAGTGTGGTAAGGCTCAACCACGAGTTCCTGGTGGATGCAACTCCCTCCCCGTACAACACAATAGTAGGTTGGCCCATCACCCACACCTTACGAGCAGTAATCTCCACCTACCATCTGGCGATGAAGTTCCCTACAGACTTTGGAGTTGGAGTGACGCGAGACGATCAGCTCGAGTCCCGCAAGTGCTACGTAGCCACCCTCAAAGGAAAGGCCAAGGTAGCAGACGACCTCGAGCTAGAGCGACCCATGGAGCAGTTCGCAGAGCAAGGTGCACTTACCGAAGAGAACATCCCCATCCTGGCTTCGGCAAAGGACCTTGCTCGGGTACTTTAGATCGGCTCTTCTATTGAGGAACCCCCTGTGATCTCAACTGGTATGTTTCTTACTTGAAAATTTAGATGTTTTTTGCATGGTCAGCGGCAGAAATGCCTGGCATAGACCCCAACATTTTAACTCATAGGCTAAACACTGATCCTGTAGTTAGGCCCGTTAGACAGAAGAAGCACAACCTAGCCCCAGAGCGATGGAGGGCAGTTGACGAGGAGGTTGGGAAGCTCCTTGCAGTCGATTTTATCATGGAGGTTCATTACCCGAGTTGGGTGGCCAACCCCGTTCTGGTGAAAAAGACCAACAGTAAATAGCGCATGTGCGTTAACTACACCGACCTGAACTGAGCTTGCCCAAAGGATTGCTTCCCACTTCCCAGGATCGATCGTCTAGTGGATGCGACCTCGGGGCACGAGTTGCTGAGCTTCCTAGATGCCTATTCGGGCTACAACCAGATCATGATGCACCTAGCTGATAAAGAGAAAACTGCTTTCATAACCGAGTTCGGCCTGTATTGTTACAAGGTCGTGCCCTTCGGGTTGAAAAATGTTGGGGCCACTTTTCAAAGACTTGTAAACAAACTATTTGAGCCACTAATTGGCAAAAATTTAGAGTATTATGTAGACAATATGATCGTCAAAACCCAATTTTCACATTAATTAATACAAGATTTACATTCAGTTTTTGAAATTTTGCGTAGATTTTATATGAAGCTAAACCCCAACAAGTGTGTCTTTGGTGTCACCTCGGGTAAATTCCTAAGGTACATCGTTAACCGGTGAGGCATTGAGGCCAACCCGGACAAAATCAAAGCCATCATAGAAATGAGACCACCCCGGAAATTAAAGGAGGTTTAGAAGTTGAACGGACGGTTAGCCGCCTTGAGTCACTTTTTGTCCAAGTCAGCAGATCGCTGCCTGCCTTTCTTTAAGGCCATAAAAAGCAAAGGCTTTGAATGGACCAAAGAGTGCTAGTTCGTGTTCGACGAGCTCAAAAGGCACCTCTCCAGCACCCCAGTCTTAACCTGACCCAAAGTGGGTGATGTTTTAGAGCTATAACTCTCGTTAAGTGACGAGGTGGTCAGCTCGATACTAATAAGAGAATTAGATCGGGTCCAACGACCCATCTATTATGTTAGTAAAGTGTTGTAGGGAGTAGAGACAAGGTACCCAAAGATAGAAAAATTAGCCTATGCACTGGTTATAGTAGCCCGAAAGCTCCACCCATACTTCCAACCATACACCATCGTTGTCCTTACCAACAAACCTCTGAGACAAGTTTAGCTCAAGCCCGAGGTCTCGGGAAGGTTGACAAAGTGGGCCATCGAGCATAGCAAGTACGAACTCCGGTATAAACTGCAAACTGCTATCAAGGCCCAAGCCTTGGCAGATTTCATTGCAGAATGCACCTTTAGCTCCGAAGTCCCCAGGCCGGTGGAACACGAGGCCCCCGGTACGGGAGAGCTCGAGGTTCTCGAGCTGGTTGAACTCGAGCGCCGTGAAGTAGAAACCAGCGCGGCATCTCTCCTAGTTAGGCCAAGCCCGAGCTGGGATGAAGAACCCTAGATCCTTCACGTAGATGTCTCGTCAAATCGGTAGGGCAGCGGAGTTCGCACTACGCTTTGAGTTCGCGACATCCAATAATAAAGCTAAGTACAAGGCACTACTAGCCGGGCTGGATCTGGAAAAGGATGTAAAAGCCAAGCACGTCGTCGTCTGCAGCGATTCCTAACTCGTGGTAAATCAGGTTATGGGTGAGTACGAAGCCCGCGAGCCAACCATGGTAGCATACTTGGCCAAAGTAAGAGGGGCTATGCTCAACTTCTGGTCATACTTCATCCAGCAAATCCCGAGATCAGAGAATGTCGAGGCCGATGCCTTATCCCGTTTAGCCAGCACTAGCGATAACACCATGAGGACTGTGTATATAGAGAACTTGCCTTGGCCTAGCATTCTCAAGGGGTAGAGGAGGTCGCTCCCGTCGTTCAAGTAGAGCTGAGCTGGATTGATCCGCTTACGAGCTTCTTGCTACATGGGACCCTCCCCGCATATCGTAATGCTGCCAGGAGGGTAGAGTGTTAGGTAGTCAAATATATTATGATAGACGGACGGTTGTACCGAAGATCCTACATGCTTCCCTATCTGCGCTGCCTGCGACCCTCTGAAGCCGAGCTCATCCTCCGTGATCCTCATGAGGGCTTGTGTGGTGAACACTTGGGGGATAGGGCCCCCGCTCAGAAAGCACTATGACAGGGGTATTACTGGCCAACGATGAAGGCAGATGCAACCAAGCTTGTCAAAAAATGCGACAAGTGTCAGAAGCACGCGAACATCCACCACCGGCCTGCTGTCGACCTAAATTACCTCACTAGCCCATGGCCATTTGCACAATGGGGGATTGACCTACTCGGGCCATTCCCACCAGAAACAGGACAAAGGAGGTTCATAGTGGTGGCAATTGACTATTTCACAAAGTGGGTCGAAGCTGAACCTCTCACAACAATCATGGCGTGAAACGTGCAGAACTTTTTTTGGAAGAACATAGTGTGTCATTTCGGATTACCTCAGGTATTGATCTCTGACAATGGTAAGCAGATTGAAGACATCAAATTCCAAAACTGGTGTCGAGACACGGGAATTCAGCAGAACTTCACCTCAGTAGTGCACCCTCAGGCAAATGCTCAAACGGAAGTCACAAATAGGGCAATCCTTTGAGAACTAAAAGCGCGCCTGGACCGAGCTAAGGGACTATGGACGGACGAGCTGCCCAGTGTATTATGGGCCTACCATACCATGAAAAAGACTACCATAGGAGAAACCCCTTTAACCTCACATACGGCACTAAAGCAATCATTTCAACAGAGATTAAAGTTCCTTTGTTGAGATTAGAAGCATATGATGGCAGGGCAAATGAAGACAAGCTATGTACCAACCTCAATCTACTTGATGAAGTACGGGACCTTGCATACATCAGGACCGCGACCTACTAGCAAAGTGTAGCTCGGTACTATAACGCCAGGGTCAAAAAGTGGACTCTCCGCGTTGGCGACCTGGTTCTCCGTAAGGTTATGGTGCTTAAGCCCGGCATTGGCAAGCTCAGTTCGAATTGGGAAGGACCCTACCGAGTAAAGCGAGTACTCGGGGAAGGAACATACGAGCTCGAAACCCTGGAAGGGAAACAAATACCGCGGGCATGGAATATTGTCAACCTAAGGCAGTATTACCTATAAATAACTGAGTAGACGATTCACTCTTAGGGCTTAAGGGCCAAAATGCTGAGCTAACAAAGACCTCGACGCAATAAGACCCAGTCGCTTCTATGCCATGGGCAAACTCCAAGAGCAGACCACGAGTCTCTCAAGGCTCAAGGGAAAAAATGTCGAGCTAACAAACTCCGGCATACTAGCCTAGCCACCTCTATGATAAAGATGAATTCTAAGGGGTTAAAACACCAAGCTGACCAAAGAGCTCGACACCACAGTACACAATGTGTCGAGGGTGCAAGCAGACCGGTAGATTCTGCAATGCTTAACTCGCCTCAGTGTACGCCAGAAGACAGTTCGGGCACATGTCTTACTATGCCTTACTGTCAATCACCTCGGTGTACGCCACAAGATAGTTCGGGCATGTGCCTTACTATGCCCTACTATGTCAATCACTTTGCACACTCAACCATGATAGCTCGGATAAAACAACACTTGGAAAAAGATCAATTTCATTAACAAGTAAGTCTTGTACAACGAGCTTCACAAAAAAAAAAAAAACAACTACAAAGACTGAGCTCGCAGGCTCGGAATATAAAGGCAATCACTTCAGGGGATCATTATCTCCGCGCGAGACCTCTTTAGAGGCTTCAGGCTGGTCAGGGGCGTCTGCTTCCTCATCACCATACTCCTCCTCTGAATTTGGATCCTCTATGGCTTGCCGAGCTATCTCATCCGTGATTCGCGAGGTGGTGATGGTGCTTGTGTCGAGCTCGGGGTACACGTGCCTTATCAACCACCTGTTGAGCTTGAACCCCTTGCGGTAGGCCTCCCCCAGAATGATATCAATTTTATCGGATTGGATGTACTCCGCAACTACCTTGACCTTCGTCTCCTCTATCGCCTGAGTGAAGATCTCGGTCTTCTCTTCGATGTCCGCCTTGAGGAACTCCACCTCGTGCAAGAGGGCCTCCTTGTTCTCCTTAAGGCCATCCGCCTCCACTCTGAGGGCATCCAGCTCACCCCTCAACACACCCTTCTCGCACGTCAGCTCCGCTTTGAGGGCCTCCATCTCACCCCTCAGCATGTCATTCTTGCGCGCTAGCTCGTTCTTCTCCGCTGTCAGCGCCGTAATGACGCCCCTCTGGACCATGGCGCCACTCTCCAACCGGTGGATCTGCTCGTGAGCTACTCTCAGATCGGTATGAACAGTGTGGGAAGATTCCTCGGCGGTCAGAGCTTGCTTCAGGTTCATCTCGAACTGAAGAGTGAGGGCGTGAACGACAGAGTTCGCCTGACAAAGGAAGTTAGTTAGTACCGAAGAAACGTGTATATGAAAGAAAAGGGAAGAGAAGGGAACTTACCACCATAGTGTGGGTGGCAGCCCGGGCTCCGAGCTGAGCACGGTTGAGCATTTTAGCCCAGATTGAAATTTCCGAGTATGGTACCAAGATACTTCAGCCCTCATCTGGGCTCCCCAAGCTGGAGACCGCCATCTCGGCTATACGGATGGGCTCGGCAGAGACCTCAGCCGCTACATCAGCAGCCTCAGTGGCTGCCTCGGCCTCAACTGCTGCCCTCGTAGAGGTCTCGAGCTCCCTTGGTGGTATGGACTCCTCCAAGTCAATGATCGAAGGAGCCCCAGGGAGCTTGGGCTCGGAAGTTGGAGTCGGTGGAATCTTGGGCTCGGGAGTGGGGGCTGGTGGTGACTCGATACGAGCTCTCTTAGCAGCCTGCTTCTTCCTCCCCTTCATATGCTTGAAGAGCCGATCTCCCTTGAGCTTGTCTGCCTCCATGGGACATGCAACAGAGCTTGGCATTAGTACTAGACTAAAAGAAAGGAGCGGGCCAAACAACTAAGGTACTAGCTACCTACCCAGGCTCAAGTCAGCTTGGAAGAGCATACCCTCGGTGATATAATCTTTGAAATCACAACCGATCTCAGCCCACGACTGGAATGCCTCCCTGGTCTTCTTGTTGAGTTTGATGCCAGGGTCTTGGATAGGCGCCCTCTAGTGAGTAGGGAAGGGCCACCCCGTAGGGTTCCAGACTATGAAGTAGTCCTGTTTCCAGGCCGGGATCTTGCTAGGAAGCTTGTGCATTAACTTAAAGCCGGGGCGAGGGGACAAGTAGTAAGACCTCTGGTGCTTGAGGAGAACGCATGAAGCGCTCTTCTTAATGGTAAGGAGAGAACAAAATATGTCCAAGTTAAGGGGAAGGACATACTCGTAACAGAGGGAGATGGTCCCGACCACATTACAGACCGAGTTCGGGTGAAGCTGGTCTATCGTAACGTTGAAGTGTTTCAGGACCTCCACTATGAGTGGGTGGAAGGGAAGGCGTAGCTCGGCTATGAGCTGCTCTCGGAAGATCATGACCTCATCAAGGCCGTGTTCCCATGGGAAGTCCCCTGCAGGTAAACTGTAGGTGTACTCCCTAGGCAAGTTATACTGCTGAATGAGATGGCGGAGCCTCTCCAGGGTCATGGTGGTGGGTCCGAACCTGTCTGGTATCCAACCCTAGTGAGAGGTGGACTTCTGATTACCCGAAGCCACCCGCGCCTTGGGAGACTGGGCTTTGGTAGGGTTACCCTGAGCTAAGGTGCCCACCTCGGGCTCATCTAATAGGCTATCAAAGGAAGACATAACTAAAACTAATGAAGAGCTAGGGTGACTCACCAAAGAGAAATAGACCGGACTGGGAGAGAATTGACCCAATCTGGAGGCTTTGGACGCGAGCTCAAAACTACAGCTAAAGATTTGTGGCGAAGGAAAATGATCAAGACCCCCGCTATTTATAGCCACTATACGCGGGCATCAATGGTTGAGATCGAAACGATCTGATGGTCCTCATGAAAACCAGTTGTGCGATCTTTGAGGCCATAACTCGCGTGACGTCCATGAGTAGACCGCACGCGACCCAAGCTGCGCCTAGTAGAACCGAGCAGAAAACAGGTCCAACCTGTGAGTTGGCAAGCAAGAAAGTTTGGACTCTAAGTTGAATCCACCCGATAGACTGTGGACTCCCCGCGCTAGGTCAACACCCCTAGCTCGGGGAGTGGGGGGCAATTGATGTAGAGTGATTCGGCCCGACCTCGTAGCATGGGGACACGTGTATATAACCTGACATAAGCGACAAGTCAGCGTGGCAGCCTGGCCGCAACTCAACATAACAAGCTCACCGAGGCCCGAGCAAACGACTCGGCGGGTGTGACAACCCGCCGAGTAGCAAGGCCCAGTTCGCCCCAAGCCTGAAGGCGGAGCTCCCCGAGCTCCCCCGTGCAAGGAGACCCAAGCTCTCCTTTCCTAAGAAGGGAGCACCTCGGCTTTTGGCTAAGTGTCCCAAGGAAGAAACACCTCGGGGCAACACCGTCGAGGCTCTTGTTCAAACTTGCTTAAGGCTCGCCTCTAGTGCGGGCACCTCGGTGCAAGGCAAATCTGCCTCAGGTGGTTCGGTGTACGGTAACTCGATAGACTACAAGGAGATATGCCTGACATCCGTACCTACCAGATCTGGTGGCAGTGCTCGGATCCCTTGCCAGGCAGCATTCTACCTGCCGTCTCTAAAAAGCATGGCACGTTTGTCTAGTCCGTACCATGTAGTAGCAGCAGCTTGCACTTGCCACCCCTGCCCTGGCGGTAAAGGCTAGCAGTGGCGGTTACACCTGATGTGACCGAGCTCCGATATAAAAGGACCCCAACCCTCATGAAGCTAAGGTATTAAAGATAGCATTTTCAGTAGTCTTAACTCTCTGTGTCTTCTTTGAGTTTCCTCAAGAGTTCTAAATTAGCCATCGGAGTATTCCCGCCAGGAGAGCTCCCCGAGAACCCTTCACCTTCCTCTTCCTCTCAGGTGTCATCCATCCCAGCTAGGAGCCAAGTATCAACCAATACGTTTCTTGTTGGAGAGTCATGAGTTCTCAATCAATAGGAGGTTTCTCCTCCCACAACCATCTTAAGTATGAGGCGAAGTATTGCAAGTGCTAGAGGAAATGTATTATCCGGGTCTCCGAATTTCCATGTAATCCCAATAGGATATCAGGTAAATAATAATATTACCAAATACATTGGATGGATATTTGAAGGTTTAACACTCGCATCGAGTCTATTAACCTTTTTGCTCCCAATGTGAACAAGGCAACCTGTCATTTCCTAGGCAGTTGAACCATCCTCAAATAGAGGCACACATGGAAGGTCGTTGCAACTATTTTCGTTGGACCAGATGATGAAGCTACTTCGTCGTTGACACTTGGAGGGAACATTGGCGACCGCCTTCTTGAACAAGAGAGTGGGGTGTTTGATTGTCGTAGACAGATGGGGTCTATTGTGGCATCTCAAGAAATACTGTTGGAAGGGATGAAGATATTTAAGTTTATAATTATCTCATATGTTATTGCATTTCTATTTTCCTACATACTTAAGAGCTAGAAGTGAGTGGTCATGTAAGTGTCTATGTCCCCAAGCATAACCAATGATTTACATAATGGCTATCCTTGGTGAACCTTATGTTCGAACAAGTATTAATCTTTGGATCCAATACATTTTGTATTGTTATACATGGCAAGCAACTGAACAATCATTAATTATGTCTTTTGAAATTGAGTTCAACATTCTTTCATGAAAATCCATTGAAATTGACAGAATTAATGTACCTTAGTTTCATTTAGAGGTAAAACGGGCCCGCGGGCTGTCCTGGGTCGTGCCGTCCTCCCTAGGGATAATTTGGGGGTCGGCCCGGCACGGTCCATGGCCCAAGCCCGTGTAGGCCCGTGCTTGTAATATTCCCTCTGAAATGAAATCAAAATAGAGAAACGTTAGATTTGATAAGATCTTTGCCTCGAGATTCCAGATCGAAAGCCGACGGCAAGTGGATTTAAAGTATTACTGTGGGTAGGGGGAACCCTTGATTGGTTTTTGGCCGTATTTTCGCCAGGAGTCAAGTTTTGTCTTCTCTTTGCACGAGATTTCCTAAAAGGTAAATAAAAAATTATAAATAACTAATTTCAATTAAAAAACGAAAATTGGATTTTGCTATCACGAGCATGGCTGACTTGCCTTGCAGCAGCTAGATGGTTCTACCATGACTGACTTGCCAACAGCATCCATTGGTGATGAGAAATCAGAGGAATTCATGTCTTCGGGTACAAGTCTGAAGGTGGGTGGCATGAACAGCAGAATCCGTGCGAGACTCTGGCTAATTCTCCATTGTAATTGAATGATTGGAATTTGTGAAGACAAAGGTGGTACCATTGCCTTCCTGGGAAAGAGAGGTCAGCTGGGAATGTATGTGGCTGGAATTGCAGTTATCCAGTCGGAGAGAGAACTTTCTATTCCTGTTTTGATGTCCCAGTCCCCATGGTAAGGCCATATAGAAGGAAGGGGCCAAAAAGAATTGCCTGAATAGAAGCATACTCAGGTCGGTCATCTGAATTTCATAGAAAAAGGAATGTAAGTTGTATTCAAATACAAACCATACACCTTCATGCATCTAAATAAATGAAAATGGCAGTTAATATAAATCTACAGCAAGAAAGTATGATAGATACATACACCAGTAAAGAAGAAATATGGACATAAAGAATCTACAGTGTGCTACTTTTTATGGCCTCTGTTCTTAAGCCAATGGGAAGTTGCAGAGTCAATTTATCACCATCACTCCATTTCCTATTAACTAAGAGAAAATTACCTGCTTGTGGTTGTGGAACATCAGATGATTAAAACATTATTTTTCTAATGTGATAATGAGATCCATCATCCATATAAAATATGAGAATTAACATATTAAGGATTAAATAGGAAAATGAATGCAATGTATTATGAGAGAAAAGGAAAGAAAAGATGGTCCCTGCCTGAAGCTGGTAGAGGCAATTTCTGTGCATTTAATGTTGCCTTGGCACCGTCCAAATACGTCCAAAGTGGGATCCGCAAATTTAAGATGGAGGATAGGTCTGGCCCCTACATGAAAAAGATGCAAAACGAAACTCAGTTAATTATTGCATAAGCCAACTAAATACTTTCTATTACAGGAACCAATTCTGGAATACTTGCGCAGAGAGAGAGAGAGAGAGAGAAGTACAGACCCGATAAAGAAGAATAACTGCCAAATTACAGAAGAAAGAAGGTGAAGAAAAATATTAAGCACCCTTGGTGTTCTTTGAATCTTTTGATTGATTCAACGTCATAAATGTTATACGCTTCCCTAAAATAATTATTTATTTTAGGGATTGAGATGGAATAATCAACTATTCGGGTATATCTCTAATATCAAGCTTAGGATTGGACATGTGACCTATTTAGTATATGTACGGTCTGGATTGACCACGCTATCCCCTTCTATCGTATAGGAATAGGATGGTTCGTGCAGGGAAGCTTCCTGCTTGACCCGATTACTGATCGGAAGACTGAACCGTTTCTTATTTATTTGTTTATTCAAGCAAAACGATGTTCTTTGTCTCCTAACGGGGCCCATCACTCTCCAATCCCATCATCAAGACTCGGGTGAGGATTGAAGCGGGAGAATAATGTTTCTCAAGGTTTTTCTTCATTCATCCTCGCTTCCACCACCTTCTTCGCCTTTACCCTTTTCCTCCTCTCCCTGCCTTCGTTGCTTCTCCTCTTGTCTTCTCTCCCCTTCCTCCTCTGTCTTTGCCTCTTGCTCTTGTTCCCCGCCCTCTTCCTCCTCTCCCTGCCTTCGTTGTCTCTGCTCTTGTCTTCTCTCCGCTTCCTCCTCTGTCTCCCCCTCTTGCTCCCCTCGCTTTCTCTGTTCCTCCTCTCCCTGCCTTCGCTGTCCCTCCTCTTCCTCCTCTGTCTCTGCCTCTTGCTCTAGATGCTCTCTCTTCCTCTGTTCCCCCTCCCACTCTTGCCTTTCCCTCTGAATTTCCTCCTCTGCGCATGATGTGCAATCTGAGATCATCGAGTCTCCAGAACTTAGTAATTCATCAATTGTTGAAGTGGAGACATTCATCGACTTCGCCAAGATGTCTCTATCCAATTTTCGAAGCATCGAGCTTTTCCCAGCTAGGAACTCAGGGTGGTTTTTCTTTGCCATTGCACTGAACCCCATGATAACAAACGAATTGTTATTGAACGAAATCTGGGCTGTAAGGTGGAAAGGTGGAACGACGAAGACATCTCCCTCTCCGACCTTAAACCTCTTGTTTTTGCAGAATGACGAAGACTATGCGAACCATTCCTTGGCCGTGTACTACAATCGCTATCTCAGTTGCCATTGGATTCCAATAGGGCCCCATCAGCGAACCCTTCATCAGTATCAGAAATCAACAGACCACACTCTCATCCGTAGGCATAGTAGAGCAAACCAATTAAAGCATATTTGCTACATATTTGAAGCAACTAACCTTGGTTAAGTTCACCATGAACACTCCCAGATTGAGATGTTTTAGTGAAGGCACGTCCTTCTTGTTTGCCATCTTGCTCCAGCCATTATAGTACTGCAAATCAACAAACCACACTCTCATCAGTTGGCATGGCAGAGAAAACCAATTAAAGCATATTTGCTACATATTTGAAGCAGCTAACCTTGGTTAAGTTCACCATGAACACTCCCAGATTGAGATGTTTTAGTGAAGGCATGTCCTTCTTGTTCGCCATCTTGCTCCAGCCATTACAGTTCTGGAAATCTGGTGTTGCTTTTAGAATATTGAATCCGTTTAGCTTCTTTTTGTTGCTAATTTCTTTTAGCA
Source organism: Nelumbo lutea (assembly GCF_056320005.1). Taxonomy (NCBI): domain Eukaryota; kingdom Viridiplantae; phylum Streptophyta; class Magnoliopsida; order Proteales; family Nelumbonaceae; genus Nelumbo; species Nelumbo lutea. Next base: position 168,072,678 of record NC_142684.1, on the reverse strand, counting down.
ATTGCAAGATGTTAATTTCAAGCTTCCAGATGAGGTGGTCCTTTTCGTCCTGAGATGTCACGTTCACAATTGATGGAGGCTTGGTGGCGGTTGATGGCGAGAGGAGAAGAAAGTGGGAACACTGAGGAAGAGAAAAAATGAAAATACCAGGAGTAGATGGCGAGAGAAGTAGAAACAAGAAAGTAGACACGCGTCATACATGCAAAATGGAGGGAGAGAGAAGTGGTTAGAGGAGAGAAACACTTGTCTCTCATCCAACATGGAGAAGTTTTAGTTTACAGAAATGAACAGTACTAAATAGTAAATTTTCATTGGTGGTGTATACATTATGCACGTACGTGTGACGTTTTTATAAAACCCATTTATCATCCCTTTCGCTTTAATATATATAAAAAATATAAGATAACTTAGATTTTAAATTTTGATAATATAATCTTAATAAAAATACTAAATTATTTATTTATATGTTAATAAGTTAAACATTTTTAATTAATATTATCTTAAAATTTTGTCAATCAAATTTATCATTTCAAATATACAATATAATAAAAATTATAACAAAATATAATATAAAATCATACAACCAGATGCATTATAATTGGTTCAATCAATTTGGGTTTATCAGATAGATCGGACTTGTTACTAACCCTATTTATTACACATAAGGGCCTCATAAACGAAGTGTAAACACAATAAAATAAACATCAAAACAATGTAGGTGTTTGGCATGGGTGTTGGGAACACAACACCGTTTTCTCATAAAAAAGGTGTCGGTATGCTTGAGTTGTAAGCATCAGTTTTTTATACTTTTTGTTTGGAAGCGATGCTGCTACATAAGTTGTTTTCAAGGAAAACAACACTGATTTTGTTTGGTACCAGTGCTGTAGAACTGTTTTCAGCATTGGTCATTTTATCCAATGTCCAAAATGTTGTCACATTATTGCACTATGTCTGTTTTCTTTTTAAATTTGGCATTGCTTCAAACCTCACTTTCCCAATTTCTAAAGTAATGTCTGAAACAACATTTTTTTATAGAAAACAGTACCAAATAAGAGGATGTTTTCTGAAGCACCGCTTTTTCTGATATAGTGCTTACATGACTCTGTTTTCTCAGAAAACGACATCGATATCAAACAACGCCAATATTTCTTTTAAAAGTAAATTTTACACAACTTCAAGATATTAAACTATAAAGCGTTACCTGACCATCCTATCAACCAAGATACAAGTATAATCGCTTATGTGATGCACAGTTGGATGTGCATGTGCATGTAGAGGTAGGGTTTTGCTACTAATAAAATGCTACTAACACTGTCCCAATAAGTCATTTGCAGCTGCACATTGAGAACTTCTCATGGGGAGTTTTCAATGTGTGGCTGCATTGACCGGTTGGGAGTGTCTGGTTTGTAGTAGATCTGAACTTCATTATACTGGCACCCATCATAATGGGACCTATCATGTATGAGATGTGTAGTGTTAGATCATGTTAATAGGGTATTGGAACATGTTTTGTTGGGAGGTGATCTCTACTCAACTCTATGTGGGGTGCTTAGGAGGCATACTCTATTTGTGGAACTCATGTGAATTCATCCTTCTGCCTCTACAATAAGAAATCGAAACGACTGTCCTTACACCATCCTCACACTCCCTTTTAGCCCTGCATTGGGAATATTTCCCTATAAAAAACATTCAAATAGGAAATGTTTCCAATGCACGGCAAAGTGAGGACTAAATCCGATCTCCTATAATACAACCATGTGGATGATTTGGCCACATAGCACATATCAGCATTCATTGGGGATGAGTCCAGAATCTATATCACCTATCAATGAAATACATTCTAACCCCCTCCAACATGGCACCACACATCTCATCAAGATTTTTAAAACTGGATCAGACAGAGAACTGTTTTAGGAACTGGTTCCCAGGTCAAACGGTCCAATCGTGAACAAACAATTCATTTTGACAAAAAAAATAAATAATTATTATAATAATGTTTTAAAAAACAAAAAATTGAAAAAAACTATTATCCGAATTGACAGCTCGACCGTAGGATTAGCGATTTACTGACCAAACCAATAGTTTTTTATCAAAAAGCGGTGATTGCCCGATTTGAAAAACAGTGCATCTTATACATGGCACGTTCCATTCTCAAGGTGAAATGTTCGGTGCCATGTTGTTGGAATGTGTTTTGTTGATAAGAGATCCAATCATTAGGATGCACTGTTGGGATGTAAGGTTTGCAGCGCTTTGTAAGGATCCCATGCGAATTCCAAGCGGATAAGGGGCAAAACGGCTCGTTTTCGTTCGTTCAAATTGAAACAAAAATGAGGATAACCCAAAAAAAGGAAGGGAAAAAAAATGAATTAAGGCGGGTAAAAGGCGAAGCTCAAGCTGCTCAACGAAACAGAGAGCAAGAGATGGCGGTCTCATCCACTCCTGTTGTTCTATCTGCCAGTTCGGTCCCAAATATCATCTCTAAACCCCTTGAAGTTAGGATTAGGATTTCGTCCAAGATAAGTCCAAGTTCTCAGATCCTCAATTTCAGTCGAAGGCTTAACAGCTCCACCAGACTAAATGCTGCCGGGTTGTCTGAGATAGAGCCAGATCTCATCGAAGATAAGCACGACCGTTGGGCGACCAATGGCATCAGCCCTGTAAGTATATTGGTTCTTGAGTAACCGTCTAGTTTTTCATTTAGTTTGTTTGATCTTAAATTACTTTATATTCTGAATTTCAGGAAGATTTTGTCTATGGAGAGTATGATGGGCACCACACTTACCATGAAGGACATGAAAAAGGTATTGAAATTGTATTTTTAGTGTTTAGGGCGTTCATTTTTATTCTTTTATCTGTTTTTGTTTTATTTGATCAGGTTGTGTTCTGCTGATTTAATTCAATGTAATAATGTATGTAAAGTAGGAGTTCCTGTCATTTGCTTGTCTCATTGTTTCCCCCCTCTGAAACAGCTGTCATGTTGGCTCTGCTCTTAAAAATGGTGGAATATTGTTATGCTTACCAAAGCTTGACAAACTCAACCTAATGTCCTATTTGAACTTCTTGCACTCTTCATCAATCAGTTTTGAATTATGAAGTTCCAACTTGGGGGAAAAAACTTGATAGGCCTTAGAGGAATTTTCCCCCACTTCGAGCGTGAGGGAAGCTCCAGAAGGAAGACGAGACAGAGATGGGAGAATTGAATTGTTCTCTTTTCACTCTTACTGTAATGACATATATATATATATATATATATATATAGGAGATGCTTAACTGAATTCGGTTATGCCAGAGAGGCACAATGATCATGTGTAACTAATTAAAATCTGTCAATGAGTGGCTTCTATTCCCTGAACCGTATGGGTCTGGTAATATTCCTTCGGGGTCGTTGCATCCCTTGTGGTAGAGCACAGTTATCAGGCCGTTACTGCTCATGTGAGGGATGGCGGGTATCGGGCGAGCTTCCCCTATCAAAACTCTGAATTTCAATGATCTGGATGAAAAGTGCCAGTGCAAACATTCCTAAATCAACTCTTTTGAAAACCAATTGGCATATTCCAATCTAGGCCATAGGATGACAGTCCAGCTTTTGGGTGAATTGGCACATTGTGATCAAGAAGGAATTTGCCCTAGTGCGAATTTCCTTCAAATTTCCATGCTAGATTTCCAAATAATTAAGTTCCACAAGTAAACAAATATTCCATTGAATTCTATGTCACTACATCATCCCATACCTTATTCCTTGTGCAATACTCCCATGCTGATATCGTAATGAAAGTTGCGTTCAATTTTTTTATATCTCCATTACTTTCTATAACTGTTGTTGTTTGTCTAAATCTGATGTCTCAGTACCTTTATTTGCCTTCTCGTTAAAAGACATCAAGATGCATGTACAAGTAGTAAACCATGGATGATGGTATCTCATTATGTATGAAGGGGACTGGGGATGTCACTGCATTCACCCTTTGATATGACCCTTGAAAAGGAATTGGATCATCTGATCAATTGATGCTTAAATCATTTTTTAGATGGCCTGTAAATAAACAAAAAGGAGGTTCGTTTACTTGCTTCTAACTTGATGATGTATCATTTATTGATGAACATGTTCATGCTAAGGTATTAATGCTCCAGTATTTTTGCCAATGGCAAAAGTCCTCTTTTCCACAAAATTATTCACTTTTTTTGGAATTCCCTTAATTTTTGACATAAGTTTTACATTGTAGGAACATTTTGGGGAGCAGTTGCAGAAGAGTATGCCGCAATGGAACCCCCTACCGGTTTCCAGGGTACTTAGTTATTTACTATTGCTGATCACTTTTATTACTCAGGAATCAGGAAACAAGAAAACTGGCAGTGGTGATGTTGTCTTTTCTCTCTCTTTTTTTTTTTTTCTTGGCAGGGATTATATCATGGCTTTTCCTTCCAGCAATTATTGCAGGGTTGGTTTACCATGTTCCGGTATTGTCATAAGAACCTTTAACTTCTCTCTAGAACTGCATTTGAAAAATGGCTGAAGCCCTCTTCATGAATTAACCATTTCTCTCATCAAAGAACCTTCTGATCTGCCTTTCAGGGGGAGTACTTGTACATAGGGGCTGGAGTTTTTGTAGTGATATTTTGCATGATTGAGATGGGGAAACCCGATAAACCTCACAATTTTGAACCCCAAATCTACAATATGGAGAGAGGAGCTCGTGACAAGTTGATTTCTGATTACAACACAATGGACATATGGGACTTTAATGAGAAGTATGGGGACCTTTGGGATTTCACTGTGAAGAAGGATGACATAACAAAGAGAGAATCATTTCCTCCTCGAAACGGAACATTACTGTAATTGCATTAGAGGGTATCAGAATGTAAATCTTTATACACACTTGTTCATTGATATCTAAATCTGTATATGTCCTTTTTAGCTTTCTATTAGCCTCTATTTTAATCCATGGATTCATGGGAAAGTGGTGAAAATTCTGAAAGGATAAAGAAGAAGAAAACATATTAACAAGATGAAAGAAACTATAGCTGCAAAAGTTCAGACTTTCTTTCTTGATTTTACCTTTGAGTGATCTGCAATCTGCATGCAGGTGTAGTCTCCCATAGCATCTTTTGATCTGGGTAACTGATTGGAGGGTTTAAATTCAATGTTATCTGGGCATGCAGCAGTGTGGACGATCATATTCTTTAATTTGTTTGTCACATATAGAACTTCTGCATCCAAATACATAAGGGTATATTCTCTGGTGGTTTAGGTGCTACCTTGCCACCTATCCAATTTTGTACTCTTTTTTATTTTAATGAGATTTTCTTTTTATTTATCGAAAAAAATGCATAAGGGTATATATAGCCTGACAGTTTTGTAAATTATGTTTAGATGAATTTATTTTGGAACCTAAAGATTTCCCCTCTTGTTTTGTTTCCTATAATACTTCCGTGAATATCTGCAAAGTAATGGAATGAAGAACTTGAAGGACTAATTGGAGGCTTGATGGAGGATGATTTGACCTGACCCCTTGAGACAATGACACGTGGACCTAACTCAACACGAGCAACAGCTCAGCACCGCAGCCTAATTGCGACTAAGTAATGAGCTTGTAGGACAGCTCGCTACGTCATAGCTTGCTACAGGGGGAGCTCGCTACAGCGCGAGCTCGAGGTCCCCCGAGCTACCGAAAGGGAATACTCCAAGACTATCCCAACTCGTGAGCTAGGGTAACCAGCTCGTTCCAACAGTTAGGCAAAAAAACTGCCCCAAAGACAACCTTGAGAAGGGTCGCCTTGAAGTACCCTTAGGAGCTCGCTACAAAGTGGCTTGCGACAGGATAGTTCGCTACAAGGTAGCTCGTGACTAAGCGACGCGATGCTTTCAGGAGGCTTCTATCTGACAAGATTATACCCGTCAAACAACGCCACGTCTCCTGATTGACGCCGTAGTCCCTGCCCATTCGACAGACTGTACCCACGCCTCTCGACAGATGGTGGTGTGCCTGTCCTCGCAGGATGTGTCACCCATCCAATTGGGTAGTACATTGCAACGATCACCTGCGCAGCCCTGGCAGGTAATGACTACGACAGAAGCCTAGTGGCGGTTATGCCCGATTTGACAAGAACGCCTATATAAGAGCTCCCTAGTTAGAAGGACTCTCTCTCAAACACCTGAGATCCTATCTGAAATTTACTTGCTCTCAAGCTAATCTTGAGAACTCAGTGATCCAGCGTGACCTACACTCTTAGCCTCTTTACACTCTTACACTCTTACTTTCTTTCCCACCGTTCTAACTTAAGCTTCGGAGTATTCCTGCCGAGCGAATCCCCCGGGAATCCTTCATCTTTTCCTTCTTAGGTGTCGTCCGTTGCCAGTTAGGAGCCAGTTAACAGCCAGCTAGGAGTGCCCGGATTGTGCCGCATCATTTGGTGCCGTTTATGGGAAACACTTCCAAAAGCCTTCCACTAAGCTTTTACAGTTTTCTTTTTTGAAAACTCAGCATTCATGGCTTCCTCTAGCAATGCCGGACATGGTGCCAGCCAGAACGCTTTTGGGGAGTAGCCCCAACTTCCTACTATCTGTATTGGGCAGTTCACCGTCCTCCTCTCCGTGGACGAAGTCCCCAGTTTGAACGTGTCTCTCACTGTGGCACTCGTGGTTGCTCTACTCCCTTCCACAGTTGGAGCAACCTTTGCTAAACCCTCGGTTGTGCCCCCAGCGGCCAACCCAAACTAGTTGGAGGACATAATGCAGTGCATGCGAGCCATGCAAGATCAAATGCAACAATTTCAACAATTCAAACTCTACCAACAACAAGTGATGCACCAGGTTTCCCAATACCAGTATCAGCAGCATTTCCCTTCTTTGCCTCAGGCCCAGCCGTCGCTTCCCCCTCAGCATCTGGCCACGAAGCAGACCAAGCCCTCCCACTGGAGTGAACAACCTCGTCAAGGAGAGGCCTCCCAGGCCCAGGATTTCGCCAAGAGCCAAGCCTCTTCCCATAGCCAAAAGGAGAGGCCAGCCACTCTCGCCTCGTAGCCCGTAGGCAGGTCGGGGGCCTCCCATCCAACCAAGCCCGTATCGCCCCAACCTTCGCAGTTTGAGCTCTCGTTCGTAGAGAATCCGTTCGAGGTCCTAGCCGCTGACTATAGGCAGGGTCCTTCGGTTCAGAGCCACCACCAGCAGTTTGATCCCGTCGAGCTCAGTGACACTAAAGCATCAAGCACCAACGCTGAGCTAGCAAAACAGCAGCGAAGACACCGGCGAGCTCGTCGAACTGCTACCCGAGTCTCTCCCGAGTTCAAAGGAAAAGATGAGGTATGCTCAAGTGAAGTGAAAGCTACCCCTCTTCTCTCAGTTTCTTTCTCATTATCTCTAAAACTCCTTGTTGTCTCCATGCCAAGGGACTTCAAGCTCCCACCACTGGATAAGTATGATGGATCCTTCGATCCAAATGACCATGTGGACGTCTGTAGTCCCAAATGCACCTGGCAAGAGCTAGTAAATCCTGCATGTGCGTGGCCTTTTCCACCACCTTTAAAGAGGTTGCCCGCACATGGTACCGTAACCTCGCGCCCGGTTCAATAAGAAGCTAGGCGCAGTTCGTACAAGTTTTCACCTCCCACTTCGTCACCAACGAAAGGTGCCCGAGAACTTAGGAAAGCCTCTTCGGCATAATTCAAAAGGATGGGGAGTCCATTCGAAGTTACATCAAGCGGTTCAACGACGCTTGTTTACAGATACCCGACCTGGATCCCGCAGTTCGCCTCACCGCAACCAAGCGGGGTATCACCCACAAAAAGTTCAAGTGGCACATAGTTGTCAATCAACCCAAGACTGTGATCAAGTTTCTTGAGCTCGCGGATCGGTTCATAGGGACGAAGGAGGAAATCAACTAGAAGGGCGAGCAGACCCTTGAGAAAAGGAAGAGGGAACCAGAGCCCCCAGCTCAAGGCGATAGTAGGAAGAAGAAGGACCAAGCTCGGGGGCAAAGCCAAATCAACCTTTCCGAGCTCCAGCAATAGGAAGGGACTATACACCCCTCAACACAAAGCAAGCTGAGACCCTCATGGCGATCAAGGACGCTCCGTACGTGAAGTGGCCATCTCGGCTGAAGTTGGACCCTAATGTTAGAAATAAAAATATGTACTGTAGCTTTCATAAAGATCACGGTCATAGCACCGAAAATTGTAAAAATCTCCGCAATGAGATAGAAGAACTCATCCGTCGCAGATATTTGAGAAATTTTGTACAAAGTAATAATAATAATAATAATAAAGCATGTCGGCAAGGGGAGCAAAGTAGAGATGCTCCTGAGTCCAGCAGGCAAGTGGAATAGCCGTAGAAGCAGCCCCCCAAAGAGAGACCAGTTTGGGGTGTTAGACAGTTTTGTATGCCCTTAGCTTCAATCAAGATGATGTACTTTAATGAGTTTATTATAAATGAACAAAAGTGCATATTTGATTCATGTTCCCTTGGTATGTTTCTGTGTAATACCCTTAAACTGGACACTTAATGAGACTCGTGTAAATTTAGAATGTTCACAGTCAGTGGGTCGATCTGGGGAGACCTATCCTGACAAGGTTGACACTTTGGTGCCACCAAGTCGGTTGGGGTGGCTTGTCTCAATTGCCAGGGTGAGACCCTAGGCACATACAATGTAGGATTAATTGAATCTATGAACTGGACCAGATTTCTAGTATTGCCCTAAACCTTGGAGATTGATGGGCAAAACTGGAAAGTTACACCCAACCCCTAGACTCGATTATGATACTTCACTAGGTGTCAGATTAGGTTGTCTTTGATATACTAATCAGTGAGATCCTTTGCGGGGGTCAAAACCTGGGTATGTTGGGATAGTCTAAGAATTCATCTGAGTGGGTGATCATAGTGACAGGATCATCCCCTTTGTCGGACAAAGGTAATGATCGGGGATGCACTCTCACTAATGGAAACCAAGACTGCCGGCAGCCGATTTCAATCGTTGAGATTTGTTTTGCAAAATGTATTTTATATGTGATATAAAATTATATATATAATGGTTTCGAAATGATTTGCAAATGGTTTTAATTCCCGGGATCCATATAAGCAGAGAGTGCAACACTGTTCCTTGCAGCCGAGGGAGAGGTCCTCTCTTGTCGGGCAGTGTATGATCATTATGGGCTGAGAAGTTAAGTGTAAGACCATTGAGGATAATACCTGATGGGATAATCTTGCATCTGCCCACAATCCCTAGGTGTTACAAGGTGGCTTGGCCCAGGGACCACTTAATGTAAGTGTTGGGCCCATAGAAACCATGAGATGGTTTTCAGGGGGTGCACTGTCCATAATAGTGTATTCGGCCAAGCCATGTAACAAAGGCTGGGCCGAACCCATGTGGTTGATGTGGAGATCAATAGTAGGGTCCCATGCCAGACAAGGAAGCCCAACCGGACAACAGTTTGGAAGGCCAAATGAATACATAGCCTTAAATGGGCCTTAAGCCCATTTTGAACTGGGCTAATTTGATTAGTCACTTAAAGGGGCGAATTCTGAGATGGATCAGCTGATAGGATTGGGCCCAGACCCTATCCACTTAGAGATTCCAAGATCTAAATAAGATTTAGATCTGGAAGCCTCCTAATTAGATTAGGAGATGGCTGATCTAATCTGTAGATAAGATAAGGGTTATCCCTTATCACTTAAAGGGACTTCTAATCCAAATATGATTTGGGTTAACAACTCCTAATGGGATTAGGAGCTGATCCCTTTGAGATTATAAAAGGAGGAGGAGGCGGCAACCTTTAGATATACAAGATACACACTCCTGTCTTCAGAGTTGAAATCACAAGAAGGGAGAATTCTGCACCCTGCAAATATTCTCTTGCCGCCTCCTTCTTGCAGCCGCCGCCTCCAGCAGTTCGATCTCCAGTTCTTTGGAAAAATCAAGATTTGATCTTGAAACCAATCTTTTGGAGAAAATATTGGTTGGAGTTGTATTCACAAGCCATTCAGTTAATTCTTGCGAATGATTAGGTTCTTTTGGAAAAACACTGTTGATTTTGCTCCACCCTGCACTGCGCCATCTTCAGTGGGAGCAGATTTTGGATCCTTCCTTGGGCGTGAACACCTCCGTTGGGAGATACTGCTTCTCCGTATCAGGTATAATCCCTCCCTACTTCTTTTGGTTCAGATTTGGTTCAGTTTGTGGTTCAAGAATGATCCTTGAAAATATGATTTTCTAAATAGGGAATTCGATTCCCAATTGAAGGGAGAGAAAAATTTTTGAAATTCGCCCCCTTATTCCGCAATCTTTGGGCGTCCATGTGATGGATATCCTATCCCTTCATGGGGGACCATCCACGTCATAGTTGGAGGCTCGATTATGGCGGGTTGTACCTCAGCTGCAGCTCGCGCATCAGCTTGCGAAGCTGCCAGGGAAGAGCAGAACCCCCCAAAGCGGCCAAGGATGGAAAATCCCATCTTCTTCACAGAAGTTGACACGCGCGGGGTCCACTACCCCCATGATGACGCACTCGTCATAACGATGAAGATCAACGATTTTGAAGTCAAGCGTGTCCTCGTCGACTCAGGCAGCTCGACGAACATCCTCTTCAGAGCAGCCTCCGACCAACTACAGCTCTAGGAGAGCAACCTAAAGCCCACGAACACTCCCCTGGAAGGCTTTAGTGGAGAGGAAGTCAGGCCCATGGGAAGGAATATAGTACCCGTGGAGGTCGGCACTTGGCCTAGCATAGTGAGGCTCAACCACGATTTCTTAGTGGTCGCAACCCGCTCCCCGTATAATGCCATAGTAGGTCGATCGATTACCCATGCCTTATGGGCTGTGGTGTCCACCTACTACTTGGCCATGGAGTTCCCCACAGTTTGAGTCTCGCAAGTGCTATGTCGCCACCCTTAAAGGGAAATCCAAAGTGGCCGATGACCTCGAGCTGGAGCGACCGACGGAGCAGAGCGAGGAGCGAGCTGCTCCCACAGAAGAGACTGTCTCCATCCCAGCCTCGATGGAGGACCCAACCCAAACTCTTCAGATTGGTGCTTCCATTGAGGAGCCTCTGCAATCTAAATTGGTTTGCTTTTTACTTGAAAATTTAGATGTTTTTGCATGGTCTGCGGCAAAAAATGCCCGGCATAGACCCTAGCATTATAACTCATAAGCTTAATACTTATCCTATAGTTAGGCTCATTAGACAGAAGAAACGCAACTTAGCCCCAAAGTGATGGAGGGCAGTCAACGAGGAGGTCGGGAATCTCCTTGTAGCCGATTTTATCAGGGAAGTCCATTACCCGAGCTGGGTGGCCAACCCCGTTTTGGTGAAAAAGGCTAACGGTAAATGGCACATGTGCGTCGACTACACCGACCTGAACTGAACTTGCCTAAAGGACTGCTTCCCACTCCCCAGAATTGACCGTCTGGTGGACGTGACATCGGGGCGCGAGTTGCTGAGCTTTCTAGATGCCTATTCAGGCTACAGTCAGATCAGGATGGACCTGACAAATGAAGAAAAGACTGCCTTCATAACCGAGCTTGGCCCGTACTGCTACAAGGTCATGCCCTTTGGGCTAAAAAATGCCGGGGCAACCTTTCAAAGACTTGTAAATAAACTGTTTGAGCAATTGATTGGGCAAAATGTAGAATGTTATGTAGACAACATGGTCATCAAAACCCAATTCTCATGTGATTTAATACAAGACTTGAATTTAGTTTTTGAAATCCTGCGTAGGTTCAATATGAAGCTAAACTCGAATAATTGTGTCTTTGGTGTCACATCGGGTAAATTTCTGGGATATGTCGTAAACCGGCACGGCATTGAAGCCAACCCAGACAAAATAAAGGCTATCCTAGTTATGAGACCACCCCGAAAAATGGAGGGGGTTCAGAGGCTGAATGGTCGAATAGCCGCCCTGAGCCTTTTCATGTCCAAGTCAGCAAATCGCTGCCTACCTTTCTTTAAAGCAATCAAAAGCAAAGGGTTTGAATGGACCCAAGATTGTTAGCTCGTGTTTGGCGAGCTCAAAAAGTACCTCGCTAGCATACTGATCTTAACCCGGCCCGAAGAGGGTGATGTTTTGGAGTTGTACCTCTCGGCAAGTGACGAAGTGGTCAGCTCGGTACTAATAAAAGAAGTAGATCGGGTCCAACGACCTATCTACTATGTTAGTAAAGTGTTGTTGGAAGTAGAGATAAGTTATCTAGAGATAGAAAAACCGGCGTATGCACTGGTTATTGCAGCCCGAAAGCTCTGTCCATACTTTCAAGCTCACACTATTATAGTCTTCACCAACAAACCTCTGAGGCAAGTCCTTCTCAAGCCCGAGGTCTCTGGTCGACTGACGAAGTGGGCCGTTGAGCTCAACGAGTATGACCTCCAATACAAGCCACAAACTGCTATCAAGGCCCAAGCCTTAGCAGACTTCGTCATGGAGTGCACTTTCAGCTCTGAAGTCCCAGGCTGGTTGAGTCCGAGCACCGTAAGGTAGCAGCCAGTGCGGCATCTCTCCTGGTTATGCCAAGTGCGAACTGGGATGAGGAGCCCTAGATCCTTCACGTAGATGGCTCCTCGAACCAGTAGGGCAACGAAGCCGGAATAGTTCTGCACGGCCCAAGTGGCATGAAACTGGAGTTCGCACTACGCTTTGAGTTTGTGGCATTCAATAATGAAGTAGAGTATGAAGCGTTGATAGTCAGGCTAGCTCTAGCCAAAGAAATGAAAGCCAAGCACATTATCATCTATAGCGATTTCCAGCTCATGGTCAATTAGGTCACAGGAGAATACGAAGCTCGCGAACCGACTATAATTGCCTACTTAGCCAAAGTAAAAGAGTCTCTACCCAACTTCCAGTCACACTTCATCAGGCAAGTCCCGAGGTCCGACAGCGTTGAGGCCGACGCCCTGTCCCGGTTAGCCAGCACCAATGATAACACCATGAGAACCGTGTACATAAAGAACCTGCATCGGCCTAGCATTCTCTAGGGGGCAGAGGAGGTCGTTCCTGTCGTTCAAGCAGAGCCGAGCTGGATTGACCCGCCCGCCAAATACATCATGATAGACGAATGGCTGTACCGAAGATCCTACTTGCGCTGTTTGCAACCTTCCGAAGCCGAGCCCGTACTCCGTGACACTCCTGAGGGCCTATGCGGCGGACACTTAGGGGGTAGGGCCCTCGCCCAAAAAGCACTATGATAGGGATACTACTTGCCAACAATGAAAGCAGACGCTATTGAGCTCGTCAGAAAGTGCGACAAGTGCTAGAGGCATGCCAATATCCACCATCAGCCTGTCGCCGATCTCAAGTATCTCACTAGCCCGTGGCCTTTTGCGCAATGGGGCATCGATATACTTGGATCGTTTCCACCAGCAACAGGCCAGAGTAAGTTTCTAGTGGTAGCACTGGATTATTTCACCAAGTGAGTAGAAGCCGAACCTCTTGTAACGATCACAGCCCGAAACGTCCAGAACTTCTTTTGGAATAACATAGTATGCCACTTTGGGTTACCTCGAGTATTGATTTCTGATAACGATAAGCAGTTTGAAGACATCAAATTCCAGAACTGGTGCCAAGACATGGGGATCCGACAGAACTTCACTTTGATCGCACACCCTCAAGCAAATGGTCAAGCAGAGGTCACGAACAGAGCTATCCTTCGCGGATTGAAGGCACGGTTAGACCGAGCTAAAGGACTATGGGCAGACGAGCTACCTAGTGTTTTTTGGGCTTACCGAACCACTGAGAGGACCGCCACAGGAGATACTCCCTTCAACCTCACCTACGGCACCGAGACAGACATCCCAGCTGAGATTGAAGCCCTCTCACTTCGACTGGAAGCATATGATGACAAGGCAAATGAAGACGAGCTACGTACCAACCTCGACCTACTCGACGAGGTAAGGGACCTTGTGTATATCAGGATCGCAGCTTACCAGCAAAGAGTAGCTTGGTACTATAACGCCAGGGTCAAGAAGCGGAACCTCCGCGTCGGAAACCTGGTCCTTCATAAAGTTATGGTACCTGAGCCCGGCGTTGGCAAGCTCGGACTGAATTGAGAAGGGCCCTACCGAGTGAGACGGGTGCTCAGGGAAAGAACATACAAGCTCGAAACCCTTGAAGGGAAACAAGTACCTTGGGCATGGAATATTGTTAACATAAGGCAGTATTACCTGTAACTTATCATGCTTCTACAATTATGCTTTGCTTATTAAGTAAACTATGCCTTAACCTTATTCTATTTACTTTCTAGAATCTTGGAAATGTTCCTTCTGCCACAAATTCAAGGCTTTCGCCTCTTCCACCTGAGCCTACAGATTTTAACTATGGTCGTGGTGCAACAATTGATATTCCTCTTGGTACAGAAAAGGTGAGTGCAGTTTTAAGGAAGGTGAAGAGATTAAATCATATATGCTATTTAGTGTTGATCAAATAAATTTTATTTTCTTTAATTACCTTTTGTATAAATTTAGGATTTAAAAAAGAAGGGGAAGGAGCTTCAAGCTAAGGAGGCTGAATTGAGAAACAGTAGACCACGAGTCACTCCCAAGGCCTAAGGACCGAAATGTCAAGCTAACACGATCTTGGCGCAATAAGACCCAATCGCCTCCATGGCATGGGTGAACTACTGAGTAGACCATGCGTCACTCTCAGAGCCTAAGGGCCAAAATGCTGAGCTAACATGACCTCGGCGCAATGAGACCCAGTCGCCTCCATGGCATGGGCAAACTTTAAGGGCAGACTATAAGTCACCCCCTCAGCCTAAGGGCTAAAACACCGAGCTAACCAAGACCTCGGCACGATGAAATACTTAGCCGCTTTGCCAGCGAAGGAAAAGTATGAAGTATCAGAGGCGTAAGCAGTTTGGGCCTGAACCCTACAAAGCATAGCTTGTCTCAACACAACACTTGGACCGAATAAGGTACAACCTACAAACATACAGTTCGGGCATGCATGGTAATTACTTCGCGTTTGTACTATAAAGATGCCTAAAACACTAAGGTATAGCTCGGGATAACGATTACCGAAAAATCTTGTTTCGGGCGTGTAGCTTTAATAACTCGAGTGATGAGATCGCTTTGGCAAAAAATAAAAATGCACACCATACTTAGAAGAAAAAGAAAAATTCCATTACTAATTCACAAATAAAAAACCGAGCTAAACAGCTCAGGAAAGTTCAACAATACGTAAAAAGGGCACAACTGCCTAAGAAGAAGTTTTTTGAAAACCGAGTTCTGGCATTCGGGAACCACCAGAAATAAAGCAGAGAAGTAGAAAAATAGAACCACCAGCTTCAAGGGTCCACCTCCTCCACCTCGTCCTCGTCCTCCAGGGAGTTAGGCTCCTCCTCCTCTGCCTGGTTCGCCGTCTCGGGAGCCAGGCCCTTCATTGTGATGTCGTCGAGGTTGAGCCCAAAGAACTTATTTCGGATCGACCAACGATAGAGCTTGAATCCGGAGCGGTATGAGCATGAGTCGTATTCTACTTGGAGGTCTAGGTATTCCTGGGAGTCCTTGAAGTCCCAAATTGCCTTAGCCCGCTCGACCTCCACCATGGTGTCGAAGTTCCAAGTTTGGTCCAGAAGTGTAGACTCCAAGTTCCAAACCTGCTGGTGAAGGAGCTCTCTCTCTGCTACCACCCTCGACGACTCCTCCCTGTAGTGCGCGCTCTCCTCAGAAAGCCTGGCAATCTGCGCCTCTTGGTCATGGGCAAGAAGCTCCTGAGCCTCGCTTCCCTTGCGAGACTGAAGGAGCTCGCCTCGGGCTTGGTCGAGCTCGCCCTGAAGCTTCTGGACGATGGCCCTTCGATTGTGAGCATCGCCGGAGTGGATGTTGGTTTGGAGGGCCATGGCGTGGATGGCGGTGTTCACCTGCCAACAAGAGACTAAGGTCTGAGAATGGCAAAAGAAGGGAAAAAACGAGAAGAAAAAGAAAATACTACTTACCACCATACAGTGGGAGGCGGCAAACGCGGCGAGCACCTTGGGCTCCATCTCACCCCACCTAGCGACCTCCTCGTAGAAGATTGCCCTTCGGCTCTTTCGCCCAGCCACGATGTAGTCATTAACACCCTCCCAGTTCCCTACCAGGAACTGCAGGTAGGGGAATGGGTGGGAAGGACCAGGAGGAATCACCCCTTGCCTCGGGAGCTCGCCCTCCTCGAGGCCACCTTCTCTGGCGCCTCCTTCAGATGGGGCCAGTGGGACTTCAGGCGGTGGAGAAACAAAGTCTGGCTTAGCAGACCCGAACTCAGTGCCCCCAAAAGTCAGAGTTCGGTCAGGATGCGACCTCTTAGCCTTATGCTTTTGGTTGTTGGAAAGAAAGCGGCGCACGTCAACACCAGACATGATGGCTGCCAAAGAACCATAAGGTATTAGTCCAATAAAAAAGAAAATATATGTATACACATATGATATATTTTTACAAGGCACTATGGGACCTAAAAGGCAACCTACTCGGGCTCAGGCCAGCCTACGCGAGCTTCTCCCCGGTCAAGTAATCTAAACAGAGAAGGCCTACAGCTGCCTAGGACAGCAGCGTTTTTCAAGTTTTAGAGTCCAACTCAGCCCCGGGGTCCTGGATGGCACCCCTCCAAGAAGTTGGGAAGGGCCATCCCTCGGAGTTACGAACCACAAAATAGTCATGCTTCCAGACGGGAACCCTGTTCGGCAGGTTGTGGCGGGGAGAAAAGTAATAAGAACGCCTTTCCGAAGGCGCTCTAGGAGTGGCATTCTTAATACAGAGAATGGAACAAAAAGATATCAAGATCAAGGGGGAGGCAATTCTCATAGCACCGGGAAATGGTCCCAACTACATTCCGGATGGCGTTGGGATGGAGCTAGTCAATGATGACATTAAAATGATTCAACACCTCCACTATTAGGGGGAACAGGGGAAGATGCAGGCCAACCTCGAGTTGTTCCTGAAAAATTACTCTATCATTGGGACCATGCTCCCAAGGAAAGTTACCAGAGGGGAGACCGTAGATGAGGTCCCCGGGAAGGTGAAAATGGTAGACTAGAGATCTGAGTCTCCCCATCGTCATAGAGGAGGGACTGAAGGTGTCAGGCTCTCTGCCTCGAGAGGAAGAAGCCACATTGTTGGTGGCCTCCCGAGCCTCTAGAGCCTGCTCCCAAGCTCCCCCTGAGCTCGAGGGGGCATCGTCATTCTGGTCACCATCCCGGGGATAAACGTGATACGAATACCTAGACATGATTGACAGAATGAATGACTCACCGGAAAGATGAAACGGTGTGAACAGAAGAGCTCGGGCAGACTAGATGGATGCGCAACCTCAGAATCCAAAGACAACAAGTTAGCGTGAAAGAAAATGAGGCCTGGGGGCCCTCCTATTTATAGCCACTATGCCCCTAGACCAACGACACAAATTGAGATAGATCTGACGGTTCGCAGTCAAGCTGACTGCACGTCTTCTGAAACTGAAATGTGACTGGCTGCACGTCTCCCATGATTGAGGTAATGACGGCTACACGACATCCAGAGTTAAGAGCCACTTTGGCACGTTTCTCAACATTCAAAACGTTAGAAATCTCTTGACTTCTGTGCACGCATTTAATGCGAGCAGTCAATCAAGTTTGAACTTCGGTCAAATCCACCTGTCCCACTTCATGAACTCCTCATACTAAGGTAGCACTCTTAGCCCGAGGAGTGGGGGGGCAATTGATGGAGGATGATTTGACCCGACCCCTTGAGGCAATGACACGTGCACCTAACTTAGCACGAGCAATAGCTCAGCACCGCAGCCTGACTGCGACTAAGTAATGAGCCTGCAGGACAAATCGCTACGTCATAGCTCACTACAAGGAGAGCTCGCTACAACGCGAGCTCGAGGTCCCCCAAGCTACTGAAAGGGAATACTCCAAGACTATCCCAACTCGCAAGCTAGGGTAACCAATCAATGATACTACACTAGGTGCCGGATTGGTCTGTCTTTGATATACCAATCAATGAGATCCTTAGCGGGGGTCAAAACCTGGGTATGTTGGGACAGTCTGAGAATTCATCTGAGTGGGTAATCATAGTGACAGGTTCAGCCCCTTTGTCGAACAAAGGTAATGATCGGGGATGCACTCTCATTGATGGAAACCAAGACTGTCGGCAACCAATTTCAAACATTGAGATTTGTTTTGCAAATATATATTTTATATGAGATATGAAAGTATATACATTATGGTTTCTAAAATGTTTGTAAAAGGTTTTAATTCTCGGAATCCATATAAGAGTGTAACACTGTTCCTTGCAGCCGAGGGAGAGGTCCTCTCTTGTCGGACAGTGTATGATCATTATGGGCTGAGAGGTTAAGCGTAAGACCATTGAGGATAATACCTGATGGGCTAATCTTGCATCTGCCCATAGTCCCTCGGTGTTACAAGGTGGCTTGGCCTAGGGATCACTTAGGGTAAGTGTTGGGCCCATGGAGCTCATTTGATGGGTTTCAAGGGGTGCACTGTCCATAACACTGTATTCAACCAGGCCTTGTAACAAAGGCTGGGCCAAACCCATGTGGCTGATGTGTAGATCAATGCTTGGGTCCCATGCCATACAATGAAGCCCAATTGGCAGCAGTTAGGAAGGTTAAGTGAGCAATAAGCTTAATGGCCCTAAAGCACATTTCGAACTGGACTTATTTAATAAGTTAAATATGGGCGAATTTAGATCTAAAAACCTCCTAATGAGATTAGGAGAAGGCTGATCTAATATGCAGATAAGATAAGGGTTTATCCTTATCACCTAAAGAGATGTCTAATCCAAATATGATTTGGATCAGTAGCTCCTAATTGGATTAGGAGCTAATCTTTTAGGGTTACAAACGGAGGGGGCGGCAGCCTTTAGAAAAATCACATAATCAGATCCTATTCAAAGCTAAAATCAGAGAATAAAGATTTCTACAATCCCTGCAAATATCTTTCTTGCTGCCTCTTTCCTGCAGCCGCCAAACATCCAGTTGTGGGAGAAGTCAAGATTCGATCTTGACATCAGTTCTTTGAGAAAGAATTGATAGGAAGCTGTGCTCACGTGCCATCCTGTTGTTTCTTGCGAATGACAGAATTCTTGAAGAAGAATACTATTGATTCTGCTCCATCCTGCATTGCGCCATCTTCAATGGGAGCAGTCTTTGGATCCTTCCTTGGGCGTGAACACCTTCGTTGGGAGATATTGTTTCTTCGTATCAGGTATAACCCTCTCCTACTCCTTTTGGTTCAGATCTGGTTCAGTTTATCGTTCAAGATTGATCATTGAAAATATGATTTTCTAAATAGGGAATGCGATTCCCAGTTGAAGGGAGAGAAAAATTTTTGAAATTTGCCCCTTCATTCTACAAGATTTGGGTGTTCATAGAATGGATCTCTCATCCCTTCAATTCTCCTTTCAAATTTTTTTCCAGTTGTGTTTAATGTTTGGTTTGTTTGATGAAACAAAGGCCAAAGAGTGAAGATGACTCAATTCTCACTAGTCACTACCATTGGACTGGTGTAATGTATTATAGGTCCAATGGGATTAATGGTGGTGGCCCTAGTGGGTTGACGAATTGTTGATTTGAATAAATTGTAATAAAAAAAATGAAGATTCAATTGATTGAACTTATCTTCCTAGGAAGAACCTGAAACCCTCTGGATTTACTAATTTATTTCGTTCTCCGGACTCGAAGATGTTAGCTTTTTGACAACTCAATCAAAATTGGATCTCCCCCGTTCATCGTTGTTTTCTGAAGTAGGTGCAGTTCTTCTAGGACTGAAGCTTGCTGGCGCAAAATAAGGTTGCTTATCTTCAAGTTGAATCAGACAGCGCAACTCATTTCGAGTGGAGAAAGTGATCCTGAATCCTGATTCCTGATGTTGATATACTAACTGTTATTAGCTATATTTGACAGTTTCAAGGGTGTTTCAATGGTACCATTTGGAAGCATGTTAACAGAGCATCAATCTCCTATGCTCACTTTTTGGCCAGTAAATCATGTAATGATGGAGTCTAGTTTTCCTTTTCAAGAGAATATTCTGTAATAGAAAATTGTCTAAAACTCACCATAACTTTTTACGAATTCTCTTAAATTCACCTTGACTTTTTAAAACGTTCAAAATTTCCCAATAAGTTTTTATTTTCTAAAACTCACCTTCCATTATATCACTGTTAATGTTCATTGACAGAAGTCATCTACATCGACATAAATAATATTTTCATGACCAAACTACCCCTGACTGGCGAGTTAGGGAAAAGTGCCATTTAGGGTTTGATTCTCCCAAAATTCTCTCTTTATCTCTATGTGCCAATCTATCTCTCTCGCTCGGACCTTTTGGCCATTGCAAGTCTCTCTCTTTCTCTTCCGATCGTTGCAAGTTTCTCTCTTTCTCTTCGCGCACAAATCTTCAAAAGGCAAATGCCACACCAACCGGCTCTCTTTCTCTTGGTTAACTCGCTTAGATCTACAATAGGTGGATGTCGCACCATCCTCTCTCGCTCAGATCTTGATTACGGAAACTGCACCATCCTCTCACTCAGATCTCAATTCTAGGCGCCACACTATCCTCTCTCACTCAGATCTTAGTTTCGGTCACTGCTTTACCCTCTCTCTCTCTCTCTCTCTCGCGCGCGCGCGCGCTCGCTCAGATCTTGATTCCGACTACTGCACCATCTTTTCTCGCTCAGATCTCAATTCTGGCTACCACACCATCTTTTCTCGCTCGGATCTCGATTCCAACCGTCTCTCCATCCTCTCTATCGCTCAAATCTCGATTCCAGCCACCACACCTCCATCTCTTGCTCAGGTCTCAGTTTCGACCCCCGCTCCACCTCTCTTTCGCTCAGATCTCAATTCCGACTGCTGCACTATCTCTTCTTGCTCAAATCTTGATTCTGTCCGACACACCACCCTCTCTTGCTCGGAATCTCAATTCCGGCTGCCACCACACCACCACTATCCCTCTCTCACTCGCTCCTATATCCGGTTTGAAGTTGTGAAGGAACGAAGATTATGATTAAAAGTTTCAGAGATTTCTAATGTTTTGAAATATGTAAATATGTACTATAAATCTTTTTGCAACTTGAACATGGAATGTAAATCTCCATCGAGGGCTTTACAAATTTATGCAAAAATATTTTTGTAATTTTTTATCTAATTCTTTGAAATATTTTTTGAAAATCTCTTGCAATACTAATTGGATGCAATGGCTAATTTTTGTTTGATTTTTTTGAAAACTTTTATCATTTTATTAGCTTTTTCTGCAATGTTAGTTGGATGCAATGGTGACCATCGTATTTTTTTTCATACACTTCGTTTCGTTCTGACCGGTCTTGTTTTCAGACAGTGGGAGAAGCAGTAGCAATGGTTTTCACATTCTCATATAGTGGAAAAATCAGTGGCAATGGGTTTCACGTTCTGATAGTGGAAGACATTCTCATATAGTGGAAAAATCAGTGGCAGTGGGTTTCACGTTCTGATAGTGGAAGAATTAACAGTAATGGTTATCAGATGGGGAAGAATAGTGTCAAATGGTAATGGTTTTTCCACTGTAACTTTCTCGATGGGGTTTCTCGCCCAACTAGTAATTGATTTCGTTTTTTACCAAAAAAAAAATAAAGGAAGAAAGATGGGTTGGTGAGTCCGTATGACTTACTTGGCAGGTTCTTAACCAAATCTAATTAAATGCGGTTTGAGAAAGAACCGAGTACGGGAGTAGTGTGAACTGTGAAGAAAAGAAAGAGGAAAGAAATGCATGTAACGTAACTGATGGGGTCTCCAGTCTTTGAAAAAAATGCACCTTAGGCCCAACTGCTTTTGGCTTCTTGCTGTTTGTTTCATTATTTGCAATCTGAGCATCGTTTCAATGAAGTTTCCCCTTTTGGGCTCAAGAAAATGGGAAATTTATTGTATTGATTGGTTAATTGATAAATGATTGATGTAAATAAATGAGTTGCTCTGTCTACACAAGTTTAGGGAAACCCTTATAAAACTTGTGTAGGTTTTCCTTCCTTTTCCTATTTTTCCTTCAAACCAAACACAGCTCAATAGAAACACACATTGAGAGTGGTGTGGATGAATATACAGTCTGAATTTCAGTTGGATCTGCTGGTTAGTTATTAGCTGGATCTCTCATGGGAACCCCATGTTCATATAGATACGAACCGAGTTTTTCGTGAGCTATTTGAGCTTAATTCATAAAAAGCTTGATTTAGTTTGGTTTAAGCTGAGTTTCAAGCCAAGCTCGAGTTCAATATGTAGGCTTGTTTGCTATTCGAGCTAAGTTCGGGCCTAATGAAGTTCAGTTCATAAGTCTAACCGAGCTTATATTATATATAATATATTTTTATTTTATACATATAATAACAAATAATTTTTTATATGTATATTCTTTTATTTTTTATATGAAGCCTAGCTCACTATCGAACTCAAGTCGGGCCAAGATTAAACATATGATCTTTTGAGTTAAGCCGAATTCGAGCTCATGTCTCTAATCTAAATTTGAACCTAATGTTTTTCTATCAAGTCATACTCAAATAATTAGATATTCCGCTCAGTTCAGCTCGAATCCACCCCTAATTGTTGCATAAATCTAATATGCAATCTATATTTACACACTAAAGTGCATTTTTTATTGGGGATCAGGTGCATTCTTAGTAGGGATTTAGCATTGGAATCGACCCTTACTAATAGGTTCAAGTAGATAGTGCCCCTAAGCCACATCACTACATCACTGAAAATGGATACATCATGATCATTTATTTTGGAAAATTTACTTGAAACTCCCTTGTGTTTTCTGACAAATACTTAAACTCCTTTTCATTTTGAGTTTTACAACAACCTCCCTTCATATTTTAAATAAATATGCAGATACACCCTTTCTATTAATTGTCTTGATCATGGTTTTCGAATTGTCATTAACCTAGATAGTCAGACCATTCAGCCTAGTAATCAGCTTCGCAATTGGTTCCATTTCACCCTTGAACCATTCTTTTGCCATAAATTATTGACTTGGTCAGCGATCTACTGACACAAGCAATCAAACCATTAATTTGTTTGACAAAAAAAATGGTTTTTTAGCCACTTTTTATTTTAATTATTTTATTTTTTTTTAATTGCAACAGATTGATCATTTAATTGGACTAGATGGTCAAACCACTAACCAACTGGAAATTGGCCAAAGCAATTGTGATTCAGGATTGATTTTTAAAACATTGGTCTTGATAGAATACACAATGCTTTGATGTTTTTAAAATCTTGCTTTTACCTATAAAAACCTTTACTGGAATGAATATTTATTAAGTTAACCCCCCAAAAGGTGATTTAGTTAGGTGATAATGATGGTGCATAGGTTTTGCAGAGCCATTTAATGCCACAAAAGCAATTTGTTTGGAAAGAGTACAAATGCAAATATTTATAAAGTATATATACAAAATAATACAAAATATAAGGTTTTGCACTTTACATATTTACATTTGTACTCCTTCCAAATTAAGCCTAACCAAACCAAAATATTTTTTAGCTGGGACAATCAAGTATGAGTGTATAACCATTTTATATTCATTTTTTTTGGATATCATGTAAAAGTAGGGTTGCAACGGTATTTGAAAATTCAATTTTGAATTCGATATTCAACATAATCGAGTCGAATTCGGATAATTCGAATATCTAATCGGTCAAATTAGGATATCCTATTACCGAATAGTTAATCGGATTCAAATTCGGATATGACCTGATTTGATTCGATAAATATCTGAATTCGATTAATTATTTAATTCTTATATTAATATATAGAATATTTTATATAATTTATATATAATAATTAAGTTATATAAAATATTTATATATTTATATGCTTTATATCAATAAAATATTTATTTTATATATATATTAATTATCTAAAATAATTAATTAATCAAATTCGAATCGTATTGAATCTTCGAATATTTAATCGGATTCGAATTCGAATATTAATTTTGAATATCCATCGATAATCGAATCGAATTCGAATATCGGATTTTTTTAATCGAATTCGAATTCGAATATTACCTCATCCGATTCGAACTCAATCCGCTTACACCCCTATGTAAAAGCAACTTTTGGATGAAATGTCATTAGGACATTTCCTCTTTAAAGGGGCATTTCCACGTCGGGTATCTTATGTGGTGCCAAATGTTCCCAATGGCACTTACATATTATAAACAACAATCAACAATTATGCATCGTAAATTGTGTAAAATACTTTTACCCTCTTATTTTCAATGCTCAAATAAAGTACAAATACAATGTCTTTACAACACAATATAAAACACCCTCTTTATTTAAGAGGGTGTTCTAGGGACCAAAAAAGTGTGGTATGTTCTAGGCCATTGGGCCCCAACGTAATCTGTTTAAAATGGAAAGTTTTGGAACACACCATACCCCACCAAACGTTCGTAATGTGATTATATTTATGGTGTGTTCCAAAGGTTTGAGATTTGGAATACATAAGCTTTTATTAAAATATTCTAAATCATTGTTTTATGCAATGTTTTTGAACCACTGTTGATCTTGACGGTAAGTTTGCTCGCCTTGGAAATTGTCTAGGCAACCAGTTTCGTTTACCCTTAACCTGGTGCTTGGCTCAAAACCATTGATTTGGTAAGCAATTTGTTAATCCGGGCGATTGAAATGTCGACCTGTTCAACGATTTTTTGTCATTTATATTTTAATTATTTTTTATAAATTTTTATTTTATAAGTTGGAACAGGCCATCCATTCAAACCGGACGGTCAAACTATCGCCTCGAAAACCAGTGGCCAGAACGGTTCCAGTTCTAGGTCATTTTCTAAAACCTTAGTTTTATGAGTATTTTATATTTCAGTAATTATTTATTGTTTTTTGTGGCAAATATATTTTTAATAATTATTGGAGTTTGAACTACTATTATTTAGCTTTTTAAATTTATATTTTCGCTATAAGTAATATTTTAAATAACAAAGTTCATTTATATCAATTAATAATTCTAGAAAAAACTTGCAAAAAAACAACATTCATTAATAATGATTTTGGAATCTTCTATATCTATTATATATTTATATATACTAAAATTAATAATTATTGTATTTTCAGCAATTATTTATAGTTTTTTGTGATAAATATATTTTCAATAATTATGTATAAATCTATATTTATTTTTTTTATTTAACAAAAAAAATTAATAATTGTTGGATATTAAACTACTATTATTTAACTTTTTAAATTTAATTTATTGTATTTATTATATTTTTATTATAACTTATTCATTGATATTTATTAGAGATTAAACTATTATTTGATGTTACAATATTTATTAACTAACTTAATATAAGGTTTAGGAAATTGGCTAACTCTACATCTATTGTTTTAATATTGTCTTAAAGTGCCCCTACTATTTTTGACAATTGTCTAAAACCTCCCCTATCATTAACTTTTCATCACATTTGATCACATGACATCACGTAATCGATTTTTCATAAATTCCAAAAATACCCTTTAAAAATATTTCTCTCTTTCTTACTTTGCTTCTCCCCTGGTCTCTCTCTCTCTCTCTCTCTCTCTCTCTCTCTCTCTCTTTTACCCTCTTCTTTTTTTTCCCTCTACCACCACTTCTCTGAAAGAACGGGGTTGTTGCAGTAGGAGTGGCAAAGAAAGAGAAAACGAGAGAGAGAGAGAGAGAGAGAGAGAGAAAGAGAAGAAGAAGAAGAAGAAGGGGATCGAGAAGGGAGAGAAGAGAGAGAGGGAATTTGAGAGAAAGAAAGAGACCTTTTGAGAAAGTGAGAGAGAGAGAGAGAGACAAAAATGTGGGAACTTCTAAAACTCCTCTACCGTGACCTTCTTTTGAGTTTCAAATTTCAGGGTTTCAAATCATTGTCACCCCATCTAATTATCTTTCATGGTGCAGTGGCATTCGGATGTCGGAGCTTTTGAAGCCTACAATTGATTTCGAAAATAAACTGAATATCTTTTTATTGAAGCACACTCAAAATACATTAGACTGCTGAAATTTATAGATTTAAACATAACAACTTTTCCTAAAAACAATCAACTACTTAGCATAAAAAATCTATCATAGTAGAGTAACTACTTTGTTATTTGACAGCTCATACTGACTTAGTCTATGCCTAAGAAATAGCAACAGAAACAGCTCATACTGACTTAGTCTATGCCTAAGAAATAGCAACAGAAATTTAACTAAGTAAGATGCACTAATTTGTAACACTCCCCATTAGTGCATGCTTACGATCAACAACTCCAAGTGCAGCTCTAAAGTTTTCAAATTTTGCTTTTGCTAAAGCCTTTGTAAATATATCTGCTACTTGACTGTAAGTAGGAATTCCTTCCAACTCAATTTCTTGATTCAACACCTTTTCACGAACAAAGTGGTGATGGACTTCAATATGCTTTGTTCGCCCATGAAAAACTGGATTCGAAGCAAGTCTAATAGCACTCTCATTGTCACAATAGATCTGCACAGCATAATCAACCTTAGAGAAAATATCTTCCATCAAACACTTCAACCAAATGCATTCTTGTGCAGCCATTGTTGCAGCCATTTATTCAGCTTCAGTACTAAACAAGGCAACAGTTAATTGTTTCTTACTACACCATGAAACAACAGCTGAACCAAGACTAAAGCAGTACCCTAAAGTTGAACGACGATCGACTGCATCACCTACCCAATTTGCATCAGTGAATCCTCTTAAGACAAAGTCACCTCCTTTCTTGTACATAAAACCATAAGCAGGCGAGCCCTTTACATATCACAAAATCCTTTTGGCAACATCTAAATGATGAGTTCTTGGATTTTGCATAAACTGAGAAATAACACCTATAGAATATGCAATTTCTGGTCTTGTGATAGTTAAGTAGATTAAACTACCAACAAATTGTCAAAATCGTCTAGCATCCTTCAATAGCTCTCCTTCCTCTTTCTTGAGCTTGAGGTATGGCTCCATGGGAGTAGCCATTTCTCTTGACTCCCCCATTCCAAAACGCTCCAACAGACTCTTTGCATATCGTCTTTGAGATATAAAATATCACTGATCTGATTTCTCCACTTCTAGCCAAAGAAAGCATCAAATCTCACCCAAATTTTTCATTTCAAATCGAGTCGACAAATTGTTCCTCAATTGAGAAATTTCAGCTTCATCATTTCCGGTTATTATCATGTCGTCCACGTATAGTAAAACCGGCAAATGCATCTTTGATTCTAATTTTACAAATAAACTAGAATCTGAATTAGCAACTTTAAATCCACAAAAGATGGAGTATTGAGCAACTTTACCATACCAAGCACGTGGTGCTTGTTTAAGGCTATACAATGCCTTTTTCAACCGGCAGACATGTTGAGGAAATTGCTTGGAGATGAATCCTTTGGGTTGTTCCATGAACACCTCACGGTTTAATTCACCATAAAGAAATGCATTCTTTACATCAAGTTGCCATAACCTCCAATTTCTAAAGCAGCAAGTGAAACAACGGTCACCATTTTTGCCACGGGACTGAAGGTCTCCTCATAATCCAACCCATAGCTTTGAGAAAAGCCACGACCAACTAGATGAACTTTGAATTTGTCAATTGTGCCATTTGGTTTCTTCTTCACCCAATAAACCCATTTGCAGGTGACCGGAGTGCAATTTTCTGGCTTAGGCACAAGCTCCCATGTCTCATTTTTCTTTAAGGCTTCAATTTCTTCTTGCATTGCCCCTGGGCAACCTTTTGCTTCTTCATAACATGCTGGTTCTTCTTCTGTTAATGCTCCTGTAAACAAGCAAGTTGTCACAGTACACTGATTGAGCTGCACATAATCTTTGAGGTAGGCTGGTTGTCTTTTCTCTCTTGTTGATCTTCTAGTTGCTTGTTCACCATTGTTTGAACTTGAAGAAGCTGAAGACTCATCACTTCTTTGTTGACTAGGATCACCATTATCAGATGTTTGTGTGTTAGTTTCAGGAAGTAGCTCCATATTATCTTGATCATGATCAGAATCTATATTTTGAACAATTAATTTTTGAGTTGGATGCCAAGATGACACCTCCTCAAATACGACATCTCTAGATGTGACAAATTTCTTCGTCTTTGGATCCATGCACCTCCATCCTTTCCTGCATGAGTCATAGCCAACAAAAATACACTTCTTTGCTTTTGGATCAAGTTTGGTTCGGTTAGTTTTAGGAATACGAACATAATAAATAAAACCAAACACCCAAAAGTAATTCACATTTGGTTTCACATTATACATTATCTCAAATGGAGCCTTTTCTTTACCTGGCCAAGGAGGTAGCCTATTTATCACATGACATGCACATTGAACTACTTCTGCCCAAAGCTCTCTAGGAAGATTTTTCTCATGTAGCCATGAAAGACTGATTGATGTAAGATGTGCCAACTTCCTTTCTGCAACCCCATTTTGCTGAGGGGTGTTCGGACATGTCATCTGCCGTTGAATACCATTGCTGTCACAATATTGAAAGAAATCAGTTGACATGAATTCACCGCCATTATCACTCCTCAAACATTTGATTTTCTGTCCAAATTCCTTTTCTACAGCCTTATTGAATTCAACGAACTTAGATAATGCTTCACTCTTCTCTTTTAAGAAATATATCCAGGTATACCTGGAATGATCGTCTACCAACACCATGACGAAATGATAATCACTGTAACTTGGTGTTCTAGTTGGCCCCATCAGATCAGTATGAACTAATTAGAACAAAGTGGATCTACGATTTCACGAGCTTTTGAAAGGAAGTCGATGTGATTTGCCATATTAGCAACTTTGACAAATCACATTTTCTTGTATATTTTGAAGATCTGGTATGCCATCTAACAACCTCTGCGAAGAAATTTGTTGTAGCATTTGATAACCTACATGTCCCAACCTAGCATGCTAGATTGCTGCACTGTTAGCTTGGCTTGTCTTCTTCACATATGCCTCCCCCACCGACATGACAAATAAAGAGCCTTTCTTTTCACCAGAGAGAACAACATCAGCCCCAATATTTTTCACATTATCAAGTACTTTCACATTGTTTGGGCCAAACAAAACATATTTTCCAGAATCAGTAATTTGAGAAACTGAAACTAAGTTTTTCTTCAAACCTGGTACATGGTAGACATCATTCAATTAAATACTCGCGTTATCGGCACCAATCTTCACAACACCTTCTTGTACCACCGAATAGGTTGAGTTGTCAGCTGCAACAATGACTCGTTCTCCATTATGTTTATGCAGCTCTGAGAATAGTGAATCATTTCCGATCACATGATGTGAGCAACCAGAATCAATGATCTATTCATCTTTGACATAGTTGACTGCAGTTTGATTTGGTGCTGATTTGCGAGCAATGTTATTTCTTCCTTCAATCACCTCAGTAGTGAAGCATTGCTCCTAGTTAAGTTGGTCATCTTCATCTTCATCACAAGCAATATTTGCTTTGGAGAGCTTCACACGACAATTTCTCTTAATATGCCCAAGCTTCCCACACCTGTAACACTTAAAAGATTTATTACCTTGTGGGCTATTTCCATTGCCCTTCTTCTCATTTGTGATGCCTTCGGAAAACTTTTCTTTGGAAAAGAGAACATCATCACGTTCCGAATTGAAATTCTTAGCCGTTTGCTTAGCTAAGGCCTCCTGGTTAGAGAGCAAGCTCTCTAATTCTTCAACTAATGGTTGTTTTTCCCATCCTTGAATGGATGTAATGAAGGGCGTGTATTCTGTCTTCAAGCCACGAATGAGAAACCGTCGTAGACGAGCATCACTAATCTTTTCTTTGGGATCTAGCTCATAAATTTCAGTGCAAATATTCTTGACGCAAAGGAAATATTCTGAGATTGACATACCTTCTTGCTTCGACATAGCCAACTCATTTTCCAAGAACTGTAGTCTTGTTGTATTCTTCTTAGAGAACAGTCTCTCAAGAGTATCCCAAACTTCCTTTGGTGAACTAACATCACGAACATGATCAATGAACTCCTTGTTGATTGATGTTCTCAGAGCAAATAATGTCTTACTACATTTGATCTTCCATTTCCTTCGTGACTCAGCATTTTCAGAAGTGTCAGCTGGAATTTCATCAACACCGAAAACTAGTTCCCAAAGATCTTGACCTTGAAGAAAGGCCTCCATGCACATTCTCCAATACTTGTAGTTTGTACCTACAAGTTTCTCCACACCATATTGTGTGTTAGAACTGCTTCCCCCATTGAATTCCATTTTGAGTTTCAATCTTCTCCAACAAGATGAACTTGATAGACAAGAAGAGTGAAATAAACAAGAATCTCAACGTGGCTCCGATACCATAACACAAAAGAGCAGAAATTGATTAAGGGAAGTACTGATACTTGGAGAATAAACTCAATATCTTTTATTGAAGCACACTCAAAATACATTAGACTGCTGAAATTTATAGATTTAAACATAACAACTTTTCCTAAAAACAATCAACTACTTAGCATAAAAAATCTATCATAGTAGAGTAACTACTCTGTTATTTGACAGCTCATACTGACTTAGTCTATGCCTAAGAAATAGCAACAGAAACAGCTCATACTGACTTAAGAAATAGCAACAGAAATTTGACTAAGTAAGATGCACTAATTTGTAACGAAGTTGCGACAAAGCAAAAAGATAAGAGGGTAAGAGAGAGAGAGAGAGAGGTTGTTGCAGAATTGAATTGCCGGTGGAGCTTGAAGATCACAGAGTTGAACTAGGAGTCCGAGTTTTCTGAGTGATGGGCAAGATAGTTTTTTAAATCCTTTCATTAATAGACAGTGATAGTAAGGAAGATTTAGTCAATTGTCAAAATTAATAAAAATACTTTAACATAATACTAAAACAGTAGGGGTATAGTTAGTCAATTTCATAAACCTTAGTTGTAGTTTAAGAAATTTGACCTAAAAAAAATTTCTTTGCTTCTGCCCCCTTTTAAAAGAAAAAAAATCCTAACTACACCCTTTAAAGGAAAAAGCCTAGGAAGGTAGGATCCACTAGATGAGTCCGATAGGATCTCTCATGGACTTTCATACAAGGAGTCATAGAACCCCAACGACCACGGCACGTAAAGGATCGAGAAATTAAGTTGATAGAGCACAAACAGAAGCATCAATGGAGTAGTGCACATCTATATATATAAAGAAAAGTGTTTCTAGCCTGTAATTAAGTTCTATATACATACCAAAACTGATCAATAAGCACCAAAGAAAGAAAAGAAGGATGAGAAGAGTGCTGCACCTCTACTCTTTTCTCCTCTCCTCCTTGTTCCTGCTACACCATTTACAAGCCCAACGAAACATCGACGGTTACACCTGCTCCACCAACCGGCCCAATCCTCGTCCATGCCAAGCCTACGTCTACTACCAAGCAATGGCTCCCGACCTCCTCGACCTTGCCGACATCGGCGACCTCTTCGGTGTAAGCCGACTCATGATAGCAGAAGCTAGCAATATCTCCTCCCCAAATTCTACTCTCTCCTCCAACCAAAACCTCTTCATTCCCATAGCTTGCTCTTGTCACTCCAATTTCAGTCGCTCCTATGCCAACATCACCTACATCTTCAAGCCGGGTGACACTTTCTATCTACTCTCCACCGGTCGTCAGTTCCAGAACCTCACCACTTATCAAGCCACCGAACTCGTCAATCCCACTCTGATCCCTACAAATATCTCCATTGGTGCACAAGCTGTTTTCCCAATCTTCTGCAAGTGCCCCAACAGAACCCAACGGCACAACAATATCACTTACCTCATCACCTATGTTATCCAACCTAACGATACCTTTGCTTCAATAGCACAGAAGTTTGGATTGGAAACGCAGTCTTTAATTGACATAAATGGGAATACTACCATCGATCCTTACCTAACCATCTTCCTTCCTGTGTCTCGACTTCCTGAACTCACACAGCCTTCTGTTAACGTTGCTTCTGTTCCTACTCCTGCATCCCCTGCATCTCCTACACCTTCCAGCAGAAGTATTAGTAGAAAGCACGTCATTGTTGGGCTGGGGATTGGGTTGGGAGTTTCGGGTTTTCTGTTACTTCTGTTGCTTTTGCTTTTAGGTGAATGGGTTCGTCGAGACAGCTTGAAAAGGAGCAATGAAATGTTGGAAAAAGACAAGGAGAAGAAGATGGGATTTGGGCGAGCGGAGATGTTGGAGGGAGATGACAGTTTTGTTGCCAATATTAAGGATTGCTTGGATAAGTACAGGGTGTTTGGAATTGAAGAAATCGGAGAAGCGACTGCGAGGTTCGATCCTGGTCAAGTGATTCAGGGTTCTGTGTATAAAGGGTGCATCGGACGAGAAGTCTATGCCATTAAGAAAATGAAGTGGGATGCCTTGGAGGAGTTGAAAATTTTACAGAAGGTAAGATTTGTAGCCTCTTTACTCTTACAGTGTAGTTTTAGTTTAACAGAAAATGGTTAAATAATATAATATAGATTATAGAGATCTCAACTCCAAAGACTGCCTTTGCATTGCATGAGCTTGTTTTTCAAAGCCAAACAGCAAAACATTGAGGCCCCTTCACTTTTCTTTTCCCTAAATTACTTATCCATGTAAATGCAATTAAATGGTTAAGTTTATTTGCGCGTGTTCTTTTATTTCCTAAGTAAAAAAGGAAATGACCATTTTAACCATAAAAATTCATTATTGAAAAGGGCACTTTCGTCTCATTCAAGTGTTAGAAACTTTCCCACCATGTGGGAAAGTTATTTACCCACCTAGGAGATGGGTATCACTTACCGGGGAAAATAAACTTTCCTTGATCTCCACATTAATATGAAAAAAGAACATGGAATTCTTAGTCAATGGGAACCAAAATCCCATTGACCAAACTTACCCCCTCTCAAAATCCAAAAAAAAGAACGCCCTGAAAGTAATAAAAGTTGCTAATCTTTTTCCATGCATCTATCTTTTCAATTTCTACCCTTATTCAAACACAGCATGATAGTAAATTAGTAATAAAACAGTAGACCGCAATGAATTTCATTGAAAAACACTAAGAGATCATAGCATACTAATGCCATGTTTGGGAGTTCTTAAAAATAAGTGTTTATTTGGGCCATTAAGCACTTACTGGTACTTGGGAAAGAAGCCTGAAATAAATGCTTATTTTAAAAATAAGGGCTTATTTTTTTAAGCCCAAATTTCCACATTTTTTTAAGTGCTTATACAATAAGCACTTATTCAACTTTTTTCTTTCAAAATTATCCCTAGTTGAACTTTAAAATACCACTTATGAGGTTATTCCTAATTGAATTTTATAAAAGTGCTTTTACAAAAACACTTTTATAAAATCATTTTTATAAAAGTACTTTTACAAAAGCACTTTTACAAATGTGTTCACATAAAAGTGTTTTTATAAAAGTACTTTCATAAGAGTTTTTTTATAAAATTAATTTAATGAATGTAAAAGTACTTTCATAATTTTTTTTATAAAAGTAATTTAATAAAAATGCTTTCAAAAGGCATATTTTGAAAATTTGAAAGAAAATGAAAGACAAACTAGTCATAAATGTTTATTTAAGTGCTTATTAGAGATAAAAACTACCAAACGCAAATGAGTGCTTATTCGAATAAGCACTTAGTTTTGGCTTAAGCACTCCCAGACATGGCCTAAGTTTGAGAGTGCTCATTTCAAAAATAAGTGTTTATTAAGTGCTTATTCTAAATAAGTGCTCATGAGCGTTCAGTGAAAAAATCACCTATTTCAAAATAGGGGTAGTATAAGTATTTTCAAAATGATCGTGGCAAGTGAAACGGGTAAGAAAGTAAATTAACTTTTATTGAATAAGTACTTGAAAATAAGCCTGAAATTTAGGCTTCACGACTTATTAAACACTAATAAGTTCTTATCAGTGTGATCTTGGCCCAAAATAAATACTTATTTGAATAAGCACTTACTTTTAACCACTCCCAAACTTTGGCTATAATCGTTGTAGAGTTTACACTTTTAGAACCCCTCCAAAACCTAACTGGCGTGCTAGATAATGTTAGACTTAAGGGGCTAGGCCTTTTATTTTATTTTCATTGTAATTAAAAAAAAGAAAATTATATATACATAATCAAATTGGTTTGATTGCTCATATAACATAAATGAGAGGAGTTTTTCTATATATTTATATGCTGAGAATCCACTCATTTAGCATTTCTAGAGGGTCGGGATTCTATTTAGGCCTTTTCTTAAATTCCAAAAAAAAATTACTCGGAATAAAGCTTGAGGTTTGAAAAAAATAATCAATCAAAGAAAAGTTTTTTTCCTGTCCATTCACAAACCAGCCCTTACCTGTTCCCTTCCTCCTTAGAGCCTAAGGGTATTCCTTTTGGGGATTTTGAGGGGGTTTGGTCAATGAGATTGTAGATCCCATTCACCAAGAAACTTATATTATTTTTTTTATATTTATGTGGGGATTAAAAAAAAATGATACCCACCTTCCACGCACCTATTTGGTTAGAACTATAATTGACCCCAAATCAACAAGATCCTGACAAGTTTGTTGTTGGACTTGGGTCTAATTTATGTCATCTCTGTCCAATACACCAGTCACAGTCAAATTAAATTGACTAGCATGATGATGATATACAGTTCAATAAAATAATAATACGGACGGTGGAGGTAAGATTTGTTGGGAAGTTGGGATGGACTGAACAGTAAAAACCTATAATAATATTTAATTTAAGAGTACAATTTGGACAGATTTGGGTTGAGGCAGATTTGTTAAAATTTGAATGGGGTCGGGCCCATTATGCCGTGTAAATTAGTTCCAATAGTCTTAAAATATAGATAAACCAAAAATATATTTATTTTGAACAACAGGATACTCTGAGTATATCAATTGGACAATTCCACGTTAAGGTTTTCATTTTTCTTCTTTTACGCATTTTATTACGCGTTTGCACATAAAATATTGCATTCAATAATGAATACAAATTGTAGGTAGTTTCTAGTTGCATGACTTGGTCCTGATTTCATTTAAGTCCTGTCATCATTATCTGTTTTTATATAGATTTTGATATGCTTTTTTTACACCCATTTGCATAGAAATATTGCATTTAATGACGATTTCAAATTTTCTATAGTTTCTCAACATTTTCTTCTTTCTGCACAGAATTCATCAAGAACTTTCCCCCATTTTCTGTTTCTTTTTTAATTATTTTTAATAAATAATTCGTCAAGAATTTTCCCTTGACTTTCTGTTTTTTTTCTGAGCATTTTCCATCTGTGTTCACACATAAATATTGCACTCAACAACGATGTTTTTAACCCCTTCCCT
The DNA here is from genome assembly GCF_056320005.1 of Nelumbo lutea. Taxonomy (NCBI): domain Eukaryota; kingdom Viridiplantae; phylum Streptophyta; class Magnoliopsida; order Proteales; family Nelumbonaceae; genus Nelumbo; species Nelumbo lutea. Next base: position 168,037,442 of record NC_142684.1, on the reverse strand, counting down.
CATTGGCTTTGTGGGGTCAAGTCGGTGCTTCTACTCAACTTTTTACCCCATATTAAAAAGAAAAAAAAAAGAAAAATTATCGACTTGATCAATAACTTGTTGACTCTGATGGTTGAGATGGTGACACGGGTTACCACACTTTATATATATAACTAGGCTTTTTTCAAAAAAAAAAGATGATATAAATTTTTTATATACTAAAATTTTGAGCTATATTTTTGTCTTTTATCTTTAGGAAATTTGAAAAGAGACGGAGATAATAACTGAAACATTAGCCTCAAAGAAAATTTTCAATAAATGGTGGGGATAAGTCCCTCTTAAGGACAAAAGAAGTTAACCAAAGGACAAATAGTGTACCTTTATCAAATGGAGATTTACCCATCATCTCCTTGTGCATGTCCAAGTGATGATTTGGATACCTAATGTTGCTCCTAGCTAGCCATCTAATGTCTTGGGGTGGACTAGATACAAATCCAACATCTAGCTTTATTTATTTATTTATTTATTTATTTATTTTGCACAAAGTGGCCTCTCTTTCATCATATCATGATATTATGGTTTTAAAAGCTTAAGCCTCAAATTTTGCATTCATTAGAATATCTCATCAGTGATTAAAAGTTGATGATGGGAAATTTTGATAATCTAAAACAATTGATTAGTCATTTGAACAATTTGAGAAATTTAAATTTTGAAACTTGAAATACAAAAAACCTCTAGTTGTTAGTTGGTTACTTGTATTTTATTTTGTTGAATGCTAAAAGTCCAGGATTTGTTTCCTATACACTTCTATTTTATGAATGCTTGCAAGTTCTGACACTCTATATATCTTACTTTATCATATGTTGTTTTATTATCTATAAACTGTAAGTAATCTTTAGGCTTTTGTCTTGAAGTTTATGTCTCATCTCTTTGAGTCTTTATGTCTCAACTAGGCCTTTAATCTTTTTAACCTTGATCATATAATATCTAGTGTTGTTATTGTTGTTGTGGTATTTTCTATTCCAATTACTGATATCCTAAGTACAACTTGTTTGACAAAATAGTGGTCATGTTATTAGTGAAAATTAATTGCATATACTAGTTGTTTTCTTTTGTTTCCCCTTAATTTGTTTTACAATCTTAATTTTTTTAGATTTATTTAATAATTATGTTTTTTTCCCAAGACCACGAGCATTGATTATTTAGGTCTTTCGTACAGGCCAAATGCCCCCATGTCTATTTTATTAAAGCCCTTCTTTTTGAATATTAATTATATTTCTTGTAAAAAATAAGAAAATGCATATTAATTAATAATATAATATAACTTTTATTTAATTAAAATGATCATTATTTTTGCCCTTGGTCAATGGTCTCCACTAGAGGTCTTCAAATACTTTCTCGTTTTCCAATTGCCCGGAAGAAAATGAGCAAAGACAAATGAAAAAGAAAGTGGGTTGGGGGGACCAGCAGGTACATACATACATAAAAAGGAAGAGAAAATAAATCACAAAGTGATAAACATCAATACTAAGAGCAAAGGTGGGCAAAAAAGGGTTCAATAGGAAGGAAAAAAAAAAAAAGGCAGCAAGGTTGAATCCGGATTTTATTCTCATAGCCCTTTGTAGCTGTACATTGAAAATATCTTCCATGAATAAAAATATACAAGTACAGAGATGTTTCTAATCCACGGCTGCAAAAGGGTGTGAAATGGGTTTGTGAGGACGAAATGGGAGTTCAACAAGGTCTGAGCCGTCTGGCTTGGAACATAAAATTCCAAATCAATAACTATCAACTGGGTGTATTCTGGCCCTTGTTCCATTAGAAAATGGGTACCATCAGCTCACCTCCAAGGAGAAAAAGAACTAGCTGATTCTAAACGTTGCCAAACTGATTGGTCATTCCGTCTAATCACACAAGAATATGATGACTTTATGTCTTTCTCCATCATTTTAATTTCCTAGCATCTACCCATTTGTCTAACGACACGGTCACTGAAAAAAGATTACCTACCCACACACTGACACAAGCAGATAAGAAAGGCAAACGAGGGCAGCATTCAAACCAGTTCAGTTATTGATTTAATGGTGCCCAACACAACAGGTGGAACCTGAATTTGGAATAGACTATCAACACTGTACACAGATATGGGAAACTGGGAGTAGAAAAACATCAGAAGATAAAGGAAAAAAAAAACCTAAGTTTCCCATATCTGTGTACCATCTCTGCTCTCAGGGTGGAGAATAAAGATGAGAGTAGAGCACCATCTCTTCTCTTCTCTCCTCCTCCTCCTCCTCTTATGCCTTCTACACCAATTACTAGCCCAACCAGACATCACTGGCTACAGCTGCTCAGCCAACCAATCCATCTACCCCTGCCACACCTATGTCTTCTACCGAGCCATGTCTCCCAGCTTCCTCGACCTTGCCAACGTCGGTGACCTCTTCGGTATAAGCCGACTCATGATAGCAGAAGCCAGCAACATCTCTTCCCCAAATTCAACTCTCGTCCCTGACCAGAACCTCTTCGTTCCTGTAACCTGCTCCTGTGACTCTCAATACAATCTCTCCTATGCCAATATCACCTACAAAATCAAGAAAGGTGATACCTACTACCTTGTCTCCACCACTCTGTTCCAGAACCTTACTACTTATCAGTCTGTTATAGTCGTCAATCCTACTCTAGTCCCTACAAATCTCACCATTGGTGTCCAAGTTGTTTTTCCGGTCTTCTGCAGTTGTCCCAATAGTACTCAACTGCAGAATAATATCAGCTATCTCATCACATACGTTATTCAACCTTCCGATACCTTTGATTCAGTAGCTCAGAAGTTTGGGTTGAATTCACAGTCCTTGATAGATTTAAATGGAGGGACCATCTATCCCAACCTTACCATCCTCCTTCCGGTGTCTCAACTTCCTCAGCTGACACAGCCTGCTGCTGTTCCTTCCACAGTACCTTCTACGACCACAGAGAAAAAGGGGGTTAATACTGGGTTGGCAATTGGGTTGGGAATTACAGGTTTTCTGTTAATTCTGTTGATCCTGATTATGGGCATATGGGTTTATCGAGAGGTATACTTGAAAAAGGGCTATGCAGTTGCAGAAATCAAGGAGAAGCAGTCCAAATTTAAGCTAGGGGGAATGTTGGAGGGAGATTTCATGGCCGATGTTTCGGATTGCTTGGACAAATACAGAGTTTATGAGATTGAAGAAGTGAGAGAGGCAACTAATGGATTCGATTCAAGTTGTTTGATTCATGGATCGGTGTATAAAGGAAGAATAGGAGGAGAAATCTATGCCATTAAGAAGATGCAGTGGAATGCATACGAAGAACTGAAGATCTTACAGAAGGTAAGATCCCTGCATCCAAATCCCCCCACCCCCAAAAGAAAAAATTACTTAGGTTTTTAATGGCAGAAAATTGATCAAAATACGGTCAGAAAGAAGTCTAAGATGTTATATTGCCCAGAATTCATAGTTTCTTTAGTATAGTTGGGAAATGACTGTGTATATCAAGATGAGCAGCACATAGTGGTGCAGGAGTTGAGTCTACATTCATGGCTCTCCACCCATGAGATTCCTACCCCAAAAATACTTACAATCAGACATGAACAACCTTCCAACCTTGTAATTTCCAATCAGGAAATTAAAACTTAAATTATAAACTTCTTTGTTTTGAGCCCATTAACTAGTTCTTACTTATATCCCCCCAAAATAATTAAGCCAGGTCTTGGTTTATCCTACTGATTGTGTTTTACCAAGGGGACCCATTTTATATACCCTAATTGCTTGCTTATGCATTACCTTCTCATCGTTTATTACTAAATAGTGGTTTGGTACAGCAATCAGACTAGTTTGATCAGGCCTTTAAGATGTTCTGAGGTATCATTTAAGTGTTTATGTTCAAAGACAACCACAAAAAGAACCACAAGATTCAAGCTGGCTCATAGATTAGTAGCTTACAACCAAACAAAAGTCCTAATATTAAATTCTTACTTAAAAAAATTAACCCAAAAGTCATCTTTATAGCTTTCAATAGGTGATTTCAAATAGAAAATGTACATCAAACTCATTAAGATGAAGGTGTCATTTTCTATATTAAGGTCTCTTTGCATCTATTTTGAATCTCAGGCTTGATTTGTTTACACTGGTACAAAGGTATGGGAGTGGAAATGAATTGAGAGCAAATCCGGGTTTACTTTGTTTTAGGTTTTACTTTTTTGTGTTTGTTAATTTGCATTGGCAAATGAAGTGAACCAAAAAGCAAACAAATTAATGGAGGATCAGACTGCTTGTTAGAAAGATGGTCAGTCATTGTAAATCCGTATATAGTCCTCTGTTTATCTGTATAGATGTATTAGTTTTATTTGTTGATTTATTAATGCATCTTTGTTACTTGATCAGCTTTGATATAACTATGACTTCTTGTTCAAAGGTTAACCATGGGAATCTAGTGAAGCTGGAGGGTTTCTGCATTGACCCTGAAGACAGAAACTGCTATCTTGTCTACGAATATGTTGAGAATGGAGATCTCCATTCATGGCTTCATGAAGACAGCAGTAGGGGAAAGCTCGACTGGAGGACTAGGCTACGAATTGCCATCGATATTGCTAATGGTCTCCAGTACATCCATGAGCACACAAGGCCAAGGGTGGTACATAAAGACATCAAGACTAGCAACATTCTATTGGATGGAAATATGAGAGCAAAGATTGCCAACTTTGGACTAGCCAAATCTGGTTGCAATGCCATAACCATGCACATTGTGGGTACTCAAGGTTATATTGCACCGGAGTATCTTGCAGATGGGATTGTAACAACAAAGATGGATGTTTTCGCCTTCGGAGTGGTTCTACTTGAGCTAGTTTCTGGTAAGGAAGCCATTAATGAGGAGGGAAAGCTCCTATGGATGGAACTCAGTGCAGTTTTGGAAGGGAGTGAAGAGGAGAAGGAGGAGAAGTTGAAGGCATGGATGGATGCCTTTCTTGTTGGGGAATCATGCTCAAAGAAGAGTGTGATGAATGTAATCACTGTTGCTGAGGCATGCTTACAAAAAGAACCCTCTAAGCGGCCAAGTATGGTAGATATTGTCTACATGCTGTGCAAGAGTGATGATTTGTCCTTGGTCCTCTCTGAGGATAGCATGTCAGTCACTAATGTATCAGCCAGATAAGACTTATGAGAATTTAGTGCCAAGGTTTTAGCTTTCCTCTTCCTTTGATTTGATTCAAGGGGATCAAATAATAAATCATGCTGGGTTTTTTTTTTCATTTTTCTCCTTTTGTTGTAATACATATATATAATAATCCAGGCAGTCTATATAAACTATTTACTTATTTTCTTTTATTTTTCTTTTGCCTTTTTGGTTGTTTTAGTATTTATATATTTATTTTGTTTGTGTATGAAGCTTTTGAATATTTATGGAGTGAGCAGCCTGAGAGAACATGTATGCACACATTCTTGAGGCTTTATAGCTAAGCTATTGATAATTCAAGATTTAAAAAAAAAAAACATATTTTTAGTTTTTTTTTTTTCAAAATTGCTTCAAGTGGTCAGTTTTAAGCATGTTCACGCCCTGAAACCCCTCAATATCCGAAACTCCTCTTATTTGGGGTTTTGAAAACCAACTGATACGATATGATATGCCCAAATACGATACTTTGAATCTTGTTTAAGATGAAATAAGATGTTAAAACTAAAAAAGTCTTGTTTTTACAGAAGAAGAAGAAGAAGAAAAAGAAGAAGAAGAAGTCAGTCTTGTTATTATAATTGTCCCTTTAGTAAACAGTAATCATAGTTGAAAGATATATGCTATGTATTAGATAATACTAGTTATAAGCAGTTGCTATGAAATTTTGTGCCATGTGTTTTCTTTTGCAGATATAATGCTTTTATATACAACCTTTTATATTAGGTACACACATACAAATCTCAGTTTAGGTTTCTACTCATTACTAAAATAAAAGGTCTCTAAAACACACTAATATCGAGATCAAAATGAGAGATACAACGAAGCCCACAATAGAAGAAAAGAAAAGAAAAATTCTTAACTTAGGCATTGGGAATTTGGGACTGCAAAACAATGAAATCTATAAATTGATATATAGGATAAAAGAATCAAGAATGATCTATTTTGAATGAACTCAAACCTAAGTAAAGATGAGGTTTAGGGTTAGGGCCTTTTGGCGCACCAAGTAAAAAGCATAGACAATGAGGAAATAGGCAAGGATCAATATATCCATATGGGACATATCATATCCAGATCAATGGACCCCAAAACTTATGGATACATCCATGTAGAAAAGGTTAATCCTTGTGGGCTTTAACAGCATCCCTCTAATGAGTTCACATCGGCGTGACGGCACCTCACAGCACATCCCCACCGTGTATTGGGAATGTAGACACTCCATTTTTGCGCTCTTCAATCTTTTTGCAGTACTTTGAGTTTCAAGCATGCTTCAGTTAACCTTGCTGTTGACTTGGGGGTATTTTTGGAATTTTATAAAAGTTGAGGCCTCAACGATCCAAAACCATAGGTACGTAGAGCCCAAAAAACCAAACCCAATGACACCAATATCACCCAAATCTGACACTGTTTACCCCTTCATCTTTAGACCCAAAGTTGGAACTAATTTTGATCGGAGTCATTTTGACCCAAAACCACATTTCACACCAAATCAGAAACACAAAACTATAGGTACGTAGAGCCTGAAAATCCAAATCCAATGACACCAAGATCACCCAAATCCAACACCATTTACCCCTTCATCTTTAGACCTAATGTTGCACAATCCAGGCACTCCTAGCTGGCGGACGTCTGGCTCCTACCTGGTGGCGGACGGTACCTGAGAAGACGAAGGAGAAGGATTCCCGGGGGACTTGCCCAGTGAGAATACTTCGATGCTTAAGTTAGAACACTTGAGAGAGCTGTAAAGGAAGCTAAGAGTGCAGGTAAGGGGAGCACGAGCTTGGCCACCTGACGCTCTACCCTTCTGATGGCATTGCGGTCTATAGGGAGGGTCCCGTGTAGCAAGAAGCTCGCGAGCAGATAAATCTAGCTCGGCTCTACATGAACGACAGGAACGACCTCCTCTGGCCCCCGAGAATGCTAGGCCGAGGCAGGTTCTCTATGTACACAGTTCTCATGGTATTATCACTGGTGCTGGTTAACCGAGACAGGGCGTCGGCCTTAGCATTCTTCAATCTCAGGATTTGCTTGGTGAAGTGTGACTGGAAGTTGAGCAGAGTCTCTCTTACTTTGGCAAAGTAGGCAATCATAGTTGGTTTGCGAGCTTCATATTCGCCTGTGACTTGATTGACCACGAGCTAGGAATCGTTGTAGATGACGATATGCTTGGCTTTCACTTCTTTGGCTAGAGCCAACCCAGCTATTAACGCCTCATACTCGGCTTCATTTTTGGATGTCGCAAACTCGAAGCATAGTGCATACTCCTGTTTTGTGCCACTTGGGCCATACAAAACAATTCTGGCTCCACAGCCCTGCTGGTTTGAGGAGCCGTCTACGTAAAGGATCCAGGGCTCCTTATCCCAGTTCGCGCTAGGCCTAACTAGGAGAGATGTCGCACTGGTTGCTACCTCACGGTGCTCGAATTCAACCGACCTAAGAGCTTCGGGCTCACCCGAGCTGGGGGCCTCGTGCTCAACTGGCCCGGGGACTTCGAAGCTGAAAGTGCATTCCGCGACGAAGTCTGTTAAGGCTTGGGCCTTGATAGCAGTTCGCGGCTTGTATTAAAGGTCGTACCCGCTGAGCTCAACAGCCCACTTCGTCAGTCTACTGGAGACCTCGGGCTTGAGTAGGACTTGCCTCAGAGGTTTGTTGGTGAGGACGACGACAGTGTGAGCTTGGAAGTACGGACGAAGCTTCCAGGCTGCAATAACTAGTGCATAGGCCAACTTTTTCTATCTCTGGATATCTTGTCTCTGCTCCCTACAACACTTTATTAACATAGTAGATAGGTCATTAGACCCGATCTACTTTTATCTGTACCAAACTGACCACTTCGTCACTCGCCGAGAGGTACAACTTTAAAACATCGCCCTCCTTGGGTCTGGTTAAGACCAGTATACTAGCAAGGTACTTTTTGAGCTCGTCGAATGCGAGCTGGCACTCTTTGGTCCATTCAAAACCTTTGCTTTTAATTGCCTTAAAGAAAGGCAGGCAGCGGTCTGCCGACTTGCACATGAAGTGGCTTAGAGCAGTTATTCGACCATTCAGCCTCTAAACCTCCTTCAGTTTCTGAGGTGGTCTCATGTCCGGGTTGGCCTTTATTTTATCCGGGTTGGCCTCAATGCCACGCCAGTTGACAATGTACCCTAGGAATTTACCCGAGGTGATAACGAAGACACTTATTTGAATTCAATTTCATGTTAAATTTATGCAAATTTTCAAAAACTGAATGCAAGTCTTGTATTAAATCATGCAAAATTGGGTTTTGACGACCATGTCGTCTACATAACATTCTATTTTTCTGCCAATCAATGGCTCAAACAATTTATTTACAAGTCTCGAAAAGGTTGCCCTGGCATTCTTTAGCCCAAAGGGCATGACCTTATAACAGTACAGGCCGAGCTCGGTTATGATGGCAATCTTTTCTTCATCTGCTAGGTCCATCTTGATCCACCAGACGGTCGATCCTAGGGAGTGGGAAGCAGTCCTTTGGGCAAGCTCGGTTCAGGTCGGTGTAGTCGACGACGCACATGTGCCATTTACCGTTAGCCTTTTTTACCAAAACAGGTTGTTCACCCAGCTCGGGTAATGGACTTCCTTGATAAAGCTGGCTGCGAGGAGCTTCCCAACCTCCGCGTCGACCGCCCTCCATCGCTCTGGGGCTAAGTTGCATTTCTTCTATCTAACAGACCTAACTATAGGATCAGTATTAAGCTTGTGAGTTATGATGTCAAGGTCTATGCCGGGCATCTCTGTCGCGGACCATGCAAAAACATCTAAATTTCCAAGTAGGAAGCATACCAGTTGAGATCGTAGGGGTTCCTCAATGGAAGCGCCGATCTGGAGTGTCCGAGTTGGGTCATCTATCGACGCCGGGATGGAGACAATTTCTTCCATGGGTGCAGCTCGCTCCTCGCACTGCTCCGTAGGTAGCTCCAGCTCGAGGTCGTCGGCCACCTTGGCTTTCCCTTTAAGGGCGGTGACATAGCCCTTGCGAGACTCAAGCTGGTCACCTCGTGCTATCCCGATTCCGAAGTCCGTGGGAAACTTCATTGCCAAATAGTAAGTGGAGACCACAACTCGTAGGGCATGGGTGATCGGCCGACTTACTATGGCATTGTACGGGGAGGGGGTTGCGACCACTAAGAAGTTGTGGTTGAGCCTCACTATGCTAGGCCAAGTGCCAACTTCCGCGGGTACTGTAATCCTTCCCAGGGGTCTGACTTCCTCTCCGTTGAAGCCAACCAGGGGAGTATTTGCGGGCTTCAGGTCGCTTTCTTGGAGCTGAAGTTGGTCAAAGGCTGCTTTGAAGAGGATATCTGCTGAGTTGCCTGAGTCAATGAGGACACGCCTGACTTCAAAGTCATTGATCTTTATCTTTATAACGAGCCCATCGTCATGGGGGTAGTGGACCCTACACGTGTCATCCTCTGCGAAGAAGATCGGGTCTTGCGTCCTTGGCCGCTTCGGGGGATTTTGTTCTTCCCTGGCGGCCTCGCGAGCTGATGTCCGAGCTGTAGCTGAAGTGCAGCCTGTGACAATCAAACCTTCGACAATCACGTGGATGGTCCCCCGAACTGGTTTCTCTTCCGGGGGCTTCCTCTACAGTTGCTCTGCCTGCCTCCTGGATTCGGGAGCATCTCTACTCTGCTCCCCCTGCCGACTTGCTTTATTATTATTATTATGTTGTACAAAATTTCTCAGGTATCCACGACGGATGAGCTCCTCTATCTCGTCGCGGAGGTTTTTACAATTTTCGGTGCTATGACCATGGTCTTTATGGAAACTACAAAACAGATTTTTATTTCTTACATTAAGATCTGCCTTCAGCTGAGGTGGCCACTTCACATACGGGGCGTCCTTGATTGCCATAAGGATCTCAGCCCACTTCGCATTCAGGGGCATGTAGTCTATCCTTTCGACTGCTGGAGCTCAGAAAGGCTGGCTCGGCCTTGCCCCCCGAACTTGGTCCTTCTTCTTCTTGCTATCACCCTGAGTTGAGGGCTTTGTTTCCCTTTTTCTTTTCTCAAGGGCCTATTCACCTTTCTGGTTGATCTCCTCCTCCATCCCTATAAACCGACCTGTGAGCTTGAGGAACTCGGTCACAGTCTTGGGCTGATTAACAACCACATGCCACTTGAGTTCTTTGTGGGTAATGCCTCGCTTGGCCGCGGTGAGATGAACTACGGGGTCCAGGTCGAGTATTTGTATACAAGCGTCATTGAACTGCTTGATATAACTCCGAATGGACTCCCCTTCCTTCTGGACTATGCCAAAGAGGCTCTCCTGAGTTCTTGGGCACCTCTTGCTAGTGACAAAGTGGGAGGTGAAGACTTGCACGAATTGCGCCCAGCTTCTTATCGATCCAGGTGTAAGGTTTCAGTACCACGTGCGGGCCACCCCTTTGAAGGTGGTGGAGAAGGCCACACACATACAGGATTCACTGGCCCTTGCCAAGTGCATCTGGGACTGGAATGCATTAACATGGTCGTTCGGATCGAAGGATCCGTCATACTTATCTAGGAGAGGAAGCTTGAAGTCCTTTGGCATAAGTACCGCAAGAAGTTCTGACGACAGAGGGGAAGGAACTAAAAGGAGTAGCTTTTACTTCATCTGAGCTTACCTCCTCCTTACCCTTGAGCTCGGGCAAGTCGCGGGTAGCAGTTCGATGAGCTCGTTGGCGCCTCCGCTGCTACTTCGTTGGCTCAACATTGGTGCTGCTTGCTTCAGTATTACCGAGCTCGATGGGCTCGGACTGTTGATGATAGCTGTGAACCGAAGGGCCCTACCTGTAATCTGCGGCTAGGACCTCAAACTGGCTTTCTTTGAGCGGGAGCTCGAATTGAGAATGTTGAGGCGGCGCGGGCCTGACTGGCTAGGAGGCCCCTGACCTGCTTGCAGGCTGCGAGGCGGGGGTGACTGGTCTCTCCTTCCTGTCGTGGGACGAGACTTGGATTTTGGAAGGATTCTGGGTTTGAAAGGCCTCTCCCTGGTGAGGACGTTCACTCTGACAGGAGGGCTTGGCTTGCTTCGTGGCCGGATGTTGCGGGGGAAGCGGCTGCTGGGCCTGAGGCAGTGAAGGGAACTGTTGTTGGTACTGGTATTGAGAAATTTGATGCAACACTTGTTGGTGACGTTGAAGTTGCTGGAACTGTTGCATTTGAGCTTGCATGGCTCGTTTGCACTGTACCAGGTCTTCGAGCTGGTTTTGGTTGCTCACTGGGGGAACAACGGAAGGTTCAATGAAGTTGCTCCAACCATGGAAGGAAGTGGAGCATTCACAGGTGACACTGTCAGAGGCACAATCAAGCTGGGAACACCATCCATAGAGAGGGGGACGGTGAACTGTCCAATGCAGACAGTGGGGAGCTGGGGTTGCTCCCCTGAAGCATTCTGGTCGGCACCACATCCGGCATTGCTAGAGGAAGTCGTGAATGTTGAGTTCTTCGAGAAAATTGCAAAGATTAAAGGAAGGCTTTTTGAAGTCTTCCCACAGATGGCGCCAAATGATGCTGCGCAATCCGAACACTCCTAGCCTGCGGACGTCTAACTCCTAGCTGGTGGCGGACAATACCTAAGAAGAGAAAGGAGAAGGATTCTCGAGGGACTTGCTCAGTGGGAATACTCTGATGCTTAAGTTAGAACACTTGGTTTGAGTTGTAAAGGAAGCTAAGAGTGCAGATAGCGCTAGATCAGTTCAATTCAAGATTAATTCAGGATTCATTCAAGATACCTTCGCCCCTTCGACCCTAGGGCCTTTAAATGCAGATGTTCTTGTCAAATCGGGCGTAACCGCCATTGACCCTCTGTCACAACCGTTATTTGCCAGAGCTGCGCAGGTAACTATTGCAGAGTACTGCCCAATAAGACGAAATACACGATCCGGAAAGGATAGACACGCCACCACCTGTCGAGAGACGTGGGTGCAGTTTGTTGGGCTGGCAGGGCTTGCTCCATCAGTAAGGAGACGTGGCGTAGTCTGTGGCAAGGGCCACCCTTCGGGGTTACGAACTACAAAATAATCCTGCTTCCAGGCCGGGATCTTGTTCGGCAGCTCGTGTAGAAGCTTGAAGTCGGGACGGGGAGAAAAGTAATAGGAACACCTTTCTGGAGGCGCTCCGGGGGAAGCATTCTTGATAGAAAGGATGGTGGAGAAGATGTCAAGGTCAAGTGGAAGACAGTATTCATAAAATAAATAAATCGTCCCAACTACATTTCGGATCGAGTTGGGGTGAAGCTAGTCTACAGTAATGTTAAAGTGGTTCAAAACCTCCACTATTAAAGGATGCAGATGAAGAGGAAGCCCAGCAATAAGCTGTTCCTAGAAGATCACGATCTCGTCGGGACCGTGTTCCCAAGGATAGTCACCTAATGGGAGACTGTAGATGAGGTTTCTAAGAAGGTTGAATTGAAGAACCAAGGTCCTGAGTCTCTCCATCGTCATGGGGAAAGGATCAAAGTTGTCCAGCTCCCTACCCTGGGAGGTGGAAGTCATTTCGCCGGAGGCCTCCTGAACTTCCGGAGCCTGCCCCCAAGCTCTCCTTGAGCTCGAGGGGGCATCATCTTGGTCACTGCCCTGGGGAAAGACATTGTACGGATACCCAGACATGCTGACAAAGCGATAAGACTCACAAGGGAAGAGTTGAACCAAAAAAACGATGTGAACAGGAGAAGAGCCCGAGCAACTAGATGAAGGCACGACCTCAGAATCCGAAAGCAAGGCAAGTTAGCATAAAAGCAATGGGGCCTGGGGCCCTCCTATTTATAGCCATTGTGCCCACAAATTGACGGATCAGATCAAGGCAAATCTAACAGTTCACAATCATGCTGACCGCATGTCTTCTGAAACCGAAATGCGACTGGCTACATATCTCCCATGATTAAGATAATGATGGCTACATGACTTTCGGAGGTGAGAGCCATTTTGGCACGCTTTTTGGCATTCAAAAAGTAGAATTTGCCTGACATCCGCGTGTGTATTTAATGCGATCGGTCAATCAAGTTTGAATTTCGGGTCAAATCCACCCGTCACACTCCACGAACTCCTCGCGCTAGGTAGAACCGTTAGCCCAAGGAGTGGGGGCAATTGATGGAGGGTGAGTTGACCCGACCTCCTAAGATGGCGACACGTGGACATGACTCAACGAAAGAAATAGCTCAGCATGACAGCCTGACCATGATTAAGTAACGAGCTCATTAAAGTCCTCGTAGGACAACTCGCTACATTACAGCTCACCACAGAATGAGCTCGCTATAGCACGAGCTCAAGGACCCCGGTATGCGAAAAAGGGAATACTCCAAGCCAAGTCTATCCCAGCCCGCGAGCTGAGAGAATCAGTTTGCTCCAATACTTAGGCAAGAAGACTGCCCCAAAGGCAACCTCAGGCGGAATCACCTCGGGACACATCCAGGAGCTCGCCACAAGGCAGCTCGCTATGGGATAGCTCGCTACAAAGCAGCTCGTTGTTAAGTGACGCAGTGTTCTCAGGAAGCTTCTTATCTGATGAGATCATACTCATCAGACTGCGCCACATCTCCTGATTGACGGCACAACCCTTGCCAGCCCAACAAATTGCACCCACGTCTCTCGACAGGTGGTGGCGTGTCTGTCCTTTCTGGGTCGTATCTCTTGTCCAATTGGGCAGTACTCTACAACATTTACCTGCGCAGCTTTGGCAAATAATGGCTGAGGTAGAGGGCTAGTAGTGGTTACACCCGATTTGACAAGAACATCTACATTTAAAGGCCCGAAGGTTGAAGGGGCGAAGGTATCTTGAATGAATCCTGAATTAATCTTGAATTGAACTGATCTAGTGCTATCTGCACTCTTAGCTTCCTTTACATCTCTCTCAAGTGTTCTAACTTAAGCATCGGAGTATTCCCACTGGGCAAGTCCATGGGGGATTCTTCTCCTTCCTCTTCTCAGGTACCGTTCGGCGCTAGCTAGGAGCCAGACGTCCGCCAGCTAGGAGTGCCCGGATTGCGCAGCATCAAGACCCAAAGCTGGAATCGATTTTGATTGTCCGATCGGAGTCATTTTGACCCAAAACCACATTTCACACCAAATCAAAAACACAAAACTATAGGTACGTAGAGCCTAAAAATCCAAATCCAATGACACTAAGATCACCCAAATCCAACACTGTTTACCCCTTCATCTTTAGACCCAAAGCTGGAATCGATTCTGATCGCCCGGTCAGAGTCATTTTGACCCTAAACCACATTTCACACCAAATCAGAAATCCAAAATTATAGGTACGTAGAGCTTGAAAATCATTATCCAACGTCACCAAGATCACCCAAATCCAACACCGTTTACCCCTTCATCCTGAGACCCGAAGCCGAAACCGATAATAATCGTTTGATCGGAGTCATTTTAAACCTAATCCTCATTTCACATCAAACCCAAAATCCGAGACCATAGGCACATAGAACCCAAAAATCCGAATCCAGCGACAACAACAACACCCAAATCCGACACCGCTTACCCCTTCATCTCAAGACTCAAAACCAGAACTGATTTCGATCGTCAGATCGGGATCATCTCTGATCCTAAATCCTAACCCCCATAAAATCTAAAATCTAACCTTATAGATGGATAGAGCTCGAAATTCCGAGTCCAACAGTACCAAGATCGTCCAATTCCGACACCGTTAGCCCCTCTATTTTGAGACCCAAAGCTAGACTCGATCTGGGCCCTCCGTTTAGAATCCTCTTCACAATAACTTCGAACCTAGGGCATTCCACGACCCAAAACTCCCCTGAGACTTTAGAAACATCTTAAAAATCTAAGATTTGACCAGCTATAGCCTCCAATCAATCAAGCCAATCACCTAAACTTGGAATGTCCAAGTTAGGTAAATTGGTGAAATCTTTCGCTCTTTGTCATGATTGATTGAGAGAATCTCTCACAAAACTGTCTTGACAGCCCATTCTCTCAATCAATCTCCCTCCAAAAACCATTTAAACATCAGCCATTGATCTCCCTTATCACCCATCTCAGCCCTCTATTTCCCTCTCAAAAAATCTATAAATATCACCCCTTTCTCACATCCTATACACACAAGAAAGCCTAGAGCAATTATTCTATACTCACTAGTATAGAGAATACCCCCTTCACGTCCCAAGCTACTTGTTTCAGTTCAAGAGCTACCCAAGTCATACATACATCTAAGCAAAGAAGTGTGAAAGATTGTTGAAGCAAAGGTCTTGTTACAGAAAAGTTATAATCATCCAACATGTTTTTTCACATTTTGGGCTAGCCATTAGCCTCCCAAATAACTGAGAATTCATCTTGAAACCAACGAGTTTCTCAAGGTTTCAAAGGCCTCATGAAGAACATAACAAGAGTAGCCTAAATTCAATATAATGATAAAATGGGAGAGGCGACTCCTACTTTGTGAAGCCAACTATTAAGGTATGCCGTTCCCTACTTCCATTCTTTTATTTATTTATTTTGTTGTCATATAGTTCTGCTGTTTCCATTCTATTTTAGAAAACTTTTGCCTTTTTCAAAGTAATCTAATAGGATTACTTTATTAGTTGTCCTGAGATGAAAGTCCCACCCTCTCTTTGTTTAGTCCAACAATTACTTGCATGCATTTTCTTTTTTTTTTATCTTTTATTTATTTATTTATTTATTTATTTTTGTTTTTAGTTCATTGTTTTCACTTTTAAGCCTAAATTCCTTCCATTGGAATTGTTAGAATTTCAGGCCAATCATTTCCTAATTAATTGTCTAAAAAACGTCTACTATCATTTTTTTGAAAATTGCATTAGAATAGTTGTGTTTCATGTTGTTCTTAGAGAATTAAATTTGGCCTATTTCTAATCAAGCATTTAAGTGGGCATGTCTTTTATTTTAAATTTCATTAGCATTATCCCATTTGTTTAATTAGCTTCCTACATTTGCATTTGCATATCTAAGTAGTGATCCCATTCGTACCTTGTTATCTTTGAATTAGTGTAGAATAGTTTGCATAACCTAGGCTTGTCATGTCACATTAAGTTTCTAGTTTGTATTCATAGTTAATTTATTTGTGTTAGAATTATCATTAGGTCACCTTAATTTTAATTAATTACATGTCATTTGCAAATTTAGGATTTCGCTCCTTTTGTTCTTTTAAGCTTTTATCATAATATGATTAATTTTCTTCTTCCATTTAGCTAGTACTTTTTAAGCATTAGTTGAGAATTTGATAATGCTTTTTCAACATTCCTCTTATGATTTAAATAAGGTCATTTGTCATGATACCAATCGTTCTTAGTTGCTCTAGTCCTAGCATTATTATTCTTGTATAGTTTATTGCTAGCTTATAGATTTTGCATTTAACTTTTCATATGTCCATGGCATGTAGTAGGTTCCGTCCATTAGTCACAAATTTCAGTTCTCCTTTTTTTCTGCAAATAATTAGTTTGTTAATTTACTAACCCACTCAATCGTTATCGTTCTAATAGTTCAAATGCATCTCTTAGTTAATTGATTAAATGCTTAGAACTTCATCTTTTCTTTCTAGATTTCAATTGCTTAGTTTAGTGTGTGTTTTATTTCTAAGCCCAAAAATTATGAAAGTTTCCTTGGAACATTGGTGAAGTTGAGGCCAGTTCAATTGGGTGTGTATGGAGTGCCTAAAACCTTCCCATACCGTACTTTGGTCCTCGAACCCTAATAATTTCATCCCCATTGGGCAACGAGTCACCAAGAAAACAAAAATGCTTTTCTTGAAAAATCCTAGGTTTTCCTAAATTCTCAATTCCAAAAATTTAGGTGGCGACTCCATCCAAACTTCATATCAAATCCGTCCACCCCCTCCAGGTCGGGTAGCCACAGATGGCGACTCAACTGGGGATTTTCTAAGAGGACCAAACTCAAAAAATCGAGTTCCAAGGATATTTAATTAATTTTGGGCCTGCACACATGATGCACACACTTCACGCATATTGCATTGCATCTTGTCCTTCTGACTTGACTATAGGTGGCCCATGGCATGACTGCTTAGGGACAACTGTCCTAGAAGGAGGAGGACCCTTCTCTCTTACCTCCAGCATATCCAACCACCGCTTGAATAAGGTTGGTGGCTCTTGATAAACAAGGTGAGGCCTCAACAATATACCCAAGACTTGTCTTGAGGTATATGGGCAGCCCAACCCGACTGAGGTTTCCCTACACCCCTTAAGAGCCTATAGAAACAAACCCAAGCCCTTACATGTAGAGCCCTGGAAACTATCCTTAGGAGTCCCAACTAGGCATTTTAGCACATTGGTACGTATTTGCATTTGCCTTTTACTTGCACTTAATTCTTGTTGTCTGACATCTTTCTTTTTGTTGCATTTGTATTCTTGTTTTTGTCATTGCTTAAGCAAGCAGGTATGAGCAGTTGTGGGCCCACTCAGGTACAATTCTTCTTTTTCATTCAAATAAAAGCTTGCTCAATTCAAAATCATGATTACAACCCAAGGTCAACCTAACACAAGTATGGACTTCTCACAATACCTAAGGGTTATTGAACAGATGTATCGGAACCATATGGAAAAATTGCAAAATCAAATAAATCTGTTCAAGAGTGAAGTCAAACAACTCTGGCCCAATGATCAAGCCCAGCCCAACCAAGGGCAAAGTAGTCAAGCCCAATCATTGTGGGCCACATCTATGCCAGTTCAACCCAACCAAGGGCTATACAACCAAGCCCACATTTCATGGTCCCCGTGCTTTCCAATTTAGCCTAGCCAAGGGCAAATCACTCAATCCCAACCATCATGGACCTTATTCATGCCAATTCAGCCAAACTAGGGCCAAATCACTCAAGTCCAACCATCATGGGCCACATCTATGCCAGTCCAATTCAACCAAGGGCAGTACAATTAGAGCCAACCATTGTGGGTCACGTCTATGCCAGTTCAGCCCAACCAAGGGCAAAATACACAGGCTCAACCATCATGGACCCCAGCCCAACCCAATTAGGGGCAATACGGTCAAACTCAACTTTCCTAAGCCCCACCAATGCCAATTCAGCCCATTCAAGACCATCCAAGGAAAGCCCAACCATCACAAGCCACAATTCCAATGCAACCCATCCAAGGGTATTCTTGTCCAACCCATCCCTCACCAATGCCAGTCCAGTCAAACCAAACTCAGTTCAATCAAGTCCAATTTCCAATACAAGGGGCAACAATAGCCCAACCAATCCAAAGCCAAACACCTTGGTCCTCTGCTCCAACACATCCACTAACCCAAAATTCCATGCAAGGGGCAACCTTCTTAACTGTGACCCCAATTGACCCAGGGTTGGACCAACGGTTAGACCGCATAGAGCAAAGGCTAAGCAAGTTGCAAGGCAGCAACCTTGACTTAATAGACCTTGACTTGACTACTGGACATAGGCTACCTCTAGGATTTAAGTGGCCTGACATGGACAAATATGATGGGACAGGATGCCCAAGGGCCCACATTAGAATGTATCAACAAATACTAAGGCCCATGGGCTTAACTAATGAGCTTCTAGCCCAATCATTATTAAGGAGCCTAACTGGACATGCTGCAATTTGGCTAATGAACACCGACCCTAGCCTAATGAAGACTTGGCCAAGTCTAGTTGTCAACCACTTCTCGTATAACACAGACATTCTATTGTCAAGGCGTAAACTAGAATTGGTCAAACAAGGACCAAAAGAATCATTCACAGACTTAATAGCTAGGTGAATGGCCCAGCAGCCCAAGTCCTTAAGAGGCCTAGTGAGGATGACCAAATTTCAATGGTCTTAAAGAGCTTGAATGAGTAGATCACAGATGTTGAGTCATTAGATCACAGATGTCCACCATCGAGGTATCACCAGCAATTGGCATCTCATTTGACAATGAGTAGATCACAGATGTTGAGTCATTAGAAATTGAGGTGGACCAACTAGGGAGTGAGATCTGAACTCAAGCAGCAACCTATAGTGCATCACCTCCTAACAGTCAACCTCAACAAGCAATCTGTGAGAATAAGTTGATCCAAGCTCTAGAATACCAACATCAAATTGATCCTCAAGGCCCAACAAAGCTGCAACAAGCCTTACCAAGCCATCAGATCAGCACCATACAACAAAAGAGTCAACAGTTTGATCCCACCAAGTACACCAAGCCCATCCAATCAATGGAAGTTGTATCAAAGGCTAAAGAAGACAAGGCTTTTGATCCAACCCAAACTCATCAAGCCGATTCAAATCACAAAAGTCGAGTCGTTAGAAATCGAGGTGGACCAACTAGGAAGTGAGCTTCAAACTCAAGCAACGATGTATAGTACATCACCTCCAAAAAGTAATCCTCAACAAACAATCTGTAAGGATAAGTCGACCCAAGCCCTAGAAGACAAGCATCAAATCAATCCTCAAGGCCCAACAAAGGAGCATCAAGCCTTCCCAAGTCATTAGGTTAGCACCTTGCAGCAAAAGAGTCAACTATTTGATCCCACCAAGTACATTAGACCTATCCAGTCTATGAAGGTGTTATTAATAGCCAAGGAAGATGAGGCTTTTGATATGACAAAACTCGTCAAGCCGATCCAAAGGTTAGGAGAAGAACCCCCCAAAATGGTAATGCACATTATCACTGTGATGCAATAGAAAACTAAAGAAGATCAACCGTTCGATCTAACTCAATTCATCAAGCCCATAAAGCAGATAGACATCGACGAACTAGTTCAGAAAGAACATAATGTGCAATTTGACCAAGTAGACTTAGAACAATGTTCTATTGCCTCAATTCAAGTGATTCCCACAAACCGGAGGCAAGAAAATCTTAGTACATGTCTAGACCAAGGGCAAAGTTCTGCCCTATAATCTTAGCAAGCCACCTCTGAATTTGGTATAGGAGATCAACACGGTATGAAACAAGACATAGACATATGGCATGGTACATGGAAAGTGGAGCAAGACTTAAATTGGGTCGATCAAGACCTCATCACTGAATTAGAAGGTCATCATGATGCATGGAAAGAAAAGCTAGAATTGAAACAAGTTGACCTAGAGCCCATCTCAAATATAGACACAGAAGACTGGCATGACACAGGGCAAATAAACCAAGAGCCTCAAAAGGCAAGGAAAGAGAAGCCAAAATTGGGTTGACCAAGACCCTACCACTAGGAGAGAACTAGAATGTAGGAAACATCAAGAGTGGGTCAACCATGACCCTAATCGGCCTAACTTGGGGGTAACTGACAACTTGAGTCTAGAGATGCAACATGGAACCCATCATGCAGAATGGGATAGCCACGACCTGGATCAGTTTGATCTTAAGCCCATCTATGACTCAAATGTAGAAGAAATGACCAGGATGTCCTACAAGAAATTAAGCAAATCAAGCTTCTCTTAGGCTGCACTGATTCAGATCTTGTCATTAACCTGAACATCAAGGTAGAACTCTTCGATCACCAACAAGGTATGCCTCTCAAACCTCCTAGCCCACCATGGATGACACCCAAGTCCATCTTTCATCAAGGCCTGAGTCTTAGGCCTCAAGACTCCCTACAACTACCTGAGCAAGGTTGTCTGCTTCCTAACCCAACTACAGGTAATCTAGACATTGATGCACCATGGGCTAGTCTTAGGCGCACATTTGACTTTGGCCTAAGCCAAAAGCCTCACAATTTATAACAACAATTGATTCGTTGGATTCACCATGGGTTGGACTTCAGCCTGCATTTGTCCTTGGCTCAATCGAAGGGCCTCACAATTTTTCAGAACTACTTGATCCACCATTGGCTAATCTTCAGCCCATCTTAGGCATAGGCCCAAATCTAGGGCCACAAAACTTCTAGTTACATCAGAACTTTAAGAACAACTCCCTTGCTTCAAGCATGAAGCGGCCTGACCAAGGACCTGTTACTGACTTTGGCCCATGCCTGGAGCCTTCACATGTTTTGTAGGATGAAAACACTACCAGTCAAATAAAACATCAAGATCCAACTAGATCAACGTCACCTAATACATCAACACTCTCAATCAAACAAAATACTAAGTCATGCATGATCCCCTTTTCTAGTGGTTGTTTCTCATCTTTACTTTCATCCCTTTATGTGTATTGGTTAACAACTTTCATATTCAAATTATTTTTGCATTTCTTCACTGCTTTTCCTCACCCCCTATGCACTTAATTCAACTATGATCCCCTATTAGATATAATGAGTCAACTATTCCTCCAAGTACATTCATCTTCAACCTTAGAGACTCATTTTTGGATTTAAAGTGCACGAATTTCCTCAAACATCCCTCTTTGGGATTCTTTATCTTAATCTTTGATCCAAGTGGTTACCATCTTTCAAAAGGGGATAGATTTTCTTAACATCGTTTTTCAAAAAAAAAAAAAAACAAAAAAAAAATCAAATATTTTCTTAAAAACAAAAAAAAATAAAAAAAGTTTCATAATACAAAAAAATTCAAAATCCCAAAAAAATAAAAAATCCTCGAAATCAAAAACTTCAAAAATTCAAAAAAAAAAAAAGAGTTTTCATTTCCAAAAAAGAAGTTGGGACCCCTACACACCACAATCAATAGCTATTCTGAATTGTGGATCGGATTAGTTGATACTCACGGTGGTGTTCCACACCACATTTTTTGACTTCATGTATTTCATATACATTTTATGGGAGATCTACATAATCGATCATAAATGTCTAATTTTTGCATTTTATATGGTAAATAAATTGAAAAAAAAAGCATCAATATGTGAACAACATTTGCATTTTTTAAATAATTAAAAAATACTATTTTAAATATTAAAAATAAAAAAATAATATTTTATTGATAAAAATATTAAAAATTAATATTGAAATAATGAAAAATAGTTGAAAAGGAGAACCGTCGGACTTGTGCTAGAATTAATGTTAAAAATTATTATTTTATTGATAGAATATAAAAAATTTAAATTTTAAAAATTATTAAATTAATTAAATAAAATGAGAGATGATGTAGGCACAAATGGTCTAGACCAACCACAGGACTCACACGTGTTAGGCGGCACATGACAGGGCTGAGCCAATCAGCTAGCGCACACTACCCAACTCGGCGCCAGGCACGGAACCAATGGTATGGGGTCACTTGGCACTATTAGATGGCCACACCCCCGCGTACGGATTTAATCCTCACAATCCGAGCTTACCTACCTCAAAGCATGTTCAAGTATAAATAGGAGGCACCCCCCTCCAAGTAAAGGATCGAACACTCTAGCTCTCTAGTTTACTCTGGAGATTTCTTGCTGTGACCTTGTCCAGGTATTCACACCTCAGACCTCATCCACTTCGTACCTTCTTGCTAACTTAACCGTCGGAGTCCTCGCCTCGGGTCTTCACCCAAGGCCTTTGACGTTACCCTTCCTTGTAGAGCTAACCTTGGGATCCTTATCTACCTCGAATACCAGACGTCGCGGACCTCAAACCTCAGATCTTGGATCTCCCCCATTTTCGAACTCTACTCTTCGGTCATGCCAATCCTCAACTTCTACCACCTTATATCCTCTCGGGCTTAGAAGTGAATTGGCAATATTGATTTCGACCAATCCGGAAATCAACAAGAGTAATTAGACTAATGAAATAGGTGTATTATTCTAAAACTTTCCCACAAACTATCCACACCACGGTGTAGACAAAAAAAATAATATGAACAATAAATTGGGGGGTATAGTATGTCTAGATGGGAACGAACCGTCACACCACCATATCTAACCGTCCCCGTCCACCATATTTAACCCCACCTAATCTAACATACGAATACATTTGGTCTCCCCAAAATGCTGGGAATTTCGTACGGGGAGCTCTTCCTCTTGCTTGGAGCAACAGCTGCTCTAATTGGTGCTCTCTCTCTCTCTCATATGAACAGACGTTATAGATGTTAGGGAAATTCTTTCAGGAGTTTTCCATCTCCAGATTTTCATTGAATTTTTTGGATTCGGAATGTTATTCTGGATTGAGTTTTGAAATTTCTTTTTGATTTTTGTGGATTTTTTTAGTTTCCAGCGTTTTGTCATTCCAGTTAGGTCTTTGAGCCTCTGTTATATTTTTCCTTTTCTTCTGATAGATGATTTTGAAAGTCTTTTTTTTTTTTCGCGTTTTCGCCTAAATCGTTTTGGCCTTTTGGATTCTTACTCTTCCAACTTATTCTCTAAAGAAATAATTGGGTTTGGATGTTTCATTGATTTTAGGTCCAAAGGATCTCCCTGTTATCGCGAGAACTGCAGGGAGGTTAGCCGGCAGAGCAATTGGATATGTTCAATTGGCTCGTGGACAGTTCGAAAATGTTTTGCAGCAGTCTCAGGCTAGGCAGGTATTCTCTTGATTTTTTTTTTCTGTTACCGGGTTAAATTCTCAAACAAATGAGATTGCTTGTAAGTAGCAGCTATAATGCACCGCTGCACTGAGATTTGTAAACTTATAAGATTGATAAAATTAGTCCTGTTTCTTATAACTATTGAATCTTTCACTAATACTCTACCTAACAGGTACTTTTTTTTTCTCTAAATCTTGTCTTATATCCGCCATTATTTCTAAATTTCAGTTAGAAGAATTTGATTCTATATTATGTTCTATTTAAATGTAGGTCCACAAAGAACTGCAAGACACAATTGCTCAACTTGAAGCAATTCGTTATGAAATACGGAGCATATCCATCATGAATTCTGGTCCATTGACTCGTAGGCTGATGGATAATACGGAGATTTCACCTGCTAGTAATGATGGTATTATAAATAACTTTGTATGAATTTTTATTCTTCCATGCCAAAGTTTTCCCCATTGTCTCTTCCTCCTTATGCAGTATTTTCTCAAATATTTTCTTTTGTGAGAGCCTAAATTGGCCATATGCATTTCTTTGGTGCTAGGCAATATTGTGCCTGAGAAGATTGATGGAGAAAATAAGTCAATAAATGCCATCAGAAAGGTTCTTCTTGTCAAGCTTATTTTTATTCAATATGAATTTATGGAAATCCATTTTTGGAAGTATCTTAATCTGTTTAAACTTCTTTCACATCTTTCACCAGGATTCTTCTCCAACAACTTCAGGTTCGGCTGATTTGCAGAGTCAAGCAACTGCTTATGCAAGATTGGCTGAGTCTGCTGCTATTCAAACTGGTTCCTTAAAGATTGGAGATGTAGAGAAGCTTAACGGTGAAGATGATCTTTTCACTGTTCTTCCTGTCTCTGCTGAAAGCACGGGATTGCTACCTAAGCATAAGGGTAATAAACTGTCTAACATGTTTGCTTATCAAGTATATTAATCTACCCATATTCAACTTATTTGACACTTCGATTGCACTGTCTTAACATGGTCTTTGCAATGCCAACATAGTGGAAAAGGATGTATTGTATAAACCACTTTAGTCATGAGCCTTGGTTGTTCTTCAGTTTACAACTGATGAAAGAAGTTTGTGCTTCACTTTTCAGGCCTCATTGATAAAGAACTGATTCAAGTCTAAAGATATAACATTCATATGTAATATGTCAACATTATAGTTGTCACAGCATATAAGAAATCCTAGGTGTTAGTGGAAGGTCTAGATGTCACATACATGATAGAATTTAGAAAAAAAAAAACTAAGTTTTACATCAACTCCCTAGTTTTATATGTTAATGAGCATGCAAATCAAAAATAGAAATGCTCTTTACTAAATATCACTTTCACATCAAAACATAATAACTCATCATTTCTATAAGACAATAGCATTTTAAACCAAAATTCAAACTATCAATACACCTGATACACCGGAAGATGTGTACCAGGTTTTTCAATCACACACCTCCCATTTTTTTAGTTTTTCTTTCAAAAATAGGTCAGGGGTTGGTCATAGGACTGCCTACCCCCTGAAACTGATCAAAACCCCAAATCCCTTTTATTTCAAGTATCGGGGGCCTGCTGATCGAGCATATCATATTGAAATTTTGAACCTTGTTTTAAACAATAAAAACAAGACATGAGTAATACATTCAATATATGGTAGGATGTAAAGCGTGCTGATAAGATGTGCTTATAATAATATTATTATAATAAGGTTTGTGCCTTATATTTTTGTTGCCTAGGAAGGCATCTAGTCATCTAGATGGACACCTTTTCAATATAACTCATGACTTTCAGGCTAGGTGACACCATGACAACTGTGATCAATATTAATAAAACGTCAATTCTGATATATGTCAACTTCAAGCATGAAACATATTTAACTTACAAAAATAGCTAGTATAACACTTGTAAGTGGTTCTAAGAGGGTAGTCTAAGTTACAAAGATGAAAGTGGTGAACTGGAATATGAGAGGATTGGAGAGTGACAGAAAGAGAAGACTAACAAAAAGTTCATTGAAACTAGTTAAACCAGATTTAGTGATGCTTTAAGAGTAGAAGCAAGATGGACAAGGACTATATGGAGAGGTGAGAACCTAAAATGATCTTTTGCACTTTCATGGGGGGCTTCAGGTGGAATAATAACTGTGGAACTCAACAATATACGAGTGTGAAGAGAAGCTAATAGGATCTTTTGCACTTTCATGGGGGCTTCAGGTGGAATAATAACCATGTAGAACTCAATAAAAGTGTGAAGAGAAGCTAATAGGCAGATAATCAGTTTCAGTCAAGTTGAGGAACATAGAAGATGGATATTTAAATGGATTTACTCCATTGTTTATGGACCTAACAGATACAGGGAAAGGGAGGAGTTCTAGGAGGAATTATATGCGTTCAGAGGTTTGTGGCAAGGTCCATGGTGCATAGGCAGGTACTTCAGTGTAATAAGATTTTCTAGTAAAAGAAATAACCCAAACCAATGCATCACCACTAGTATGAGAAAATTCATTTTCTTTATCAATACTTGTGAGCTGAAAGATATTCAGTTGAGGGGGGCAGACTACACCTGGTCCAATTTTCAAGCAAATACAACTAGGGGCGCTCACGGTTCAGTTTTTTTTTTATTATCCGAACCGATGCAACCAGTTAACCGGCCGACCGGTTAAACACGGTTCGGTTTTTTGTTTTTTTTAATACATTCAAAATTAAAATAAAAAGGGGGTGATTTGCCAGTGCCGGAATTACCTAAAAGAGCTGCAGTGAGAGGTGGCGATTTGCTAGTGCCTGAATGGTTGCTGACTTCCCAATTGGTGGTTGCTGACTTGCTGTCGGCCTGAACTGTTGGTGGTGATTGAGAGTGAGAGAAATGAGAGAGATGTGTGACTGACTGACTGTCACTAAGTTAGAGTCTTAGAGAGAGTGACTGAAGTGAGAGAGATGAGTGATTGAGACCAAGAGAGAAGAGACTGAATGAGTCTAAGTGAGTGTCGAGTGAGAGAGAGAGACTGAGAGATGAGAGATTGAGAGCCACGGTCTGAGAGAGAGTGAACAGAAGTACAGAACTGAGACTCTGAGAGAGTTAGAGAGATGACTGATGAGAGGTTGAGAGCCGATGAACAGAACTGAGAGAGATTAGAGTGAGAGACACCGTTGGTTGGAGGCCGTCGCCCGTCAGTAGGTCTGACCTGTTGGGGAAGAAGAAGATAGAAAATTTGAAAATGACTAAGTCTGAGAGAGAGAACAGAGAGTGAGAGACACTGAGATAGTTGGCCGGGCATCGGTGACTTAGTCGTCGGAGGCTCGGAGCCTGGAGATCGTCGGACGTCGGTGACTCGGTCGGAGGGCGGAGGCCGTCAGTCTGTTGGGGAAGAAGAGAACTGAGAGTCTGAGAGAGCGAGAGAGGGAAAGAAAGGGGAAAGGCGGAGGAGGCCAATTATTAGGTTAAAATTGAATCTTTATTCAATTTTAAAAATATAATATATAAATTATATACATTATATAATATATATTATTAGTATATATCGGTCAGTTCGGTTAACTGTCGGTTTTTTTAAGAGGTTAACCGAAACCGAACCGAATTTAGCGGTTTTTTAATAATATCTGATAAAATTCAGATATAGTGTCCATATGATTTCAGATAAGGAGAAGAAGAAGAAGGAGGAGAAGAAAAATAGTTCCGGTCGAATTAGAGAGAAAAAACATATCTTCTCTAGTATGCCATTCTTTATTTACACTTTTCTAAATAAATAAGATTTACTATTATGCCCTTACTTAAGTGAGAGCCACATCAGCTAAACAATTAACATGTAACTTAATATAAAAGGTCTATACTACCCTTCTACAGTCGATTCTAACACTCCCCATGAAGCTGTGAGTATATGTCATATAGTCCTAGCTTGTTACATATGTAGTCCACTCTTCTTCGATTCAACCCTTTGGTAAACAGATTTGCCCATTGATTTCCTGTGTTCACATATGTTGTACCTATCATTCCATTAAGCGCCTTCTCACGTACAAAGTGACAATCAACTTCTATATGCTTCGTCCTTTCATGAAACACTGGATTAGAAGAGATATGAATTGCAGCTTGATTATCACAATATAGCTTCATAGGAGTGTCAATCGAGTATCTCATCTCCTCTAGGAGATGCTTCAACCACACTAGTTCACATGTTGTGTGTGCCATGGCTCTATATTCAGCCTCTGCACTATTTCTTGCTACCATTGTCTACTTCTTACTTTTCCATGTCACTAAGTTCCCACCAAGAAAAGTGCAATACCATGTAATGGACCTTCTGTCAGATAAGGAACTGGCCCAATCAGCATCCGTATATCCCTCTATCTCAAGGCTTCCTCCACTCTTATATAACAAACCACGACCTGGAGCTCCCTTCAAATACCGCACAATCCTTAGGACTGCCTCCCAATGTGGAATTCGAGGATTCTGCATAAACTGACTCACTACACTGATTGCAAATGAGATATCAGGTCGAGTGATGGTTAGGTAATTTAGCTTACCCACCAACCTTTTGTACCTTCTTGGATCCTCAAACTCCTCACCAACATCACTAAACTTAACATTCGGTCCCGTGGGTGTTTCAGCTGGTCTTGCACGTAACAACCCTGTTTCTTCCAGCAGATCAAGAACATATTTCCTCTGGCATAGATTAATACCATTCTTGGACCTCGCTACCTCTATCCCTAGGAAGTATCTTAATTTGCCAAGATCCTTTGTCTGGAAGTGATCATGCAAGTAAGTCTTCAACCTATCAATCCCTAGTCTGTCATTGCTTGTGATAACAATATCATCTACATATACCACCAATAGGATCTTCCCAGCATTGGATTCATAGCTAAATACGGAATGGTCAACCTGACACTGTTTCATTCCAAACTTCTCCACCACTTCACTAAATCTCTGAAACCATGCACGGGGAGATTGTTTAAGTCCATAAATAGCCATCTTAAGTCTACATACCTTGTCACCCTCCTCCTGAGCAACAAACCCTGGTGGTTGCTCCATGTACACTTCCTTAAGGAGATCACCATGTAAAAAAGCATTCTTGATGTCAGGGCCGAACGGACCCAATTTTGGCAACTGGAGAGGTGTCTATGTAATCGGTACCATATAGCTGTGAATAACCTTTGGCAACTAACCGAGCTTTCAACCGTTCAACACTCCCATCAGGTAAGTATTTAACCGTGTACACCCACTTACAGCCCACAACATGCTTACTAGATGGAAGAGTGGTGAGGTCCCACGTATGAGTATGAATCAGGGCCGAGAGTTCTTCTTCCATTGCTTGGCGCCACCCTGAAGAAGTGAGAGTTTCTTGGACATCCTTGGGAATAGAGACAAAGGATAACATAGAAACAAACTGGCGATGGGAAGCCGAAAGGTAGATACAGAAACATACTTGGAAATGGGGTGAAGAGTGCAACTGCATTTACCTTTCTGCAAATCAATAGGGAAACCAAGGTCAGAAACGGGGGGTGTGGCTGGGGTGGTAATAACTGCCGGATCTGTCGACGGTGACAAAGCTGGAGGAGGAGCTGATGCCTGGCGATGTGTATACACTTGTCGGATAGGTGTTAGTTCAGCAGGTAGCTGCACTGGAGGCAAAGACTTGGTCACAATTGGAACAAGGGGAACATGGTCTTTAACTGGAATTGGAAGAGGAGGTGATAGCAACGGAAGAGAAGAAACATCCGACCCAGAGAAGAAAGGAACAAACTCAAAGAATGTAACATCAGGACACACAAAAGAACACCAAGAACTAGGATTATAACACTTATATCCTTTTTGAGTCCTGGAATAGCTAAGGAAGATACACTTAGTGGATCTAGCATCTAACTTGTCCATTCCAGGCCTAGATGTCCGAATGGACTAAAGTAAAATGACTCAATGTATGACTATCAACTCTAGGACGAAAGGGAACACGATGTTTCCCAAACTGACACGACTCACAATTCAAAGTAGAAAGATGACTTAACGATGGAACAAGTAACTGAAGAGCTCTAAGAGACAGATGACCAAGTCTACAGTGCCACTGATGAGAAGAAAGAGATGTCTGAAGGGTTGTTGTCGAAGCACCTCCATCAAGATAATACAATCCACCAGCTTCATGCTCTCCACCAATCTTCATCCCCGTCTTGAGATCCTGAAACACACAAGAGGAAGGGTAAAAAGTTATAAAGCAATTAAGAGACTTAGTCAATTCACTAATAGACGTTAGGTTAAAGGGAAACTTGGGAACATATAAAACTGAGGATAGGGATAATGAATCTGTGTCAACATTACCAACACCACATATGGCCAATGTAGAGCCATTGGCAAGAGTAACAAATTGTGATGTGGACGGAGAAATGGATGAAAACACACCTGGAATCCCAGTCATATGATCGGGAGCTTCAGAACCTATAATCCAACGGGAAGGTGTGGATGCCAGACAAGTCGTACCTGAGTGTGCAAGGGTAGCCGTGTTCTGCTGAGATGTACCATGAATGAACCGCTCATACTCATCCCGTGAAACACTCAACATCTCCTTTTTGAAGGCATCTGTAAATGTAGAGGGTATCTGATCAGTATGCTGAGATTCTTGTCTCGAACCACCACCATTTACGGTTGCATGATTTGCCCCCAGGTTGAAGGTGGGCCATGTAGATCATAGTCGAAGTTGATAGTATGTCCCTCCATACCACAATGTATACACCTCCTCTGACTATTACCACATCCTCTACCACAGGCTTTCCCTGAGTCTCGACCTCCAACACGACCACCACCACGACTATACATTCCACTACCACCACAACCATACATGGGTCCTCCACCACTACCATGGCCATGTTGACCTCCTCTACCACCATGACCTCCCCCTCTCGTAACTACAAATGCTATCTGATATAGTGGAATTCTTTGTAGGTCCAACTGAGATCCTCCAAAGACGAGCAAACACTTCCTCAAGAGAGGGAAGAGCAGATCCACCTAGTATTTGTGCCCTTACCGATTCATATTCAGACTTCAGCCCTACTAAAAATCTGGTCACATCCAATTGCTCTCTCTGTTGTTGCTGAATTTTGACATTAGGTGTAAGAGGGTGACACACATTCAACTTATTTTGCAGATTTTTCATACTTGCATAATAGTCCTCAAGACTGTGATTCCCCTGTTGCAAATTGAAATACCCTTGGTACAGTTGGTAAACCCTAATAGTGTTATCTTGTCCAGAATAAAGCTTCCTTGCATGATCCCAGACCTCTTTGGCTGTATCTAAAAACATGAAGTTTACACTGATTTTGTATTCCATGCTGTTCCATGGCCATGTCATAATTTGAGCATCCTCTTGCTCCCACTCATCATATCCTGGAGAATCAATTGGGGGTTTATCTCCCCTCACATTTTTCACTTTCTTTTTGGCTTTCAAAAAAACTTCAACAGATTTAGCCCAAGGCACATAATTCTCACCATTCAGTTTTATAGAGGTCATCTGCACATTCAAATAATCAAAAGGGACCATCACACTCGATTTGCATTCACTGCTGTCTCCCATTACTGCACAAGGAAAAAGGGAGAAATTCTACCACTAGGTTGTCACTCTACTGCACTAATTAGTCACCACACTACACACTAACAACTGAATACTACTAGGGTTCCTAGTGTCATAGGTTTCAGTAACAACACTCACAACTCTTCACCACTGTTAGCAATATTCAATTCTGCAACATATCAAAAAAAATTTCTGCTACACAACACAATTTGATCCAGAGATCATGTGCCTTCCGAGTAGAGGGTACCAAATCTGCACTATCACTGTTATGGACGCCTTCCTCGGGAAGACGTACCATCGCCGCCGACAGCAACAGGCACCTGACCCACCGCCAGCAGCAGCAATGATTCAGTGATACTCATCCTACCCAGTTCGGCAATAGCAGCCTTATCTAGATTAGATTAACTCATTTGCTTGTTCTTATCTTATTGTTCTTATCTCTTATCTTATCTTGTTAGTAGCTTATCAGATTAGGATTAGCTTATCTTATCCTTAGCAAGACAGCACTGGAAGTCTCCCTATTTAGTAAGGAGACTCCCTTGATTAGGACTCTTGTAATCTCCTATTTAAGGAGACCCCATTATTGAATGAGATATCGAATATTCAGTTTAAGGAGTGAGTTAGGAGAGTTGGTGATCTCTTGAACAAATCACCAGAGGTGCCAAGATAGGTTCAGCAGGAAGGAACAAGGGAAAACATGAGGTTTTTCCCCGTGGACTGACCCGTGACGAGATCCTATTCCCGGGCCCTCAACAACTTGGTATCAGAGCAAGGCGTCATGGGTGATCTGGAGCAGCTACCATCCAGGGTCCACGACCTCGAGCACCAACTCGTGGAGACCAGCTCCGAAGTTCGTGAGATCAAAGAAGTGAGGGAGCTACAACGCCTGATGGAGCTATTCCTTTCTAGGGAAGGGAACTCTGAAGGAGGGACAGCCGCCAATGGCCGCCGACCAGATCTGCCAGAGTCTTCCGGCGAGCAGTAGTCCGTTAGCCAAAGAACTGCAGTCATCCCCAAGTACAACAGGATGGAATTCCTGTCGTACAACGGCAACGGAGACCCCTTAGGCTGGCTGTATCACTGCGAGCAATTTTTTCGGAATCAACGGACAGATGACCGGGATAAGGTAAGTCTAGCCGCCTTTCACTTAACAGAGGAAGCACAACTTTGGTTTTATCGGTTAGAGCAAGAAGAACCCGGGCTCAGTTGGCCCCAGTTTAAGTCCTATTGCCTTCTTAGGTTTGGACCCCCACTGACCAGCAACCCACTGGGTGAGCTTATTAACCTTAAACAAACCGACACAGTGGCTGAATATCAGCGACAGTTCCAAACCCTCCTCGCGAGGGCATCCTCCGTGCGACCCGACCAGCAAGTGGATATGTTCACAACAGGGCTATCAGAACCCCTGCAGGTGAATGTCGAGATGCAGAATCCCCCAAATTTGGTCACAGTCATGAACTTAGCCTGGGCGTTCGAGCGCAAACTGCAGCTCAGCCGCGGAATTTTTAATATGGGTCGGCCACCGAACTCATGGGTACCCCCAAGATCAGCAGCAACGACCCCCCCTTCTGCTACCAGCCGAGAACTGAAATCTCCCACCACCACCGCCTCTAGACCAATGACAAGTACAGGTAGCAACATGGCCGCTCCACCCATTAAGTGTCTGACCAGGGCAGAAATGGCAGAACGTCGAGCAAGAGGCCAATGTTTCAACTGTGATGACCTCTACTCGGCAGGACATAGATGCAAGAGGCTTTTTTGCCTCCTCATCGATGAACAAGAGGAGGAGGAAGAAGAACCAGTCACATTCGAGCCAGAGATCTCTCTCCATGCGATCACCGGCATTAAAACTTCTCAGACCATGCAGTTACAGGCACAGATAGCAGGCCAACCGGTGTGCATTCTTGCCGATTCAGGGAGTACACACAACTTCATAAGTGAACATGCCGCCCTTCAGTTAAAGCTGCCAATGGAGCTTCGACCACGATTACAAGTAGCCATCACAAATGGTGAGAGAGTTCACAGTTCAGGAATTTGTAAAGACGTGCCGGTACAGGTCAATTCTGAACTGCTTCTTGCTGATTTATTTGTACTTTCATTGGATGGGTTCGATATTGTTCTAGGGGTCAAGTGGTTAATTACCCTAGGGCCGATTTTGTGGGACTTCAGCGCACTCACCATGACCTTCCACCTAAATGGGAAGCAAGTTTCATGGCACGGTTGCAGGGTTAAAGAAAGGACACCACAGGTCCATGCACTTCAGACAGAACCAACAGCCATGGAAAAACTTCTCGCCGAGTTTTCAGATCTGTTCTAGGAACCCAAGGGCCTCCCCCTTTCCCAACCTTGCGACCATCGTATTCCTTTGGTGGCGGGTTCAGCACCAGTCGTTGTCCGGCCTTATCGCTACACCTACTTACAGAAGGACGAGATAGAGAAACAATGTACAGAGATGCTAAACCAAGGAATCATACGCAAAAGTCACTCCCCCTTCTCTTCGCCGGTTCTGTTGGTGGCGAAGCAGGATGGAACGTGGAGGTTCTGTGTTGACTATAGAGAACTCAATGACTGGACGATCAAAGATAAGTTCCCTATTCCTGTTGTGGACGAACTGCTGGACGAGTTGCATGGTGCCCAATATTTTTCTAAGTTGGACCTCAGGTCCAGATACTTCCAAGTTCGCATGGCTCTGACGTAAAGAAGACTGCTTTTCGCACCCACCATGACCACTTCGAATTTTTAGTCATGTCATTCGGACTCTCCAACGCCCCATCGACATTTCAGTCACTAATGAACGAGGTATTCCAGCCCCATCTGCGCAAATTTGTTTTAGTTTTCTTTGATGATATCTTCGTTTACAGCAATTCATGGGTAGAGCATGTCCACCATCTGAGGACCGTTTTCGAGCTCCTACGCCAACACAAATTATTCCTGAAACTGTCCAAGTGCTCCTTCGGGGAGCGACAGGTTCTTTATCTCGGCCACGTCATCCATGGGCAGGGTGTGACAGTTGATAGTTCCAAGATTCAGGCTATAAAAGAATGGCCCAAACCTCAATCAGCCAAGGCCTTACGCGGGTTCCTCGGTTTAACGGGTTACTACCGCAAATTTGTACAAAACTATGGAGTGTTGGCAGTCTTGTTAACCAACCTGTTGAAGAAAAACTCCTTCCGGTGGGACGACGCAGCAGATGAAGCTTTCCTAACACTGAGAAATGCCTTGTCTTCCACCCCTGTCTTGCAATTAGCTAATTTCGCCCTCGAATTTACAGTCGAGTGCGATGCTTTCTGAGTGGGTATCAGGGTCGTACTACAGTAGCAAGGGCACCCGATTGCTTTCTTCAGCCGCAGACTAGCCGACCAACACCTGAAGCTTCAAGCCTATGAGCGCGAACTAATTGGCCTAGCCCGAGCCGTCCAGCACTGGAGGCCATATTTGTGGGGGTGGTCGTTTGTCGTCAAAACTGATCATTACAGCCTCAAATACCTGTTAGAGCAGCGTCTCACCACTTCCCCTCAGCTGCATTGGGTTAGCAAACTGCTTAGGTTTGACTTCCAGGTGGAATATAAGGCGGGATCCTCAAATCGTGCGGCTGATGCCTTGTCTAGGCGAGATGAAGACGTGATGGTTCTGTGTAGCATTTCCCAACCTCAGATCTCTCTGTTTGACGACATTAAAAAGGCAGCACCACAGTCCCCGGAATGGTCGCTCTTGCTACAGAAGATCCAGTCCGGCACCGCCGACCCCAATTGGTCACTTCAAGACGGGTTGGTACTGTATAAGGGACGAGTCCATCTTCCACCAGACTGCCCGTTGATCCCCACCTTCATCACCAGCATCCATAACTCCACCCACGAGGGCATTCAAAAAATACTACACCGCGTCCGGACTGATTTCCATTGGCGAGGTATGAAGACTTCTATTCGAGATTTTGTCCAGAATTGCTCCACATGCCAACAACACAAATGGGAAAACCTACACCCGACAGGCCTCCTTCAGCCCCTCTCCATCACGACACAGATCTGGGCCAACGTCTCCATGGACTTCATTGAGGGACTACCCAAGGTAGGTGACAAATCAATTCTCTTCGTGGTAGTCGACCTCTTCTCTAAATACGCTCACTTCATTCCTCTATCACACCCGTACAGTGCCACTTCGGTTGCTCTCGCCTTCTTTACACATGTCTTTCGCTTACATGGGATACCAGAATCCATAGTCAGCGATAGAGACCCGGTTTTCACTAGTGCCTTCTAGAAAGAGTTATTCCGGCTACAAGGCACCACCTTGGCCTACTCATCAGCTTACCAGCCACAAACCGACGGTCAGACGGAAGTGGTTAACCGCACAATCGAGATGTATCTCCGCTGTTTTGTAGGCGATCAACCACGACGGTGGGTGGATTGGCTCCCTTGGGCCGAGTACTGCTACAACACCGCTTACCATTCTTCTCTCAGCATGACTCCCTTTCGCGTCATTTATGGAAGGGATCCTCCCCGCTTGCTGTCCTACGAGCCGGGTTCTACTCGTTTGGAAGCAATTGATCACTCCTTAAAAGAGCGCGACGCCCTCCTAGCCGACGTCAGCCTTCGCTTACAACAGGCCCAGCTCCGCATGAAGCTCCACTATGACAAGCACCACCGGGAACTGTCATTCGACCCAGGACAATTTGTTTTGTTGAAGCTTCAGCCCTACCGGCAACGTTCCTTGCGCCACAAGGCTGCATCGAAGCTGGCCCCTAAGTTCTATGGGCCCTACAAGGTTCTGAGACGGATTGGCAGTGTGGTCTACCAGCTGGAATTGCTTGAGACCAGCCGGATTCATGATGTCTTCCACATCTCCTTGCTGAAGCCATTTATGGGTGTTCCCCCGGACCAAGTTCCCTCCCTGCCACCCTTGAAAGATGGGAAGCTGGTCCCCCAACCTAAAGCTGTCACTCGCTCCCGTTTCAATCGTGAAGCCCTTGAAGTCTTGGTGGAATAGTGTAATTTACCATCAACAGAAGCCACATGGATCCCCTTGGCAGAGTTCCAAGCCACATATCCAGAGTTCGAGCTTGAGGACAAGCTCGTAGTCCAGGAGGGGAGTAATGTTATGGACGCCTTCCTCGGGAAGACGTATCATTGCCGCTGACAGCAACAGGCACCTGACCCACCAGCAGCAGCAATGATTCAGTGATACTCATCCTACCCAGTTCGACAACAACAACCTTATCTAGATTAGATTAGCTCATTTGCTTGTTCTTATCTCTTATCTTATCTTGTTAGTAGCTTATCAGATTAGGATTAGCTTATCTTATCCTTAGCAAGACAGCACTGGAAGTCTCCCTATTCAGCAAGGAGACTCCCTTGATTAGGACTCTTATAATCTCCTATTTAAGGAGACCCCATTATTGAATGAGATATCGAATATTCAGTTTAAGGAGTGAGTTAGGAGAGTTGGTGATCTCTTGAACAAATCACCAGAGGCGCCAAGATAGGTTCATCAAGAGCAGGAAGGAACAAGGGAAAACATGAGGTTTTTCCCGTGGACCGACCCGTGACGAGATCCTATTCCCGGGCCCTCAACAATCACCATCATGAAACCAGCCCTCTTCGAACTGCCGAGTAGAGGGTTTTCTACCAACTACACAAAACCACAACAACAGCACTCATTGGAGGCATGAAAACTCCCAGAAGGAGAAAATGACCAGTCCTTTTTTTTTTTCTTTCTGAGAAACTCCTAGCTATCAGTGAGAATTCTGCAAAACCCTAGGAGAGGATGCACAGAATAGAGAAAAAAAGGAGGAGACTGATCTGAACTGATTATCGTGGCTCTGATACCATGATAAAATTCAGATATATTGACTGTATGATTTCAGATAAGAAGAAGGAGAAGAAGAAGGAGAAGAAGGAGGAGAGGAAGAATAGTTCCAGTCGAACTAGAGAGAAAAAGCATATCTTCTCTAGTCGGCCAGTTTTTATTTATACTTTTCTAAATAAACAAGAATTACTATTATGCCCTCACTTAAGTGTGAGCCACATCAGCTAAACAATTAACATGTAACTTAACATAAAAGGTCTATACTACCCTTCTACAGCCGATTCTAACAATATCATACCGAAACCGAACCGACCGGTTTGATTAACCATTTTTCAGTTCGGTTTCGGTCGGTTTGGTTTTTCGGTTCTTTTTGTTCACCCCTAAATACAACATGTTCAAAGTTAGACAGATTTTTGTTCTCCTTAGATTGGAAATCCCATGGGTGTAATCTCATCAGTGAATTATTGGCTAGAACTACCTCAGACCCCTGCCCTATTCTTCTTAATCAGTATTCTCCCTGTAGAGGTCCTATCACATTTAAGTTTGAGAACATGTGGCTCACTCACTCCACCTTCCTAAGTTGTGCTAAAGAGTGGTGAGGATTGAAAAAAAATATCAAAGTTTGTAACAAGTAGATTTTTGGGGCTGTGGAGGAAAGAAAAAATGCAATCAATTCTCAGATTTGTGTCATGGACAGGAGGGAGGAGAGACAAGGATTGGAGAAGGAGAGGAAAGAAAGCTGGGAGATGAAGCAAGAGTTAAGACTTGATCCTTAAAAGGGACAAGATAAAATGGGGGCAAAAAGGAGACTAGAGGCATATCATTCTCGGATCAATTGCTTCCATTTGAACATCTTTCTTGTAGTTTTCTCTTTCGGTGGTTCTTGAGTCATTTTTTTAGTGCTTAGGAACTTAAGCTTTGTGCATTATATGGAATGGCTATAGCATTCTCGGATAACATGCAGTGAGTGGCATTGCTTCAGCCTTGTGCATTCAACTGATACTTACTGGTTATGGATTAAACACTGCAAAAGGAGACTAGAGGCATATCTTTTCTTTTTGGGTGAGACCCAAATTGTACAACAAAATAAAGGAAGACATAATTGAAAGCTATTGTTGAACCCAGCAACTTCATCAACATTGTTAATATGTGCTGGAGGATGTCACAAATGATGAGGCACAGAGCTGCTAACTAGTGAGTGCTAGCATAGCGGAAAACTGGGGCCATAAATTGTCAACCATTTGGTTGATCTCATCTACCCACTTTGTATTGACATGAATGAAAGTCCAATTCAATGGTTAAGCTATCTTGTGAATCAATCCATCACTAGAGAGAGAAATCCAAGCTAAGCAGGTTATTATTATTATTATTATTATTATTATTATTATTATTATTATTATTATTATTATATTTTTTTTTTCAGTAGAGAAGTACCAAAGATGAGCTGGTATCCAAGACCGTGGTGAATCCCCCAACCGTTTGGTTCACATCTTGGAGGCCATTTCTGGCTTATTCTTGCCAAGATTGGGCAGGAATGGGCCAAGATAGTGTTTGGTATGAATATCTATTCGGTTTTTATCCAGAAAGGGACAATAATTTTAATGAACTGGTTCTGTTATTGATAAAAAAAAAGGACAAGAATTTAAGCCCATTTCTTGCCTAAGTGTGGCATGCCCAAAAGTCCTGCTGCACTTGGCCAAGAGCTGACTTCATTCTTTGAAGAAATGTGGTGACATGTCCTTCGTATTTGGGAATGCCTATTTAGGCTAATAAAGAGAAACATTGGATGATAAATAGACCTCCATCTCCATGTGGGATCCACCAATTATGTTCAAATTTCTAATGTATGTTCAAATTTGAAAGAAATGTGGTGAGTTTGGTGGCATGTCCCATGTATGTGGAGCCCACCAATTATGTTTCTCAAATATCCTTTATTTCTAATATAAATTATTTCTCTCATTAAATCGAACCAAAGAACATTCTTTATTTCGTTTAAACTGTTTTCTTCCGTCCTATTTCTGCGTAGAATCAAAATTCTGTTTCCAGCAAGAAATGACAGGGCATGTTAGAACTTGCAATGAACCAAACAGGCCCCAAGTGGTCACCTTTGGATCCTGATTTCTTGAGAAGCATGTCGCTTCCATATCAGAATCCAATAATGAAAACCCACCACTTATGAAACAAAAATAAAAAGTTCATTGTATTCTAGGTCTGGAATAGCCACAAACTACTATACCAGTTATGTCTACAAAATAACAGTATATCCAACCACATATGTTTGCCATGTATTGAAGGTCCTGTAGACAAGTCTGACAAACTTATGGAGGAAAGAGGAACATCTTGGTTTGCATAGAACAACAATAATTAATGATCCAAAAACTGCTCAATGTCTTAATAAAAAAAGGCCATTACCCAATATTGGTCCCAGCTAGCTGGGGTCTTGGGAGTGGTAGACTGGGTATGGTCCTGACATTTGGCATTTTTTTCCACACAAAGTGGCCGCCCTCAGATTCAAACCATGTTCTCACACTTGCCAGCCTGAGATTTTACTATTACACCAATTAATGGTCCCTTGCTCAACTGTCTTAACCAATGCTAATTTAAAAGATAGTGAGAAAATACAACTCATGGATACTTTGTGCCAGTGAAAGATGTTCTTGTGTAGAACTATGATGAAATTCTAGGTTTAAATTCTGAGGTTACACACCTTTACATATATCTCCACGGGTAATGCCAATAGAGCAAAGGACATTTCTCTAAGGTTAAGAAGCATGTCAACATTGAAATGAAAAGTTCCTGTTTCTCAGGTTCATCAAACTGATTCAACATGCAACTTGGTTGACAAATATAGTTCTAATAAAGGTTTTAAGTAGTCCTCCTTATGCATGCACCTCTACTTACAATTTCCACTGGTATCTTGAAAGAATTAACTAGATAATGCACTAGCCTTTACTTTGTGTGCGAACAACTGCACGTTTCCTGTTGAAAAAAATGTTTAAATAACTAAAAAGTGGATATCATGGCAGATGATGTAAAAGGATCAGATATCTTCTTGGAGGCAATATTGGAAGCAGAAGTGGCAAACAAAGCCAAGCACTTTTTTTCCCAACCTCAAAATCAAATACAATGTGAATAAAAGGGTAAAATCTTTTCTATTTTCTCACTCCTTGTATGTTAAGCATTTTTAAAAAGTAAATCGATTCTTGTTTGGAAGAAAATGTCTTTTTTGTTTTGAAAGAAAAGAGAAAAATGAGAAAGTATTTGACAATTATTTATTTGCTAGATACTTGTCAAAAAACATATTTATTTGCTAGAATTTTAGTAACAAAGAAGTCAAGGACAAATTGAAGTAGAACCAGAACCAGAACCATATGGACTATTCACCATTAGCAACAAAAGAAATATAGATTAAAGCATTGCCTATGATAAAAGTATCACCTGCTTATATGAGAAGATCGAAATACAATAGCTTTCTAAGAAGAACTAAGCTCAAGTCCCCTAAATGGGTTGTACAGTTGCACTTCTGACATAGATCAGGGAAAATTTGTAACCTCTGTTATTAAATCAGACTTCTCTTATTGACCCTTTTGTCCATTTATATAATTTATGTCTTTAAATCTGCCTGCCTCTCTTGTTTCTATATAGCTCTTAATGAAACAGACCTTCCAGGAACAACATAGAAGCATTCAACTTAATGACATTAACCTAATAAAGATAAGATGCCAATTAAAATCCTAAATATTAAACCCTAGCACTTTTTTTTTTGAAAAAGGTAATGTAAATTTTATTTATGATGAAGATAATCATACAAGAAAGGGGGAAAGACCAAGAATCATTCACCCCCTAAGGGTCTGATCATATATCCCACAGATCGACAGAATTAAGCATCACAAACAAGTTCTGATTACAAAACACAGGGATGGTAGAAAGCCAAGAGGCAAGTCTGGCTACAATACACTGGATCAGCACCTCCGGCTCTCTCTTCTCTTTTTTTAAGATTCTGTCATTTCTCTCAGACCATATAGTGCTGATAACTACAGTTGGAATGGCATTCCAAATGTATTTTCCTTTATTTGATAAGCCTGGCAGGTACCAGCACTGAAACAAATTCTTCACTGTACCCGGCATTACCCAACTAATACCAACAACATTAAGGAAGTGAGAACAAATTCTTCGAGCAATCGTGCAATGCATACAGAGGTGGTCAATGGATTCCTCTTCAAGACACAGATTCCATAGCTAAGATTATCTAAACTAAGACCCCCTTTTAAAATTCATACTTTCAGCAAAAGATCTAACAGTGAACTTTCTATCAGCAGTCCAAATCCAGATCCACTTGTTAGTTGAAAGGGGCTGAAAGGAAAATGCATTAAGGCAGCTCAACAGATTTACAATATCCTCCACTTCCTAGTCATGGAAATCTCTTTTGAATTTAGGCTTCCACACCACTTCACCCTGGATTAACTCGAAGGAGTCAGCCACCATTGCCTCTTTGTCCGCAGCTATTGAGAATGGCCGAGGAAATTTCTCTTTTAAAGATGCCTTATCAAGCCATCCAAAAGCGAATTCTTTCCCCATCTCCTAACTTGAAGCCCACTCCTTTTAGGACATTAGGAGGAGTTTTCATTATAGCTTTCCAAAGAGAACATTCATAGGAAGGTAAATTGGTAGAAGCCATCCATCCCCCCGGCTGTAGACCATATTTAGATGCAATGAGATTTCTCCACCAACCATTTTCTTCCACTCCAAATCTCCAGATCCACTTTCCCAATAAAGTTGTGTTGGATATTTTTATTCTTCTCAGACCTAAACCACCTGAATACCTTAGAGTGCAAATCTGATCCCAAGCTATCACATGAATCTTTTTTTTTCATCTTCCCACCCTTTCCATAAGATGTCCCTTTGCAATCTTTCTATTCTCTTAGCTATTGAGCTAGGAACGGGGAAGTGTTAGGAACTACCTAACTCAGGGACTCTTTCGAGGGAGCTTGCCTCCTGAATGAGAGAGAGAGAGAGAAAGAGAGATTGTATTCCCAAATCGATAATCCCCTCCTAGCTTCCTTTCCTTATTTATATACTGATGTTACAATTCTGTTATACCTGCCTTTCCACTTGTCTAGTTTGTTAGTTAGTTTGTTCTAGTGGTTGCCTGATAGTTACATTCTTTAAAGGCTGGCGTAGCCTTTTCTTGTACACCTGTATTCCCTTTATTTGTGTCTCAACAGTCCCTCCTCCCTTGAAAGCGACCTTGCCCCCAAGGTCAAGATGTGGAAATCTATTCCGTAAATCCAAGTAAGGTTCCCAAGTTGCATCCTCAATTGGGAGACTTGACCATACCACCAATGCCTCTGGTTCGATGTGATTCCCTTTGCGTATCCACCTGAAATCTATTCCTCAGGTTCTTGAAAGATCACTGAGAACTTCTGAAGTAGCTGTTGTAGTTGTGTGCGGCCTTCTTCGGATCTGCTTCCTTGGGCTAGAATGGAGCCGTTCCCGTGGGAGTCTATCTGCACTAATATGATGTGGGCTGGGTCTGCTGCCTATTTCCTTAGGGAGGCGAGACTAATGGGTCTTGGACCCTTGGACAACTGCCCTTGAATATGCACCTGTGAGCTGCCCACTTGAAAATCCATGGTGAGGCAGGCCCAATCACATATCACCGGCCCTAGTTGCCTTAACCATTGGCGAGAACTACATCTGCTCCATTGATTTCCAGGGGGTGCAGATCTACCTCGAACTCGTGTCCTTGTATCTTCATCTTTAATTTTGTGCGCGTACTGTCGCACACCCGGCTGCTCCCATTAGCTACGTGCACCCGGAAGGCTGTACATAGTTGGATTGGAATCCCTAGTTGTCTGACCAATGTTTGGGTAATGAAATTGAGAGTGTTGCCACTGCCTATCAGAACTGACACATGGCGTCCTTGTACCAGTCCGGTTACTCTCATAGTTTGAGAAGAAGCAAGACCGGTCAAGGCTTGCAGGGATACGTCCGGTATTCCTTTGTCCATTGCCCCCATTCTTGGTTGTCCATTGGCTCTTCAATGTCTGTTGATTGCTCGACATATTTGGTTTCAGGTTGAAGGAAGAAAACTTGAGGGATCTTATAGCGATGGCCCAACCCGAATTTGTCTCCACATGCATAACAAAGGCCCTTTCCCCGTCGGGCTTGCATCTCAGCCCAGGTTAACCTCTTGGCTGAGCCGGGGCCTGAACCAGAGTTGGCGTCCTTGCCTGTGATTCCTACTCCTGATCTGGGCTCCGGTTTACCCAAGATACCAGGTTCTGGGTTTGGTATACCTGGTATGGCCGCAACTCCCAGAGGTTGATTAATCCTTCTTGCCCGATTTAGTTTGTCTTCATGTAGTCGAGCTAATGTTGCTGCTTCAAGAACGGTGGTGGGCTACATGGCTGGTCTATCGTAGCTTAGCAAGGCTTTCATCATAGTTCTCAAAGGCCAAGACTCCAAATCGCATGGTTAAGGCGTCGGTGAAGTCTGCCCATGTGGTTCTTGGGTGCCGTCGCCGGTACCACTAGTATCAGACGATCGCCTCTCCTTCCAGGTGTGCAGAAGCTAATGGGACACGATTAGGTCCCTGTGTGTCGTGGTAATCGAAGTATCTTTCTGTTCGCAGAAGCCAGTGTTAGACAATTGTATGCCCTTAGCTACAATCAGAATGATGTACATTATGAATTTATTGTAAATGAATAAAGTACATATTTGATTCATGTTCCTGTGGTGTGTTTCTGTGTAATACCCTTAAACTGGACACTTATGAGACCCGTGTTAGTTTAGAATGTTCACAGCCATTGGATAAGTTTGGGGAGATTTATCCTGCCAAGGCTGACACTGGTGTGCTACCAAATGTTGGGGTGGCCTGTCTCAGCTGCCAGGGTGAGACTCAACGCACATGTAGTGTAGGATTAATTGAATCTTTGAACCAGACCAGATTTCCAGTATTGCCCTGGACCTTGGAGATTGATGGGCAAAATTGGAAAGTTACACCTGACCCCTAGACTCGATTATGATATTGCACTAAGTGTCGAATTGGGTTGTCTTTGATATGTCAATCAGTGAGATCCTTAGCGGGGGTCAAAACCTGGGTATGTTGGGACAGTCTGAGAATTCATCTGAGTGGGTGATCATAGTGCCAAGATCAGCCCCTTTGTCGGACAAAGGTAATGATCGGGGATGCACTCTCTCTGATGGAAACCAAGACTGTCGGTAGCCGATTTCAATCGTTGAGATTTGTTTTGCAAAATATATTTTATATGAGATATAAAAGTATATATATTATGGTTTCCAAACGTTTGCAAAAGGCTTTAATTCCCAGGATCCATGTGAGTTGAGTAGAGAGAGTGCAACACTGTTTCTTGTAGCCGAGGGAGAGGTTCTCTCTTGTCGGGCAGTGTTTGATCATTATGGGCTGAGAAGTTAAGTGTAAGTCCGTTGAGGGTAATACCTGATGGGATAATCTTGCATCTGCCCACAGTCCCTGGGTGTTACAAGGTGGCTTGGCCCAGGGACCACTTAAGGTAAGTGTTGGGCCCATAGTGCCCATGTGATGGGTTTCAGGGGGTGCACTGTCCATAATAGTGTATTCGGCCAAGCCTTGTAACAAAGGCTGGACTGAACCCATGTGGTTGATGTGTAGATCAATGTTTGGGTCCCACGCCATACAAGGGAGCCCAACTGGGCAACAGTTTGGAAGGCCAAGTGAGCACATAACCTTTTTGGGCTTAAAGCCCATTTCGAACTGGGCTGATTTAATCAATTAAATGAGGGGCGAATTTTGAGATTAGATTAGCAAATAGAATTGGGTCTTAACCCTATTCACTCAGAGAGTCCAAATCTGAATGTTATTCAGATCTGGAAACCTCCTAATAGGATTAGGAGGGCGCTGATCTAATCTGCAGATAAGATAAGGGTTTACCCTTATCACTTAAAGGGAAACATGATCCAAATATGATTTGGAT
Organism: Nelumbo lutea; assembly: GCF_056320005.1. Taxonomy (NCBI): domain Eukaryota; kingdom Viridiplantae; phylum Streptophyta; class Magnoliopsida; order Proteales; family Nelumbonaceae; genus Nelumbo; species Nelumbo lutea. Next base: position 167,992,652 of record NC_142684.1, on the reverse strand, counting down.
CAGCAACTCCTAATGGGATTAGGAGCTGATCCCTTTAAGCTTATAAAATGAGGAGGGGGCGGCATCCTTTAGATGACATTCATATTCACATCCTCTTCAGAGCTGAAATCACAGAAGAGAGAATTCAGCATCACTACGCTAAATCTCTCTTGCCGCCTCCTTCCTGTCGTCGCCATATCTGCCAGTTCGATCTCCTCTTGTCAGTAGGAGTGATCAAGATTGGATCTTGATATCAGTCCTTTGTGAAAGGGCTGATTAGAAGAAGTGCTCACGTGCCATCCAATTGATACTTGTGAAGGATCTGGTTCTTTTGAAGAACGCTGCTGATTCTGCTCCATCCTGCACTGCGCCATTTTCAATGTGAGCAGTTTTTGGTTCCTTCCTTGGGCGTGAACACCTCCGTTGGGAGATACTATTTCTCCGTATCAGGTATATCCCTCACCTACTACTTTTGTTCAGATCTGGTTCAGTTCTTGGTTCAAGATTGATCCTTGAAAAATATGTTTTTTCTAAAATAGGGAATACGATTCCCAGTAGGATGGAGATAAATTTTTGAAATTCGCCCATTCTATTCCGCAAGATTCGGGCGTCTATACAATGGATATCTCATCCCTTCATCCAGGATGTGGGATTTCTCCCTACGAAGATGGGAAATTTGATTCTTGATGTTCTTGATTTGCTTCGGTGACTGGTGTCACTGTGCTCTTTCTGATTCGGCGCAGGTGGTGCATGTGCCAGTCGTTCAAGCAAGGATGCAAAGCTTTCTTTGATTTCTTTGACATCAGCCGATATTCTTTGCATTTCTTCTTCAATGTTGTCGACTCTGTTCTCCATTGCGGATGACCTTGTGTTTGGCATCTTGGCTCTGATACCAACTTGTTAGGAACTACCTAACTCAGGGACTCTTTCGAGGGAGCTTGCCCCCTGAATGAGTGAGAGAGAGAGAGAGAGAGATTGTATTGCCAAATCGATAATCCCCTCATAACTTCCTTCCCTTATTTATATACTGTTGTTACAATTTTGTTATACCCGCCTCTCCACTTGTCCAATTTGTTAGTTAGTTTCTTCTAGTGGTTGGCTGTTAGTTACATTCTTTAAAGGCTGGCGTGGCCTTTTCTTGTACCCTTGTATTCCCTTTATTTGTGTCTCCACAGGAAGAGAGATAGAAAGTAAGTGGGCAAATTTGCAAGAGTGCTTTTGATCAATGTTACCCTTCCCCCTTTTGATAGGTACTTTGCTTTCCACGAAGCAAGCTTCTTGATATTTATGTGGAGGTTGGCATGGTTGAAAGGACAATCAACTTAGAAAAGCTGGTAAACACTGAAGTTGGAGTGAGCAAATCATTGGACTTATTTTTCTTAGGAGAGGAGTTCACCAGGAAACCTTTTAATGAACTGGAAGAGAAATACAGAATACCTTTGAGGAAGTCTGATGTAGGATTTGAAGGAAATAATTCAAGGGTTGGAGATACAAACAAAGTGTTGAGACCTACTGGATTTGCGGCGGTTGTCAATGAAAAGGGTGTAGTAGCTCAGATTTTTGAGAAAAACTCAGTTTTGGAGTTTGAGAGGATTAATGAGAATTCTAAGCATGTGAAGGATGTCAGAAATAATCTTCTTGCAGTGGAGAAGATTCGGAGTCATAGAAGACATCGAAATGTTTTGGTCTCAAAAGTTTTTATGAGATTGAAGGGGGAGCTTATTGGGATTGGGCCAAACAAGGTGACGAAATCAAAGAAAGTCTTCAAGAAGTAGAGAGGTTGTGATCTTGTTTGTTTGTCCTCAGACTGCTGGATTTTAGGCATCTGTTAAGAGCTTGGTTTTTCCCTTAGATGAGTTGGTTTATTGCATTTTTTGAGGATGTTGTATGGAAGTTCATTTTCTTGTGGATTTGTGTTGGTCACTTGATTTTGGGATTTTTCTTTTTGGCCGTGGTTCTTTTGTTGGAGAGTTTAATGTGTGGTTTTCTTCTCTTGTTTGATTGGTTTTGGTTTGGAATTGTTTTTGGGAGAATGGGAGCTTTTTTTTTATAAATGCTGTTTTTATTACCAAAAAAATGGTTGATATGGTCCTCTAGACATATATCCCAAGCCATGACACGTTAATGCTATTGTATTTGCATCTCAATTTCTTCCTTTTTAATTGCTTAACCTGAAAGAATAATCTAGCAGTGAAGTGATGATGGGTGTTGAGTAGACCTCTCCATGGACCAGGCTCAGGCTTGGCTTTTTCCAAAATTTGAATGGGCCCGGCCCAAAACAGTGGAAATCTGAGCTTGAAGCCCGGCCCTTGAACAGGTGTAGTGTTGTGCAAACATATTGTATCAGCAAACTGATGACTTGCCCATCAATGATCGATGTATATGGGTTGATGTATGTGTTGGCAGGTTCAAGGGGATTGTAGGTGGCAACATGCACATAATCATTTGAGTGAACTATCTTTATTATGAATGCACTAAAATGCCATTCCTTTTACTCTCTTTTGTTGGGTAAAAAAGCCTCCATTGTGATCTGGTGGAACCTATCAAACAGGGAATTCAGAATTGTACTGTGGTTTAGATTGTTGATAACAAGATTTGTACCAAGATTTAGCAGCTTTGAGCCAATTTTCTCCAGAAAAACAGAATTGACTCTTATGGCTGCGTTTGGAAACAATGCAAATATGTAGTGTAAAATGGTTCATATTAGTTGGGTTTGTTTTGTACTGACAAATTTACCTTCTTACCAAACAGACTTTTAGCTGTAATGGATGCAAATATGAATTTAAATAAAGCATATTGTTTTTTTTATCAAAAGCCTACTTGAATGCAAATTTACTTCTTTTTTATTGTACTTTTACATCTTATTATCAATGTAAATATGCATTGGTCTGTCATTTGTCAATGCATAAATTTAATGTTGCCTAACACAGGTAAAAGTGAATCAGAATGCAAGTTTACCCTGAACCGGGATTTACACTCCATTTGCATCATTTCCAAATGCAGCCTATGAGATTCCCAAGCCTTCTATTGTATCCTATAAATTGACATCTATGCAAGTAACATATGGCACTATGTTTCTTATTGTTCTGACTAGCCATTCTTGAATGGTGAAGACTCCAATGGATTCAAAAAATAAAAAAGAAAACTATTACAGATGAATGTATCATAACATGGATTTGACAGCTTTTACATGGGTAAACTTAGATATACTGGATTTAGAAAATGCTTGATCTTGTATTTTAGTAAGTTTAACTGATAATCATGTTCTTCTGTTTCAGCAGACGCTCTTGTTGCCCCCTTTGTCCAATCCAATCAAAAAAGCTATGCTAATATGAAATTCCAGCAGTTGATGTCACATGCCTTGCCACATTTATAGTAACATGTCACAGTCCTGTACATAGGGCTCATTCTCTTAGCCCAATTTTGGATATAAGCTGCTCATTAGAAGAGAGAACCATTTGCAGAATTGTTGAGCCCATTTTGTGAACAACTTTCCACCTAATCTTTGTGAATCAAGTATTCTGTATTACCCTCAATCTACTGCCTGGGCAAAGAATTGTTCGTGGATGTCACTGGCATGACATCAAATTTTGTCTCATTCTCATTTTTCTTATTTAACCATTATTTTTTGAGTTTTAAGCCATTCACCCTTATCCCTAACAAACATCCAAAGAATGCTTATAATCATGAGTTGATGCTTACCAAAAAGAACCATGCATCAATTATTTAGATTATAATAAGTCATTGTTTTGAACTTGGCGGGATACTTCAAATTTATATTTTATAAATGGGTAATATACAAAGCCCCCCCCCCCCCCCGACAGAAAGCATTAAATTACCAAAATACCTATTTAAATTTTCTCTATTTTCTTATTTTTGCCATTTTCTCTCAGAACCTCACAGACCCAAAAATGCCTTGATTGTCACCGGAAAAGAAGCCGATCACATATGGGGACGTGTTCCCTGTCTCTAATGAGCTTGTGGATGAACCCATTTTATCCAAAGATGCTACCATCAAAGTTATGCATTGGCTGAAAGTACATAATCTCTTCAAGGACTTCTCCTCAGTTGACTTAATTAGAAATTGGAGTGCTATAGCTATATCCTCTCCTTCCCTGTGGTGCAAGAAAGTTGGGTACCACCGCCTCAGTCCAAGGTGAAGCTAAACTTTGACAGAAGCTCCTTGGGTAATCCAGGTCAGTTGGGAGTTGGGGGTGTATTCAGAAATGATGAAGGAAAAGTCTTTGCCCTTTACTCGAGCCCAATTGGGGTGAGAGATTCATTAAGGGCAGAAGTAATGGCCTTACTTCAAGGTTTGAGACTGGAGAAACAATGGGGAATGCAGCAATTAGAAGTGGAAGGAGATTTCAAGCTAGTAATAGGGTGGATGCAAGCTGAAAACCTAAGAGTTTGGCCTCTTAGACAATCTCTTAGAGATTATTAGCTTAACAAGGGAGATTGGGGTGCATTTTAAATGGGTAAGAAGGTTATCAAATGGAATGGTTGACATTAGCTAAGCAAGGAGTTACTAGGGAGACTTTGTTTTGGGCTTGTTTGTAAGTTTTTGTTTTTTTCCATCCATCTTGTGGGTGGTAAGTTTGTAATATTTTCAATTCTCTAATGAAAGTCATCATTTCCTGTAAAAAAAATGCAGTCCTGAAAACCTAGTGCTTAGACAAACCTAGAATGGCGGTCCAATTGCTATAATGCAGTCAGCGGCGACCCAAAATGAGAGAGCTAGTCTAGTTAGTAAAGACAGTTGTGATGTTGTGGGTATATGACATTATATGGTATGGCCTTATGTGGAGAGATCAAAATATTTTATATTGGCGTGAGCAAATATCAAAATATAAGCAATAAAATTTTCACTATTAAATAATGGGTATTTGTAGTTAATCAACCAAAAGCTATGAAGTTTACTCCATTCATTCTTCCTACTTTTAGTATAAAAAATGATACATTGACACCACTAACATCACCGATGATCAAAATGTGATTGTGGAAGACAATGATATTCCTGGGAACAACGTGATAACAAAGTTTGTTGCAAGACATGTTATGACCTCAGTTTTTTGAAGTCAAATACTGACATAGTCTATCACTAATTCAAGTTTCCATATAATAATTCAAAACCCTCAACCACCAACATTTGACCAAAAGAAAATTTTCTGACCACTTATGCTTTTACATAGTTCATATAAGCATTTGTAAAATGAACAATATTTTGAATGCCATTAATCCCTAATTGAAAAAAACTTTAATCGTTGAAAACATCAAGATGATTAGAAAAATGTTAGAAAAAAAACACAATTCCAATAGTGAATAATCAACCTCCATTTAATCTTCAATCTTAAATAGCATACCCTAGAGATTTTATCGAGTTCTCAAATTCAATCTTCCAACGTTTTCCCTGTTTTTGGATCTTTCTTCCATTTGAAAGAACTTTCAATACTCATCATTGCAACTTGTCCCAACATGAGAAATTCCACCAAATCCGAACAAAGATAAAGTTCATTTTAACTAAGCATCTAAGCCATTTTTCCCGAGTAGGACGGGGAGAATAAGAAAAGCCATCTTTTACCTTTTCTATAATTCATTTAATCAAGGGAATGATGGAGGCTATGTGGGGCTTAGACTGGTTGTATTTCCGACCAGAGTAGTGGCTAGAAAAAGACGAATAGGACAGGGAGAATAAGAAAAACCATCTCTTCCCTTTTTTGTAATTCATTTAATTAGGGGAATGATGGAAGCTAGGCTCCGTAGGGTTTAGACTAGTCATATTTCTAACAAGAGGAGTGGCTAGAAAAAGACGAAGTCATCAGAAAATGGATCTTCGTAAGAAGAGATCAATACACTTGCACGGTATTCTAAGTAATGACTCAAGATAGACTTAGGAAAGGGCATGGCATTCTTGCAAATGAAGCAGGTGGTGGCTAGTGTTTTGTGGTGGTTCTAGGTTGTGTTGGCAATGGAGAAAGGTTATGAGCCAATTTTCATTATTGTATTTAACTTCGAAAATGAAAGATGGGTTTCCAATGAGGACAGAAGAAAGAGAAAGAGGTGGATCTCATAAGCGCTAAGTTGTTAGGTGTTAAAAAAAATAAGATGAATTGTCGAGTGTAGAAGAAGAAGAAGAAGAAGAAGAGTTACGAGAGAGAGCTTAGGTGTTACTGTTCACACCCAGAATATTCTATTATATGATAAATTTGAACCCAAATACAAAAAAGGAAAAGACAACAATACCCCTAAAGCCAAATACACATTCTCAACACTCCCCCTCAAATTGAGTATAGATATCTATCATGCCTAACTGTTTTGGCTTGTTGAGACCCTTAGTGAGGCAATCAGCAAGTTGGTTCTCTGACCTAACAAAAGGCACACATATTTCTCCATTAGCTATCTTTTCTCTAATTAAGTGTCTGTCAACTTCAATATGCTTTGTGTGGTCATGTTGAACAAGGTTAAGAGCAATGTTTATGGCAGCTTGATTATCACAATGTAGCATCATTGGGGTTTCAACTTGGATCCCAATTTCTGATAACAAAGACTTCAACCATAGCAACTCCAATACACCATGAGCCATAGCTCTATATTCAACTTCAGCACTAAATCGTGCAACAACATATTGTTTTTTGCTTTTCCAAGACACAACATTACCTCCTATCAAGGTGTAGTAACCGGAGGTGGATCTTCTATCATCTATAGAACCTACCAAATTAGCATCAGTATAAGCTTCAACCTTAAGATGTCCCTAGTTAGAATATAGCATTCCTTTACCTGGACACCCCTTTAGGTAGGCGGGAATCCTGTTGACAACCTGCATATGTGAAGTTCTAGGACTATGTATATACTGACTCACCATGCTAATAGCATAGGATATATCAAGTCGAGTCAAACACAGGTAAAGGAGCTAACCAACAAGCCTCTGGTAGACACCCTTGTCTGGAAGAATATCTCCATCATCAACACTCAGTTTATGATTGGAGTCAATAGGAGTTTCAACTAGCTTACACCCTAGTTTTTCAACCTCATGAAGGAGATCAAGGGCATACTTCATTTGTGAAATGAATATCCCTTCCTTTGACCTTGCCACTTCGATTCCAAGAAAGTATCTGAGATTCCCAAGATCTTTGATTTCAAATTCAAAAGCAATGATTGACTTTAGTTGGTTTATCCCAGAGTGATCATCACTAGTGACAACAATATCATCCACATACACTACCAACAAGGTGAGTAGGCCATTAACCCTTCGTATAAACATAGTATGGTCCGCTTGTGATTGTGTAAACCCAATTTTGAAAATAGCTTTCCTGAATCTATCAAACCAAGCTCTAGGGGACTGTTTAAGCCGATAAAGAGATTTTCTTAAACGATAAATCTTCCCCTCATTGTTGGGTAAGATTATCCCTGGTGGTAAATTCATGTATACATCATCCTGAAGATCTTCATTTAAGAAGGCATTCTTCACATCCATATGATATAGAGGCCATGAATAATGAGCAACAAGAGACATAATAAATCGGATAGAGTTCATTTTGGCTACAGGAGCAAAGGTCTCTTTGAAAGAATGGTAGGATCCATCTAATGGACGCCAAGAAAGGTCAGAATGGGGGCGAATTTCAAAAAAAAAAAATTCTACCTTCTTCCAACTGGGAATCATATTCCCTAAATTTAGAATACATTATTCAATGATCATACTTGAACCATAAACAAACCAGATTTGAACCAAAAGGAAACATGAATGATTATACGTGATCTAGAGAAATAATATCTCCCAAAGTTGGTATTCACGCCCAAAGAAGTGACCAAGATCCATTCCTGCTGAAAATGACACAGCTGTGGATGGAACGGAACCAGCAGAGTGCGTCCTACACATTGGATTCTTCACAAGAACCCTCTGAAAAACTTGAACACCGAATCCTAGTGTCTTTCTTGCAAGACTATTGTCAAGAACTGCTTTCTTGACTTCCTGTTGCTGCAAAGATCCAATCTTCCAACAGGTAGTGGCAGCGACTGAATGATGAGAAGTCCAGGGACGAAGAGGGCAGAATTTTCTCTTCTCTCTGGAGTCTGTGAGAGATCAAATCTCAGATTGCAGGATGTGTGTCTTGCTTACTCCAACCCCCTTAGTTCGAAATCTAATATTTCTGCTAGGGTTTTCTCCTCTTTCTTCTTAATTAAGAAACCTCCCAATATTTTGGGAGTTATCCCAATCCAAATCAGTATTTGGATAAAGGTTAATCTTAATCCTATCTACAGATCAAGTTAGTTAACTCCTGATCTTATCAGGAGGTTACCAGATTCAAATCTAATTTGAATTTGGTCTCTTAGAGTGGATAAGGTCAAAAACCCAGTCCTTTTACTAACACTAATCTCAGATTCGCCCAATGAACCGGTGATCATATCAGCCCAGTTTGAAATGGGCTTTTGGCCCATTAAGTGTTCAATGTTTAACTAGTTTCCAACCTGTTGCCCAGTTGGGCTTCTTTGTATGGCATGGGACCCAAGCATTGATCTACACACCAGCCACATGGGTTCACCCCAGCCTTTATTACAAGGCCCAGCCGAATTCACTGAAAGACTCAGTGACCCCCTTGAGCCCATCACATGGACCCTATGGGCCCAACACTTACATTAAGTGGTCCCTGGGCCAAGCCATCTTATAAAAACTCAGGGACTGTGGGCATGTGCAAGATTAGCCCATTAGGTATTATCCTAAATGGTTTTACACTTAACCTCTCAGCCCTTAATGATCAAGCACTGCCCAACAAAAGAAAACCTCTCTCTCGGCTACAAGGAACAGTGTCGCACTCTCTACTCACATGGATCCCAGGAATTAAAAGCTTTTGCAAATCTTTTGAAACCGTACATATACATATATATATATCTTATTTTGCAAAACAAAATTCCAACGATTGAAATCAACTGCCGGCAGTTTGGTTTCCATCAGAGATAGTGCATTACCGATCATTACCATTGTCCGACAAAGAGGTTGATCATGTCACTATGACCACTCACTCAGATGAATTCTCAAACTGCCCCAACATGTCCAAGTTTTGACCCCCACTAAGGATCTCACTGATTGACACATCAAAGACAGCCTGATCCGACACCTAGTGATGTGTCATAATCGAGTCTAGGGGTCAGGTATAACTTTTCAGTTTTGCCCATCTGTCTCCAAGGTCTAGGGCAATACTGGAAATCTAGTCCGGTTCAAGGGTTCAAGCAATTCCATACTGCATGTGCCTTGGGTCTTACCCTGATGGTCGAAACAAGTCATCCCAACACTTGGTGGCACACCAGTATCAGCCTTGGCAGGATAAATCTCCCCAGACTTATCCAATGGCTGTGAACATTTAAAAACTAACACAAGTTTCTATAAGTGTCCAGTTTTAGGGTCTTACACAGAATTATACCAAACAACATGAATCAAACATGCACTTTAATTTATTTTCACTAAATAACAAAAGTACATCAAATCCGATTGAAGCTAAGGGCATACAAGACTGTCTAACAATCTCTTGATAGTCAATCCCATATGTTTGGATGTATCCTTTTGCCACCAACATAGCTTTGTATCTTTCAATTGATCCATCAGCCCTGTGTTTAATGGTATATACCCACTTGCAACCCATTGGAACTTTACCTTCAGGAAGAGGAACAAGCTCCCAAGTACGGTTTCTTAAGAGAGCTTCTATCTCTTGGTTCATAGCATCCTTTCACTAAGGTGACTAAACTGCATCTAAAACGTTACGAGGAACATAAACAGATGAGATGGCAATAACATAGGCATGATAGGAGGGTGAAAGAATATCATAAGAAACATAATTAGTGATGGGGTAGGCAATGCATTTCCTTTTTCCTTTTCTAATTGCAATGGGAAGGTCAAGCTCAGATTATGAGATATCAGGCTCAATAATAGTAGGAGAAGGAAGTTCAATGTTGCTTTCAGAGTTACCTGGAATCGGGTAATTCGATTGTTGTGGACATTCAGCCTCAGGAGTATCCTTCTTTTTATGCCTTATAAACTACTGTTGCCAAGATCGTTGGAGAGGAGGAGGAGGAGGAGGAACATGAATACTGTTACTACAAAAGGAAGACAAACTAGGAATGTCCATAGAGGTAGGAATAGGAAAACAAAAAGGAGTCAGATCTTCACAAACACTCTCCCCCTGAAGGGAATGACGAGTGAACTGGAAATATGAAGTAGACTCAAGGAATGTAACATCCTTAGATACGTACCTTCGTCCAATATAGGGATCAAAGCGCGTGTACCCCTTTTTGAGTGGAGAGTAGCCCAAAAATATGCATTTGACAGATTTAGAGTCAAGTTTCAAGCGATGACTCGTGTCATGAACAAAGCAGCTACAACCAAAGACTCTAAGAGGCAAAATGAAAATAGGATCCTTAGGAAACAAAAGTAGATGAGGTGATTGAAGAGAAAGGGATCATGAAGGAAGTCTATTAATGAAATACACTATTGCTTCAACTGCATCTCTCCAGAATCAAGTTGGTACATTCATCTAGAAGATAAAGCCTCTTGCCACCTCAACATGTCTGTTTTTTTCTCCCTGCTACACCATTTTGTTGCGGAGTATGAGAGCATGAACTTTGATGAATTGCTCCCTTCAAGGAATAACCACAGATGCTTTTCAAAATACTCATTAGCATTGTCAGACTATATTATCTTGATTTTCCTTTCAAATTGTGTTTCCACCATCTTGAAGAAGTTTTGAACAATGGAAGGAATCTCATCTCTACTCTTCATCAGGTAAAGCCAAGCATATCTAGAGTAATCATCAATGAACAATATAAAATATTTATAGCCGCCCATACATGGAATAGAGTATGGGCCCCACACATCAGTATGTATCAATTTGAAAGCAACATCACTCCTATTATTTGTAGGATATATAGTTCTACATTGTTTTGAGAGATGACAAACTTCACATTGCATACTCAAACTAGACTTAGACTGACATAAGTTTGGAAACAAAAATTTAATGGACTTAAAAGACACATGACTGAGGCGACAATGCCACAACTTCAAAAAACTCAAATTTTCATCATGGCATGACTCAATCTGACACAGTAATCATTGCTCAGAGGTTTGATAAAAAAAGGTAAACTCCATCAACTTCATGTCTAGTTCCAATTGTCTTCCCTGTTCTCAGGTCCTAAAAAACACAATGAGAAGGGAAAAATGTCACTGAAAAGTTATGAGATTTGGTAAGAGTGCTAACAGATAAAAGATTTTTGTATAGTGGAGGACATGAAGGACAGAGCTCAGGGAAAGACCACGAGTAAGCTTAACCTCTCCTAGACCAAAGATAGGGGTCTGAGATCCATCAGCTACAGTGATTTTTCCTTCCCCTGGAGCCAACTTATAAGAGGTGAAGTGGGAAGACATACCAGTCATATGTGCACTAGCTCCAGAGTCCACAATCCAGGAGCTAGTAGGAGAAGATTGACAAGTAAGTGCAGCACTTGATTTTGCAAAAGCACTGGAAGGATTACTAGAACTAGTAGAGGTAGAGAGCCCAGACTTCTCAAGTTGAATCAACAGAATCTTGAGCTTCTCCATCACATCAGAGGAATCATGTGTGGAGCCTGTACATTAGGAGGGCAATTAGCTCCAACAGTATCAAGATGGGCATTACCCTTCTTTGCGGTTTTGAACTTGTCAGGCTTCAAATGTGGATTCAATTTCCAACACCTATCATTCGTATGTCTCAACCTCTTACAGTAATCACATACCACATCTTCATGCTTTTCATTAGTGCCTTGTTTGTTTGTACTCGACTTGGACCATGAAGACATGTAGGCAAAATGATCCATTACTGAGGTTCGCATCATAGCAACCCTTCTACTCTCCTCTCCCTACACTAAGGAGTATGCAATAGAAAGGAAAACAATATCTTCACTCAAGATGTGATGTCAGGTAAAATCATACTCACCATTCAATCCAGCTAAGAAGTCAAATACTCGATTATTTTCAACATATTTCCAATACTGTTTACCATCCTTAAGGTTCTTCCATTGCAAGTTCTCCAAATGATCTATTTCTTCCCATAAAGACTCCAAAGATGAGAAGTGCATGGCTATAGTCTTCTCCCCTTGATGTATATTACAAGCTTCTCTATGGAGTTGATAGACTCGGGCTGTACTTTTTGCTTGAGAGTATGTGGCTGTAACACGATCCCAAATATCCTTGGCAGTGGAGAGTAACATATAATTGCGAGCAATATGTGGTTGCATTGAACACACTAGACATGACATAACCAAGGAATTATCATGTTCCCATCTAGTAAGTTTGGGGTCATCAACTTTTGTCTTCTCCTCCCTACCAATAATAAATCCCAACTTACCCCTACCTCCGATAGTAAGCTTGGCTGATTGAGACCACTCTAGAAAGTTGATTCCATCAAGTTTTACAATGGTTATCATACCACTGGAGACATCGACATTACCCGGCAACACTCCGAAAGTAGTTTGTAACTCCTTAGGCACATCCATTTGAGTTGGGTAGGCCTTTTAACAGTTCTACAACACTACAACCACCAACTAACATGCACAAGACCCACAAAAGATGGGAAACACTTGGTTGGAATCCAATGGAAGGCCCAAAACTGAACTGGCAGCAATATAGGGAAGAAAGAAGATCTCCCGTAGAAAGATCAGAGGTTATAAGGATGTGAAACCACTTCCCATACCTTTAGCAATGCCAAATAAACCAAAACCAACAAGTTTCAGGCATGCATCGAACTCAGACAAGGAAGAAAAAGTCCAAACATCGAACTAGTATTTTTCTATAATTTTTTATTGCAAAATCTGAGAAAAATCATAAACACATCAGACGAAGATAAGAACCATACCACAATAACCCTAAAATCAAGGCGAACCAGAGTATATCAAATTCAAGGGAAGAGGATCTAGTCCAGGCGTTGGCAGAGGATCTTGGCAGAGTATATCAAATTCAAGATAAAGAACCAGAGTAATCATAAACATGCCAGCGGCTGTTTGATGTCAACAGGTCTTCGTGAGTTCGGGTGTTGGCAAAGGATCTAGTCCGAGGCTTCTTCTCGCTCTGATACCAAGTTGTCAAGTGTAGGAAGAGGGAAGGAAGAGAAGAAGAAGAAGAAGAAAAAAAGAAAAAGAAGAAGAAGATAAGAGGAAGAAGAAGAGTTACGAGAGAGAGATTGAGTGTTAATGTTCACACCCAAAATATTCTATTATATGATAAATCTGAAATTACAGCCATGTCCTTATAAGGGCACCCATATATAAAAAAGGAAAATATAACAATACCCCTAAAGCCAAATACAGACTCTCAACAAGATAATTTTATAAATTAAAGAAAAAAGTAAAATAAATTAGAAAGTGATAGTTTGGACATTTACAAAACTTTAAATAATTAGATGAAAATCTTTTTCAAAGAGATAACTGACAACATTCACAGCGGGAGGTCTTGGTCTTTGTCTAACGATTAAAGTTAGAGGCCTTTGTCGCAAATTAAAGTATAGGGAGGGGTATTTGTAATTTACCCTTTATAAATTTCAGTCTGCTTGGCACAGGAGAAATGCCAAAGCTGAAGGCTCCATTTTTTATTCACCCTCAAACGGGTTAAAACCTTTTCAATCTGAAAAGACATTTGTAGTTCTTTTCTCGTTAATTTTGAAATGAACAAAGCTCTTATTTTGTCACGCGGTAGAGGATTGTTGCATGGAAATGTGCTACTTAGAAAGTGGGTGAGGTAACTGCTGCTTGAATTTTTTTACCGAAATGTGATCGAAATATTTTCAACGAAATTGAAACTTTGCCAGTTTAGCCTTACTGAAAGGGTTTGTTCGTTCCAGTTGTCTCTTTCGAAAAGAACTGTGCTAAGCACAAGATGATTGGACTTTGTTATGGAACGAGGTCAATATGGATTATGTATAGGATCCGACATAGAAAGGGCACCAACTCATATCCATAATTGGAGATGTTGTCAGACTTGCACTGGATTGATCATCAATTCAGGTATTACTGCGTTGTGGTTAAACTAAGACTCGGTTTGGAAAGAGTTTTATAGTGCAAATACATATAAAATAAGGTTTTACATTCTATATATTGGTATTTGTACAGTTTGGGGAGAGAGCGAATACAAATTCGTTCAATTTGTATTTGCATTTTTTTTTAAATTGAGCTTAAGGCTGTGTTTGATTGCAATGCAAATAAATTTGCACTGATGCAAAACCATAGCAGTGCAAATGATTTGAGTGTAAATTCTGTCTTATTTTTGTTTTAAATTTTAACTTATTTTGTTTGATTATAGTACAAATGAAGTAAATTAAGACATGAAGCAGAATAAAATAAAATCCAAAACAAAATTAAACAAGAATTTGCATTTTTACATTTACACTCCCATGCATTTGTACTGCAACTAAACACAGCCTAAGGCTCAATTTGGAAGGAATACAAAGACAAATATCTAGAGCGCAAAACCTTGTATTTTGTATTATTTTCTATCTATTTATACTGTACATATTTGTATTTGTACTCCTTCCAAATAGAACTTTAAAGGGCACACCTTATATTTGTATTATTTCTAAACCTTATATTTGCACTTTGATAAAAACCCACTTCATTGGTTATAAAGTTTTCCAATATAATCGTATAATGTCTTTCAGCATCATAGTCAAACCCTAAAGCTAGTCAATATCTGAATATGATAATATGAATCCAATGGTTAAGTTTTGAATCTGAGTATTAACAAATCAAATTTATATCCAGGCATACCTGATTCAATCCGTTCCATTTGCAGCTTTAGTTTGTTTGGATCATCTCACTCGATCAGGTTAAGGAAATAAATTCAGGTTGCTGGATAGGTGCCCAAAGTGTGTTACATGTAGCATACCCATGACCTATTGTATCCATAAATTGGAACCGGCCATGACCAATTGACCATTGCCTCTTGCCTCGGTGCAGTATCAAATTATAAATGACCTTTCAATGCTCATACAAGGAGACAACAGAGTGTCTCTTGTCTATTCTTTTGCCTGGCTGTTTTAAGTATCTAATGATCTGTTTGCCTCACCAATGGGTTTTTTAGTCATGATGAAAGAGTGACAACTTTTTCTCCCACCAGTTATGAGATATGGAGTATGGGAAGCTAGGAGACAATGTATTCTAAAATAAAATAAGTATTATCGAAGGAATTTTTAATGGTTCCTCTAGAGCTCATGATAGTGGATCCTCTGCCACCAAAAATGGTGGAACCTCCACCAAATGGATGGTGCAACTCTGGTTGCAAAGGGACCACTATTAAAAAATATGTTAAATCTAGGGCATATCATGTAGTAGCTAGAAGTTAGAACTTGTAATGAGATGATAACTGGAGCAGAGGAAGGGCAACCCAGATTTCAGAGGAAACATTGGAAGCCCAACTGAGACAACCCAGAATTGAAGGAAGCACTTTTGGATGAAAGTCCATAGTCCAGTCTAGGGTAGAAAGTAGAAACAGCTCCAGCTGGCTAATTTTGGGCTGAAGGAGTCTACTATTTATTCTTGGGTTTTCTGGGTTCAACCAATAGATTCTGAATTTTGAAAAGACAGAAATCTAGAGCCACATAAATCAATCTCACCCCAAAAGAAGTTCTTGAAGTATGTTGTCTTGGATACCCACCTTGCAATCCAATGAAGATTAAATTCCTAAGTGGGGATAGAAGGGAATAAATTATGGACCCAACCGACCCAATTCCTACGAATTGGGGTTGGAAAATGGGGGTACCCGTTGAGCCATTGACACCTCCTGAGTCCGGGCTCCTGTCTGTATCCAACTTTATCTTGCCTACTTGCCTAGACATACGCACTCGATTTCCTAGCAGACCTTCATCTGATTTGTTGGGCGTGAGTGTGGATTGATTTTTCAACAACGTTGTCTCCTAATCTTCCACATTTTCAACCTCTGATCTATTTTACTTTATCTACTCCACCGTTCTTTTCGGCCTGGTAGTGGCTGTCTCTAGCCCAAGCCCCCAATCTTCTGGGCTTAATCGAGAGCTAACTAGCCCACCATTCGTGCAAATTAGATTAACCGAAAAGCTTGGTGGTCAACTAAGTTATGATTAGGCCATTAGAATGGGTAGGGAAATGGATCCTCTTGGATATCGGGTCGGATCCTGACAAGTGAAACAACAAGTTCGTCAACTGAGTGATTATATTGTTAGCAGAATACCTTAAAAAGCAGAGGGAAAATCTGGATTTGAAATGATTTCGGCTTAAGAATTTGGGTGTGATTGCCTCGTTAATGGGACTCAACACTGTAGGGAGCACAGTTATGAGCCCACGAGCCCACCTGTGATTGCTACACCACAAGTACCATAAGCAAGTGCTAAAAACAAAAAGTTCATCAGCTTTCAACTTAAGCACTATAACTTCACAGATATTTTTGTGTGATTTGAACGTCATCTCTCCGTCATCTAAGTCTTGTCTCAAGGGGTTTGCTATATCGATCATGTTCTGTTATTCCATTCTGTTTAGTGTTATATTCATTGTTAAATTATGGGTGTTTAAATTATATTTTACTATTTTCACCAAAGTCTTTTTCGGTCTATTCCTAATTCTTATAATCAGATCATTTCTTCTAATAGGCGTTGTATGGTCCTCTATATACATGATCAATTATCTCAGTTTACTTTCTCTCATTATATCAAATATTGGAGTTATTCCTAATTTCTATAATTTCATTTCTGATCCTATTTACCACTAATCTATCTGAACATATGCATTTTTGCTATATAATTTGCATGATTTGTATGTAATGATTCTAAAACCTTTCTTTTTCTTGTGGCTTGGTTGGAACTGCACAAGCCTTAAGCTTAAGGTCTTTTTGATAAGCACTTGAAAAATGCTTTTTGTTGGAGGTAGCAGAAAAGCAAAACGAGGAAATGACTTTAAGATTTTGGATAAGCTTTAGATGATTTTTTTTTTTCTTTCTAGTTTTTACTTTGCAAGAAAGCAGAAAAAAAAGTTCTTTTTTTTGTTTTTGAAAAGCACATTCCCCATGTTGCTTTTTTTGTTAATTTTCTCATGGGTGCATTTCTTTTATCCTAAAGGGACGGAAAATAAAGTTTTTACTGTGAATGGAAGTAAAAATGTAGGTGGGTCTGAAAAAACTCCCAACCCTTTATAAAACAAATGGAACTAAAAGCTTTCAATAAAACACTTTTATGAAGCTTTATAATTTCTTCTTTGGCAGTAAAAGCATGAAAGCTTATCCAAACGATCACTGTAGCAATTATTTGGGTTTTGGTGGGAAGTGAATAAACTTATAAAATCCGACCATAAACCGCTTAATAATTTCAAATTCAAGTCTATACAAATGCTTTATTTAAGGGAATTACTTGAGTTGGAATGTTGGATTAGAATCAAGGGGGACCCACTGGCTGAATCAAGATCTGGATCAAGGAATCATGGTATTTGGTAAGGGTAGGGCCCATCGAAATGACAGATTCATTTGCAACTTAGCATGACCTCCTGCAAAAGATGAAGATGAATTCATCTGCAGGTTTCCGAATATTATCCGTGAGTGGAATCTTAAAATTACTCCCACTTTCTTTTTACGGATTTCAAATCCATTATCCACCCAAGTAAGAATTTCAAATACACCAAATCGGTGGACTAAACGGAACCCCGTCCGTTTCTCGGATCAGATTCATTCACCCCCCAGCTAACAAACACCAGAAACTGAAAAGGAATTCCGGGGTAATTGCTCTCCATTTCCAGTTTTCAAATTTTCACTCACCCCAAATCCACCCCCACCTAACCAAACAAACACCGCGGGAAAAGGCAGAGGCATGGTTCGTAGTTTTCTTCAAGTGGAAATCTAGCAACCGAGTTTGTGCAACTCTCGAAAAACTCGCCCTGTAGACAGTGGGTCCCACCTTCGCCATGTCTGTTGGGCGGTGTATCCAAAGAGTTGCACAAACTCGTTGTTTCTAGAATTATTCTTCTGTATGATATATCTTATTACGATTTTAACCCCAAAAAATCCGCTTTTCGATTCCTCTCCTTTCGTTCTCTCTTAAAAGCGCATGAAACGATGTCAGAAATTTGCTTACTCACAGTCTCACCACCAGCTGCTGTTCCTCTCTCTCTCTCTCTCTCTCTCTCTCTCTCTCTCTCTCTCATTAAAGCTTTCTGTCTCTGTTGGTTTCCCTCTTTTTTTTGAGTCTTTAAATAAGAATCCCTCGAAGCCCCAAATTTCTCCGGCTTATCGGGCGAGGGATCTGTAACCCGTTTCGCCGACAACCTCGCTTTTGTGTTTTCTCAATCTCCCCAATCACTGTAGATGCTCTTCTTTATAACCATTAGCACATCTACTCCTTTCCCTTTCTTAACACTCTCACCGGAAATCTTCTCTTCGCAGTCTCTGGCATGGCTAATAACCCGCCCGAAGGCCTAGGTGACGATTTCTTCGAACAGATCCTCTCAATTCCTTACACGGGAAACGACTCTACTTTGGTGGGAAATGACGGGAATTTGGCGGGAACTGCCGGTTCGATGGTTCTACAACTTAGCTCCGGCGACGGGTCTGGTCATGTTGCCGGAAGTGGGTTCCAGGGAACCGTTTTCCCTCTGGGATTGAGCTTGGAGCAGGCGAAAAGCGGTTTTGTGAAGCCGGAGGAGGCATCGGGAAGTGGTAAGCGGTTTCGGGAGGAGGTTGACGGAAAAGCTTCTTCTGGAAAAAACGTAAGAACTTCTCTCTCTGTTTGCGTTTACTTTATTTCCTTTCTGTTCAAATCACGGCCCGTCATTGACGGTTGACACGCATGTTCAGTTGTTCGCCTGTCAATGTTTTGTTTCCTTTATTGGGAATTCGATCAATTTTCTGTTTGTTGAAGGGTAACCATTAAATTGAGATAAAAGTTGCTCTTACAAGTAGAAGGAAGAATGATATATCTGTGGATTCATGTTGCAGTTTACCGGCGCCCGGCGGAGTAGCCGGAAACTGGTGTTAGAATTTCGGTTGAAGTTATCGTGTTAATCACGAGATCATTAATCTATCATGATATTTAATTCTTCAGAAATCTGTTTAATTATTCTTTTCGGTTGGAAGAACGGAACTATGGAAATTCCAAGCCAAGGGGGTAAAAATGGAAAAGTGTTAGAAGAATTTTGCTGTATATTCACGAGAAATTTCCTGAACATAGGGGCAATTTGTGAATTTGGTGGATGTGGAGGGCAATTAGTTTTTCTCTCTCTAAGTTCTGTATTGTGCAGGATAGAGATTCCGTGCATTTGACGAATCTGTTTCCGGCGTTTGGACATGTACAGCCACACCAAGTTCGGCCTGCTGCGCCTCAGGTCCACCAGGTTTAGTGAAAAATCGCCCTTCTTTTGAATCGAGTAACTTTTTACGGACGGAAATGCCCTTATTTTTTACAATGACAATAAAGCCACTGGCGTTTCTGGGAAAAGCAAGCTTAGGGGCACGTGATCTGATAATTTGATCGAAGGGTCTCCGTTGATTCACAAGTCGTTTCATTTGCTGTTGTCTTACTGAGGAACAGTGGCACTTCTGAGTTCTGACACAAGTTGTCAGGTTACCGTGGGTCCCATGCATTTGCACGTGCTTCAGAGATACACGTACGGGCAATTGCATATGTCTTTAGTGCTTCATGGGTATTTTTGTCATTAGGGTTATATACGTACGTGCCCCTGGTTTCTCGCAAATTACAATACCTGTGATATCATTCTTTGGGCGTCCCTGCATAATGTTCTAAAACTTTATACTTTTTGATTTCTATGGGTTCTCTTTGATTTGTTTTTCATTTGTATTTTGTTGGTGATGAATTGCAAGTTCGCTTTCTCTTTGCTTAATTTGTGCAGCCATTTCATGGCCAACCCACAGCAAGCACAGTTGCCAGTGTGCCACACCAGCCTGCCATCCGGCCAAGAGTAAGGGCTAGACGAGGGCAAGCCACAGATCCTCACAGTATTGCTGAGAGGGTAAGCCTGAATTATGTATACAAGAGGCACAATCAATCTTTTTCTAGGGTGCAGGGTTTACTTTAGTAACCTTCTGGGAAATGAGAATATAGCATTCCTTCCCATGCATTCCTTCCCATTGGGGACAGTATCTATAATTCCTAGATATTATGGAAGTTGATCAAAAGAATTTAAACTAAGAGTTCCATTGCGGTTCACTATGACATTCTCTCTCTCTCTCTCTCTCTCTCTCTCTCTCTATTCGGATAGGAGTAATCAAGAATTTGACACCACTTGATTGAGAAACTGATCTTAATTGCTGATCAAAAATATATCTTTAGTTAACATATAACCTGCTTTTAATTTACTTGCAAAATATGCTGAACCGCTGACATAATTTGCTTTTGGCTGTATCAAATAAGCAATAAGCTTGTCAGGTTAGTACAAATTAAGAATTGTGACACTTGAAGTTTTCCAAGTTTTTCAAGGATACGAATAGAGATAATTAAATTGGTGCTAAAAGATTTTATTCTGTAGACATAAATGAAGGAACAAGATATTCATGTTTAAGTGGTTACTTTCCCTTAGAACTTTACTAGAAGACCTCTCCACAAAGCTAATAATATAATTATATTTTAAAAGTTTACAGCAGAAGCCAGGTGTTCTTCCATTCTATTGTGCAATTGCTTACCATTTTCTTCTTTGATATAGTTACGCAGAGAAAGGATAGCTGAAAGAATGAAGGCTTTGCAGGAACTTGTTCCTAGCTCAAACAAGGTTATTACCTCCTCTTTTTATTCCATTGTGTCCAAATTATATTCTTTTATGTTTCCTTATTATCATTTCAACTGCACTGACAGATTTTTTATGTTTTAATTTTTGTTATAGAAATATTTTTCCTTTCACTTAAGATGCTAGCTAGATTTTTCTCTACACTTTCCAAATTTGAGTGGTTAATGATATGATATTAAAGACCGTAAAAAAGAAAAGAAAAGAAAGATAAAAATCATTCTTAAAAGAAAAGAAAATGAATGAAAAGATTTGAGAGCCTACTTGTTTGGAAGCTAGACATTTTATTAGAATTATATGAAGCTGTTAGGCTTACAAAAACAATTGAAAGGGTAGGAAAAGGAGATGAAAGAACCAAACACATTGTTCCAAGCCAATTCCACTAAGCAGTGCCCGAACCTCTCAACTCTATGTCCCCCTTA
The DNA here is from genome assembly GCF_056320005.1 of Nelumbo lutea. Taxonomy (NCBI): domain Eukaryota; kingdom Viridiplantae; phylum Streptophyta; class Magnoliopsida; order Proteales; family Nelumbonaceae; genus Nelumbo; species Nelumbo lutea. Next base: position 167,971,491 of record NC_142684.1, on the reverse strand, counting down.
CAGCCATCATGTTATAGGCATGTTTTAACATTTTTCTGGATATGAATTCCAGAAACAAATCCAAAAGACAAGCATTAGTGAATGGAGGCAAACCTGCAATCTCATTGGAGTAATACAGTTCGTATTAGTTAGTTGTTCAGTTGGACTATGTTTTGGTTAAAACAAGGAGGATTCATCTGTTCATTGTACTGATAAAAAAATGTATTGTACAACAGGCAACACCAAATGCCTTACCTTCAAAATTCTAATGTGTTTAACTGATCAAAGAAAAAGATATGCATGCGTTTATCAATGATGGAATCAAGAATAGTTTTCAGGGTTCCTTGACATGTAGGTACATGAGTTTTGATTTGGAGACCAAACTTGATGGGGTTTGGCAGAAAACTATTTTATGAGGACATTTTGAAGATGTGAATTTCCTCAAGTTGGTGAAGTAAGGAGGTTCATCTGAAGGTTTTTAGTTGTTAGATTCCAAAATTGAAGGGTGCAATAATGTTGTAGCATGTTATCAGAAATTGAACAAGGGAATGACTAAATTTCAGATGAGACTAATACTGTAGTTTTTTATACCTAAAGATGTTCTGATTGTTGACTGTTTTGTTGTTCAAGACCTGGAAGCCTTTTTGTGTCATGGCAGTAGTTGAATTAGTTATTTTGGGAAGTAGAGAAACTACTTTAGATGTCTAAATGAGTGTTGGATGTGACTGCAAATTTCTCAAGGTGTTAAGCATCCTTATGAGAAACTAGCATTAATGGCCAGAATTTGTGCTTGACAGTCTTCATCGATATAGTAGTTCAGTAACTCCAAAGTCACACTTTTATGCAATAAGATGAAATAAATAAAAAATACAAGTAGTCGAGTACATATTTATGTTTGTTTATTAAGTCCTCATAAACCAAGATATTTTATTCTTCGATGTAAAGCTTATTGTGTAAAAGAAATCAGTAACAGAGAGCACATTTTAATGCAATGAATGGCAGTGTTATTTCCATTTTCTCATATGTTGAAGGCTATACTCTTCCTTGTGCAGACAGATAGGGCAGCCATGCTTGATGAAATTGTGGATTATGTGAAGTTCCTCAGACTCCAGGTTAAGGTACGGCATGTATGATATTATAATCAAATTCCATATTAGGTCCATGCTTCTGATAAGGGTAAAGGGTCAATATGTGCCCTAGTTGCATATAAATTCCTTCCATGATGACAACTGTCATCATCACCATTTACAAAGACTTTCTGGTACCATTTGGTATCAGTTATCAAATCCAATTTCACTATTCCATTTGCCGATGGGCCATGTCCTTGAATTCATGCACATGTTTTCAAATCTTTTATCTCTCAGTCCACAACTTTGTCACACTTTTGAACTAACTGTTTTTTTTGATGAATACACTTTTGAACTAACTGTTAAATGTCATTATTCCTATATAATATATGCTTGGAACTATTACTTCAAAAGTTCAAATATGAACAATTCCTTCAGACTTGTTAAAACAAATCACAGACGAACTGTTAGCCATTTGTACCAATTCTGACAGCATTTCTCCAAACAAATTATACAAACCATGTTCGTACTTTACCAGTCAATAGTCATTGCAAGTATGCAACTTCATTTGCATCCTGCTATATGCTCTACAATTGAAGTTGCACCTACGAGCTTATAGTCAATTCTTTCTTGCTCTGTTTCTCAAATGTCCATGAATAATGTCCTATTCATGCCAAAGAGCATTTTTTCATCACCAAGACCTCAGGGCAGATGTATATAAACGGTTACAAGATCAAGTCTCCCAAGTGTCTTGAAGCTTTGTTACTGGAGTCAAATTCCCTGCATGCTTCTTTGTATCAAAACAGAAACTTGTTTTTTCAATTCATCATCTTTAATTCTTATTGCATATTTATCTTTATTAACAGGTTTTAAGCATGAGCAGACTGGGAGGAGCTGGTGCAGTGGCACAACTTGTAGCCGACATCCCACTAACCTCAGTTGAGGTAATAAAGTAGGAAGACTGTGTTTCTTTAAGTTCACATCCGTTCTATGTTTGCGATATTATCTCTACGCATTTAATGAAATTACAAACAAAATTTAAACGTTTCTTTTATTGTTTTGTAAATATCCTGTCTTGCTATAATTTTGTTTGTCTTTTGGTAATTATTTGTCTGTATTCAACTTCTATGCACCCGTTAATATGGGTTTAATTATCTGTCTACTGAATATGCAAGTAGCTATGTACCGGCAAACTTGCTTGTCTTAATTTTCCCTTCTTACCTTGTTCTTTTTCTTTTTCCTTCTTTCTCCGTATTAAAATTTGATAAGGGAGAAGGCAGTGAAGGCGGAAGCAGCCAACGAGCATGGGAGAAATGGTCAACAGACGGAACAGAAAGGCAAGTGGCAAAGCTCATGGAAGAAGATGTTGGAGCTGCGATGCAATTTCTCCAATCCAAGGCACTTTGCATCATGCCTATATCACTGGCCACTGCAATTTACCACGCGCACCCACCAGAGGCCCCAACGGCTGTGAAGCCCGAGTCAAACACCCCTTCATAGATGTCAAAAAGGGGTGCATATTTGCATGTGCCCATCGACGACTGCCTACATACATGGTTCCAGGTCCTACCTCTCTTAATGCTCTGATTCTGACCCCACCCGGTGCTTGTCACTACTCGGAATGGTATAACAAGTAACAATCCCTCAGCATTGCAATCAAACTCAGATACCATAATTGCACTTTTGCCTTTGTTTTCTCAGTTTTGTCAAACAGGATTTGATGTCATGCCTAGAAAGAAAAACTAGATGCACTTCTTTTGTCCTGCCAGTCTAGAATGAAGGGAAGGAGTGTCAAAGCTCTTTCCTTGCTCGTCTCTTTTTCTTTTTTTGTGCTCCTTTTTACCCCCAGTGGAGGAGGGAACCATAGTGGTGGATGACCAGAATACTTGTGGTGGGGACTGATTGTTTTTTTATAGTGGATGGTGGGACACTCTAAAAGGGAGGATGGGCACATTGGTGTATGTAACTATAATATATTCTGAAAAAATGGAATGAAAGTTGAAATGGATAATGGCCGGTCGTTTTCAGAAAGTTGCCTTGGAAGGTTGTAGTCTTATTTGAAATCAATTCTGCTTCTCGTTTTGTTTCGTGGGGTGAGTGGGATGTGTTTTCATTTTTTTTATTTGTTGCGTGTTTAAACTAAACCAATACTCCTTTTCTATTCTCATGAATCATTATTGAAGAGTGAATAATTGTAGAGAGAGAGAGAGAGAAGGCGGGGTGAGGCTACTCCCTTTGGCACCATGTTTCAATTGGATGGCCATGGTGTTGAGAAAAAAAAATGTATGGGATAATGGGAAAACGATTGGTGGAAAAGTGGATTTACTAGTCCTGTCGGTAAATGGCCTGCCAATGGCTCTGGCCCTTTGTGGCCATGACCTACTTCTATTGTTGAGAACAGCTCGTACCCTAGAACCTCAGCGGTGCAAGATTTATCTTTGATCTTCCTCAAAATCAGTATCTTATTCCTTTTTTTTTTTTTTGCGGTATGAATTTTGTTCCTTAAATTAGGGAGAACAATTTCAGTAGTGGGAAGAAATTCATCTGATTAAAATTTTAGAGATATTCTATGGTTAAACATCAAATAGGGAAAACGAATGATGCTGCTAGTCCTAGACCAACCAACTAAACTTCGGCACAACTATTTGGGGATGGTTAGACTTACACATGCTGCTTTGCCATTGTCTTAGAGCTATGACCTGCTCCAGAATGATCCCTAGTTGCAGTCCTTAGTATATTAAATATTTATAGCATATCACTAGTAATCAACATGTCTTAATCTTGCCAATTGTCATCAATTCCGAGTCATTAAAAGCTCCTATCAGTGGATACTTGCCTTGGTTTTGACCCAGGTCATAAAAGTTAAATTTGAATGTATAATCTCAACTTTTATCTTTAGCCTTTACTTGCACATGTGCTAACACTTTCCCTCACACTGGTTCTAAATAATGTGGCAGAGAGAATTGGTTTCATTCACCTATTTCACCAAATCAAATAGCATAAAGTCATTAACTTGAGGTAAATGAAAACAGAAATGAATCATATGGGACATAGCCCCGCTCGAAGTGATGAAAAAATGTAGCAACTTTGACGATTCTATTTTGGATTCTGTAGTTGAGCAATTTAATACCTTAAAGTTGTAGGCTATTTCCCATGTGCACTAGTTTGTCTGGCTAGTGTAATGCCCAGCTAATCCTTTTCTTTTCCTTGTTATATTTATACCGTCTCATGCTATCCACAATCTGTTCCCAAACCCTACATCCCTACGACCCTACCAACAGAGAACCACTGCCGTGTATTGAGAACATCTCCCACTAAGGGAGACATTTAGAATTCACAGCTGTAATGTCCCATGGGTAGTGATGTGAGAACAGCTTGTGGGCAGCAGATCCAAGCCCATAAATGACCCCTAACCCTAAGAATCAACTAACACGACAACAAGCTAAATGCTAAAGAATTACTGCTTGATTAAAGGAATTGGGACCTCATAAAAACTAATGACAGTGAAGAGAACTTGGAAGCTACCAAAATTAAGTATTTTACAATCCATGAGTTGGAACTGGGAAGTTGGAAATCTTGAGATCTAGGGAACTTGAATAGGAACCAGTCTTAGTGGTAGCCTGCATCTCAAATTTAGAGAGAGGTCAGAGAAAATCCGTATCTAAGACAAGTCAATGCCCTATTGTTGACTTAAGATTATGCGACAAATTAATGATTTATATGATTATATCAGTGGTTTGGTGCAATTTATGCCACCGGGACAAAGGCAGGAGTGCAGGACCAAGGTGCACCTGAATCCGAATGGCAGCAAACCGTTGACCACAAGAAATAGATTCATGCAAGAGTTCCATCAAAACGCATATTGATGGTATCAACTATCAAGCGTCTTAGTTTGCTTTTAAAATCAATTTTAGTTGAATTTATCCAAGATATCATTCTTCTTTTGTGGTTGGCACGTCACTCCTACAGTAAGTACAAGCCCTGATCTCTCAAGGTCGGTGTCGGTCATCTATATAATCGATACGTACTACTAGAAGTGGGGGTCCTGGGGGAGGGTCATTTCTTTTTCCACCTTTCGGATCTCTGTTTTAAAGTTCAAGGAAATCAATAAACAGTTTCCATATAGATTATCAGTACAAGTGAACAAATGAAGTTGTAAGTTGGAACTCACGATCGAACAGAAAATGGATTAAACCAAATTAATCTCCGGTGGAAACTATACTGGTAGAGACTAGAGAACAGCTTCATGGTTAAGCATAAAACAAAGATAAGAGCTTCTGCCACAGAGATGCCAAGGAATATCCAAATTTTGCATTATTGGAGGGAAAAAAAAAAAACTTTTTTCATCTTAGAATTTAGCAGGCATCAAGGTCCCTGCATGGGGGAGGCTTTGGCTCACCTAGCAAAGTTGTGTTTCCTCCTTCTGGCCCACTCTTTGTGCGCAGAGGATTCTGCGTGCCAACCTGCAATACAGAACAAAAATCCAACAGTTAGTTATGACTGATCATGCTGTAGGCCAGATAAATAAGCCTCCAATTTAACAGAGCCTTACTGGTGGAGTTTCCCCCCTTCTTAACATCTCAACAATCTCAACTACCCGCTTTGGAGTGACATCTTCCTGAATAAAATCAGAAAAAAAATATAATGAATACAATTCCATGGGCACAATCATTCACTTAAAGATTCAAAATCACAAAACCATAAAACAGAAATAGATTGATGGACCCACATAATAATTATAGGTGTACCCTTCAGAACCCTTGGAATAGTCGGCCACTGTGATCATTGGAGCATTTACACAACATCCCTGCAGAAGACCACTAGTGTTATGCACTCATCAAATTGAATTTATGCCAAACCAGTTAAATAGGGTCAAATGGTAAAAACATGTCATCGTCGTCATCATCCCAACTATATGGGGTCAGTGACATGAATCCTGTTTCGCCAATCCATTCTGTTTAATGTCATGTCAATTGTCAAATTGCTGGCACTAAAATCATTTCTTACTAACGCAAATGGTAAAAACATGTAAAATCTAATATTCTGTAAGCTACTCCAAAGGTGCCAACCAGCTAGTTGGTAAGTCTCCTGCTGCTCCTAGCAGAGACTTGGGGTCGAATCCCACCTGCACCTGGGTTGGGGGATGGGCTACCCCCAGTTGTGTAGCCCTTCAAAAGATATCAAATATATATATATATATATATATATATATATATATATATATATATATATATATATCTGCAAGCTATTGATATTCAAATTTAGACCAATCATTGTTATAGCTGCCAGTCAATCTGTTCCTAAGTATACTTGGAATTAAAGCAGGGAGGCTCACCATGCACTCCATTTCCCCAACAGAAAACATGCCATCCTTTGTTACTTCTGCACAAAAAAGTGGAACGAACAACATCAGTTGGAAACAAAGTTATAAATTCAAACTGCACGGATAGATTGGCAGAAATGCAATGAGGAAAAGGCAAAAATAATTACTGCATAACTCACCATTGCGCTTAACTCCCAGGTGTTTCAGTAAGGCCTCTTCTATTTCACGTGAACCACGTATCATACAAGGTGTTGTACCACAGACCAGTAGATGGAACTTACCAACCTACATAACCAACAGACAAAGCATATATGAATTTCACTCGTGTATGCATGTAAATCCATTCAGATCATCAAAAAAATATGCATCTTATATTTAGAAGTAGAGTATTTATGTGTTCACCTTTGACCGGTTGAACATTGAATAAAATGTTGCAACTTCATATACACGAATAGGAGCAACCTCTATAATCTTAGCCACCTGAACCACCAATAACAACTTCAATTACATTACATATAGCATAAAAAAGTTAAAGGATTGGGTTGCAATTCCTTGCTGTATTAATCTGGAAATTCTTCATAGGAATAAATAGATGAAGAGACAATTTATCAAAAAATAATGGAGAACAAAAGATTGGCGAGAGTTCGCATGAAATTTGTGAAATATTTTTCTGCTAGAAACCATTTTGTATTAAGATATTTATTTTGAAGATGGGAATGGGGCCTCCATATAACCTCTATTTTTTTTCTGTATCCTCTATGGATGGCTAGATTCATTATGACTAAAATCTTTTGAATTTGTGGTTCAGAGTACGACCCCTTCCATTTATGGACCCAAAGATCAGAAAATATATTTAACATCCTTGGATGTCACTTCAAAATTCTCTTATCTCCATCCCTTTACCAATGAATGGTAAGACTACCTCAAACTTAAAGCAGACTAACCAATCTATAAAGCTTGTATCATTAATTTCTCCTGAACTTGGGAATGCTAAGCTTATTTCCCAACATTTATGCAATTAGCAGCTGCAACCTGTGTAATTTTTTTTATTTATTGATAGATTTTTTTTCACTTTAAGTAAAATTAGGAATGATATGCAAAAAAAAGACATGGTCTCCACCTCTAGCATGGCACACTTACCAAAAATATAAGGTCCCAATATTAGTTTCCCACTTAATCCACCCAACTCCTATCAGTCATCCCTACCTATGTTTTTGAACATGTGGAGTGATTTAAAAGGCGCGCCTCAAGTGCACCTAGGCGCATAGGCGAGGCGCATTTCAGGGTAGGTGCCTCGCCCAAGTTGTAGGCGCAGCCCTTTCAAAAGGTGCACGCCTGGTGCGCCTTGCGCCTCAGCCCAGGCGTGCGCCTTTTGAAACTTTGATGCTTTTTTGCTTTTTTGTGTCTAGCGGCATGCCACGCGCCTCGAGGCAAGCCCAAACAAGTCCACGTTAGGTCTTAAATTCTTAGTTCTCACACGAAATATAATGATTTTATAGTTTTAATTGCTTTCTAAGAAGACATTTTATTAGGATGAATGAATGAACAACATTGGAGTGGGGTAGAACCCAATATTTAGTAATGTTGTTCATTCATTCATCCTAATAAAATGTCTTCTTAAAAATCAATTAAAACTATAAAATCATTATTTTTTGTGGGAGAACTAAGATTTAAGACCTAACGCGGACTTGTTTGGGCTTGCCTCGAGGGGCGTGGTACAGAGGCAGCTCATAGAATCAAGAATGTAATATGTTTTATATCACATTAGCCACTTGAAGTAATGCAATTGAGAAAAAAAGAGATTGTGGGTTTTATATGCTTAAAAATGTATTATATATTTGATTTTATTTTTAAATTCTCATTTGAATATGCTTTACATGTTATATTTATGTATTTTAATATTAGATAATAGGTTTTTTAAAGCATTTATTTTAAAATTAAAGTTTATATTTTTACTAATATTATGTTTAACAATTTTTTGCATTTTTTTGAATTTTTTGGAATTTTTTTATTTTTTTATTTTTAGCCTTTTTTTTAATTTTTGCACCTTGCTTAAAAAGGCATGCACCTCACCTCGCGCCTTGCACCACAGGCGCAAATTGACCCCCTGCACCTTTTTTTGCGCCTTGCGCTTTTAAAACACTGATGTGAACTAACTCCCAGTCCATAATGAAGGAACTAATATCCTTTCAAATTCTGTGAATAGATTGTAGTTTTTTTTTTATCAATAACTTTGAAAATTTCTACAATCTATTCACCATTGAAAACTGTTTGGTTCCTTTTTCTTAGATCCCACAATATGCCAAATACAGTGATTCTCCAAAGAAATTCTATCCATAGCTTCGAAAGGAAAAGATGGCCAAGCAACAGCTCACAAACATGATCCAGGACCCTCCAACTCAGTAATAAAGCTGAAGGGGGGAAAACCAAAGAAGATACTTCCAAACAAAAATACACCTCCGAACATCTATATTACCACCCACTCATTGAGTTCAAAGAACTAAGCTGTCAAAGAGAGAAATCCCCAAACAACTTTAGATAAACATCCTCTGTTCACTCTTAACACCATTCTAAATCTCTTTAGAAAATATTGCTGGAATTTTATAAATATGTGGGTGCCTTAAGTTATAACCAACTCACTTTTGTCCCACGTGCACCAATAAAAATAAGAATTCATAGTGGGATCAGCTACATAAATCAGATTTTGAGAAGACAAATGGAGTTCAACATGGAAACCTTGCAATGTCTTCCCTGTTTATACAACTTAAGCTTGAATAGAAGTTGTGCAATGAGTGAATGCTACACAAAAGTAAAGATCAGATTGTTTAGAATCCAACATTCATTAGGCCTCCATTGGTTTGGGAGTTAGAATTAGGTGAGCTCGTTTGTTTTTCTGATGCAAAAGATAAAAGAGTGTGAACTGAAGACTCAAATGCATAACTCAGTGAATTCCTTCTACAACAAACTAAAAAAAAGTTATTAGGTTCAGCTGAAGAAACACCAACATCATGCTTTGCTAAATTATGGGGGAAACCTGCCCTTCCCCTAGACTTAGAGTAGAGGCCTTTACATGGCTAGTGATATTGGAGATGATTCCTACTCAAGACCAACTTCAATCAATGGGCATTAACTTGGCAAGTAGGTGTTCTGTTGTCTTCCATGTGAAAAGGTGGCAAAATGCAAACCACTTATTTGCCACATGTGAAGGTTTCTAAGAAAATACGAGGGTTCTTTCATTTTATGTCTAATGTGCAATTGAGGATTTGTGAAAAAAGAAATGATCATTGGCAGATCACAAACAGTGAGGTCCAAAGCCTTGATCACCCATACAAAATCCTTCAAGCCCTATTGCTGCCTTTTCTGTGAGAGTGTGAGTTCACTGGAAGATTCAGTTCAAAAGATAAACAAGCATGGAGAAAAAAGCATCACTTTGTTCACCCCCCCTAAAGAAAATAGACATTGAAAAAGAAATCAGGAGAGGGGACAGAACCGCCACAGAACTCAGAACTGCTCTCCCTCCACCAAATTATCCCCATTTTCCTCAGCAAGGTCAACAGCTGATACAAAGTAGAAAAGGGGATACAACTTTTGGAACTGACCACTTTCTCAATTGCCATAGACAAACAAACTTCCTTTTCAACTGCACCAGATGCCCTCTTGGTTATCTAAGAGAGAAGGTACCTGCTTTTATGATTTTATCTTCCCCTCTTTAGGCTCAACAGTGTTACACCATTGATACACTGCCAACTAGATTACCTCCCTACATATGAATTCTGAAAATGACTAGAACCATCACTAATGTTAGGAGGTAAAACCTACAGCCAGTTACTGCCCATTGTTTCATCACCCCTGGTCCTTCATAAGCCATCCTTTGAAGTATTTGTTAACTAGTACAAGCCCAGGCCCACTCCCCAGATATATAAATATGTGGATCTATGTTAGGACACTAGAAAGGGAAACCACTTCCTCACCTGTTTGACCCACCCCAAAGACTTAATTCATGGATCCACTATTCTAGTAAAGGTTGTATCAGCAAGGGATCCCAAATCAGCACACTCCTGAAAGTTCTCTGAGTTATGATATACCCTGCCTAGATCAACCTATGAGGCTATGACCTCCATCACACAAAGCATTTGAATTGTGGTGTTATGCTCTCCATCTGAATGTTAATGAAAATAGAAAGTTAAAATGCTTTCTGTTTAGCGCATGCCCCCTTACTGTTGTTAGATTGTTACTATTTTTCTTGAAATTATTGTTTATTTTTTAAACACAAACAGAATCCTAAAAGCAGGCAGAAGTTTGGATACATGCTTTCAGAAAAACATAAATAACAACACTACGGCTCGAATTTATTAAAAGAAAGACCAAAGACAAGGGTTCAAATTTTCTTTCAGAAGAAATTGCAAAACAAAGTGCAACAATCAGAATAATGGCCATTTTTAGCAAAGATTTTCTCAATCTATGGTTTCAGGATTCCTTGTGAGTTGTGACCAACAACAACATAATGAATGATATTAAATACAAAAACAACAGAAGGGCTCAAATTTTCTTCCAAAAGAAATTGCAAAAAGAAGTGCAATAATCAGAGTAATGACCAGTTTTAGGCTTTTAGCAAAGATTGTCTCCATTCATGATCTCTAGACTAGTTGTGCATAAAAAACTTGGAATAGTCATTGTGGGTGTAGAGGTCAGTAAATAGTAAAGATGCAGCAGATTTTTAGTATCTTTGTACATCCTTATACCTAATAAAGTTTCTATATTACTTAACAGAACAGAAAGTATACATCCAGGTCGTTTATATATAAGGGGTTACAAAGAACCATGGAATCGAGCATGTAATAAATTTCTTATAGATGCATGGAACAGAAGAGCAAAAAAGTGCAAAGAATTTAGAATGCTAACATACTGCATTCATTGCTGATACTGGTAGCCACCCTCCATGCTGTTGCTGTGCAAGATCCAGTAGAGGGATAGCAGCAGATTGCTTGTAGTTGGATGGATAATGAGACAATATCTCCTTAACCTACGAATGCACATAACTAGTGTCAATCTTCCAATATACAATAGCTTAATAGTGTAGCATTTAAAAGCAAAACTAACTACTTTATTACTAACAATGATCAGGTTTCAAGCAAACAAATTCTTGAATGTATCAATAACTGAATGGATGGTGAACATTATAAGATAGATACATACAACTATCTATATTTCACATCTATATCTGTCAGGCCCAGGATTGAGCAACTTATGGTCATGGAATTAACACAACTATTAGATATTGACATAGTAGAAATACCCCAGAAACAAGGGAAGAGAATACAATAAAAGACCATATAACTAGTAGCCAAACCAAATACAACACAATAAAAGTGGTAAAGGAGCAAAACACAGTAGATAGACATCTAAGTAGAAAACAACCCAGTACAACTTAGTCAGGCCTACTCCTCTTTCCATGTGGGCTGATCTATGGGTAAAACTAAGCACAAATATAAGGAACCCATATGTCTAACCTCTACAGTGTGGTGATGCCAAAGGCCCCCATCACCCTCTCCTATCAAGAACTCTGTGAGTCACCTTCCACCTCTAGATGTGGTAAGCCTCAAAAGTAGATCAACATGAGCCCTTGTAGTAATAAAATAGTCTTTGCTTGAATCAGATCTCTAATGCCAATAGGGCCCAAGAGCACCAATATGATTTCCCCATCCTTATCTCTAAAAGATCTATCCACCCCAGCAAGTCCAGCATTCCCAAGGAAAATGCTCAATATTTAGTTTGACCACACTAAGGGTAAAACCAACTCTATGAAACAATGACTATTGATTCACAATTTCAGAACATAGATCACCTCTGGCCATATCATCAATCAAGAAGTCTACAAACCCCTCTCCAGTAGGAAAGTGAGCTAGTCTAATAGTGATGAAGTTTATCACTGCTTTAAAGGGTTGTTTCTTATTTGAAAACACTGTAGCATGTCTCTTCTCCAATGTGGACCACAGTTTGGCTCCATCAAGCATCTCCACATAATTTTTCCCCTCTTATAGGAAGAATAGTCCATCAAGCATCTCCACATAATTTTCCCCCTCTTATAGGAAGAATAGATGAAAGTAGACCCATATAAACATGGAACATAAGGCAAAGGATGCCAATGGGCAACAAATAAGGATAAAAGTTCGCTCTGTAGTCTGCATGCCAAAGACATACAACAGGTAACACATGGGTAAGGCCTTAAGGGGTTACCTCACCAGTGTGTTGATTCTTGGTAGGTTGTATTGTTCAATTATTGATTACCTCACCAATTGTGCTACAGAGAAAGCACATATGAGGCAATAAGATCCAAGGTTCCTGATTTCCTTCTATGCCAGAATATTTCAAAAGTGTGCCATTTTTTGTTGCACAACTTACCAACCAAAACATAAACCTAACTTTTTTGCTTTTTTGTAGGGTTGGACCAAGCAAATATTGCTAGACCTAAAACACAGAAGTGAGAGAAGTGCTTAGATTATGAACTTTGGAAAAAATCTATATGTGAGCATGGAAAGATACCATGAGAATCAATAGACCATACTCAACTATCAACACTTGAAAGAAAAGGCACAACAATTGAGAAATCCATAAAACAGATGGAATCCAAAAACTCATGGTCATGCAAACCATTTCAATGCCAAAGTTCTTAAAAGGCTAGAAATAGACAGATGGCCTACAGAACATATAGGGAAATTCTTATAACAGTTTATCGTGTAATGTCCAGGGAATTTATCACAAGGTGGGGTATCATCCTGTGACATATCTTCAAAGAATTTAACCTTATTTCCATGAAAAAAAAATCATACTTGATAAAACAAGAAAATAAGATAAGACAGCACTAACAGATAACCAAACAAAGAATGGATGCCCTACTAGAAAGGCTCTATTTTCATATTAGATCTCTGTTGGGGGCTCAGCAGAACAAGAGTGATCAAAAATATAATCAATTGAGTAAACCAATAATGCAAATAACAAGTAAACATTAAGCTCTTCAAACTATGTCCCAGCATTTAGCAAACACCAGAGGTAGCTCGAATTTCATCAATTTTTTCGAATAAATACATAGGGTTAAACCCTATCAGCGGGCTATCTTGCTTGGGTCGTCATCTAAATATAACCGAGAAAAGGGGCAAGGGCGCCTATGACTTCGTTAAATTAGCACATCTTATCCCCAAACGACTGCATTAGGAGTACATTGTTAATATTCACCATTAGCAATCACAGTTGACCCAAACGACTGCATTGGTTTGAGAAATCAGGAATCACAAATCAAGTTGCACATTTATCATATCGAAGCCTTTTCGCCATAAACTAGATTGCATTTGCCTTAATCCAACAGAACAAAGTTGCAATATTTGTGCAGGAAAAAAAAAAACAGCATCTAACCGGGCACGTATTGAAAAGAGGAAATACGTATGTAATGGTCTCTTTCGTTATATGCTTACCTTCTCCTTATTAGCCTCGCTGAACTCCCAAGGAAGGTCGCAATTGTTATCCGGAGAATCGATGTGCTTTAAACAGATCAAATCATCAAAAAGAAATAAATAAATAACCAGTGAAAATATATTTCAAATTGCAATTGAGATTGCTACCAGTGAAAGGGAGACTCACGTAATTTAGGGCAGTGGAGAAAGAACGAGAGCTCTGCAAAAAACAATATGAGCATAGATAAAATTAGAGAGAGAGAGAGAGAGAGAGAGAGAGAGAGAGAGAGATTGAGATAGAAAGGATCAGATTGATACCTGGGGAGACTGACGGAATATCTGGCGGATCTCGAGAAACCGTTTGCTCGCAAGACGAGCTGCTGGAGCAAACATGGCTACGGACTTACGGTGTGCAGAGCTGGGAGGAAAGTGGAGGAAGAGGGGGAAAATGCCGGAAGGATGTTTGATGGGAGGAACAGGGAGTGTGTAAAACGCACCCGGCGTTTGGTAACGACTAACGGTGCCTGACCACGCACAGACGCACTCCACTCTTGTGTGATGTTTCTAAACGGACTAAACCCTTACCCTGTGAGCCTGCGACCTGCGTTGGACGAATCTATTGCGCAGATTTATGCGACTCTATATCTGCTGACCACAAAACGCTGGGCAGAACACTCTAAAGCCGCACATCAGGAACCTTGTACTTATGTTGTCAATCATGCGAAGATATTCCCGATGTGTGGCTGTAGTATCTTGTGCACTGACAGCGATTATGATAAGCGAATAGGACTGCAAACGGATCGGATCGGATATGTTTGAATCCAAATTGGATCTAATATCTAGTATACTTGAATCGAATTCAAATTATAATTAGATATTAAATAATATAAATAAATCAGGCTAAAAATGACCAAAATATTATATATTATTATTAAAATAAGCTAAAAATGACTTTAATAATATATTTTATGAACAAAATGAATTGAAAATTATTTATATAAAACTTGATCATATGACAATTTAGTGAAGAATATAACATTAAGACCAACTTCCATGATATATAATATAATTTTTAAATATATATGAGCATAAATCGAGTCGAATTGAGTCATATGGAATCAGATAGGGGTAGATTCATATTTGATCCAATTGTAAATTAATCAAATTCAGATCAGGCCTAATATAATCAATTTTAAATTTGGAATCCGATAATTAGATACCGTTTGCAGCACTATCAGCAGATCCGAACTCAATTTATACAGGTCATGTTGGCCTTCGCAACTGATCTGAAAGCAGGGGCTGGATTTGAGTCAGTTTTTGGAGGCAATTGACAAGCTTCTAGAGAGGTAGGTTGCCAAGTCGACGACAGAGGCTGATCGCCAAGTCAACGGCAAAGGCAGGTCACTAGATAGGACCCCATTTTGGCTAAGGCAAATTATCACCTAGATGATGCTGGTATGTAATTCAATTGTTCTAATATGCCATGTGTCATAATGTGAGTGGAGGGCTAAATCTGCCCTCATCAGGATTGAATTTAGGCCTTAAAATACAATTAACCCGATAGCTGGAATGCTGAATGCTAAGTTAGGGCTGCGGAGAGCCCGATTCTGTGTAATTCTTCAATCCACCCCTAATGCTAATTAAGAAGTATCACCCATAAAAAAATCGAGTGAACCTCGCTAATGATGCGTAACTTGGACTTGGGTTGAGTGCTTGACTTAAGCTTGTGATTCGGACTTCTGTTGATCATCTCATCATCATATGTGGAAAAAAGATTCCTCTACATGGTATGGGTTCATTAGTCATTCCCAATAAGTTAAACTTTGTTTGGTATTTTATTTATATACAAGCTTTACATTTTTTTACTTGGGATACAAAGAGCCCAACCCAAGCCCATCCTGAACCTGCCTAGGGCAAGCCTTTTGCAAGGGTTGAATTTGAATTTTGGGCCATAGTATGGGGTTGCCCCCAGAAATGTTTGGCTCTACGGACAACCTGACTTAGCCCGCCTGACTAATATATCCTACCAGTCTTTTTGCGTGTTTGGGATGATTATGTGTATGCAATATGGTTATATTTCTAAAAACAAATATTAACAACGAATTATACTAAGTTCTGCCTAAGCCTATGAATGTATGTAAGCCCAGTATATCAACTTTACAGGAAAATGTATATAAGTCCATAAAGTTATGTTTGATTTGAAGGAAAAGGTAAAAAAGGGAAAGGTAAGGAAAATATATGTTTGTAAAGATTTTCCTTCCTTTTCCTATTTTTTTCCTTCAACCAAACGTAGTTTAAATGTATGGTTCAGTTTGTATCATATGCCTGTAGTGCCGAAGCTTCAAAATTTCTTTTGCGTTTATTTTAAATAATAGAGGTATAGGTTGTGTTTGGGAAAAGTACAGATATACACAATGCCAATATAAGGCTTAGAAATATTGTATACAAGGTTTTGCATCAAATACGTTTCTATTTGTGCTCTTCCCAAACTGAGCCGTATGTATAAAATAACCGGGGTGCCACTTGCCAGTGATGATTCAGCAGTAGTTCTAATGGTGAGTTGGCATCCCTCCAAAATATGAGGCATGGAATAAAATCTGCAGAACTGCAAGTTCCCTATGGCATCTAGGGTGGTATTCATGGTTCAATTAACCATACCATGGGGTATATTTTGAAACCGAATCAGTAATACCAATTTTTGAAAATCCTCGAATCAAAATTGAACCAAATCAACCAATTGATTTGTTGGCCGGTTTTGATGGTTCTTCAGTTTCTTGTTTTTTATATTTATAATATATTTTATAAATAAATATATAAATATATTATATTATATTATATATATTATAAAATAGATAATTATAGATATAATATATTTACATATAATGCATATAATATATATATATATATATATATATAGATACCGGTGGATTTGGTAAATTGTTGGTTTTTTAAGTTAATGGAAAATCAAATTGAAACTGAAACTATCAGTTTGATTAATTGGATTTTTTAGTTCAATTTTATCAGTTTGGATCGATTTTTTTTCGGTTTTTTAGCTTTTTGTTTTTTGGTTTTTATGAGCACTCGTAATGGCATCGCCAGTGGACTTGATTTCCTAGTATTTGGTAATACCCCTTTCGATCACCTTTCATGGATTTTGTATGGAATATGATCTTAACTAGTTAAATTTGACACTTCTACTATAAATGCCAACACCTAATCCAATGCTTATATTTTCTTTAGTGGAAGCATGGTTCAAAATATCAATACGTCCATGTGCATCAATAGGGGCGTATTGGTACTTAAAATAACACGCATTTATTTTTTTCAGTTTTTTTTTTCAAAATTTGGTTTTTGGGTATATTTTTAACTATATTTTTTATTAAATTGAGGGTGGTTCCCGAAACCCCTGTAAATAGGCATATCATGAAGCACCTGATACGATACACCCCGATACATCCGATACGGGGTGTATCGTATAAAAAATTTGAACCTTGAGTGGAAGTGATTATCTAATGTGATGTGACAAGACAATTTCTCAAAACTTTATGTTGACCAAAACAAAGTGTTGCAAGTAGAAGTGGCAATGGTACCAAACACAACCTTAGTAGACGTTTAAGTCGATTCCTTAAAATTAGTGATTTTAATGGGTTGGGGGTAAAAATTCCAGAAGCTATCTCACAAAGCTTGGCCATCACCCCAAAACATGGAAACAAATTCAAGGCGTTTGGCAAGTCTTTTTAGAAAGATCTTCTAAAAGTTCAAGGCCTCAAAAGACTGATGACCTTTCATAGATAGATCTTCAAAGACCAAAGACCGTTTGGTTCCAATTTTTTTTAAGGATCTTCTTAAAAGATAGAAAGACCAAAAGACCGTTTGGCAATTATACTTGCTGGTTTGGCCCAACCTATTAATTTTTTAGCTTGGGCATAATTTTAGGCCCACGTGCTTAGGATTGGGCTTTAAATACCAAACCCGACTATTTTTCAGGCTTGTCTCGGGCTTTCTCAAATAAGCCCGACCGACACTATTACATATAATAAAAAATACTTATGTTATATATAATAAATATATAAAATATATATTTTTCATAAAATTATTATCAAATATTAATATACTATTTTGGAAATACAAATTAGTTTATTAATTTAGTAAATTATTACTAAATTAATATAATACTAGTTTATAAAATTCCACTGAAAATATGACATTTTATGTGCATATCGGTAGGGGTGCTCACTATTCGGTTAACCGAACTGTGGGGCATTTTCTTGAACCAAACCAGTAGTATCGGCTTTTAGAAAACTAGTAAGTAGAATCGAACTGAAACCAGACAGTTAATTGGTTGACCAGTTCGGTTAATCGCCATTTCGGTTCGTCGATTTTTTAGTTTTTACAATATATATTATAAAAAATATATAAATATATAATAAAAAGTATTAATATATATACTATATTATAAATATATACATTTATATATATAATGCATATTTAAATGTATATCGGTCGGTTTGGTTAACCGTCGTTTTTTTATATTGGTTAACCGAAGCTGAATTGATACCTTCGGTTTTTTAAAAACACCGCACCGATCAGTTTAATTAACCAATTTTTTGGTTTAGTTTTTCGATTTTTTTTTTTTTGCTCACCCCTACAAATTGGGCTTCGGGCTGAAGCTCAAGATCTTGGCTCAATGGGGTAGCCAAGCTCAAACTTGGGCCTTGACATTTTCTATTGATAAAGAGGCAAAGCCTAGCCCAAACTTGGCCTTTAAACAAGTTTAAACACCACTATTGTATTAGAAACTCAATTTGGCCCAAATTTCCTAAAATTGCAAAATACCCCCTAAACTTTACTAAAATTACCAATGCCTTAATATAAATATAACCTAACTTTTTTCATTTCAACTAATCTACCGTTCATCTTCACCTCCCCTTCGATACACAGCAGCGGAACAGTGTGCCTCCGGTCTCTCTCTCCTCTCCAGTTTTTCTCTTTTATTTTTTTTGTCTCTCCCTCTCTGTTCATCTTCCCCTCTCTCTCGACACACAGCGGCAAAATAATGACCCGAAAAGCCTTTTCTTCTTCTTCATAGCGGTGACGAACACAGTTCTGACAACGGTGACTCCATCCGGGCTCTCTCGTGTTCGATTCCATCTCTCTCTCTCTTCCTCTCCGTCCCCTTCTTTTTATTTTCTTTTATTACTTTTTTTTACCGATTTCCACCTCTATATTTACTGATTTCCACCTCTATATTTATCGATTTCCACCTCTACATTTATCGCTGCAAATCACAACAGTGACTGTTGTTTCTATCCACTCCATTCCATTTATTTCGTTCTCTCTCCCTCTCTCCCTCTCCTCTCTCTCTCTCATTATTTCTCCCTCTCTCTCTCTCCCTCTGTTTTCATTAGCTCCTCCAACAGCCGCTGCAAATCATCTATAGCTCTCGCCGTAATAACTCGACGCTGTGTCGAGTTTGAATCCAACCACCTGAAATAACGAGCCTTGATTAGTATATCTCAGAAGAAGAAGAAGAAAATGAGAACATACCTTCAAGCACCTTTGAGCAGGGAGTTTCTCTCGAAAATTGTCAAAAACATCGGGAAGCCAAGAAGCCCTGATAGACCATAAGCTTGGCTCGGGGCTTCTGAGATCCGGACCACTTTGGTCTTTTAGAGTCTTTTTTGGGATTTTTCTTTCGGTCTAATGAGCTTTCATTAACCAAACAGAAAAATATCATTTTTGGTCAATCAGGATTCTAAAAGCCCAAAAGATATTTCAAAAAGATTTGCCAAACAGGGCCTTCATCTTTCGATTATTAAGGGGTTGGTCTTATCAAATGAGAATTTTTGTAGAGTTTGGGGAATCATCTGGCATGGAAAATTCTTAGACCATAATCAATAAATCGATTCCTCCAACCAAATATCCCTTTAAATTTCAAATTTAAAACAGATATGAATTCCATAGTAGTCAATTGTTGCACTCTACCATATAGTAACAAACACTGACGTTGATTCTTTATATGCTACTAGCAATGATCAGTGGGGCTGTTGTTTAAAAATGCATTTTTAATGTATAAATGAAGTAATATAAATTCATTAAAATTTGTATATATTTATAGTCCATTACATATAAAATAGTAGAAGAAAATTGATTTCCTTTTTTAGTTATTTAGCTTTAAACTTATTCCTTTTATATAGCATATATACTATGAGAGTATATAAATCAAGTACTTAGCATGAGAACCAACTGATGGTATCTCAATTGTTAGGTTCCCTAGCTTGTTGTAGCGGAGACTTGGGATCAAATTCCACTACTCCTAGGTTTGGGGGATGGGCTACCCCATTATGTAGCTCTATGAACCTAAAGAAAAGTGTGCTTAACATGAAATCAATAACCAAGTACTAAACCAAATTCAAAATTGAATCAATGGAGATAAACCAAAGGCTCACATTAAGTGCTTTATTACTACATTTTATTATTGAGCCAAAACAATCCATGAAAACAAATCTACATTAAGTTATAGAGAGAGAGAGAGAGAGAGAAGCTCTATAACACAGAATTGAAGGAGCAATGGTTTCTTAAGACTTTAATATAAGAAAAAAAATTGGTTTGCCCCATGTATTGGGTGGGCACATTTGGGTTTTCACATTAGTTTGGGTCCAAGCTAGGTTTCATCTTTATGTTAGCCCTTAACCTAACCTTCTCCTTCTAATTACATCCCTTATTTTATTAGATAGAGCCAGAAGGAAAAGATTTAAGAGGAAAAAAGGGATTTAATGGGGAGGGGAGATGTTACAAATATTGACTATTAAGAGAGAGAGGGTTTAAGAATGATCTTATTAGAAAATAAATATGAATTTTATAAGAGAAATTAAAGATCAATGAGAGTTTTAACTTTGATGATTTATTATATTTTAATGATTTCATTTAAAAATAAAATATGCACATGTGTGACAAAGGAGAGGAAGATGAGGCACATGTAAGCTTTGTTACAAAATAGCCCCTCACCTCCCCTCTTTCCTCTTTCTATCATATTTGGACTCATTACTTTCAATGTATAACAATTTAAGTAAAACTAAATTGTTAAGTCTTCTGAAAATGACTCAAGTACTTAACATGTTATAATTTTTCAGGGAAGGAAACTAAAACTCACTCAACTGGGTTATACCTACTTACCTTCATCTCCTTATGTGATATGATTCCAATAGGTGGTTGACAATTTTGCCTAAAGGCTCAGTTTGGAAAGAGTATAAATACAAATATATAAAAAAAATACATACAAAATATACATCGTTTTGCACCCTATATATTTGCATTTGTACTCCTTCTAAACTAAGGCTTAATTTGAAAAAAGTACAAATACATATTTGTTCAGTGCAAAAACTTGTATACTTTTCCAAACGGAGCTTAAATTCTTTGGTCAAAATGTCATTTTGAAAACTCAGAACATTGGCAAGAGTTTACGTATAGCAAAGTTGTTGGCTGGGTCAAAGTATTTTCCTTTATTCGATGCGGAGCTATTCCACTTTCTTACTCAGAAATGCAATGTGCCCGCCTTGCCTCCCCAACTCCTACCCCCATGACCCATATACATTTATGTTAAAAAAACAATTACTAATTTATTACAAGAAACATCTTTGTACATCACAAATACATATTCCATGCATATGTAGCATACTTGAACACTCTACCACCGAGGACTGGCTCGTTGGTGTATTAATTTGTTTCAGCATTGTCGTAAAATCTGGGGAAAAAGGGGTAAGGGGGAAGTTATTAATGGTGCATGACACAGAATACCTAAAAAAATAGTTGAACACTCCTAAGACACTCATTATTGTAGCTTTGTAGGCTAGGTGGTTTGGCATTCTTATTCATCTCTTGTTTCTATTTTCTTTAGGCGTGCAACTCTCAGGTAGGTCCAAGTTAATATTTTACACTGCTTCAGGCTCAAGCCTTTTGGGCTGGGCCCATTAAAATTTTTACAAAAAGCCAACTCAAGTCTGCAAGTTGCACAACTAATTTTATTTAGGCAAACACTGTAAACAAACTGACAAAAATGTGGGTTTTGAGTGAAAGAGCGGCCATTTTGAATGAAGTGTATAAAAATAAAAATGAAAATGTCAAGGGCTAAAAAGCCTAAAATCTGTATACTATATATCCAGTCAAATACCTAAAAAAACTATATCTCGAATAGCCAGGACCATCGAGTAATGTCCATTTTATTCATCCTTGATGTGGGTAATTATTCACGTAAGACCCCAGTGAGTGGTATATCTCAATTCTCACCCAATGGTAATCAATTCCAGCTTAACCTGGAAATTCTGGGCTTCTGCCTATTTTGTGTTCGAGCCCAGCATGGGCTCAATACTTTAAGCCCGGTCTGGCTCATATAAAATGAAAGTCATAGCCTTATAGTCCTTACCATAGGTATCAAGCCCAGCCTGGCCCATGGTCACCCCTATCTCAACTTTAGGCAGATGCGTTTGGGGTTGGGGAGGATCCTGACCAGTGACTTTCACTGGACAAATGATGTGAAAGCGACTTCTTTGAGTACAGGGGGTAAAATGGAAAGAAAGAGAGCAAGAAAATATTGTCTGATTGTCTCCTTCTAGACAACTAACCAAGCAAATAAATCCTGGTTCAAGCGCAACTAAAATCCATGGGACGAATGCACAGGTGTGGATTCCAAAATCCAAAATCTAAGCCCCTTGGATTGTAAATTTGTCATATGAGAATTCCTTGCAGATTTTGGAATCCACTACACGGGAGAAAAAGAGGGCAAGAAAGTGACAACAGAAATTACAACATAGAAAACTTTTCTCTCCATTGAGACGACATAATTGCAACATTGGTTTACAGACCATTGGTCACCACTACAGGCCATAATGACTTTCATTATAGCACTTGTATATTTCAAAAGGGTGGAGGTGGACCACTATATCACTCCATAGCTTGAACCTATGGGCCTGAGCTGAGGACCCTCCATTTCTTATCCTCCGTTTATTACTCTGTTTTTTTTTTTTTTTAGTGCAGATAAATATTCTTTAGTAGTTGTCAATAACTGTTCTTGTTCAATGAATAAATTGACTAAATTGTTTGAGGTAACAGGTAGCCATGGTAGGGCCTCAATTGTCACACCCACTTGTGGTATTAATACATGCAATGATGTTAGGGGGGTATACTCCTGTATAGTAAAATAAGAATGTGTGGGACTAAGACTGATTATTAGGGGTACAAGTGGGTCCTTGATTTAAAGATTTTACACTGAATTGACCTTGGGCTTTTAGGCTGGGCCCATTAGAATTAAAAAAAAAAAAAAATCCTAGCCCGAGCACGTCTAAATTGCACCTCGTTTGTGGATGAACATTTGAATTTGGCGTTTTAAATAGAACAATATTGTATTTATCAACCCCAAGCATTTTAAGTATAGGGTAAAATAGAAAATACTCCCTTGAAGTTTCTGATAATCATAAAAGCCTCTCTTATATTTTTATTTTAACAAAAATCTCCCCTCTATTTTGACAAAATTAACAAATACCTCCTTTCTGTCAATGACTAAAGGAGAAAACATTAAAGAAAAGATCATTTTTTCAAAATATCTATTTTACCTTTTATCGAACACTGTTAGCAGAGGCAGCAACGGCACCATTCTAAATCCGATATCTTCCTCTTCTCTAATCTCTCATCTTCTTCAACTTCTTGTTCTTCTCCTTTTTCCCTTCTCCCACCATCTTTATCCCCCGGTCTGCGCTCCCTCTCTTTCTTCTCTATCTTTTTTTTTCTTCTTGTTCCTCCTTCCCCTCCTTTCTTCTCCTTCCCATGTTGGCGTCCATTTTTTAAATCGCTTTCTGGGC
Source organism: Nelumbo lutea (assembly GCF_056320005.1). NCBI lineage: Eukaryota > Viridiplantae > Streptophyta > Magnoliopsida > Proteales > Nelumbonaceae > Nelumbo > Nelumbo lutea. The sequence continues at coordinate 167,947,820 of NC_142684.1, read as the reverse complement.
TCCAACGGGGAAGAAGATGAAATTGTTTACCACACACCACATAGGCATAGGCATAGGCATAGGCATAAGGTGCCCCTGGCTTTGAAATTGTGTTTTTTTTTTTTTTTTTTACTAATGAGTAATGACTACTACATGGCTTAACATGTTTCTCGATTGAGACAACTCCTCAGTCGTCAAAACTCAAAAGCAAATCCGTGAAATCCAAATTCCTTCTTAACCTTAACTCAGAAGTCTCTCCGAATCCACGATTCCACAAACACGAACGAGATTTCGGATCCGGAGTCCTCCCAATTCCCAACTCCACGATTACTATCTTGTTTTCTTCAGAACTTCTATTTATTATTTTCAGATTATTAATTTCATTTGTAATGGTTTTTAGATCAAAACCAAGGGCACTCTTTCTTCCCCTATCGGTCGTAGAAAACAGGGGCGATGGAAGGGGACACCGCCACAAGAAAAAGAAAAGAAAGATAACAAGAAGAACAGAAAAGAACAAGAAGCCGAAGAAGATGAGAGAAGAGGAAGAGATCGGATTTAGAGGGTGCCGCCGCTGCCTCTGCTTTTGGGTTCGAACAGGGAATAAGATGAACAGTGTTTGAAAAAGGATAAAATAGATATTTTGAAAAAAAAAATCATCTTTTTAATATTTTCCATGTTAGGGAGGTATTTATTAATTTTATCAAAAATAAAGGGGAGGTTTTTGATAAAATGAAATAAGAGAGATTTTTATGATTGTTAAAAACTTCAGGCGAGGCTTTTTTATTTTACCTTTAAGTATTAATATAAACCATAATTTGTATTGATCAATCCAAGATATTTGCAAAATCTACTCTCCAATAAAAAGTCAGTGGTTTAATCCAATAATTATTTGTTTTCAGGTACTTCATTCTGAAGTTATTTTTAAGGCAAATACTTCATTCTAAACCTAACCTCCAACTTAGCAACCAAAAAAGACGTTACTTTGAAACCTTCAATGCGTTGAGAATACTTGAACCCACGTTCCCACGCTTATTAGCCTAATATTTTATTATTGTATTTTGTAAGCAAGGAGGAAGATGGTGGCTCAGTTGAAAGTTCGAGTTATATTCGAGTTTGGCTTGTAAAAAGTTCGATTCGACTTAGTTCAAACTAAGTTTCGAGTAGAGTTTGAGCCCAATTTACAAACTTATTTGCTAATCGTGCCAAGTTCAAGCCTAATAAAACTCGACTCGTGAGGTTTGCAAGCCTAATCAAGCTTCTACATACATACATATGCATGTATGTATATATATATGTTGGTGTGTATATATAAAATATAAAATATAAAAACATTATACATATAGAGAAATATATATTTTTATTTTTATATATAATAATAACTAATTATTATAATTCTTAATTTTTTAAATTATCAAATAAAAATAATTTTTTACTTTTATAAAGCATTTAGCTCACATTTGAGCTCGAGCTGAGCTGAGCTCATGCTTATGAGTTTTCGACTTAAGTCGAACTCAAGCTCAAATACCTAGCTCGAACCAAGCCTCATACTTTCTTGGCAAGCCGAGCTCGAATATCTGGCTATTCGGCTAAGCTCGGCTCGAATCCACCCCTAGTTGGTAGGACCTCTTACTTGTTGTAGCTGTGACCAATGTTTTCAAAACCGAACCGGACCAGACGGTTGGATTGGAAAAATTAGGAATTGATCACATAACCGGTTCTATTTCACCCCAAAACCACTTTTGGCCAAAAACCATTGATTCGGTCAACAAACCACTAACCCGGGCGGTAGAACTATCAAATCGTTGAATCGAACAACTCTTGGCAATTTTTTTCTATTTCTTCTTTTTTTTTTTTGTTAGAAAAGGCTGTCGTTAGCCTCAAAACATGTTGTGTCACTAATATCATTCACAATCTGTTAAATAATGAATGAAACAATAAGTAATACTAATATGATACTGCTAAACTCAAAAAATTGAAAAATTGAAAGTGGTCTAATTGAATAAAATAAAACCATTTAATGTATAATTAATAAATGTTAAAAACAATATATAAATAGATCCTAATTAAAATTATAAGTGGGTCCCCCTTGAACTTTCCTCTTTTTAAGAAAAGAATAATAGTTGGGCCCCACATTAAATTATACGTGCGTTCTACTTGAAATTTCCCCTTTTAAGAGAAAATATAGGTGGATCCCACCTCTCTCTCTCTCTTCTTCTTCTTCTTCCTCCTCCTATACTCTCTCCTCCATTATAACCACCCTTCAGAATTTGGGTAGAGCTCTGAATGTTAGGAAATCCCCGAATTAGGATCTCAAGACAATCGTAGGACTCCATCTCACTACAAATTCAATGTTGATCGACATGCCCATTCGGAGGTTTCAATTATTTCCCATCTCAACGACCTTTTCCTTCCAACCCTCCTCGGCAGCCTCGAGATGAACAAGTTCTTAGCCTAGGCAATCCCTTACTGTCCTAGCGGTTAAACCTGTTCATCGGTCGGGCCGGGCTCGGGCCAGGCTTTTATTCATAAACAAGATTTTGTTAGGCTTGAGCCTGAGCCCGAATCCCAACCTAACAAAAAGATAGATCGGTGCTTGTGCCTGTGTCTGTGCTCGCCGCCGACCAAACAATAAGAGAGGAATATAACAAAAAGGCAAAGAGAAAGGACTCGCTATTGGTGCCTGTGTTTGCTGGTGCCTAAGTTCACATCTAATAAATGAACTGAGCTGAGATTCTGAGAGAGAGATAGAGAGAGAGAGAGAGAGGATTCACAACTGGTGCCTGAGTTTGCGTGACCCTCATCTAATAAATGAGCTATTGAAATCGATTCTAAGAGAGAAGGAGATGTGAGAAGAGGAACGAGAGAGAGAGAGAGAGAGAGAGAGAGAGAGAGAGAGAGAGGACTCACCAGTCACCATTAGAGTTCACTGGTTGCATCGATTTTGTCTTCCTGAGAATGTTTGGCTATGTGAGACTATGACTGAGAAGGGAGTTTGTTCGGCTAAGAAAAAAAGATGAGTGATAAGAGAGGGGTTGAGAAGAGAGGGATTAATATTTAGGGTTAGGGTTTAACTTATACAAAAGTCGGGCCGGGCCGGGCTTGGGCCCAACTTTTTTAACAAATCCTGAGCTCGATAACTAGTCAGGCTCGAGCTTTTAGGCCCGAGGTCAAGCCTGTGGGCTAAAATACATGCTCATGCCCGTCCGGGGGCCGGGCTGGCCCGTCAAGCTACCCGACCCATGAACAGGTCTACTGGCAGTGACCTCAATGTGCTCCGCTACCACCAGACAAACCACGTGTTCTCACCCATCTTCATATGCTTCTTTTGTCGCCAAAACCATATGTGCTCTGGAGCATCTCCATGGTATGAATGTCCTATAATGTAACCTTAAGCCCGAGAATGTATTGATACAGCAATCCAACCATGTCACTCTTACCAACTTCGACCTCTCCCAAAGGCTAAACCCTAGAAAGTCAAAGCCAACAAACATGCTAGATTTTGCGGAAGTGGTGGTTCCTGATGCTAAACTCAAGCATCGATGGAATTTGACTTGCCTCGTGTCTATAATGGCAGAGAAAGGGTTGAAGAAAGCGAAATCAACCCGTGTTTCCCTGATGATCCATCAGAAACCAAGCTTCTTTGATGGAGAGCGGTCCAACTCATTTGTGGGCACAAAAGAGTACATATCACCCAATGTCATAAGAATGGCGAGCATGAATTCAACGTTGATTGGTGGGCACTCGGGATTTTGACGCACAAGATGATGTACGGGAAAGCCCCATTTCGGGGGAAGAATCGAAAGGAATCATTTCATAACATGACTATGGATCTCCTACCACAAGAACTCTGCCCACATCCACAACACACTACTCCCATGCATTGGGAACACCTCCCATGTATTATGAGATATTGAGATGTTCTTCATGTGTGTTGCGATGCTAGGTGGGTGTGGCTACCCGACTCTGAGGGGGATAGATGAATATGGATTGGACTTGGAGTTGCCATCTAAATTTTTGGGAAATAAAAATTTAGGAAAATCTAAGATTTTTCGAGAAAAGAAAAAGTTTTCTTGGTGACTCATTGCTTAATGAAATTAGATATTCTCGGGGTACGGAGACCAAGGTACGGTGTGAGAAGGTGTTAAGAACCGTACACACACCCGATTAAACCAACCTCTACTTTACTAATGTTCCAAGGAAAATTTAATAGTTTTGGGCCTTAAAAACCAACACACTTTAATAAAAACAATATTTGAATTAATAAAAGAAAAAAAAACTAAAGAAATGATAATATCAATAGAAAGAGAATGATCAAATAACATGCAGGTAATAACTTATCATTGCAAAAACGAGTGGAGGATACATGAATTTAAAAAAACACTAAGGGTCCGTTTGGTTCGTAGTTGGAATTGGAATCGGAATCAAAATGGTCAATTCCCATAGTCTATTTGGTTCAAACAGGAATGGAAATGGGAATTAAAATCAGCATGAATGGGATTTCATTCCCAAGGGAGGGGCAAGGAATGGTCATTCCCTCAAATAGGGGAATGTCATTCCAGTAGGAATGGAAATGAGATTCCGATTCTACCCAACCAAATAGTTGGAATGGGAATAGCCCATTCCGATTCCAGACCCCTATTCCTGTAAACCAAACGAACCCTAATTATTTGCTAAGGAGATAAAAGCTAACGAAATCCTAAATGGTGGAATATGCAATGTATTCTATTAAATTTCAAAGCCACAAGAAATCAGATAACTTGTAAATAAGAGAATTGATTCTAAAAAGACAATGAATGCTAAAAAAATTAATATGCAAATGCTATGTGGAAGTTAAATGGTTTTGATTGATGCTTTGAGATGCATACTTATAAATAATAGAAAAAAAAATCCTACAACTTAAACCACTAATATACATGCAAATCGTGACATTTATGAGGTGTTTGGAGGGTGAGCCTAGGCTAGATTTGTGATCCTCTCAAACTAAATTCATAATATGTTGGAAACGTGAATGTTGATAGTGGAAGTCATGCAATGAGTTTTGAATAAAAGGTTGACCATAATGCTGAAAATGAAGGAAGGCGAAATCCATCATATGGATGGCCGGACCATGCTATATGGTTGGGCGAAATTTCAAAAATTTTCTTGCAACATTATAAGAATCGTATTCCTAATTTTAGAAAAATTATATTTTTCAATGATCGTTCTTGCATCGAAACCAAACAAGATCTGAATCCAAAAGGAATGGAGTAGTATACCTTATATGAATTCAATAAGTGTAGGTCCCAAAGTGGTAGTTCACGCCCAAACTGATTCCCAAAATCAGTTTCCACTAAAGATGGTGCTGCTTGAATTGAAGCTGGTTCAATAACGCAGATTTCAACAAAATTGCAATCCAGCACCTTGGATCATACAAGGGAGGTGAGCATGAATTTTCTCTATATTTTTCTTGCAAAAATCAAATGTGGAACTAATCAAGATCAATCCAAGAAGTGGAGGTCAAATTAGGGTTTCTGAGGCGGCAAGAACAAAGAGAGAGAGAGAGAACTGAGAATAGAGTAAATTTGAGCAAATTCAATCTCCTCTTTTCTTAGCCTTAAGGATCACCACTCCTAATCGAATTAGGAGGTTCCTAATCCAAATCTTTATTTGGATTTGAACTCTCTAAGTGGATAAGACTTATCCTCTTATCCTAATGATTGATCCAGATCCATATCCAAACCCATATTCGCTCAAATCACATGAATGCTTAAGTTGTCATATGACACCCTGATTAATCCAATTAATCATGGACTTTAGGCCCAATAAGCAAGTGGCTCATGTCCCTAGGTAGTTGCTGGCCCATTTTAGTTCACCTTGTATGGTGTGGGACCCCAACAATGACCTTACATAAGCCCACATGGGTTCGGCCCAACCTCTGTGAAAAGGCCTGGCCGAATTCACTATCAAGTACAATGAACCCCTAAGTCCATCAGTATGGGCTCTTAATGGGCCCAGCATTTACAATAAATGATCCTTAAGTCCAGCCATCCTATGAAGGACCAAGGACAATGGACTTAAGTAAGATATAGCCATCAAGTAAACAACCCCTGATGGCCTCTTACACCTAATCTCTCAGCCCATAATGATCAAATACTATTTGACAAGGAAGGAACTCTCCCTTGGTTGCAAAGTGCAGTGTCGCGCTCTCTGCTTATATGGGTTTCAAGAATTAAAACCTTTTGCAAACATTTTTCTTAAAACATAATATGTATTATCATATAAATATATTTTCCAAAACAAATCTTAAACACAGTTGAAATCAACTAACGACAGTTTTGGTTTCCATCAGAGAAAATGCAATCCTGATCATTCACTTTGTCCGATATTGATGACATTTTTGGTTTCCATTAGAGAGAATGCAATCCTGATCATTCACTTTGTCCGACAAAGGGGCTGATCCTGTCACTATGATCACTCACTCAAGTAAATTCTCAAGCTTCTCCAACATACTTAGGTTTTGACCCCCAAAGGATCTCACTGATTGGCATATCAAAGACAGTCTGATCTGACATTCAATGCAGTACCATAATCGAGTCTAGGGGCTAGGTGCAACTTTTCAGTTTTTCCCATCAGTCTCCAAGGTCCGGGGCATAACTGGAAAATGGTCCGGGTTTAGTGTTTCAAACAAACACACACTACATGTGCTTCGGGTCCAACCTTGGTAGTCGAGACAGGCTGCCCCAACCTTTTTGGTAATACATTAGTGTTAGCCTTGGCAGAATAAACTCCCCAAGTCTATCCAATGGCTGGGAACATTTTAAACTAACACGAGTCTCATAAGTGTCCAGTTTAAGGGGTAATTACACAAAAACACACCAATTATAACATGAAATAATTATGTACTTTTATTCATTTACATAAATGCATCAATACATCAATCTGATTGGAGCTAAGGGCATACACTATCTAACAGAAAATTAGAATGGATGAATTGGAATGGCTAGATCAGTAGATGCTAAATGAGAAAAAAAAAAACTGATGATTGTGCATATGTTGATCTTAAAAGTTAAAACTAATATGAATAAAAGGAAATTGGTAAAGTAGATGGAATGAATGACGGACACTATTCTAAAATTTAAAACATAAAAGTACTGCAAGTAATTTTTAGTTAAAACATTAATTATGCCAAGAGAATGGGTATATGAATGCTAAATGCAACTATGCTAATGGCAAAACAATGTCAACCAAGGTTCAAAATATTGATACGCCCGATACATTGGTAGGGGCGTATAAGGTAATATTGATACTTTTTTTTTTTTTTTTTCAAAACTAGTTCAGGGGGGCAGTTTAAGGCTCCTCTACCCCTTAAACCAATCATAACCCCGATATACCCTTTGTAGGGGCGTATCGGGAAGCTCTTGAAATGATACATATCAGCCAATACAGGTTGATGTGTCGATACTTTGAACCTAGATTTTCATTGCTCGAGTGAAGATTTTGTTGTTTAAGTAAACCCATAGCAAAACCCAAGAATGAAAGAAAACCAGTGTAACTTTTTACCACCGTTATCCTGCAACTTTGAGGTTTTGATTAATTGGCATTCGACAAATAATCCTATTCACACAATCAAAAGCCTCTCTCCAATCATATAAGAACATTCAAGTGTTTTGATAGGACAGAACTATTGGTTGTGTGGCCCAAATTGTGTAAAAAGACTGCCGTAGGAGTTGTCATAGCATTGCTGCACTATTTGATCTTTAAGCATTCTCCTTGCTTTGCTTCATAGCTTCTAGCCTTCTAAAGGGTGTTTTTTGGACAATGTCGGATTTGGGACCACGAAAGGAAATCAAAATCGACTTCAGGTCTTAAGATGGAGTAAACAGTGTCGGATTCAGGTGATCTTGGTGTTATTGGATTTGGATTTTTGGGCTCTACGTACCTATAGTTTTGGATTTCTAATTTGACATGAAATGAGATTCAGGATCCAAATGACTTCGATTAGACAATCGAAATCAATTTTGACTTCGGATCTTAAGATGAGGGGTAAATGGTGTCAGATTTGAGTGATCTTGGTGTCGTTGGACTTGGATTTTTGGAATCTACATACCTCTTGTTTTGGATTTATGATTTGGCATGTGATGAGGTTCAAGATCAAAATAACTTTGATTGGACGATTGGAATTGGTTCTGACTTTGGGTCTTGGGATGAAAGAGTAAATAGTGTCGGATTTGTGTGATTTTGGTGTCATTGGATTTAGAATTTTGGGCTCTACGTACCTATAGTCATGGGTCCTTGAAGCCCCAACTTTTATAAAATTTTAAAAATGTCCTAGGTCGGCTAAGAGGTTAGTTGAAGCATGCTTGAAGCTCAAAGTGCAACAGGAATATTGAATAGTGCAAAAATGGGGTGTCTATTTTGAGTTTGGATCTCTACACAATGTTAGCAGGCATCAAACACCCTTTTGGCCCTTTTCCTATTAAACATCAAAAAATTAAACTAAAAAGAAAGACGTAATAGTTTGAATAGATTTATCATTTACCTGGAAGAGATGTGAGGAAGAGGGGTTCCCGTAAATCCTGTCTTTTTTCCCAATTCCTTCCCTACCTCTACCAGTACCATCATCTACTCCATTCTCTTCTACTCCGTCGGTACCACCAGTTTTAGTAGTTATTACCTCTCCTCTGCCGGGTAATGGTGCCATAGGAGGAATAGTTTATCCTCCGCCCAACAGATGCTATATTGTCTCACCACCTCCCAACCCCTCCCTCCTCAGGCCTGGTCCAACTCCGTCTGGTTGTAGACTTCTTTTTATTTTTCTTAATTGGTCTCTCATCTATCATTGCATTCTTTAGGGAGATAGAAACAAAACTCATAAATAATAATTAGATTAGACTTGTAGATCTACAATTTGGTACAATGGAAAAGAACTTGGGAGCATCAAATTGTTTATGTACAAGCATTTTGATTTGATAGTGAGATTGATGTTGAACTATTTGTTCTTTCTACAAAGGTATTATCTTTTCTTTTTTTTATTATTTTAAAATACAAATGAAGATGGTTCTTTTCTTTTTTATTTTATGTTTGTTTGGAAATATCAAAAAGTTTATGGTGGTGGAATGGCGATTTTGGGAAACAAAATGGAATGAGGATTTGAGGATCCTCCAATTCACCAACCATGTGTTGTGGGGTTGTGGAAATTAACAGCAAAAAGCTGTAATGGTGAATAGAACCATTTTGGGAAACCAAAAGAGTCAAAAGATCCAATGGAGAATAGTGGGAGAAGTAGGGGAAGTAGCAATAGTGGCAGTCTAGTAGAACAAAGAACACCCACTTAATAAATCTTTTAAAAGGGATCGGTTTTATGTTTCAGTAGATTACATGTCTCATTGGAAAGAATTTCTGTCACCTGTCTAGTAGGAAACAAAAAGGGAGGTGTTAGTGAGGATAAAGGATTTGTTGGTGAAAACATGAAGAACATGACCCTAGTTATCCTCCACCAAAGTGTTTCTCACGGCTAGTCTGGATGGTCAAAACTTCTTTTTTTATGACTAAATTTCTAAAATAATTAAATAAATGAAACCAGCATCTTGAGACATCCGTTAAATTGTTCGCACATGTGTAACACTCATAATGTGTGATGCTGGTGTGTCATGGTATGTTTGGATGTACAAGAAGTTGTGTAGAATGAACTGTGCAGGAGATCCAGACTAGTCTATAGTGGGCAAAGTTCTTGTAGGCATGAGATCCAGGCTCTCATAACATACAGATGAAATCCCCCAAGTTCATTTGCAAACTAACAACTCTAACGGATTTGATAAGATGGCCGCTAGAGAAAGATCGCACTCAACGTTTAGGATATAACAAGGGTGTGATGGAGATCAAAGAGCTTGCCTTTTTTCGTGAGTTAAGGTGGGACCTGCTAATAGAGGTGTCATAGCCGCCATTTATGGCATTAATGGAGGAGGAGGAGGACTCAGTTTTGGATTTTAAATCCAATGGGGTTTGATTGATCAATTACATAAAAAAAAAAACCTGCACATATGTCTTGGAAAATAGTTTTTTCTCTTACTAAAACCAGTTTTCAACTTGTCCCACATTGGAAAATTATAAACTTGTTTTGAGTTTTTAAATAGGAGTTTATTTACTCTCCTTAGAAATAAAGAGGAGAGTATGGAGGCTTGCTACTACACAACACGTGTGCACGCGCGTGTGCGGTGCAATGAGGTACACTTTGCATGCATCCGCATGGCTCGCAAAGAGCGGCTTTGACTTTTGGTGCGAGGGTGACCAATTAGATCAAGCGTGATCAAGAGGCACTATTCAAAGTTAACAATCATTAATTATTAACTACCTTTTTAACGGTCTTAATGTTTGAAATTGTGACTGTTCAATGAGCCTTTTTTGAACCAACACCTTCCCCTACTCCATGACTTTTCAAAAATTATTTGAGTGTGAATCAAGCAAATGCATACACAAGCTTTTTCAAATAGCACTCTTGTCTCTCTTTGTTCTACCTGCTACTGTCACACAAAAAGTTTCTTCAGAGAATCTTCAACTTTGTTGGTTGCATACTCTCGCCCAAGGCTCTATTGTATCTTAGGAATGGATTTTTCTTGTAATCCAATAGCAAACTCAGTAAGTCTGAGTGGGCGGAAAATAACATTCTAAAGACAATGTCTTTAGACATGCCTCAGAGCTTCTCCTCCAAGTTTCTATGACCCCATTGACATTAGGGAGTACTTCTCGAATCTAAGGGCACTATGATCAACCTCCGTCACCATCATCGAAGTGCCTGAGAGAATGGTTTGTGTTGCTAAGTTTTAAATTTCAACTAGAATTTCAAAGAGTGATCAATTGATTGATTATTTGAATGGTTTCAATTGCAAACATGGGAGGTTTGGTGAGTGTATTCAAGAGTAGAAGTCACAAGTTCCACACCACCAAGGCATGGGACTTTCTAGGGTTCAATTTGAGATTGTGCTAGGGTTCTATTGTGGGTGTTTTAGACTCCAATACAATTCAAGTCACATTCATCTTTATGAATATGAGTTCTTTCCCATGGTTTCAATTTGAGATTGTGCTATGTCACAAGAATCAACATGCAATTTGAGACACAAATTTGATCGATTCTCTGCGAATCCTATTAAGATGGAGTCCTACGATTATCTTGAGATCCTAGTCCGAGGATTTCCTAACATTTGGAGCTTTACCCAGATTTTGGTGGGTGGTTACAGTAGCGGAGAGAGTATGGGAGGAAGAAAATGTTTAATTAATTTCCTCTTTTAGATGAGTCCACTTGAAATTCCCTCTTATATGTATATGTACTAGTAAAAGTGCACACATTGCACGTGGCAATATCAAATGATGATGATTAAGACATTAATTCAATTTTTTCTTTGTATTTTAGCTATTTTTATCTTTACTAACAATAATTCTTATTTTTCAAACATATTTTTTGTTTAATATGAAGAATATATAATATTAATGCATGTTCAAACTTTTCTATAAAATTTATAAAAAGTTCTGTATTTTTATTTTTTATTATTTAATTTATGAGATAATAAAAGTTACTTATTGTTCGAGTATTTGTTTTTTATTGTTGTGGTCAAATCAATTATTTATATATATATCATTTATATATAATATATGTTATTTATTATTTATTTATAAATATATTATTTATATTGCATTTTTGTAAACTTCTTATATGATGAAAATAGTTGAAAAAAGACTTATATTTTTTGTTTTTCTTTATTTCAACTATTATATTTTATTTTCCTTTTAATAGTTTATTATTTTTTAATCAAATTCGAATATACCCTAATTCAAATTTGATCCAATCTTTTTGCATCCCTACCAAACCACTTTCCTACAATGATCTAGCTAATTAAATCATTGAAACATTTGACATGGTTAGTGGGGTCATACGTTAGACATTAGTGTTCTTTATTTTTTATCCCATTTCTGTCATTAATCACATTTTTTTATATGATGAATATATAATATTATAGAATGTACCCAAAATTATCTACAAATTTCTACATTTTCTATACTTTTATGTACTTTATTATTCAATAATAACATCATGTGTTGATCCATTTGACATGGATAATTGAACCACTAACCCACCACTTGGATGGAAAAACCATTTTTTTCTTTTTTGGTTGATTTTAAATCATGTATTACATTTTCATCATCAATAAAAGTAATTCTTATTTTTGCATTTATTTTTGCACGTGGCAATATCAAATGATGATGATAATAATAATCAGCAACCAAATGACCTTACTGGTTGAACCGTTAACCTATTTAGCAAAAACAATGGACTATGACCAAGACATTGATTCTTTTTTTTTCTTTGCATTTTAGCCATTTCTATCTTTACTAACAATAATTCTTATTTTTTCAAACATATTTTTGTTTAATATGAAGAATATATAATACTAATGTATGTTCAAATTTTTTTTATAAAATTTATAAAAAAAATCTATGTTTTTATTTTTTATTATTTAATTTATGAGATAATAAAAATTACTTATTTAGTAAGAGGAAATGCAATTTCAATATATTTTTTGAACATTGGTTTTTAATATTGTTGTCAAATCAATTATTTATATATAATGTACATGCTATTTATTATTTATATATAAATATGTTATCTATATTGCATTTTTGTAAACTTTTTATATGATGGAAATAGTTGAAAAATACTTATATATTTTTTTTATTTCAATTGTTATATTTTTCTTTTTCTTCTAATAATTTATTATTTAAAAATAAATAAATCAGATCGTATCATATTCGTATATCTGACATCTTGATCTAATTTTGATTCGAACCAATATTTATGAAATATGGTTGAATCTTTGGATCAGATCATATTTGAACATACCCTGATTCAAATCTGATATGATATATTTGCATCCCTGCCAAACCACTTGCCTTCGATGACCTACCTAATTAAATTATTGAACCATTTGACATGGTTAGTTGGGTCATGTGTTAGACATTATTGTGCTTTATTTTTATGCTAATTTTTATCCCATTTCTATCATTAATGAAAATAATTCTCATTAATCACACATTTTAATATAATGAATATATAATATTATAGAATGTACCCCAAATTATCAACAAATTTCTACATTTTCTAGAATTTTATGTATTTTATTATTTAATAATAATGTTATGTGCTGATCCATTTGACATGAATAGTTTAACCACTGACCCACCACTTTGATGGAAAAACCATTTTGCTTTTTCGATTTATTTTAAATCATGTATTCCATTTTCATCATCGATAAAAGTAATTCTTATTTTCACATTTATTTTGTTTAATATGATTAATATATAACAATAGAACTATATCAAAATGTTTTATACAAAGCTTATATTTTTCTTTGAGTATATATATATATTTGTGTGTGTGTGTGACATCATAGATTGACTCATTTGACCCGGAATGTTAGATCATTGACTTACCTATCATCTAGATATAGAAATGGTGGTTTCATTTTCAAATTGGTTTTAAATTTTGCATGTCATTTATATCATTGATAAAATAATTATTATTTATCATACTTATTTTTTTATATTATTAGTATATAATATTATAGATGTGCCCAAAATTGTTTCATATTTTTTGTACTATTTTATTTTAAAAATTTATTTTTAATTATACATCATGAGTTAACATATTTGACCTGAAAGGTTGAACCACTAACCCACCCCTAGATAAGAAGATGGTTTAATTTCCCAATGGTTCTAAGTTGTATATTTGATGTCCATCATTAATAAAATTATGTCTATTTTATCATATTTATTTTTTAATATAACAAATATATAATAATAGAAATGTCCATTTTTTCCAAAATTCTTTTTTCTATGTTTTTTGCATTTTTTATATTTCTAAATTTGCATTATTTATTTATGACATCATGAAACTATCCATTTGACCCTTGAAATACTTACCCATGACCTAGATGGAAAATATGATTTCATTTTCAGGTTTATTTTAAAAATATAAATTTACATTCTATTAATAATTATTGTGTATAGATTTATTAGTGGAATTTAATAATGATAAATAAACAAATTTTTTTATATTTCTAAATTTTTATTATTTATTTATGACACCATGAAATTATCCATTTGACCCAAATGGTTGAACTACTTACCCACCACCTAGCTGAAAAATATGATTTCATTTCTATGTTTATTTTAAAATTTTAAAATTTCATTCTATTAATAATTATTGTGCATGAATTTATTAGTGGAATTTAATGATGATAAAGAAAAGTATAAATGTTGGATTCAAGAAGAGAGAATGTGATTTATTTAATGACTTAAATGTAAGACTTAATGAGAGGTAATTGAATTTACTTAATGGTATTCTTTTAATTACATTTTCTGCCCTTTCAATGGAGATGAATTAAATTCAAGAGAAGGGGTATTTTAGTAAAGAAAAATTCTAGAAGCCAATGTTCCTCATTCACACTAATATATATATATATATATATATATATATATATATATATATATATATATATATTAGTGGGGACCCGTGCGATGCAAAGGATTTATTAAGAGAAATCTAAATAATAGAAAGGGTCATATAATAAAATACCCCTTATAGTTTTATGGATTTACTAAAATCTACCGTATAGTTAGCATTTTACTAAAACACCACTTATAATTTGCAATGGAGTTAATCAATCTTCCACTAGATGACAGTGGAAAATAACAGTGTTGACCTTAATGTTCATTTAAATAAATTTAATCAAAACAAAATAAAATAAAAATAAAAATATCACTTTTGCCCTTAATAAGACATGGACAACCACTCTATTGGCTATATTTGGTCAATTTTATTTTTTTATACAAAAAAAGTGTTAAGGGTATTTTTTGAATAAAAAATCATGGGCCTAATGGCAAAAAAAAATTCTTAATGAAAGGTTGATTAAGTAAGTTGCAAAATATATGGGATGTTTTAGTAAAATGAAAAGTATAAGGTAAGTTTAAGTAAATATGTAAAACTATAAGGTGTGTAGAAATGGCAACGGCGCGAGGATCATATTCCCCATCCCCGACCCCGATTCTGAAATTAACCCCATCCCTGATCCCCGACGGGGATGTGTTCCCCGCGGGGACTTGAATCCCCAAAATGTTTTCTAATAATAGTATTTTTTAAATAAATTTATTTAAAATAAATGAAAATTGTAAATTATAAATAATATTTTAAATATAATTTGATATATATATATATATAATAAATAATATGATAATATATTTACTATAAATAACATTTAATATATATATATATAATCAAGGTCAGGGCGAGCAGGGACCTCAATCCCCATCCTTGACCCCAACCTCGACCGGGGATTCCTATTAATCCCTGACCCCAACCCCGCCCCACCAAAACAATCCCCATCCCAGCCCCATCGGGTCGAGGAAGTCAGGTCCCCCTCGGGGATGGGGAAAATTGCCATCCCTAAAAGTGGGTTCTAATAAATGACCCTAATAGAAACACATAGGAGTATATAATTGTTTTATATTTTCAAATTTTAAAAATAATAGTTACTTAATATTTTATATACTACTTTTAATAAATTTTTTATAATGCAAAAATAACAATAATTAATTTCAGTTAGGTTTATTTATCAAACTGATGAAACCGACCAACCCGATTAACTCAACCCGATTTGGTCGATTTTCTAGTATTT
Organism: Nelumbo lutea; assembly: GCF_056320005.1. Classification (NCBI taxonomy): domain Eukaryota; kingdom Viridiplantae; phylum Streptophyta; class Magnoliopsida; order Proteales; family Nelumbonaceae; genus Nelumbo; species Nelumbo lutea. Next base: position 167,932,137 of record NC_142684.1, on the reverse strand, counting down.
TAGGTTGACTTTGGTTCAAAAATTTTCCAATTCGACTAAGTTGGATCAGTATCACTTTGGCCATTTATAAACCGACCAAAATTGAATGACCTAACCATGGATATATATTAATATTTTATATTTTAAATATAATTTTTAATATGGAAAGTGGGAATTTTCCCATATTTCTTAGTTCAAAATGTTTTATATCATAGATATAATTTTTAAATTTATTTTTTAATAATTGCACTATATCTTTTAAAATTAAATTAAAATTTAAAGTTTAATCATGGATATATATATTAATATTTTATATTTTAAATATAATTTTTAATATGGAAAAGTGGAAAATTTCCCATATTTCTTAGTTTAAAATGTTTTATATCATAGATATAATTTTTAAAATTATTTTTTAATAATTGCACTATAACTATTAAAATTAAATTAAATTTCTAAGTTTAAATCCTTTGAACAGACTGACCAAACCGATACAACTTGAGTGGGTCGATTTTCACAAAAGGTTAGTTGGTTTCAGCTGACCAACTCCTTAACCTGACAAGTCAATTTGGTTGACCAAATAGCCTATGACTGAACCGGACCAACTCATGAACACTCATAATTTCAGCTAAATTAATAGTCTTATCTCTAATAAATCTCTTATAAATAATAATAGTTTAATCTCTAATAGTTATTGAAAATTTATAGCAAAAATACATAATTATTGAAAATATGTTGATAATGAAAAATACAATAATTACAGAAATTACAAAAATACAATAAGTACTAAAAATATATTAACTTAGTTAATAAACAGTATGATCTCAAATAATTAGGGATGGCAATTTCCCCACAAAACCGGGGCCCCGCCCCGCCCCGAACAAGGTGGGTTTCCCCAACTCTAAACAAGGGCAGGGCGGGGACGGGGAAAATAATTTTTCCCCAAACCGGGTATGGGGCAGGGACAAGTTTTGTATATAATTCCCCGACCTGAAGGTAAATTAGTAAAATATCTCTTGGTTTAATATTGATATTTAAAATATTTCTAAGTTTTCCCTAAATTTTTAAAATCCTAGGATCCCATAATTTTATTTTTGAATTACCCCTAAAGTATTATAATTCAATTCTAAAATACCCCCAAATTCCTTTATCCTATGTATAAATTGTCCATAAAATAGAACATTATTAAGTAATTGCCTTGGAGGGGGGAAAACTCGGCGATTCCCTATCCCTGATAGGATAGGGAATGGATGCCCCGCCACTGGGGATGGGGCGGGTACGGGGCAAGGTATCGTGACTTCGGGGCGGGGATGGGGATGGGGTGCCTCGCCTTGTTGCCATTCCTACAAATAATAGTTTAATCTCTAATAAATATTAATCAATAACTTATAACAAAAATACAATAAGTACAATAAATTAAATTTAAAAATTTTCAATAATAGTAATTTAATCTCCAATAATTATTGAAAGTTTTTTGTTAAATAACAAAAGAAAATAAATTTATACATAATCATTGAAAATACATTTATCACAAAAGATAATAAATATTAATTTTAGTATATATAATTATATAATAAATACAGATTAAGAGTTTAAATTTATTATTAATAAATATTTTTTTCGAAAGTTATTTTCTCAAATTATTACTTGATATAAGTGAAATTAATTATTTACAATATTATGTAAAAATATTAAATTATTATTAATTTCAATCTTATGTTATAGTTATTTTTCTACTTTTTAGAATTTTTTTAATTTATTACATAATTTCTTTATTTTAACTATTTAAAATATAATTATGTTAAGTATTTTATTATTTAAAATTTTTAGTTATTTAAATACTTAAATAATATGTAAAACATTTAAAATTTAAAATATTTATTATTTATTGAATTTAATTATCCATAAAATCATAATTTATACTGTTATTATATAATTTTATTATTAATTTTGTAATATACTAAATTATTATTAATTTCAATACTCTGTTATAATTATTTTACTTTGAAGAAAATTTTTAAATTTATTACATAATTTCATTATTTTAACTATTTAAAATCTAGTTGTGATAAATATTTAGTTATTTAAATTGATAATCCAAAAAAAAATATTTTAAATTGTTAGTACATAATTTTGTACTATATTTTGTAAAAATATGAAATTATTTTTTGTGTTCTTTATAAATATTTTAAAGTTATTATATAATTTTGTTAGAATATTTAAATAATTCTTAAATTTTTTAATCCAAACTTTATTTGGATAGATATAGACAAAAAGTAGGGGAGGGGATAAATAGGAATTAGAGATAATTTAGGAGAGAAAATCTCTAGTAAATTAGAGATAATTTTGAAGATAAATTGGTATTATTGATAATTTAGAAGAAAAAAATGAATTAGAGATAATTTTGGAGAAAGTGGGGGAGGTAGTTTGGGAGTAATTTTAGGAGAAGAGATTATTTAGGTTATTGGGAAAGTGCATCTCATTGGTTATTTCAAAAATGACATGGAATAAAAAAATAAAAAATGAGAAAATTTCTTGAACGCTTTGTTTTATATATATATATATATATATATATATATATATATATATATATATATATATATATATATAAGAGGGAATTTCAAGTGGGACTCATCTAAAAGAGGAAATTAATTAAATATTTTTTAGTTCATTCAATGGGACTACTTTTAAATTTTTTAGTTTTTTGAATTTAATAGTGACACATCGGCATTTCCTTATTACTTTATTCTTTATTTAATGGATTGTGAACAACACAGTAGTACTATGCATTTTGGGGCTAATTGTGGATTTTTTTTTTTTTTTATGTTTGAGGCCTAAATTGGCCCCTTGAACTATAAAAGGGCAAAAGTGGCCTTTTTGCAAAGTACAGGGGCTGCTAGAGTTGAAACTTCCAAAAAAATAAGTAAATAAAAAGACCCTCAATGTCTTTGGTGATTTGAAAAGAAAAAAAAGAAAAAGAAATAAGGAGGAGAAGGATTTTGTTAGAAAATAAAAACCTTTTCAGGACTTCACCTAACATCTTAAGCTTTCAGGTTGAACGGATCCTTGAGATGGAATTAGAGTTTGACTAAGTGGTCTACTGTTTGATCCTCATTGAATGTGAAATAAAGTCTTTACGAAATTTATATTCTTATATATGGAGACTTGTTCCATGAGTTCATATTTAACCTTTGTCCAACTACTTATAAAATGGTTTTCTAGATATACAATATCCTTTTTTTTTAATTCATTGTTATTATTGTTCGAAAGAACCTCACCAAAGTCAAAGTGTTTTTTCTCTTTTTTTTTTGGTATTTTTTAAAATTAAAGTATAGTTCCCCTTTATCTTTGTTTTCATTCTTTATTTAATTAATCATTTATTAGTTTGGGTTTTGGATAACATGATTCTAAAAGGCTGAATTTCATTTGTAATAAAGAAAGAAATAATCTAAAGAAATATTGTTCTATCTTTATTGTTAAATGACAAAACATTAATGTAACACAAATTGAGATTTGTGGTAAACATAAGACTTAATAGGCATAACTTAGAATCAAGAAAAATTAGTTCAACTAGTTTGTTGCATTGATAATTTCCACATCATATCTTCTTGGTATAGAGAATTAACATCATATACTTCATTAAAATTTTAGTTATAGAGCACATAATAAGGTGGGGTTCTTGGCCCCCTAAACTTTTGTAAATATAAACGTCTCTCTCCATCGAGATGATTATGGCTGGGTTGGGCTTTGCCCTATGATAAGGTTATAGCCTAGGGCCAGGCCTGATTCTAGGCCTACATCATTCTTTTTTTTTTTCTAGTATTTAACAAATCCACATATACACTGGGACCATCCAGTCAACTACCAACTAGCCACCACTCAAGGATCAAAGTATTGGTATCGGATATAATATCGAACAAATTGGATACGGATATTGATATGGATACGTTTTGGAAATACATGGATTTGAACGAAAGGTATATAAATGCTTGAATACGACAGGGAAATGCATACGAATCACATAAATACATTAATAATGCTAAACCGAAAGTCGAATTATCTATGAATAAGATATAAACACACGAGAAATGCATACTTCAATAGGTTATATGAAGAGAAATACTACAATAAACAATACCAGGACTCTAGAACATTCAAACATCATACAATAGTTATCACTCTTTCAATTTTTAGAAATATTTATTAATTTAGCATTTTTATTTAAACAATAACTCTTTTTTTAAATAATAAATATGTTTTCATTTTTAATATATAATGCTTTTATTTTTAATTTTTATAATTATAACTTTCAAATTTTATTAATTTTTGGAAATATTTATTAATATAATATTTTTATTTAAACAATAACTCTTTTTTAAATAATAAATATATTTTCATTTTAATATATAATGCTTTTATTTTCAATTTTTATAATTATAATTTTCAATTTTTATTAATTTAGTATTTTTATTTAAACAATAATTCTTTTTTAAATAATAAACACGTTTTCTTTTTTAATATATAATTGCTTTTATTTTACATATAATTGTAAAATAAAACAAATAAATCACTTAAGATATATAAAATAAGTTATTTATAATTTTCAGTTTTATTAATTTTTTTTGGGAAATTGAATCTTAAATTATTCATTTCAGTTTTTATAATTATAATTTTCTATTTTCCATTAATTTTGTTGGGAAAATTTATTTATTTAGTAGTTTTATATAATAACTTTATTTTTTTTCAAATAATAATTATGTTTTTATTTTTAACATATAATTATGTGTAAAATAAAATATATAAATCATCTAAGGTATTATTTTTATACTTCTTAGATTTTATTAATGCTTTAAAATTTTTAAATATTAAATTATTCATTTCAGTTTTCATAATACTAATTTTTAATTGTTATTATAAATAAAAACAATCCAAAAGTAGTCAATATACAATTTTGTCAAACTAGATACACATACATCTCTACATCGATGTGTATCAGATCATATCCACCATTGCGGTGCGATATGATTATATACGAAGGCATATCATGCCAACACACATGACTCATAAATTATATATCAAGTCATAATGTATCCTGTATCCATGACCATAGATCCTTTTCCACCACTCGATTGGCGGTCTACATCATTCAAACTTTTTTTTTCCAAACGAGTAAAGATAATAGAATCAAATCACGATTGACTGGACTATTCAAATGAGCAATCAAATAAACCCAATATCCAACACGTGATTTTTTTTGTTGTTTTTGTTCATACCCAACACAACTATTAATTGGTCCCCCCCGAAATTCTTGGCTTCATTATTAATTCTACTTTGGCTTGTTTTGATATTGTATGATATTGATATTTGTTTTGGTTTCATGTCCACACCACTATAAAAGATTATTTCATTATTTATTCTCTCTTTTCATTTATACATTTCCTCTCTTTCAGATAAAATTACATAAATACCCTTTATTTGACCTTAAAACCATAAAATTGGTAGAGAAGTATGGATTTGCCCAATGCAAATTTTTGATTTACACTAGCTATAAACATTCAAAAGTACCACAACCCAAACTCTATGCACTAACGCCCACCCGTAAATTGGCATATATTCCGACAGTACTTTAAACCTATAAATTCTTATTGTGGGCCGATCCGTCATTCTCCCTAGGAGTGTAAGTGGATCAAATTCAAATGGATCAGGCAATATCTAAATTCGAATTCGATTAAAAATTCCAATATTCGAATTCAATTAATTAATTATTTTAGATAATTAATAAATATATAAAATAAATATTTTATTGATATAAAGTATATAAATATATAAATTATTTATATAACTTAATTATTATATATATTATATATAAGAATTAAATACTCAATCGAATTTGGATATTTATCGAATTGAATTAGGTCATACCCGAATTTGAATCTGATTAACTATTCAGTATGAATAGGATATCTGAATTCGACTGATTAGATATTCAAATTATCCAAATTCAATTCGATTATATCGAATGTTAAATTCAAAATCGGATTTTCGAATACCGTTTACACTCCTAATTCTCCCTGAAATTGGATGGTCACGTGATATTTGGCCAGAATGACAACCAACTGACCCATGCCATGTGACTGTACGTACTAGGCCAGTTGGAACTACCCCTTGCCACATGCACGTGGTGGAGAGTCCGGATCTCATTGCTCACCAGTCGATACATGGAGAGTCCTTGCTATATTAAGCAAGGTTCAAAAGTATTGATACATGTGTTTTTCACATTAAAAATTTGTGTTTTTTGAGGTTTCAGTGTTAGGTAAGACAGGAGGGGTGGTGCTTTCAAGTTTCAACATGTCAGTTTTACCTGATAGACTTGAACCAATTAAATTGATTATATATTATACTCTGTGGCCTCAATTAAGAGATCACATCTCCGCCCCACAATACCCCACAGTACATTCCTGGCATGTATTTGGAATATCTCCAGATGATGTATTAGAATCATCGAAAAATTCTTTCAATATGTGGCAGGGATGTGTTGTGGGGCATTGTGGGGCGGAGATGTGAACTCCTCAATTAACAAGTGGATTGGTTCGGTTTTCGCATATTAGGACTTGATTGTTTTGTTAATAATAATTTTTATTATATTTTGGGTAAAAGTATAAATTAGTAGATATATAAGATAATTTTGATTAAAAACACTTGATTTATTAATATATAAACAATTTATTATTTTACTATCATTTTTATTAAGATTATATTATTAGAAATGAAAATTTAGGTTGTTATTTATTTGAATAATTAATTATAACTTTCACGATAACCGTGTCTAATCCCAATTAATATAGATTTATAGTTTTGTTTTGAATAATTGGGAGGGGATTGATACAAGCTTCCCCTAACCAAATCCCACCAGTTAACCAACAAGGGCTGCCTTGTTGGTTTGTTAGCTGGTTTATTCCTGCGTTGACATGAAATCAAATCTAGAATCAGCACTAGGGAACAAGGGATCACGGCCCACAGGAAAAACTATTAATAAGGCATGGCACTTAATATAAAAAAATATAATAAAAAACCTACCAGTTGACAGCTCTGAGGAGTGGATCTCATGATTTTTTCTTTTGGTAGAATGAAGCAAGTGTTTTTCACCCATAACTTTCCCCTTTACCCTTTTTCCCCCTTAATTGCTGGTTGCGGGACTGGAACAACCTAGCTAAGACACCAACGAGCTTGCCCTCGGTTGGTTAAGGGGATCTCATGATTGAACCTAGGGAAAACACCCCCTCCCCTTTAAATCATGTTTGGGTGGGCCCTAAATATATGGATCCCGGATTTAGTCAGTGCAGTACCCGTTCGAACAACCATTATAGCCTTGCATTAGGAATATCTCCCCATAAAATAAAGCACATAAGTACGGAGATGTTCCCAATGCAACGCTGTAAAGGCTGTTCGAATGGTGTTTGAACAAGACTTGCACTGACTGAAGCCCCATCGAAGTATATGCACCAATACTTAAAATATTTTGAACCTACGCTCAGTTTTGAAAGAGTATACAAACAAATATATACAGTGCAAACACCATCTTTGATACATGGGTGTTCTAAAAACATGAATGATTTTTTTTTTATTTTAAAATTGTCATACCTGAAAAAAAAATGAAACACATTCTAGATCCTTTTTTTGCCTTGAGGAGCAAAAACATGGTTTTGTTTCAAGAAACCATTCATGCTTTTTAAAACCATAAATATAATGGTATTTAAAATAAAATGAAACATAACATTAAAGAGGCATTTTACGACATGATGTTTTTGTTTTCATTTGTTTTTTGGAATCACTACAAGAAAAAAAAAACCAAAAAACAAAACAAAAAAAACAAAAAAACAAAAAAAAACATGCATGTTTTTGAACGAGTTCAAATCATCCCTCCACAAGACTGTCCCCCACAACGTCCCACAACACATCCCCACCATGTATTGGGAACATCTCCCGATGATAATATCCATAATGATGATGTCATCATCGGGAGGTGTTCCCAATATACGGCGAGGATGTGCTGTGGGACATTGTGGGGGGCTGATTCGATCTGGTTCTTGAACTATGTTTTAGTTTTCAATGGGAAAATTGAATTGTTTTGTTTAAAAAAAAAACAATATATGTTTTTGAAACCAACAAATGGTTTTTAAAACAAAAACAAAATTTCTAGTACAAAAATTATATGATTTATAGAATATGATGTTAAATAATCTGATGAAAAATGTTTTTAAAATCAGATTCAATAATATATTTTGGGTTTCAATTTTGAAAACAAAAAAACACACACACAACCAAGAACATGTTTCCTGTGTTTTTGTTTTAAGAAATAATCAGTTTTCAAACAAAATGATTTTGATTTGTTTTTGGAACTTGAAAGCAAGAAAAACAATTCACGTTGTAGAACGCCCCCTAAATTGTCAAATTTGCACTAGTACAAATGCATGGAAGTGCAAATAAAAAATGCAAATTCTCATTTAATTTTGTTTTGGGTTTTAATTTATTCTGCTTCATGTCTTAATTTACTTCACTTGTACTGCAATCAAACAAAATAAGCTAAAATTTGAAACAAAAATAGATAAAAAATTATACTCAAATCATTTGCACTACCATACTTTTGCATCAATACAGATTTATTTGCATTGCAACCAAACACAACCATATTCAATATTGGAAACAAAAAACATATATAAAACCTTAAACATGATCACTTTATTTTCAAACAATATCATTAGACCTGTTCATGGGCCGGGTAGCCCGACCCTCAGACAGGCTTGAACATGATTTTTAGTTCGGGGGCTTGACCTCGGGCCTAAAAGCTTGGCTTGATTATTTTTTGGGTTGGGCTCAGGATTTGTCAAAAAGGCCCTACCCAAGCCCGGCCCGACCTGACTTTTTATAATTTCTAAACCCTAAATCCCTAACTCGACTAACCCTTTCCCAATTTCCCTCTTTTTATCCATCAATCTAACGTCTCAACTCTCACTCTCAGAGTCTCAGTTCTCACTCTTAGAGGCGAACTCAGGCACCGACGCCATCAACAAACTAGGTCCCCTCTCTCTCTTGTTATCTTCCTCTCTCTCTCTCTATGTTAGTTTTTGTTATGTTCTCTCTCTATTATTTTTGGTTCTATTCTCCGAACAGATTTGAATCAAGTTTTTGTTCTCTTAGTTTGTAATAGAGATTCATTAGTTTGTTTGAACAGATTTGTGATAAAGATTCCTTAGTTTGTTGAACAGATTTGTAATAGAGATTCAAATTTTATACAAGTAATCTTTAATTCATTTTGTTCATAAAGTATAATATTAAAATGTTTTTTAATTCATTTTATTAATGATATACGAATATTTTGATCATTTTTGGTATAATTTGTACATGGGTAAATCTCTTAAACTACCCCTACTATTCATGAAATTGATACATGGTACCCTTACTGTTTAGCTATTGTCTTGCAGTACCCTTAAATATTTTGACAATTGTCGTTGTTGTTAAGTGCTAACAAAAGGAAACAAAATGTCAAATTTGCCCTCCATTATTCCTTAAATTTCATCCCCTCTTCTTTTTCTCTTTCTCCTCCTTCCTCTGCTTATCCTTCATCCATCTTCATCTCTGTTCATCTGTTCATCGTCTTCTCAACAGTGAACAGAGAACTACCATTGACATCGTCGTAGCTGAAAATGACAGTGGTTGCAATGGCGGTAGAGAGACAGGGAGTGGAACGGTTGTAGAGTGATTCGCTGTAGCTGCCGTTGGGGAGAGGGGCGGTGAAGAAGAAGGGAGAGGGACGAAGGGCAAATTTGGGTTTTGAAGAAAATTTATACATCACATGATGTTACATGTGTATGAATTTTGATGGAACATTAACGGACACAAGGGTAAAGCTAGTCAATTGTAAGAAAACTTAAGGATACCACAAGATAATATATGTGTTTGGTTCCGTTTGTGTTTATTAAATAAACATTTGTACTTTATTTACTGGTAAAACCGAGAAATACAATAATTGCAATTATTTATGACAACTAGGTACCACTTCAATGAATAAGCGCTTGACCGTTTGTGAAAGATTCAAAAAATAACTTTTACACAGGGTTAATATGCACATAACCAAAGTTTACTTTTTACATTTTTTATGTATACAGAAAAGCAAGAGAGAAAAAATGCTGACACGGTGCCTATATGACCATCAATAAACGTTACCAAACACCCTGAATAGCTAAACATTAAACATCAAAGATACTGTGTGTCAATTTTGTGAACAATAGGGGTAGTTTAACAAATTTACCCTTTATTTATACTATACAATATTTGATTATAATCGCTAGATATCAGATGGATATGATCCGATCTGAATTACAATATAAATAAATGGATGGTAGCCCCATCCTACCGTAGTTTTTTACTTTTTTTTTTTTTTTTTTTCTGTTTTTTAGTTTTGTAATTAACCCTCTTGGCCGTGGCATATTCGTAATTCCAATGGGAAATATAAGAAAAAAAAAAAGAGTAATAACTAATAAAAAGTTAAGAAACGAGAGCGAGAGCACGAGAGCCAGAGAGAGAGAGAAAGGCGCTCCACTTCAGCACACATCAGCAGTGTGGTCCAGCAACAGTTCACAGAAAGTTTCTTTTCATCCCGTTTGTACTGTTGACCGTGACTTTACACTTTTTGTCGTCTTTCTCCGCGATCTCACTGAAGTGAAAATGTTCTAGTTCCGTAATTCAAAGCGGACGATCTTTTCTATTCATCTCTCAGTAACTCGAAAACAGTGAGAGAAAGATGATTCACCAACTGCAGAGCTCTCGCTCATGGAATTCACCTCGAATTTTGAGGCCCGGCAAGAGTTCTAGGAAGAGGTCTTCGGTCTTCCTCTTCTTCGTTTTTCTTGTCTCTAGAATTTTAATTCAATGTTCTTTTTCTTGGTGCAAATTCAATGTGTTTGAAGTTTATTCATACGCTTTTTAAATTTCTTAAGATTTTGTAATTATTTAAGTGGAACTTGCGGAAGTTACAACATTGTTGAATTAATCTCTTCGTCTTATTATTTGCCATTAGAAAAAATCTAGCTTATGGTGATGTTTGAATTACAATTAATGAAGGCCCCACTTGATGGTTAGAATGATAAAGCTTTGATACTTTAAGCTGAATGAGGAGGGAATTTCAAGTCAATCTTGAAAGCTTCAATTCACAAATTGCTGTTAATGGGAAGGAACGTTTTCTTTTTCAGTAATCTATTGCTACATTTCATACAAGATTCTTTGAAGACTGTAAAATGGTTGCTAGCGTGCTACTTGTTCTGATCTGGACTTGCTGCAACTCATTCTGAATTGGACTGAAAACCTGTCTTTCGTGTTTGTATTGTGCAGCGGACCATGTCGATAGGTATTTGAGCATACCCAAATTGAAGTGATATTATACTTGAAGCTGAATGCTGCATCGACCTAAATACAGTTTTTTATTTTTCAGTCAATTATCAAAGCTTCATTATTTTGCTATATGAAACATTGCAAATTTTAGTGGTTATATTAAAGATGGTATGACTTACTACTAAGCAGAAAAGACCAGGAAATTAAAGTCCTTATCCATGTTTTGGGTCTTGGAATTCGTTAATTATTACTGATATTTGTTTTCTGATGTTACTTAGTGGTGATATTGGGATTTCCTTAAATACGAGCCTAAGAAATATGTTGTAAGTTACTAATACTGTCTTCGACCTGTGTATATTGCAAGATGATCTCTGTTAGGTACCTGTTAAAGATGTTAACTGTCCTAGGCTCCTAGTTTTCTATACAGGCAATCATCATGCTCTACTATTCATAGACAACTAACACCCTTATCATGATTATTGGGATTTCCTTAATACGAGCCTAAGAAATATGTTGGGTGTTACTAATACTATCTTCGACCTGTGTATATTGCAAGATGAGCTCTGTTAGGTGCCTGTTAAAGATGTCAACTGTCCTAGGCTCCTAGTTTGCAATACAGGCAATCATCATGCTCTACCATTCATAGACAACTAGCACCCTTATCATGATTAGTTGTGGTATGAGAGAAGATAACTTGCTTGTTTGGACATTGGAGCTATTTCACACCGTTTTTATTGTTGTTTAATGGAAATATTAGAGATTCAGATTCAAAAACCTTTGTAAGACTTGCAAGTGGATGCCTTTTTAAGCTTCCAAAATTTTATTAACTATTTATACATTGTTACACATTCATCAATGATATTCCCAGATGTTGTATTTGTATAATTTAGGTCCTGAATTTCATTGGGACACTGGAGCTTCAAGTTATGATATTGATTTTTTTTTTTAATTTTGTTTCCAGAAATTTAAGCTCGTATTGTTGTTGGTGGATCCAGTCTCCAGCTTTACATGCTGAATCTTTTTGGAGTGTAAGTGGAGGTGAGTTCAAACTGTATCACTTAGAAAACATGGAATAAGTCTTTATTTCTGTAGCATTCCATGGTTGAAAATGCACTTTTATTCTATTATACTCTGGCTTGGTGAGCTTGTTTCTGACAATTTTTGTGATTGGTTTGACTGTAACAAAGTATGACAGATTTGGCATGTGGTCCTTGGCATCAAGATTTTCCAAATTTTAAATGAGATGAGTTAAAAAAAGTTTAGAGAAGATTTTTGTTGTGGTGGAGACTGCATTGGTAAACTTATTAAAAAAAGCAGTATTTGTTTCAAGTGTCCATCATCATTTTGAAAAACATTTGTGAAATCACTAGTGTAAGACAGCTTTGCTGATGTACCAAATGGATCATGAAAGTATGGATTTAAAGGGCCATGAGGCTAGGCTTTAGAAGTTAGAACATTAACATGAACCATCCACTAGTAACAATTCATGATTCACCCTCCACCTCTACTTGATCAATACTCATTGAAAACATTAAACCAAGGCCTTGCGGTAGTTCCCAAATCTGAGATCTGAACAGAGGAGAACCTCTCTCTTGAGCTACTAAGTTATTTGGAAAGGTTGGATATACTTTACTACTAAGATATTTGGAAAATATAGAGAAATTAGGGAAAGGTTGCCAAGGCTGTGTTTGGGGGGCTTCTAAAAGTGCTTCTGTGGCTTGTTGCATCTGGGAAGCTAAGAGCACCCAAAAAATATGTTTGGTAAAAAAGATGGCTTATAGAAGCCATTTCACAGAAGTAAAAAAAAAAAGGCTTATAGCTTGTGCATTTCTGGGAAGCAGGTTTTATAACGAAAAATCTGATTGAATAAGTTCCTCACCAAACACCCAAAAAGTACTTCTCTAACCAGTGCTTAGGCTGCATTTTGCAAGGCTTCTAATAAGCGCCTGTGGGGCTCATTGCGTTCAAGAAGCCAAAAGCGCCCAAAAATAGCGCTTGGTGAAAAATCTGTAAATGGTATTTTTCCAGATCTAAAAGCCTGTTCAAAAAGGCCAAAAAAGACTTATGGCTTTTTACATTTATGAGAAGCACATTTTTTTTACGAAAAGCGGACCACCACCAAACTCTAGAACAGTGCTTATCTTATAAGTGCTTATTTCAAAGTATTTATTAGAAAACCTGTTTAGAGAGGAAAAGTCCCCCACCCCCACCCCCAATGCAGCCTAAAATCATAAAATTTGTTAATGAAACTTCAGGAATTGTTACAAGAAGTATGGTTGCACATTTAAGATTCAAAATCCATAAGAAACAACTTTCTATGGAGGGGTTGAAGGGAGGAAAAGAAGTATCGTTTAGTCAACTGGAGTAAAGTAAGTCAAAAAAACAGAGAGGGATTTAGGAGGTTGAATCATGTAAAAATTGCGTTGCTCAGAAAATGCTTCTGGAGGTTTGGTGGCCAACAAGATGGGCTATGGAGAAGAGTGGTTTTGGCTGAGTATGGTTCTAGGAATTTGGGGTGGGATCTGGATGTCTCTAACCAGTCTTATGTGTGTTCAATGTGGAAGGGTATTCAAAGATCCTACAGCATGTTCTCCAAAGGTGTAGGACTCAAGATAGGTGATACAATCCTTGTTAAGTTTTGAAGGGAAAATGTGATTTGGGCACTGATAAAGCAGTGTTTTCAACCCGCTATTGACCCGGACAGTTGAACTGTTTAAACTGTCACCCAGTCAAGATTTTGTGTCCGGTTTGCATGAAACCCACCATTTGGTAAAAAACCGTTCGACCTGGTCAATAGGTCACGGGTTGCACACTCGATGTATATGCAAACTTTTGAAAGCCATAACTTTGCACTCAGATGTCTGATTGGGGTGATCTTTTTTTTTTATTAATTTTGGATAACTTTTCGAGGTCTATGCATCCTAGGGAGCCAAAGGTGCCTTGCCTCGCTAATTTCACCAAAAAAACCCTTTTTTGGGCATCAAACCGCAAATTTTAGCATTTTTTACAAATAAAAAATAAAAAATATAAATTATACATAAAATAATATTTATGTATATTACATCTAAAAAATAAATACATTTATATATATTACATCTAAAAATAAAAAGCATTTTTTATCGGTAAATTACATGTCTATACATACCTATACACATATATATACATATGCTGACATGGCATGGTCTGACCCGTTCAATCCAGACGGTCAAACTGGTGACCCATGACCCAAAGGCAGAAACAGTTCAGCCTCTGGGTCAGTTTTTAAAACATTGTGATAAAGTGGCTTGGGTGGCTGATTACTTGAAAATATAGGAGGGAAATGTGGTTTCAACACCTCAGTTTGGAAGAAATGACTGTGAGATGGATTCCGTGGTGGAGTTGTTGCATTTTCTGTACATCACACAGGTAGATGTTAGCAGAACTAATAGAAGAATCTGGGAGTGGGAAAAGTCGGGCAGCTTCACTATGAGATCTCTCCCCAACTTTATAGCAAGTTCTGAGGATCAATCTGTACTAGTTAATATTATTTGGTGCAACACCCATTCCTTGTAGAGTCGCCTTCTTTGTATGGTCTGCATATTTGAACAGGCAAGAGACAATCTGATGGGGAAGGGGCATAGTGGTAGATTCCCCTAATTGTGTGCTGTGTGATGATATTTGGAATCTGTAAATCATTTATTGTTGCATTATGGCTTCACAAATGAACTATGGCTCAGAACTTTGGGACTGTTTTCAGTAAGTAGCTTCTGCCCGGAATCTGTTGTGGAATTTGTAAAAGGCTGGAGGATCCAAGGCTTGAGGAAGAGAGGGAGGTTGGTTTGGAGCATTGTTCCAGCAGTGGTCTTCTGGTGTATTTGGCACTTGGCAGGAGAAAAATGCTGGGATATTCAAGAACAGGAGAGGCTATCCAGATTCTCTATTCCAAAAGAATTTGGGGAAGATGTTTTGTTGGCTGGCTGTTCAAAGATAGAAACTATAATGCCTTTTTTTTTGTGCATGAGAATATTTTTGTAAAGCAGGGTTTGGGTTTATAGAGCTACTTGGGTAGCTGTTGTACATTCCCTGTGTACAGTCGTTTTGTTGTACAGGGATACTTTTGTTTTCTTAGTGGAATTCATACTTTCCCTTTTCTCAAAAAATATATATTAAATAAGAGAGACTTAAATAGGTATACTGATTACTGAAATCATTTAGTTCATTACCATCAAAGAAACATGTATTCAGAATCAAGAGTTATACACTATATGCATATAAGAACATGAATAATCAAGTAAAGCTCTTCTTTTTTGATATATTCCTTGATAGTCAGTAGACTCAATACCACATGGGGTTTTGAGGAGGCTCAAGCCCATTTTCATGAGCATTGTGGCCACAGTATTGTGCATCAATATAATTATAGTACACGTCCAACTATTTCAGTTCTCTAAAAATAAAAAGTCATCTCTCTCTCTCTAAGTAATTTTCTCTTCTGTATGTATGTCATTCACTTTCCAAGATGAAATTTCTGATTTCTGTCCATTTTTGTTACCAAATATGTTCATTGAGAATCCCCCATTCCAGTTATGTGTCCCTTTTCAGAATTATAATATGACTAGTGAATCACGTCCAGAATAACAATCCATTTTCTTTGAATTATAATATGAGTACTGGTGAATCACATCTGGGATATTCTCATCATCATCATCCCAACTATATGGGGTCGGCTACATGAATCCTGTTTTGCCATTCCATTCTGGATAATCTGAAAATTCAAAATCTCATGTTTAGTTTAGCACTGATATCCAAATATCTCACTATATTGGTGATATGAAGGGAAAATGATTTCAATGATATTTTTATTGGCCCTTAGAGAATAGCTAGATTTTGGTGAAATTTCACCAAATATTGCTGAATTGAGAACCATGGTTATGACACATTTATGGTCAGATATTTTGTATAATTTATTCAATTAGCATTTATTTATTTATTTATTTTTTGGCTGGTATTGTTGAAAAATAATTTCTTCACTTTTGCATGGCATTAGATATTTTTGGCTAGCATTGCTACACCCATAGTTTCTGATTTTTTTACTTTATACAGGCACACAGTTACAAACTTCCTTATCTCCTTGAAGGTTGTCCTTATCTCCTTGATCAGCCTTTTTGCCTGCCTGTGTAGCCATTGACCTGCACTATTTTACTTGCACCATCCCTCTATCACTATGACATAGTTTCTGCTTTTTACTTTATACAGACACACAGTTACAAACTTCCCCCCGGGAAGTCACTCCCCAATAGAGAGTGATCTCTGTTACTCCTCTTCCCAGATTATCCAGCCATACCTTTGGGTGACTTATGTCTCAATATGAAGGTTGCCCTTATCTCCTTGATCAGCCTTTTTACCTCCATTGCATGCCTGTGTAACCATTGACCTGCACTATTTTGCTTGCATCATCCCACTATTATTATGGAATCCCTTTCCACCACTAGATTCGTGTAACTTTGACCTTTAACAACTGTAGAATTCTATAAAGACACAGTTCTAGTTGATGAATAGGTTGGTGTAGTAGCATGAAAGATGGTTGATTTATATCTTCTCTTTGTTCTTTCACATCATTCTAAGGAACTATAGCTGTTTATTTCCAGGAAATTGGGAAGTCAATGCTGAAAATATACAGAATAAGTTATATGCCCCAGCATCATCAAATTTTTGGAATGCTCAGGTCTTTAAGATGGGCTTGGAGAATTGTCCTCAGGAGGAAAAAGTTGAAGGAAAAGAACTTGGAACACATAAAAAATCCAAAGGGGAACTGCCAGTAATATCTCAAAATGTATACTGCTTTTTCATATCATGACTGGTTGAGTTTTAGAATTTATTTTCTCTTCCATGTTAAGCAAAAATTTCACCTCATGACTGCTAGAGAGATTTCCTTTCAGGCTTTATTGAGAATGGGAATCTTGACTAGGGCCTTCTTATTTGTTCCCCTTGAATTCTTTGTTTGTAATTTTCCCTTTTGGTTTATCATGGATGGGTTGTTATATTTGTCTATTATTCCTTCTCCCTCACCTTTATTTTCCAACAAAAATTTGTTTCCCATGGAAAAAAAAATCCTAACTCTTCTGTTCTTGTAATGACTATAGGTTTGATATTTTTATATTATAGGTGCTATTCTCTTGAAGAAAACCTTATAATTTTCTTTCATTGAATATAGACAAATTTCTGTATGCAGTCTGTCTCTATATATTTTCTGAGAGGGATGCCTAGGATATATATATTTTTTGATAACTGATGAATTTTATCCAAAAGAGGGAGAGATTCCTTCAGAAACATATAAAAGAGTACATTATTCAATAGAGAGACAACTAGAAAACAGGAAAGTAAGAGGGCAAAGTATCCTGCACTACACCACAATACAATACAAAACTCAACTCAACTAAGCCTTGTTCTAACTATATGGTATTATGGGGTTGGTTACATGAACCCTGTTCTGTCATTCCGCTCTGTTCAGTGCCATATCCATTGCTAAGTTAATGGACCCTTAAATCATTTCTCACTACTTCAACCCATGTCCTTTTTTTTGATGAATTTCAACCCATGTTCTTTTTGTTCTGCCCCTAGATCAATTCATCTGTGTGATTAAAACCATCGTAGTCCATTGTCCTTCATTTTATCAACTGTTTGGTAATCCTAGGTTCCTTAAAATAACTTAATCTGATCCCATATTTTGTATTTTCCCTACTTATCCATCTCAACATTTGCATTTCTGCTATGCTCATTTTTGTACACGTTTCTTACCTCCTAACACCCAGCTCCATACAACATTGCTGGCCTTGTAACCATTTTATAAAATTTCGTTTTATCCCAAGCAATGTTCTCCTATCACATAGGACTCGGGATACAAAAGAGGGATTTAACATGATGCGAAAGAGGGATAAAAATTATAGTCCCGTTGTCTTCTAAGGTGATCTAATGTGATACCCTCAAAGGCTCAAACTCCTTCAGGATAGCAACCCACTGTCTGAGAGTGCCTTCTACTTTGCCAATGATAGAATCCATTGGAACACGTTTACTTTCAAACGTAACAAATGAGCAGGTTATTCTTGATAAGTTCAAACTTTATTATTAAAATATCTAAATTTACTATTTTTAGTATTTTTATTTTGCCATTAATCCTAAATTCTTAATAAATTTTAGTAAACCTTGACAAATTTGTAAGTCTTGATGAGTTTCAGAAACCTCCTAAGTCATACATTGTTTCCAACTTGGAGTTTTATCAGAAATTCAGTATTAAGAATCTCTTTATTGCTCAAAGTATTAAGAATATTTCTTTATTTAGATGTTCTTGTTGGTTGGTACAATGAAAATTTATTACCTGCAAAACGAGTATTAGTACAGGCAACATGTTTTCTCAGTGCATTAGATAAGACAAGATTAAACCTCAGAAACATAATGGCGACATACAATACAAGCTAATTAGCAAAAGAATTGGCAAATCTTGGCACCCATCTGAATGGGATATTCATTTTGGATGATAGAGACCTAGTCTCTCTGAAAGTTTCTTTCCACTTCAGCATAAGATAGACTCATGGAGTAGCAGTCAAAGTTTGTTTATTTCTACAAATGCAACACAATGTTATGATTGGAAGGTTTTTGAGAACTGAAATAATGCTTATTCTTTGTGGGTTTATGTTCTTTTATCAGTAAATGATCAGATATTTTATTCACAAAGAATTGTAGAGAGATTGGGCCAAATGGGCCTTAGTTTGGTGGCTGAATGGGCCTTGCTTTAGTTCAACTGTTTATTATTTATTTATGCTGTAATGGACTGTCTTTATGGGCCCTTAACACATTTAGTTCTTATGTTTATTGGGTCAGCCGCCTAACCAGGGGCACCCATGTAATTTTTCCTTGAATTAATCCAGCACATATATAAAAAGACTACGGGAGTGAGAGAGGGGCACTTTTTCTCTTCTCTTCTCTTCCTCTTTTCTTCCAACTTCTTCTTTCTCTTGAACAGCTCTTTGTCTCGTCTTCCTTCTTATTTTTCTTGTTGTACAAGTAGGAAATTCTTGGATTGGTTTTCTTCTAGAATAGAATATGAAATACACAAGAATGAGGACAGAGCCCTCCCTAGGGATGTTAATGGTTGGGTTTGGTATGATTTTGCCTCAACTAGACAATCTTGCCTTGATTCGTGAACAATATCCTTGTTTTTAGTGAAGGCTATCTTTACAGATTCTTCAATGTCACTAGTCACTATGTTTAAGGTTTAAAGTATTGATACACCCAAGTGTATTGGTAGGGGTGGGTGTATTGATACTTTTTACCCCACGATTTTTATATTTTTTAGTTTTTTCAAAATTTCATTTTTACACATATTTTTGTATTGTTTAATCAATAAAAATATTGATTTCCTGAAAGCACCTTTAAATAGGTATATCGGAAACCCAAAGATATGGTATGATATGCCTGATATGGGGTGTATCGTATCAATACTTTGAACCTTGACTATGTTATCTATTATAGAAAATTCACACACACATTTCAATGTAACTATTTGTAACCTATTGTTTATTCAAGAAAGTTTCATGATAAACATTGTTTCAAGAGGGAGAGGGGGTTCAGTGTGGTACTGCACTATTCAAACGCCCCCTGTGGGTGATTCGAGCATATCACCAAAATACCAAAAACAAAATAAATACATAAAACCTGAAATAAAGGGTCACATGACATAACCATATACATGACTTCTCTATATATAGGGGTCTGGGGTTAGCAAAACCCTAACTCAGCCTGATCTATTGGGGGTTAGACCCATTTAGTCCTAATCCAATAGGATCTACCTTTTGGATCCTTTACTTTATCAATCATTGGCGTGCCAACTTAGTAATCCCAACCAAGTTACATCCCCTCTTGTAATGTATCCTAGATAAAACTTTTGCATGCTCATCTTGGTCATTTCTCCTTTAAGATCATGAAAGTCGTATGCAGAGTTTTTTAAGTTAGTGTCTGTAGAGAACACTGGTGTGGGCCCCACAACTGTGGTCCCCACTGTGTTCGTAGGACAGTATGTGTAATTATTTATTTTGGTCATGGTAGTGTCAGTTGGTGGTTAGTTTGTTATTTCAGTTGTTATTTGCTTTATTTGTCATGTAAGTATTGAGGGCAGATCTGTCCTTTCCCCTATGTACTGAACACAACCTATAAATACTAAGAGAGTGGCGGCGGCAGATGATTAGAATCTGTCCTTTCTTTCAAACCTTTGTGTTCTCCAGTTCTTCTCCTCTCTTTTCTTTCTTCCTCTTACTTTTCTTCTACTTTTCTTAATCTGAAATCTATTAGGGTTCAAGGCTGATTGTTGCCTTGATCGTCTACTTGATATCAGAGCCTATCTAGGGTTTCTCATGTGAGTCTAGTCCAGCCGACCACATGAGAACTATCTAGGGCTGGAAGTTTATGAAGAAGTGTTCATTGGCTGGTTGATTCTTGGAGGTTACCAGAAGAGTTTAGCAGCTGTTGAAGACTTGCCACGACTTGCAGAGTGTTGGTAATCAGGAAGAATCAGAGAAGGCTAGGGTTTAGGCAACCTTGGAAGGTAGCGAACAACATTCTCTGGGTAAGTCTTATTTGTTTTTAGAGATTGCTATCAGTCAAGATAGGTTGGACCTATCTAGAAGGAGCGGCCGAACTGTTTTAGGGTTTTCTCTCTATTCTAGGGTTTGACATTAACCTTGCGGCAAACCTAACTGTTGGGCCAAACTATTTTATCTACTTGGAAAGTGCTTGTTTTGGGTTTTCTCTCAGAGGTGATCAGTTTTAGGGTTTCACATTGACCCTACGACAAGACCTAACTGTATGGATTGCTTGGAAAGTGCGGCTGAGCACTTATTTCAGACCTATGATTGAAACCCTAATTCTGTTCTAGCATCTCAGATTGCTCTCTAAGCTGGTTTCAGACCTATTTTTGGTTTCGAGCACTTTTAGGGGGTGAAAAACTTGTACGGACTGCTTGGTACTGTGATTGCCGATTGGTTTCAGATCAGACCTGCATTGATTCCATACTGATTTCTGATTGTGATCGACTGTCCAAATGCTGTTTTCAGTTGAAGTGATCCTAACAGTTTGTAACTATTGATTCTTGACCAAAGATGGAGTTTAAAAATCAGGGAGAAGGTAGTTTTGGGAACAACAGTTATGGTAGTATATCTGAAATTGGGTTTCAGATTACAACTGTGAGATTTGACGGGTCAAACTACTTGGAATGGGCCCAATCAGCCATGATGGCTATTGGGGGAAGGGGAAAACTAGGCTACCTTTAGGGAGATGTGAAAGAACCTTCCAAGGAGGACCCAATGTATACCAAGTGGGTTCAAGAGAACTACTTGGTTATGGCATGGCTATGTAATTCTATGCAGCCACATATCAGCCGAAATTACTTGTGGGCAAAGACAGCCAAGGAGATATGGGATGTTATGAAAGAAACCTATTCCCAACCCCTTAATGTTGCCAGAGCCTATGAACTGAAGTGTGAAGTGAATAGTCTTAAACAAGGAGTGAAACCGGTTTCTGTCTACTTCTCTACCTTGAAATCCCTGTGGCATGAGATTGATCATCTAGAGACTCTTGAGTGGGAGAGTCCCAAAGATGCACAGACTCACAGAAAGCAAGTCGAGACAAATAGGGTGTTTGAATTTCTGGCCGGCCTGAATTCAGAATATGACATTGTGAGGCAATAGATACTAACCAGAGATAGTGTGGCCCTCTCTTAAGCATACTCCCTGGTGCATAGTGAACAGACCAGGAGAAAAGTCATGATGAAACCTCGACCCCTTTCCCCAGCACTGGCAGCTGTTAAACCTAAGTCAGGGGGTGATTCAGAAAGGGACAGGAAGAAGGAAGATAAACGGGACCTGGTATGTGAACATTGCAAGAAACCCAAGCACACAAAAGATACTTGTTGGAAGCTGTATCCTCATTTGGTCCCAGCAAAACTGAGAAATAAGAAGGGTAATGTTCAAGTGGCTGTGAATACTGATTCAGCATCCTCGTCAGGCACAAAAGGCACACCCTAGAGACCTTAGCCGCGGTTCGGGCTGCCCTAATACAGTTGGAAAAGGAAGTTGGGAGTTCAGCTCAACCATCTCAGTCACCATCAGCCCCTGCCACATTTGCATTTGCACATTCAGGTACTCGAGCCTCAGCCTACCATGCTTCAGCTCTAGGTAATACTGAACACCGTTGGGTAATAGATTCAGGTGCATCCGACCATATGACTAGTTTGCCATCATTGTTCACTTCTTATCACTTGTCCTCCGGTAGAGATGGAGTATCCATTGCTGATGGCTTTCTTGTTCCCATTTCTGGCAAGGGTGACATCAAGTTATCGGATACTATCTCTTTATCTTTTGTCTTGCATGTTCCTAAGCTTGATACTAACCTGCTTTCAGTCAGTAGTATTACCAAACATATGAACTGTTCAGTAACTTTTTTTCCCTGACCGATGTGTTTTTTAGGACTTGGAGACGAAGAAGGTGATTGGGACTGGCCATGAGATGAATGGGATCTATCTGCTTGGAGAGAGTTCTCGTTGGGAAGAGCCAGTGGATAAGAAGTCTTTGTTTCTCAGTTTGTGAGTCCGGCTATGCTTTGGCATAATCGATTAGGTCATTTATCTTTCCGGTCCTTGAAGAGTCTGTTTCCTGCTTTATTTGAGTCTGTTGAGTTGTCTAAGTTGAGATGTGAGAGTTGTGAGTTTTCCAAACATTGTAGAACAACTTATTCTTTGAGTAATAAAAGGAGTAATTATTCTTTTGATATTGTGCATACTGATGTTTGGGGGCCATATCACATCCCTTCTATGGGTGGGTACAGATATTTTCTGTTGTTTATTGATGACCATACCCGTTTTTCTTGGGTCTATCTTATGTGTTCTCAAGATGAGGTTCCCACTCTGATCCAAAACTTTCATCAGATGATTCTCACCCAGTTTTGGGCCAAAATCAAAGTTCTTAGATCTGATAATGCAAAGGAATACTTTGCTAAGCCATTGACCTCTTACCTCCTTAATCATGGAGTTATTCACCAGAGCACTTGCCCTCATACACCACAGCAGAATGGGGATACCGAAAGGAAGAATAGGCACATCTTGGAGGTGGCTAGAAGCATTATGTTTACCTCCAATGTACCTATTCGCTTCTGGGGTGATGCTATCCTCACGGCCGTATATCTCATTAATCGGGTTCCTTCTCGAGTTCTTGATATGAGAACCCCTTTCTCCCTTCTCTACCTAGACGAGGAGTTGTTTACCGTTCCCCTTAAAACCTTTGGTTATACCTGTTTTGTTTAACTTCTCAGGCCCCATCATTCCAAGTTTGAACCTAAGGCCTCCAAATGCATTTTCCTCGGTTATGCACAAACTCAAAAGGGTTATTGCTGCTATGATCCTGTTTCAGGGAAGAAGTTTGTCTCCATGGATGTCACATTCTTTGAAGAGACACCCTATTATCTTAGGGTTTCTCCTCAAGGGGAGAACAGTGAGAGTGGGGATTTAGGTCTCTTTCCTCAGGGGGAGCACAGGGGGAGTGGGGCTGTTCCTTTACCTATTCCATTGGGTGATGAAGGCTGTAATGGTGAGGGTGGTCAGAGGGATCAGGAATTGAGAGTCTATCACAGGCGATGCAGGCAGGTTGATCCCAGTCATCGGCAGTCCAGGCCAGCTCCAGTTCCTTCTGTGGCTCTAGATCCAGGTATTACAGTCCTAGAGCCCATTGAGACACCTTCCACTATTGCCACTTCCCCTCCTGCGGATGACCTTGACCTCCCTATTGCCGTCTGTAAAGGGAAACGACATTGCACCAGATCTACAGCTCACTGCATTTCCCAGTTTTTATCCTATAATCGCCTATCTCCCTCTTACCGGTCCTATCTCACTTCTATTGCCAATGCCCCTATTCCAAGAACAGTGCAAGAAGCCTTATCAGTTCCAGAGTGGAAAGATGCAATGCAAGTTGAAATGGATGCCCTGTTGAAAAATAATACTTGGGCGCTAGTTGATCTACCCAAAGGAAATAAACCAGTTGGATGTAGATGGGTATTTACTGTGAAACATAATGCTGATGGCTCCATTGAAAGGTACAAAGCCCAGATGGTTGCAAAGGGGTTCACCCAAACTTATGGTATAAACTACTTGGAGACCTTTGCCCTAGTAGCCAAGATGACCACCATCCGAGTTCTGTTATCTCTTTCAGCAAGTCATTCTTGGCCCCTGTTCTAGATGGATGTTAAAAATGCTTTTCTAAATGGAGATTTACAGGAAGAGGTCTACATGCAGTTGTCTCCTGGATTCTATGATACAGAGACAGGTAAGAAGGTTTGCCGACTGAACAAGGCATTGTATGGTTTGAAGCAGTCACCTAGAGCCTGGTTTGATAGATTCAGACTAGCCCTTGGAAAATTCGGTTATGTACAGGCCCAGTCAGATCATACACTGTTCATTAAGAGGGTGGGCTCCTATCTGACCCTGCTTGCTGTATATGTGGATGATATTGTAGTGACAAGAAATAATAGTAGTGAGATTGAGTCCCTCAAACAGCTCCTTCATCAAGAGTTTGAGGTGAAAGAACTTGGTACACTACGGTACTTTTTGGGTATTGAGGTTGCTAGATCTAAACAAGGGATCTTTATCTCTCAGAGAAAATATGTTCTGGATCTGTTGGTGGAAACTAAAAAGTTAGGTGTTAAGCCTGCTGATACATCCATTGAACAGAATCACAAGATTACTGTAGAGGGCGGGGAGCTTCTTGAAGACAAAGTTATGTTCCAATGGTTGGTTGGAAAGTTCCTATATCTCTGCCTCACTCGGCCAGATATCAGTTATGCAGTTAGTGTTGTCAGCTAGTACATGCATTCCCCTAGAACTACTCACCTTCTTGCTGTAGAGAGAATATTAGCATACTTGAAGAGATGCCTGGGTAGAGGTATATTGTTCAAGAACAATAATCACATGAGGGTGGAGGTCTATACAGATGCCGATTGGGCTGGGAGTGCTGATGACAGGAGGTCTATCTCTAAATATTGTGCCCTTGTGGGAGGTAATCTTGTCTCTTAGAGGAGTAAGAAGCAGAGTGTTGTTTCCCGCTCTAGTGCTGAAGCTGAATACAGGTCAATGGCTAACGGAGTGGCTGAAATCCTATGGCTGAGATCACTACTTGAAGAGTTGGGTATTGATTATGAGAAGCCCTTGATGCTGTATTGTGATAATCAGGCAGCTATTAATATAGCCCACAATCCGGTGCAGCATGACCGAACTAAGCATATTGAAGTTGATCGACATTTTGTGCGAGAGAGGGTCTCCTCACAAGAAGTGTCTCCCGTATATCACATCCACCATGCAGCTCGCGGATATCCTCACCAAGGCTGTACCAAGGAAGAAGTTAGAGGCAGACCTATCCAAGTTGGGACCTATTCCCAACTTGAGGGGGAGTGTAGAGAACACTGATGTGGGCCCCACAACTGTGGTCCCCACTGCGTTCATAGGACAGTATGTGTAATTATTTGTTTCAGTCATGGTAGTGTCAGTTGGTGGTTAGTTTGTTATTTCAGTTTTTATTTGCTTTATTTGTCATGTAAGTACTGAGGGCAGATCTGTCCTTTCCCCTATGTACTGAACATAACCTATAAATAGTAAGAGAGTGGCGGCGGCAGATGATTAGAATTTGTCCTTTATTTCAAACCTTTGTGTTCTCCAGTTCTTCTCCTCTCTTTTCTTTCTTTCTCTTACTTTTTTTCTACTTTTCTTAATCTGAAATCTATTAGGGTTTAAGGCTGATTGTTGCCTTGATCGTCTACTGTGTCCATTATGGATTTGCAATGTGAGGTTTGTTAGTTGGAAAAGCACTATTGATTAAATTATTACTAGTGTTGAGATTCAGCAGTCTTTTGTTTCTTTTTTTTAGTATCATTAGTTAATGTTTTTGGGCCCAAGGCCAATTAGCTTATGTTAACTTTAAGACTGTTTTTATGCTATTAGCAGAAGCTGCCCTATTAAGGGCATATTAGTCATTGTAATCTCTTTTATTTCATGAGTATATAAGATAATGGTTGGGGCTGCCAGATCATTATTGGCATCTCCCATTTCTTCTTCCTTCTCTTTATCCTATTCTCTTTTCTCCAAGAAACTCTTTTCTCTCTTTCTTTTATTACTGTTCTCAAATCAGATTATAATTCTGAACTGTCCACTTGGTATTAGAGCTACTGTCTAAGTTTTTTTGTGTTTTCTACCATGCAACCCTAGATCAGCCAACTGCATAGTGAGTTAGAGAGCTGATCAAAGACTTTAAAAGGGCCCAGTTTTTGGATTTTTTTGGTGGATCTATAACCCCTTGTGTCAGATCTTGGGTTGATCATCAAAATCAGGTAGAACTAGAGGAGGAAGAGTCCTGATTACAGTAGGACTCTTTATTTTTGATTTAAGAAGAGGCGCTCAAGCTTTTCTAGATTCCTTGGTGTTTTCTAAATGGGGCGGTTCAGTTTTTGGTGTTTTTTGAGGTCTCTGGAGGGAGCAACAACCTTTTCTCTTATTTTTACCAGCTCCCAAGAAGCTAGGAATCTCTCTGGGTAAAGGTTTCTAGGTGCTAAAAGTTTAGTTAAGGCAAAGGGGGTCAATCTATTTTTTCTTGTCTACAATTGATTTTTTAAACTGTTTTGGGAATTATGAAGGGTAGCGGAGTGGAATACAAGTCTATCGGTTAAATGGGACTAGGTGTAGGAGGTGCTAGTGATCCTTTTGAGGCAGGTACTATCACTACAGTTAAGTTGAATGGTACAAATTATTTGGAGTAGTCACAATTAGCCAAAATGGCAATTGGTGCTTGTGGAAAATTGGGGTATGTAATTGGTGAAGAGAAGAAACATGAGACCAATCCACCCCACTTCCCGTTCCAACTCCTTTACCTACTCCTGTGTCTATACCTAGGAATGTTAGTGAGGCTCTCTCCAAACCTGAGTGGAGGACAACTACGCAGGAGGAAATGAAAGCCTTGATTAAAAATCAGACATGGGAAGTTGTGGATCTACCTGATAGTAAGGAGACGGTTGTAGATGGGTCTATACTGTGAAGTATAGGGTTGATGGAAGCATAGAAAGGTACAAGGCAAGGCTGCTTGCAAAATGGTATACTTAGACTTATAGAATATGCTACTTGGAGACTTTTGCACCGGTGGCAAAATGAGTTTAATCTAGATTCTATTGTCTTTAGTAGTTATCTACTCTTGGCCTCTCTTTCATCTCGATGTGAAGAATGCCTTTCTCAATGGAGATTTGCAGGAAGAGGTGTATATGAACCTTCCAATTAGTTTTTATGTGATGTAGGCAAAGGAAAGATATGCAAATTAGAGAAGTCCTTATTATGGATTGAAACAGTTACCTAGAACTTGGTTTGACCGGTTTAGGAGCATTGATCGGTTTTAGATACACTCAAACCTAGTTAGATCATACCTTGTTTGTGAAAAGAAGGGGATCTTTGGTGTCAGTGTTGATAGTATATGTGGATGGCATGACATTGTAGTCATAGGGAATGACTTGAGTGAGATTGATGCCTTAAAGAGTATCCTAAACAAGGAGTTTGAGATTAAGGACCTTGGGGGGCTGAAGTATATTTTGGGCATTGAAGTGGCAAGGTCTAAACATGGGTTCTTCATTTCCCAGAGAAAGTATGGTGTTGACCTACTACATGAGATAGGAAAACTTGGGGCTAAACCAAACCATACACCCATTGACTAGAATCACAGAATTGATGCTTTAGATGGCGAACTAGTAAAGGATGTTGGGAGGTAATAGAGATTTGTCGGCCAACTGTTATACTTGTGCACGACACGACCAAATATCTCCTATGTAGTTAGTGTGGTGAGTCAGCACATGCATGTCCCACGAGCTTAGCATTGGGAAGCTGTTGACATGATACTTGTCTATTTGAAAGGACACCTAGGTAGACCATGGACACTTGAATTTGGAAGGTTAAATAGATGCTGATTGGGTAGGGTGCCTAAAGGATAGGAGATCTGCATCAGGAGTTTGCACTCTTGTCGGAGATAATCTGATTTCATGGTAGAGTAAAAAGCAACTAATTGTAGCCAAGTCAAGTGCAGAAGCAAAATATAGAGCTATGGCACATGGTGTTTCAGAGCTTCTTTGGGTTTGGTTCTTAGTAGGAGAGCTTGGAGTTGATGTAGAGGAGCCTATGATATTGTATTGTGATAATCAAGTAGCAATTAACATTGGCTATAACCCAGTTCAGCTTGATAAAATGAAGCATATACAAGTGGACAAGCATTTCATAAGAGAAAGGGTGACTTACAACTTGCTGATGTACTTACCAAGGGAGTTGCAAAAAAATGTGTATACTTTTTAGCTTTTGTAGTAACAAAGATCTTTTACCTAAAGAATTTCTCTCTTGGGGGTAGGATAACTTTGACCAAATTCACCTTGGCAAATTGTAGAGATGATGGGCCGAATGGGCCTTAGTTTCTTTATGTTTCTTAAGTTATGTGATGGTGGGCCAAAATGCTGAATGGGCCTTAGTTTCTTTTTTTCTTTAAGTCATGTTTATGACTTATGTTTGTTAGTAATGGGCCTTAGTTATGAACCTTTTTTTTTTCTTTTATTATTGCCTTTAGTGTTGGCCACTCTACTAAGGGTAACCATGTAATTGTCCTCATTATTATAATAAGAGTGTTAGAGTGAGCCGAATAGGGGTAGTTTAGTAATCTCATGTCAGTTAAGTACTTTGCTTATGTGGATGTTTTATTAGAGTACTCTGCCCCACACTTAAGTGAGGGCAGTTTAGTCTTTGTAAGTGTAATTAGAACCTAATAAACATTAGGGGGTCGACTGAATGGGAGACTAATCAGTTTCGACTAAACCCTCCTGTTCTCTCTTTCTCTTGTCTTCTTCCTCATCTTCTTCTTCCTTCTTCACTAGTTCGGGTTACTGTAGCTGCTCCAAAACAAAGAGAATCACATATTGTTGGGGGATGAAGAGAGGATGGAACTACTCTCTCTTCTCCTTCCCTTTCTTCCTTCTTCTTCCTCCATCTCCTTCAATCTTCTTCTTCTCTCATTTTTCTTTTCTTTTATTTCAGATTATTGCAAGTGGGATTTACAACTTGGTATTAGAGCGGCAGTCCTTGCTTTTCTTCTCTTCTCCTTAGTCTCATACATAGGTTGTATGGAGAGTTGATTGGTTAATTGATTAGCAAGTGTTCAGCCCAGTTAGAGGAGGTTTTTGGAGAGATTGCAGTGCTGGTTTGAGGCCCAAGGCAGGTTCTTGGAGAGTTTCTCGAAAACTCTAGCCAATTGGAGAGTTTTCTGCTTATGGGGTATAAAGATAGTTTGGAAGTGGTGCATGGGGATAGAACAAAAGTTTTTTGATTGTCATTGAGATTGATCCAAGTTGGATAGGTTTCTGTAGCTTTTGGTAGGAGCGGCTAGACTTTCTCCCTTTCTCCCATTTTGCTACGTCCGGTGAAAACCTTGATTTAGCTATTTGAAGAGTAGTTCTGGACTTAGGGCAATAAGTCTTGACTAGTAATACCCTATTTTGATTTTTGCTTGTCTCCATTTGGCCAATGGAGCGAACTGGAGGTGAGATGAAACTCTCCACAGATTTCGGATTTGGTCCATGAGGGTTTGTGGAGACTTTGTTAGCGGTAGTAACCTCAGTAAAGTTGGATGGAACTAATTTTTTGGCTTGGTCTCAATCTATAAAGATTCATATTTGCAATAGAGGGAAATGGGGGTACATCAATGGGACCAAGGGGAAACTTGTGAAGGATGACCCTACCTATGAGAGGTGGATGCAGGAGAACTACACTATAGTAGGCTGGTTAGTGAATTTCATGCAACCTCATATTAGTTAACATTACCTGTGGATGGAGACTACAAATGAGGTGTGGGACAATGTTACTATTATAATTCGGCCTGCCTTGGAGTTCTATCTGTCTGAGATCAGTTATGTAGAAAGAGGTAGAAAGGTGGAAGAAAGAGAGAAAGAGAGAAAGGAGAAAATCTGGTTCGAACTGGAAGTCTCAAGTCAATTCTCCCATTCATCACCTTCTCCCTCACAAAGTGACAGTCAACTTCAATGTGCTTGGTTCTTTCATTAAACACCAGATTAAGGGAAATATGAACTGCAGCCTGATTGTCACAATAGAGATTCATTGGAGTGTTGATGTTGTACCCTACTTCCTGTAGAAGGTTCCTTAGCCACACTAATTCACAAGCGGTATGCGCCATAGCCCTATATTCTGCTTCTACACTATTTCTTGCCACAACCGTCTGCTTCTTACTTTTCCTTGTCACTAGGTTACCTCCCAGGAAAGTGCAATAGCCTGTGGTAGATCGCCTATCAGACATAGAACCGGCCCAGTCAGCATTAGAATACCCTTCTATTTCAAGTTTGCCGCCACTCTTGTATATCAGACCGTGACCCGGAGCCCCTTTTAAATACCTCACAATTCTCAGAACTGCATTCAAATGAGGAATCAAAGGTTTTTGCATGAATTGGCTTACCACACTAACCGCAAATGAGATGTCTGGTCTAGTAATGGTTAGGTAGTTCAGTTTATCCACAAGTCGTCGGTATTTGCCAGGGTCTTCAAACACTTCACCCATATCACTACTTAGCCTGGTATTTGTGTTCATAGGTGTTTCAGTTGGTTTAGCACCCAACAAGCCTGTTTCTTCCAGCAAATCAAGCACATATTTCCTCTGCCACAGATTAATACCATACTTGGATCTTGCTACCTCTATCCCCAAGAAATATTTCAGTTTACCAAGATCCTTTGTCTGAAAATGATCCTGCAGATAAGTCTTCAGCCTGTCAATACCCATGGTATCATTCCCAGTAATAACAATATCATCTACATACACCACCAACAGTATTTTTCCTCCCGGAGAGTCATGACTAAATACACACTGATCAACTTTGCACTGTTTCATACCAAATTTCTTTACTACCTCGCTGAACCTACCAAACCATGCTCGAGGAGACTGTTTAAGCCCATATATAGCCTTCCTTAGTCTGCACACCTTACCATCCTCCCCATGAGCAACAAACCCTGGAGGTTGCTCCATGTAGACCTCTTCGAGTAAGTCACCATGTAAAAAGGCATTCTTGATAACAAGCTGATATAGCGGCCAATCATAGATGGCTGCAAGAGATATCACAACACGAACTGACCCTATCTTAGCAACCGGTGAGGTCTCTGTGTAGTCAATACCATAGGTTTGGGAGTACCCGCAACCAATCGCGCTTTTAGGCGTTCAACACTACCATTAGGCAGATACTTAACCGTATAAACCCATTTACAACCAACAGCTTGCTTCCCAGGAGGAAGAGCAGTGAGGTCCCAAGTATGATTATGATGAAGGGAAGAGAGTTCTTCTTCCATCGCTCGACACCACCCTGGAGAGGCAAGGGCTTCCTGGACATCCTTAGGGACAACAACTGATGATAACAAGGTGACAAACTGGCGATGGGAGGCGGAAATGTGAGTAAGTGAAACATAATTAGAAATAGGATGAAGAGTGCAAGTGCGTTTGCCTTTCCGTAAGGCAATGGGGAGATCAAGCTCAGATGCTGAGTGCGGGTCTGGTGCCGGATCTGTTGATGGAGATGTAGTCGGAGGAGTAGTAGCTGGTACACGTGGGCGATGTGTATACACATGACGGAAGGGTGGGCGTTCAATAGGTGGTGGCACCGGAGGCAAGGGTTTGGTCACGACTAGAACAAGGGGAAGGGTCGGTAACGGGAAGTGGAAGAGGAGGAGGTGATGAGGAGGATGAAGCATCACCGGACCCCAAAAAGAATGGAGTAAACTCAAGGAAGGTGATCTCAACACACACAAAGGACCGTCGAGAAGTAGGATGGTAACACCTATACCCTTTCTGGGTCCGAGAATAGCCAAGGAAGATGCACTTAA
This sequence comes from Nelumbo lutea, assembly GCF_056320005.1. NCBI lineage: Eukaryota > Viridiplantae > Streptophyta > Magnoliopsida > Proteales > Nelumbonaceae > Nelumbo > Nelumbo lutea. The sequence goes on along the minus strand of NC_142684.1, from coordinate 167,899,817 downwards.
GAGAACGGGCATCGAACTTGTCATTCCCGGGACCCAGATTATGGACGAAGCAGACACACCCAAATACCCTAGGCGTAAGAGGAAACGGAGACAAAGCGGGAAACAAGACCGTAAACAGAGAATGACCATCAAGGATGAACATGGGTATCCGATTAATCAAAAAGCAAGAGGTAAGCACTGCATCACTCCAAAAGGGTTTGGGAACATGCATGTGATGCATTAGGGACTGTGCGGTTTCCAGAAGATGGCGATTCTTTATCTCAGCCACCCCGTTTTGTTGTGGGGTGTAGGTACATGAGGTCTGATGTATAATGCCGTGTTGGTCCAAGTATTCTTGAAATGATGAGGATAAACATTCATGGCCATTATCAGAACGGAAAACTTTGATGTGGGTACCAAATTGATTACGAATTTCAGCATAAAATTTCTGAAAAATAGTAAACAATTCACTTCTTTCTTTTATTAGATAGAGCCATGTCATCCTTGAAAAATCATCTACAAAAATGACAAATATCTGTATCTATTATATGACATCACTTTATAAGGACTCCAAACATCTGAATGAATTAACGAAAAAGGACTCGACACACGGTTATCAACCCTAGAACTAAAGGGAACACGATGGTGTTTCCCAAACTGACACGACTCACAATCCAAAACAGAAAGCTGACTCAAAGACAGAACCAAAGATTTCAAAACTTTTAGTGACAGATGACCAAATCGGCAGTGCCACTGGAGAGGAGAAAGGGATGACTGGAGACCTGTTGAAGTTTTGCCACCACCGTCAAGATAATACAGTCCACCAGCTTCATGCCCTCCACCAATCTTCATCCCCGTCTTGAGATCCTGAAAAACACACATAGAAGGATAAAAAGTAATGGAGCAGTTAAGTGATTTGGTTAGCTTACTAACAGACATAAAATTAAAAGGCAATTTATGTACATACAAAACTGAGGAGAGGGATACAGGGTCTAGGTCAACATTACCAACACCACAAATTGAGGATGTGGAACCATTAGCAAGGGTGACAGATTGTGATGTTGAGCAATGAGATAAGGAAGAAAACACACTTGGAGTTCCAGTCATGTGATCGGAGGCTCTAGAGTTAATGATCCAGGGATTGGGTGTGGATGCCAGGCAAGCCATACCTGAGTGAGCGAAAGTCGCTGTGTTCTGTTGTGTTGGATAAACCTCACATATTCATCACGGGGAACACTCACCATCTCCTTCACGGGACCATCTGTGGATGTAGGAGGTATCTGATCAGATGAATGATTCTCCTGTCTAAAGTTGGAACTAGAGTCACTCGTCGCGGCATGATTGGCCCAGGTTGAGGGTGGACCATGTAGATCATAACAATAGTTAATGGTATGTCCATCCATACCACAATGATTGCACTTCCTCGGGCCTGAGCCACGTCCTCTACCACGGGCTCCCCCTGAATCTCTGCCCCCAGTACGACCACCACCACGATTATAAGTACCACCATTGCCACTTCGGCCATACACAGAACCATTACTACCACCACGACCAGACTGAGCTCCCCGAGCTCCACCTCTAGCACCACGGCCTCTCGATACAGCAAAGGCAGATCTATCTGAGATATTAGAGTTCTCAGTAGATCCGATAGAAATCCACCGAAGTCGAGCAAATACCTCTTCTAAGGAGGGGAGAGCTGATCCTCCTAATATCTGAGCCCGTACTGGTTCATATTCAGACTTCAGTCCCACCAAAAATCTAGTCACATCATGTTGTTCTCTCTGTTGTTGTTGGATCTTGACATCAGAAGTGAGAGGGTGATAGACATTCAACTCATTACGTATGTTTCTCATGCTGGCATAGTACTCCTCAAGACTCTGATTACTTGTTGCAGATTAAAGTACTCTTGATACAACTGATACACTCTGGTTGTATTGTCCTGACCCGAATACAATTTCTTCGCATGGTCCCATACATCTTTGGCAGTGTCAAGAAACATGAAGTTTACACTAATCCTAGGTTCCATACTATTCCACAACCATGTGATGATCTGAGCATCCTCTTGCTCCAGTCTTCATACTCGTGAGAGTCAGTGGAGGGTTTCTCCTCTCTTATGTGTTTTACCTTCTTCTTTGCCTTCAGGAAGACTTCGACGGATTTAGCCCATGGCACATAATTCTCTCCATTTAGTTTAATGGAGGTCATTTGAACATTCAGGTAGTCTGTAGGCACCATCACATTAGGTTTACAATCACTGTTATCTCCCATTCTGTTATCACCGATTCTGTACACTTGCTGAATTCTATTACCACTGAATTCTATACATAGCACACAACTAGATCACACTCGTCACACTGATTTCAGCACTTGTTGTTGCTGAAAAGTGTGCTCTTTACACCACAAACCCTACCCCTACGACTACCTGAAATCTCACCACTATATGATCACAACTCTTCCTTTGAAATACACAAAAACCATCATAAACCCTAGCACACTACTGTCTGAAACCCTAGCATATGGTCTGAAACACACTTAACACACTTCCTATTTGATCCATAACAAATATCATGCACAAAAATCTCCAAGGGGAGGGCAATCTTAGAAACAACCACACGAGCAGGAAATCAGTCCACACAAGACAACCACTGCACCACACAGATCGACCCTCTATTCTTCATCGATTAGGGGAGGGCAATCTTAGAAACCACAACAACCGACCACACAAGACCTGACTGGAGGCAATAGAAACCTCCAAGGGAAGCGGGCCATCACTCCTTTTCAGCCCTTTCCCTAATCTCCAGTCGAATGCAGAAAAATCAAGAGAAACCCTAGATAGGGTGCGCAGAGAATAGAAATCTAGGCAGATTCAAGTAGCTCTGATACCATGTTATAATTCGGCTTGCCTTGGAGTTCTATTTGTCTGAGATCGGTCATATTGAAAGAGGTAGAAAGGTGGAAGAAAGAGAGAAAGAGAGAAAGGAGAAAATCTGGTTCGAACTGGAAGTCTCAAGTCAATTCTCCCAGTCGGCCAGACAATACTTTTATTATTAAAAATAATTGAAAAGACATGTGCCCTAATTTAAGTAAGGAGCACTGGTTCTAACACAACATTACAAAGCAGCAACATTAATCTAGGTATTAAGACAGAAGTACCCCTACGCTAATAGTTACAAAGACCCATTCCTAGAAATTGAATGTTGCTAGGGCCTACAAGCTGAAGAATGATGTCAATAATTTAAGATAGGGAAAGAAACCTTTAGTTGTTTATTTCTCTATGCTGAAATCACTTTGGTAGGAGATTGGCTTGATGGAACAACTTGCAACTGCTAAAGCAAGGTATGAGAGGTACGGATGACTCTTCAATTACTTGGAGTCCACTACTGTAGGTAGTACATCTTTTGGAAATGGTTTGTCATCTGCATATGCCCATTTAGGTATTCGTGCTACTACGAATCATGCTTCTATCTTAGGTAACTATGGGATCCCTTGGATAGTTGATTTTGGTGCCTTTGACCATATGACTAGTGTGCCCCATTTATTTTCTACTTACTGGCTTTTATCTGGTCGAGGTAAGATCTCCCTTGCAGATAGCTCTCTTGCTCCTATCTCTGGCAAGGGAGACATTAGAGCTTCAGATACCTTCACTTTATCCTCAGTCCTTCATGTTTCTAAATTAAACACTAATTTGCTTTCAGTTAGTAATTTGACAAAATCTTTGAATTGTTGTTAGTAAACCCTAGCAGATTCTAGGTTGAAGTAGAGAAAAAGAAAGAAAAGAGGAAGAAGAAGAAGAAGAAGAAGAAGAAGAAGAAGAAGAAGAAGAAGAAGAAGAAGAAACAAAGGTTTGGCTAGACTAGAAGAGAGTCAAAATCACCCTCGCCTAGCTGACCCACTTGTATTTATTCATAAAACATAGAGTTACAGGAAAGACCATTTTGTCCCTCATAGAAGATGGGACACATAACTTGAACTCAGATACAATAGACCTTTCACTCTCAAGTAGATAATCTAGAATGACCAAAATACCCCTAACTTGAGCATTCTAACACTCCCCCTCAAGCTGGAGAGTATATATCATATAGTCCCAGCTTGTTACAAATGTAATCTATTCTTCCCTGAGACAATCCCTTTGTGAAGAGATCTGCCCACTGATTTCCTAAGCTCACATGAGATGTGGTTATCACCCCACTTATCACTTTCTCTCTTACAAAGTGACAATCAACCTCAATATGCTTAGTTCTCTCATGAAAGACGGGATTGGAAGAGATGTGAACAACAACTTGGTTATCACAGTATAGTTTCATGGGTTTGTCAATTGAGAATCCCATCTCTTGAAGCAAGTTCTTCAGCCATACTAGCTCACATGTGGTATGGGCCATAGCCCTGTACTCTGCTTTTGCACTACTTCTTGCCACCACTGTTTGTTTCTTGCTCTTCCAAGTTACAAGATTGCCATTGAGGAAGGTACAATACCCTGTAGTTGATCTCCTGTCTGATATAGAACCAGCCCAGTCAGCATCTGTGTACCCTACTATCTCAAGAGTTCCTCCACTTTGGTATAACAAACCACGACCTGGAGCACCTTTTAGGTACCTAACAATTCTCAGAATAGCTTCCCAGTGAGGAGCCCGAGGATGTTGCATAAACTGGCTCACCACACTCACAACAAATGATATATCTGGTCGGGTAATGGTCAAGTAGTTTAATTTGCCCACCTTCCTTCTGTATCTTCCAGGATCATCAAACTCTTCACCCGCATCAACACTCAACTTGGCATTGAGTTCCATATGAGTCTCTGCTGGTTTAGCACCTAACAACCCTGTTTCTTCAAGTAGATCAAGAACATATTTTCTCTGACATAGGTTGATCCCGTGTTTTGACCTCGCAACCTCTATTCCCAGGAAATATTTTAGCTTCCCCAGATCTTTCGTATTGAAGTAATCCTGTAAGAATTTCTTCAACCTATTGATTCCATTGCTATCACTCCCAGTTATGACAATATCACCCACGTACATGACTAGCAAGATTTTCCCATCCTTTGAATTATAGCTGAACACAGAATGATCAACCTGACATTGTTTCATCCCAAAGGCTTTCATCACTTCATTGAACCTGCCAAACCAAGCACGTGGAGATTGTTTCAGTCCATAAATTGCCTTTTTGAGCCTACACACCTTGCCAAACTCTCCCTGAGCAACAAACCCTGGTGGTTGCTCCATATACACCTCCTCAACTAGATCACCATGCAGGAAGTCATTTTTTATGCCAAGTTGTATAAGAGGCCAATCATACATAGCAGCTAATGAAATCAGCACCCGAACTGAACCAATCTTAGCCATAGGAGAAAATGTCTCCATATAGTCCACACCATACATCTGAGAATAACCCTTGGCCACCAACCTTGCTTTCAATCGCTCCACACTGCCATCAGGAAGATACTTCACTATGTAGACTCATTTACACCCAACTGTGTGCTTACTGGAAGGAAGAGCGGTGAGTTCTCATGTGTGATTATGTTGTAGAGCAGAGAGTTCTTTCATGGCTTGCCGCCACCCTGGGGAGGCAAGAGCTTCTTGGACAGCCTTGGGAATGGGAACAGATGAGAGTAATGATATAAATTTGCAATGAGAAGCAGAAAGGTGAGCAGTAGAAACATACTGTGAAATGGGGTGAGAAGTACAAGTACGTTTACCTTTTCGCAGAGCAATAGGAAGATCAGAATCTGAAGGAGAAGGAGCAGTAGCAGGATCTGTCGACAGGGGCTGAAGTGGAGGAGGGCCCGATGCACTTCTTTGGTATACACTTGAGTGATTGGCGGCTTCTCAGTAGTAATAGGCATAGGATGTGCATCTGCAGTAGAAATAGGAGCTATTGGAAGGATGTCCACAACAGGTACAGGAAGGGGAACCACAGAGGGAGAGGAAGAGACCCCAGCATCTGAGAAGAACGGAATTGACTCAAAGAAGGTGACAAGAGAGTGAAAGGTCTATTGTATCTGAGTTCAAGTTATGTGTCCCATCTTCTATGAGGGACAAAATGATCTTTCCTGTAACTCTATGTTTTTTGAATAAATACAAGTGGGTCAGCTAGGCGAGGGTGATTTTGACTCTCTTATAGTCTGGCCGAACCTTTATTTATTCTTCTTTTTCTTCTTCTTTCTCTTTTCTTTCTTCTTCTCTACTTCAACCTAGAATCTGCTAGGGTTTACTAACATGGTATCGGAGCTGTAAGGTCGTATCCTCATTTCTTTCTTGCTGCTGTTCTCTTTTTGGGTTCGCCGCCAACTTTCACAGTCATCTTCTTCTTTTTCGACTGACCTGAGTGGAGGTTCGATAAGGGGCTGAAAAGGAGCTGTCGTTTTGTGGGCCTGGAGGTGAGAATGCCTCCCGTCGTTGCTGTGGTGGTCGTTGGAGTGGTATACTAAACCCTCTATTCAGTATCAAAGAGGGCTGAATGTGGACAGGTATGAACACTACTGTTGTTTGTCCAAGGGACTGTGAATGTTTCTTTTTGTTTCAAAAGTTGGTTGTGGTGGTGCTCAGTGTGACTGATATGCATCTCAGTCGTGTTCCTCTGCATTTCTCTTCGTATGTATGTTGAAAGAAGAGTTGTCGACTGCTGAAGTCCACAACAGCGGTAGATTGGTGGTGGTTGTGTCGTGGTGATTGGTGTATATGTTTCAAAATATTTAAAAGTGATCTCCTATACCTTGTGTGTAATCAGTTCTGCAGTGTGCAGCCCAAGTGTTTGATGTGAGGACTGAGTGATTTCAGTCTTAGTGTGTTGATGGTGAATGGTTCTGCAGTGTGCAACCCAGGTGTTTGATGTGAAGACTGAGTGATTTCAGCCTTAGTGTGTGGTGTGTAATGTGTATTTAAAGAAGCTGGAATTGGTGGTGTTATAAGTGAGATTTGACTGAGTTTGGTTTGAAGAAATCTCTTTATGGCCTCAAGCAATCCCCACGAGCTTGGTTTGATAAATTCGGAGCTGCACTTGTTGAGTTTGGCTATATACAGACATAGTCTGACCATTCCTTGGTTGTGAAAAGGAGAGGCACTCAGGTTACCTTCCTCATTGTTTACGTTGATGATATTGTAGTTCTAGGGAGTGTTATAGAGAAAATTCAGGCACTCAAGACCTTCCTTAACTCAAAATTTGAAATTAAGGATTTAGGGGATTGAGATATTTCCTTGGCATTGAAGTTGCTAAGTCTAAAGATGGCATCTTCATCTCCCAACGGAAGTATGTGTTAGATCTTCTCTCGGAGACTGGGAAACTTGGTGCCAAACTTGCTTCTACACCTATTGATGCTAACCATAAACTCTTAGCTGATGATGGTGAGCTTTTGGCAAACAGGTGAGTGTTCCAGAGGCTTTTGTGGAAGTTTCTATACCTTTGCATGATACGACCAAATATCTCATATGTTGTTAGTGTGATTAGTCAGTTTATGCATGCCCTAGAGACACATATGGCTGCTATAGAACGCGTTCTATATTACTTGAAGGAAACTTCAGGAAAGGGTGTCCTCTTCTCTAAGCATGGACACATGAAGCTAGAGGCTTACACAGATGCGGTCTAGATTGGTAGTGTTGATGATAGGAGATTTGCATCTGGTTACCTTGCCTTGGTTGCAGGGAACATTGTCTCCTGGAGAAGTAAGAAATAGTCAATAGTAGCCAAATCTCTAGCTAAGGCAGAGTACAAGGCAATGGCACACGGTGTCTTAGAGTTGTTATGGCTTAAGTCACTTTTGGAGGAAATGCGTATTTCACATGATAAGCCCTTAATGCTTTACTGTGATAATTAGGCTATGACCAACATAGCTCACAACCCAGTTCATCGTGATAGGACAAAGCATATTGAAGTTGACCAGCATTTTATAAGAGAAAGGGTAGCTTCAGGGGAATTTTGCCTTCCTTTCATTCCTCAGAGCAACAGTTAGCAGATGCTTTAACCAAGGGTGTTCCCAAGGCGAAGTTACAACATTATGTAAGCAAGCTGCGGATGATTGACATCATGCACGGCTTGAGGGGGAATGTAGAGAAGATGGGCTGAATGGGCCTTAGTTTCTTTATGTTTTTAAAGTTATGTGATGGTGGGCCGAGTGGGCCTTAAGTTTCTTTTTTCTTTAAGTTATGTTTATGACTTATGTTTGTTAGTAGTGGGCCTGTTTTTTGTTCTTTTACTATTGTCTTTAGTGCTGGACGCCCTACTAAGGGTAACCATGTAATTGTCCTCATTATTACAATAAGAGAATAAAAGATATTATTGGGGGCTGAAGAGAGGATGGAACTACTCTCTCTTCTCCTTCCCTTTCTTCCATCTTCTTCCATCACTTCTCTCTTTCAATCTCCTTCAATCTTCTTATTCTTCCTTGTTTTTCTTTTCTTTTATTTCAGATTATTGCAGGTGGGATTTACAAATGTTCTAGTGTATTACCTCTCTATGTTTAGGATGCCACTTGTGATTGTTACTTTGGATAATTGAGAAGTTGATGAGAGGTTTTCTATGGGAACCTTGGGAGGGAAAGAAGGATCATTTAATTAGATGGGAAATAATGAACTGAAGAAAATTGTATGGAGGCTAGGGAATTGGTAATGTCAACAACAAAAAAAAAAGAACTTAGCTTTCCTTGGTAAATGGTTGTGGAGATTTCTAGTGGAAAATGAGAAGCTTTGGCATAAGGTGGTAGTTAGCATTCATGAACTCTGAGATAATAGATAGGATGCTAGTTTGATATACAAAGCTATCCATAGTTTCCTACATGTGTTTCTTACTTACTTCAGGTATGCTTTTTCTTATGGCAACAAAATTAACCTTTGGATCAGGGAGTCTCTTCTGATAGATGCTTTCCCTTCACTTTACACTCTTTCTCTCTTCAAAAATAAACACATTGCAGATTTTGTTTCTCCTTCCTCCCCTCTAGGGTTTGGTTAGAATTTGGTTTTAGGAGAAATCTAAGAGAGTCTAAAATAATTTCTGTTTCTAGTCTTTTGGTATTGTTGGATAGGGTAGTTTTTGATAACTCTAGTAGGGATAAACGTATTTGGGTTCCCAACCTTGGTAGAAGCTTTTCCTGTGGTTTTTTTTTTCAATTCTTTGGTTATGGTCAACTACGTTATGCTCCAATTCCCCCAAAAGTCAATGCTTTTGTCAGGAAGTTTTTTATGAAAGCATTAATACTTGCGATCAACTGAAAAGGAAGAAACTCATCATGCCTCTATCCCTTAACTGGTGTATTATGTGCAAATTGAATGGTGAGGCTGCTTACCAACTATTAATCTCCTGTCCACTGGCCTGTTGTATTTCAAATTGCTTTCTTGCTTGTCTTGTGTGTAGGTGGAATCCCTTTGGCAGTTTGAATAGGTTGTTTGATGCATCAGTGGTGAGGTGCTCAAGGAAAAGAGGTAGAATAATTTGGAGGTTCACAAGATCTGTGGTGGTGTGGACATTATGAGAAGAGAGGAATGCAAGAATTTTTGAAGACAAAGAAAAAGAGTATAGAGGCCTTAACTGAAACCATTTCTATACAGGTTTTACATTGGCTGAGGACTTCGGAGCTATTTTCAGATTTTACATGATGATATTCTTAGGGGCAGTTGCAGTATCCTCTAAGAAACCAAAAACCATTAAGGAATGGGAACTCCCAGGTAGAGGATGGTGAAAGCTGAACATTGATGAGAGTAGTATGGGTAATCCTGGGCCTTTTAGTATTGGGGGAGTAATAAAGGATGGGAACGGAAGTGCTCTTGCTATGTTCACAGGTTCAATTGGAGAGGGAGACTCAGTAAGGGCGGAGATTAAGGCAGTAAGTTTTGGGTACAGAAAGCTAAGTAGTTGGGAGTGGAGAGCTTGATCATTGAGGGGGACTCCAAGATTGGTAACAGCTGGCTACTGGAGGAGACAAAGGCTACTTGGTGTTTCAGGAATGGAATCAGATGGGTCAAATGGTTTTCAAGGGATATGCAGGTTGAAGTTCAATGGGTACGAAGATCAGCCAAATAGCCAATTGCTTGGCTGATGGCTTAGTAAAACAGGGGGTTAACAGACAACATTTTTTTCTGGGCTGTAATGTAAAAGTTTATGTATGGGCGGGATGGGATATAACTGTACTTTGCTGATTGTACACACAATCTCTTGTTGTACTTATTAAATTAATGAATGAAATCTTCTTTTGTTGCTGATAACAAAAAGTTATTTTACCTAATTACTGTTCCAAAAGGAAAAGATCCCTCCTTTACCATTAACACTTTATACCTTAGGCTCCAGACTTGTAGGACACCCCATCTGTCCTGCAACATTTCAACCATGCATTGAATTAATCTTGCTTATTTCAATTTCATCTATGTTGTTGCTAAGTGAAGATAGACATAAAGAAATGGTTTTGGTGTATGCTACTAGTAATAACAATTTGTAGTTCTTTTAATTGATGGTTCTCTTGTGCATACAGCATCATGTGCAGGGCTGCCAAGTTATGTTCCTTTTAGGATCTATATCATCCTATCACTTTTTCAGGGTAATACAGCCAGGTCCCATTCATGCATTGATGAAGATGGTTCAAGACTTGGCTCCTCATGTGCTTCAAGCTTTTATGTCCACAAATTTGGCTTTCGCTTGTATGTCTAATACCATCAACAAACCCATACCTCTTCAATTGGATGTATCTTTGCCATCATTTCAAAATGTTAAGTGGAACTTTGCCCAGTTGCTTTATTTATTCAACATACAAGTTGAGAGAAATGTTGCCACGTAAGTAGATATGCAGCTTATTGTGGTTTTAACTTTCAAGATCTCGTGCAATGTCTAGTCATACTAGCTTTTTGCAATTTGTTTGTGTAATTAGGTGCAGAACATACTGTTACTTTATAATATGGAAGTTGTAGAGATAGTTGTTAGTTGTTAGTGTGTGTGGTCCCACTACTGTCTTTATATTTATTTCATGGTAGTTATGGTAGCTAGGCTAGACATATTTGTTTTATATTTATTTCTGTTTCAGAAGGGGTATTTGTATTAACTCCATTAAATGTTGAGTTATAAACATATAAATACTAATCAGATGGGGCGGCAAGTCAACCGAGCCACACCCTGTTCTCTTTCTTCTCTCTTTTCTTCTTCTTCTGTTCTTGATCTTCTTTTTCTACTGAACTTATATCAGAGAAACAAACAGTTTTTGGTTTTTTTACCCAAGTTGGTATCAGAGCCAACCTAGGACAGATTAGGGTTCTCATGTGAGCCTAATCCAGTCGTCTGCATGAGAACTTTCCAGGACTGGAATCTTTGCATCATTGCCTGATTCTTGGAGGTTGCTGGAGTCTTGAGTTGCTGCCCAAGGGATTGCATGACCTTTGGAGAGTGCCTGGTGACCAGGAAGGATCAGAGAAAATAGGTAAGTCCAAGTTTAGGGTTTAAACTGGAGATTGAAGGTGGCGATCAGTTTCTTTTTGAGAAAGAACTTCTTTTTATTGAGACCGACCTTGAATATGAGCAGTTTAATCCACTTTAGAAGCAGTGGTTGACAGATTTCTTTCTTCCCTGTTCGTTTCTCTAGGGTTTTTGATAGATCTCTGTTTTCCCTGTTCTCTTCTCTAGGGTTTTCCAAACCCTACGATCAGTTCTTTGCTCCCAGACTTGTTTTTTGACTGTGGATGATTTCTGGTTGATTATAGTGAACTGTGAATGGTTTCTGGGTGATGATTCTTGGCTGCGAAGTGATTTCTTGGTGGTGATTATTGACTGTGATTGATTTCTGGATGATAATTCTTCACTGTGAGTGATTTCTGGGTGGCTGATTTCAATCAGCTAAGGTTTTTTCCATAAAAAAAAGGCCGTTCAGGGGTTTACTTCTTGAAATAGTGACCCTGTTAATATCTCATATAAAATGGAGAAGGCTGCAAGTGAATTAAAGAGTCAAGGGGAAGGTTTTTTAGGGGTTGGAAGCATGATTAAAAGTTCTTTTCAGATTACTACTGTTAGGTTTGATGGAACCAATTATTCGGAATGGGCCCAATCAACTATGATGGCCATTGAAGCTAGAGGCAAATTAGGCTATGTGACTGGGGATATAAAGAAGCCAGCCAAGGAAGACACATCACATGCCAAATGTGTTCAAGAGAACTATTTGCTGATGACATGGCTGTGCAATTCAATGCAGCCTAACATTAGTTGAAATTATTTATGGGCAAAAACAGCCAAGGAGATCTAGGATAATATGAAAGAGACTATTCCCAACCTCTTAATATTGGTATGGCTTATGAATTGAAGTGTGAAGTGAATAATCTCAAGCAGGGGAGAAGCCAGTTTCCGTTTACTTTGCTACTTTGAAATATTTGTGGCATGAAATTGACCACTTGGAGACAATTGAGTGGGAAAGTCAGATATGCAACAACTTATAGCAAGCTGATTGAAACAAACAGAATGTTTGAGTTCCTAGCTGGACTGAATTCAGATTTTAACATTGTAAGATAGCAATTACTTACTGGGGAGAGTGTGACATTGTCTCAGGCCTATTCACTAGTGCATAGTGAAGAGAGTGGGAGAAAGGTGATGTTACAGTTTCAGCCTATGGAATCAGCCTTAGCAGCAACAAAACCAAAATTTGGGGAAGATAAGGAAAGGGAAATGAAGAAGGAAGATAAAAGGGAGATATTTTGTGGTCATTGTAAGAAGCCGAAACATACTAGGGACACTTGTTGGAAGTTGTATCCTCATCTTATTCCAGTTAGACTCAAAGATAAGAAGGGAAATGCTAATGTGGCAGTTACTATTGATAGTGCATCGTCTTCCAGCATAAGGACCACATCCTTAGATGCCCTAGCTGCTGTCTGAGCTGCCTTGACACAGTTGGAGAATGAAGCTAGTACTTATGGACTCTCATCTCAGCCACCAGCTACTTCATTTTGTAGTCGTATGAGACTACTAACAACCCAATCAGTGGTGTATAATCAACAGGAAATTAAAAAGATGAGGAGAAAGAGAGAAGAAGAGAAGAAGAATTCGAAGGAAGGGTTTTAGAAAAGAAGAGGATACTTAATCTGCCGCCCCCTCTTTCTATTTATATTAATTCTGAAGTAAGGATAAGACTGCTTACATGGAAAAAATAAAATCCTAATAAAAGACTAATAACTAATTGTGGACTGACTTAAAAAACTAATAGTTGTATACGGGTACAGTAGAAAGAGGTGGGGACCACATCAATGGTTTCTACACTCCCCCTCAAGTTGGGAATAGATGTTTGTCATTCCCAACTTGCACAGATCTGCTTCTAACTTCTTTGAAACTGCCTTGGTGAGAAGATTGGCAAGCTGCATGTTGGAGCTGATATATGGAAGATAGACTTCTTGAGATGCAACCCTTTCCTTAATAAAATGTCGATTCACTTCAATGTGCTTGGTTCTGTCATGTTGTACTGGGTTATGAGCTATATTAATAGCAGCCTGATTATGATAGTACAACATTAGAGGTTTCTCATAGGTAATACCCAATTCATTAAATAGTGATTTCAACCATAGTATTTCAGCCACACCATTTGCCATGGACCGATATTTAGCTTCAGCATTGGAACGAGAAACAACATTTTGTTTCTTTCTCCTCCAAGAAACAATGTTACCTCCTACAAAGGCACAATATCCAGAGGTAGACTTTCTATCATCAACACAACTGGTCCAATCTGCATTTATGTAAACTTCTATCTTCATGTGATTATTATCCTTAAATAGTACACCTCTGCCTGGACATCTCTTTAAATATGCCAATATCCTCTCAACAACAAGTAGGTGGGTAGTTTTAGGAGAGTGCATATACTGACTAACAACACTGACTGCATAGTTGATGTTTGGTCGTGTAAGACAGAGTAGTTTCTCAACTAATCTTTGGAACATAGCTTTATCTTCAAGAGGCTCTCCACCTTCTGCACTAATCTTGTGATTCTGTTCAATAGGTGTATTGGCTGGCTTAACACCCAACTTTCTTGTTTCTTCTAACAAATCAAGGACATACTTACAGTTGAAAAACAGTCCTAGAAGTAGGGACTATGTTTGAAACAAAGAAAACTAGCAAGAGAAGATTAGAGAAGAGAGAACTGCGGCAAGAAGAGTTAGAGGATGAGAGGTCCGAACATAACATCCCTCTAACTCTCTAATACACTTTTATTAAGTTAATCTTTTAGTAATTACAAGAGAGGTCCTTAGTTGGACAAGAAATTACAAAAGAGGAACATAAAAGAGTATGGGCCCAGAATAAGGCCCATTACAGAGAACATAAAGATAACATACAGTAACAGCCTATGGGCCATTCGGCCCATCTTCTCTACACTCCCCCTCAAGCTGACCATAGATGTCAATCATGCCCAGCTTGCCAGTGTCATGATGAAGTCTTGCCTTGGAGATGCCTTTGGTGAGAAAGTCTGCCAATTGTCCTTCAGAGGTAACGAATGGAAGGCACACTTCTCCGGAGGAGACTCTTTCTCGGATAAAATGTCTATCAACTTCAATATGTTTGGTTCAATCATATTGTACCGGGTTGTGAGCAATGTTGATGGCAGCCTGATTATCACAATACAACATCATGGGTTTGTCATGATCAATCCCAAGTTCTTCCATTAAGGACCTTAGCCACAACAATTCCGAGACCCCATGTGCCATGGCCCTATACTCTGCTTCTGCAGAAGATCTGGCCACAACAGATTGTTTCTTACTCCTCCAAGAGACAACATTACCAGCCACCAGACTGCAATATCCTGAAGTAGATCTTCTGTCATCCATATTTCCAGCCCAATCAGCATCAGCATAGGCTTCAAGTTTCAAGTGGTCATGCTTGGTAAATAGGATTCCTTTCCCTGGAGAGCCTTTCAAATAGCACAAAATCCGTTCTGCTGCTGCCATATGAGTATCTCTAGGAGCATCCATGAATTGACTAATGCAACTGACAGCATACGCAATATCTGGTCTAGTCATGCACAGGTACAGGAGCTTCCCAATAAGTCTCTGAAAAACCCCTTTGTCTTCCAACAGAGTTCCATCTGTAGTTGAAAGTTTGTGACTCATATCAATGGGAGTTGCAGCTGGTCTTGCACCCAGTTTTCCAGTTTCAGACAATAAATCAAGAACATATTTCCTTTGGGAAATAAGGATCCCATCCTTGGATCTGGCAACTTCTATGCCAAGGAAGTATCTCAACTTCCCTAGATCCTTAATCTCAAATTCTGTAAGGAGGAAAGACTTAAGAGCCAGAATGCCTGAGGCATCATCACCAGTCACTATAATGTCATCAACATACACAATGAGATACACTGCCAAAGATCTACTTTTCTTCACAAACAGAGTATGATTCGACTGTGTCTGAACATAGCCGAATTTAACAAGTGCAGCTCTAAATCTCTCAAACCAGGCTCTAGGAGATTGTTTGAGACCATAAAGAGATTTCTTCAATCTGCATACCTTTCCTTGCATATCTTTCCCATACATCCCTGGGGGAAGGCACATGTAGACTTCCTCATGTAAGTCACCATTCAGAAATGCATTCTTTACATCTAACTGATAGAGAGGCCAATCAAAGTGAGCTGCCAGAGATAAAAGAACCCTCACAGATGTCATCTTGGCAACAGGGGCAAAAGTCTAAAGGTAGTCAATCCCATATGTCTATGTATACCCTTTTGCAACAAGCCTAGCCTTGTACCTCTCAATAGTTCCATCAGCCCTGTATTTAATGGTGAAAACCCACTTGCACCCAACCAGATCCTTCCCTTCAGGCAAATCCACCACCTCCCAAGTACCATTTGCATGTAGAGCATCCATTTTGGTTTCCATGGCATCTCTCCATTCTGGAATCCCAAGACCTTCTGAGATAGACCTAGGAATGGGGTTAGAAGCAACAGAAGAGAAATAGGCAAAGTATGAAGGAGAAAGCAGGTCATAAGAAAGGTGTTTGGAAATGCAGTGTGCAGTACATTTCCGCTTCCCTTTCCTAACAGCAATGGGACATCAAGGTCTGGAAAAGATGATTCCAAAGGAGTTGAAGCAGTACCTGTTATCTCATCTGTGATTGGGAATGTATGAGCTTCATCTGTTGTAAAGGAAACCACTTGCTCATTCCTGGATCTCTGCCTTTGATACACTTTGGGATTATGGATAGGGCGAGGGGGTAAAGAAATAGGGTCCCTGGGACAAGAGGTATGAAGTGATTGATCCTCCTTTGACTCATTTGGTGAGGATACAGGTTTGTCAAGAGACTCAACTTGGACAGGAAGAGGAAGAGCAAAAACTTGTGACAGACTCTCCCCCTGTGGACAAAGTCCATCCTGAGAGGAACCATAAAAAGGAGAAAGTTCATTAAAGGTAACATCCATAGAGACATGTCGGGTGCCAGTCTTTGGATCAAAACAGCAATAACCCTTTTGTGTGGGGGAGTAACCAAGGAAGATACATTTGTGGGCTTTCGGTTCAAACTTGTGTCTTTGCACACTTGGAATGTGAACATAGCAGGTACAACCAAACACACGAAGAGGAATTGGGAAGAGATCCTTGTCTGGATGAAGAAGACTGAAGGGGGATTTAAACCCTAGAACCCTGGATGGCATACGGTTTATGAGATAGGTAGCAGTAAGTACAGTATCACCCCAAAATCTTGTGGGAACATGTGAGGCAAACAAAAGGCTCCTTGCAACTTCAACAATATGTTTATTTTTCCTCTCAGCAACTCCATTTTGTTCAGGGGTTCTAACACAAGAGCTTTGATGAATAACCCCCATGTCTGAAAGAAACAAGGATAAACTCTTCTCAAAATACTCTTTTGCATTGCCTCACAAGTCTTGGGACTTCATCCCGGGATTTCATTAAGTATATCCAAGTGAATCTAGAGAAGTCATCAATGAACAAGATACAATATCTGTAACCCCCCATAGAGGATAAATGGTATGGCCCCCACACATCAGAGTGCACAATATGAAAAAGAAAAGAGGATCTTTTATTGCTCACAGGGTAATTTTTTCTACAATGCTTTGACAACTGACAGGACTCACAATTGAGACTGGACACACTGACTTCCTTAAACAGTTTTGGAAACAAATGGTTTAAAGCAGAAAAAGGTAAATGACCCAACCGACAATGACTCAACATAATTTGACTAACATACTCTGAAAAAGTAGAACCAAAAGCAACATTCTTGGGATGATCAAAGCATTGGCTAGGGGTGTTGAGCAAGTATATTCCATTCGCTTCATGGCCACTCCCAATCACCTTCTGAGACTTCAGGTCCTGAAACACATAGTGAGAAGGGAAAAAGGTTACACAACAATTCAATGATTTGGTCAGGCTACTTATAGATAACAAATTGGTATTTAATTTAGGCATATGAAGAGTGGAAGATAAGAGTAAGGAGTCTGTAGCCTTGACAGTTCCCTTGCCGGAAATAGGGGCAAGAGAACCATCAGCTAAGGTGATTTTGTCACGGCTAGGAAGTAAATCATATGAAACAAATAAAGTGGAAAGGTTGGTCATGTGATCAGAAGCACCTGAGTCTATGATCCAAGGGGTTTTGTGTTTACCTGAGGTGGATGCATGGTTAGCGGAAGCCCTTATACCTGAGTGAGCAAATGCAATGGTGGCTGAACTTCCAGAAGGGATGGATGATGAGGATGCATCTTCAAGCTGACTGATCATCTTTCCAAACTTCTCATATTCAGCTTTCATGGATGCCAACTGTGCACTGGTAGATTCAACCTCTGTATCTGTGTCTGTGGCTGCATGTGCACTTCCTGTCTTTCTACTATCATTCTTCTTCTGGAATCTGATAGGTACAAGATTGGGGTGCAACTTCCAGCACTTGTCCTTTGAATGTTTTGGCTTCTTACAATATTCACACACCATTTCTTTCCTTCCTGTGCCACTGTGAGCTTCTGTAACCCCTTTGGGTTTAATTCCCATATTTGCAAAATGATCATTAATACCAACTCCTTGAACCTGCACTTGCCTTCTACTTTCTTCACTGCTGACCAGAGTATATGCTTGTGACAATGAAACATCTTCCTTGGACAAGATGTTTTGCTTTGTAATATCATATTCAGAATTCAGCCTTGTCAAGAACTCAAACACCCTATTCCGTTCAACCAATTTCCTGTATGTTTTAGCATCCTTAGGGGTATCCCAAGTCACAGCCTCTATCAAATCAATCTCTTGCCATATAGATTTTAAGATTGAGAAGTATGCTGCAAGTGACTTCTCCCCCTGTCTTAGATTTTTCACATCACTTCTCTGTTTGTAAGCTCTAGCAACATTCAACTTCTGGGAATAAGTCTCTGCAACACTATCCCAGATCTCTTTAGCCGAATTCATCCACAGATAATGTTGACTGATCTGTGGCTGCATTGAGTTCACAAGCCACCCAATCACAGTGTAGTTTTCTTGTACCCATCTCTCATAAGATGGATCATCCTCTGAAGGAGCTTTCTTGCTCCCAGAAATAAAACCCCATTTTCCTTTGCTACAAATATGGATTTTCACTGATTGTGACCAAGTTAAGTAATTGGTCCCATCAAGCTTGAGTGTAGTTACAGCTAGCATAGAATCGGTTGGGGTTCCCAAAATCAGCCCATATTCAGCAGTATTCTTGTTTTCAAAGTTTGAGAAATCCATCATGCAAAGTTCGGTGATAGTTCTTTCTTTTCTATTTCTGCCTCCAAAAAGACACCCAGCAACCTCCAAACACAAGGTATTTCAGATTCTAACAGCCGATGTCCCAATGAGGAAGACAAAAGATTACAGTCCTTGAGAGACCTTCTGTCGAACACTCAGTGTGCAATGCTTAACAGCCCACTGTTTACTGTTTCAGCCTTCAAAGTATAGGGCACTGTTTACTGTTTCAGCCTTCAAGAAGGGGCTGGAATGAAGATGAGACTAGTACCACTTAGTTTTAACAGTCTCAGCAACTTCCCAACCCAATAATCAGCCGAATAGGACCTCCAAAGCAACCCATAAATTTCTGAGTAGGAGCAGTCCAACAATAGTGGCCGAATGAAGCAATCTCAGCAGCAGTGATTCCAGGGGTATTCCGGCTACGTGACAGTCCAGAAAAGAGATAAAACCAACCCAGAAATCTCTGGATTAAGTCAGACCAGAGGATAGCCGAATAGCAGTACTGTTTCCAAAGAAACTTCGGCCCTTTTAACAGTCCAGAACAGTGAAAAATTAACCCAGAAACAACTGAGCAAAGACTTACAGTAAGAGAGTCTCTGGTTTGAACAATAAACCAGGCCAAACACTTGTCCTCTAGGATGACTTCGAAAACCCTTTTCTCTGATTTTAAATCAGGCAAAGCAACTTGTTCTCTGATTCTTCCTGGTCACCGAACCCTTTTCCAAGTGTGTAGAAGCTTGGGAACCCTCCAATGACCTCCAAGAATCAGGCGGATGACTGTAAACTCTCAGCCCTAGAACCTCCTCTTGTAGTTGGCTGGACTAGAACCACATGAGGGACATGCCAAGCAGTGGCCTGCTCTGATACCAAGTTGAAAAACAGTCCTAGAAGTAGGGACTGTGTTTGAAACAAAGAAAACTAGCAAGAGAAGATTAGAGAAGAAGAGAGAGTTGTGGCAAGAAGAGTTAGAGGATGAGAGGTCCGAACATAACATCCCTCTAACTCTCTAATACACTTTTATTAAGTTAATCTTTTAGTAATTACAAGATAGGTCCTTAGTTGGACAAGAAATTACAGAAGAGGAACATAAAAGAGTATGGGCCCAGAATAAGGCCCATTACAGACAAGAACATAAAGATAACATACAGTAACAGCCTATGGGCCATTCGACCCATCTTCTCTACACTTACTTTGAAAAACAAAGATTCCATGCTTGGACCGAGCTACCTCAATACCCAAGAAATATTGTAGCTCTCCCAGGTCTTTTACCTCAAATTCTTGATGGAGAAGTTTCTTAAGAGACTCAATTTCATTGTTATCACTCCCTGTTACCACAATGTTGTCCACATATACAACAAGTAGAGTCAAGGAAGTATCCACTTTCTTAATAAACAAAGTGTGATCTGATTGAGCCTGCACATAGCCAAACTTTTCAAGGGCTTGCCTGAATCTATCAAACCAAGCTCTGGGGGACTGTTTTGGTCCATACAAAGCTTTATTCAGCTAGCAAACCTTCTTACCTGTCTCTGTACTATAAACTAGGAGGTAACTGCATGTACACTTCTTCTTGCAAGTCTCCATTGAGGAATGCATTTTTAACATCCATTTGGAACAAGGGCCAAGAGTAACTGGCTGTAAGAGATAATAACACTTTGATAGTGGTCATTTTTGCTACTGGTGCGAACATCTCCATGTAATCTATATCATAAGTCCGAGTAAATCCCTTTGCAGTTAACCGGGCCTTATACCTTTCAATGGAACCATCAGCATTATGTTTCACAGTAAACACCCATCTACATCCAACTGGTTTCTTCCCTTTAGGTTGATCAACTAGCTCCCAGGTATTGTTTCTTAGAAGGGCATCCATTTCTACCTTCATTGCATCCTTCCTCTCAGGAATGGTCAGGGCTTCTTGTACTGTTCTAGGAATGGGAATATCAGCAATGGATGTAAGAAAGGACTTGTAAGAGGGAGACAGATGATCATAGGACAAGAATTGTGAGATATAGTGGGTTGTGGATGAGGTGCAACGGCGTTTGCCTTTACGGACTGCAATGGGAAGGCCAAGGTTATCCAATGGAAGTGAGGGCTTAGAAGATGGAGAAGGTTCAACAGCAGAAGGCTCATCTGTAATGGGAGATGGAAGAGATGTAGTACCTGGATCTGGATCCTTAGAAGGAATTGGGGCTGGACTGGATTGCTGATGACCAAAATCAACCTGCCTCCACCGTCTGTGATAAACTCTCAAATACCGACATTTTTGACAACCCTCCCCATTACACCCCTCTTCACTTAATGGAACAGGTAAAGGGACTTTTGATGTGTTAACCCCAACCTTACCACTCTCCCCCTGAGATGAAACCCTAGAGTAATAAGGTACATTTTCAAAGAAAGTAACATCCATGGATACAAATCTCTTTCCTGAAGTTGGTTCATAGCAACAATATTCCTTTTAAGTTTGTGCATAGCCAAGGAAAATACATTTTGAGGTTTTAGGGTCAAATTTGGAATGGTGAGGGCCAAGAGTTTGCACAAAGCAGGTACAACCAAAGGTTTTAAGAGGGACAGAAAATCGCTCTTTATCAGGATATAAAAGAGTGAATGGAGGTTTCATGTCAAGAACTCGCGAAGGGATTCGGTTGATGAGATACACAACTGTGAGGTTGGCATCTCCCCATAAATGTATAGGCACAGTGGAGTTAAATATGATACTTCTAGCTACTTCCAGTATGTGCCTATTCTTTTTCTCAGCCACCCCATTCTGTTGAGGGGTATGAGGGCAGGTACTCTGATGGATAATCCCATGGTCAAGAAAATAAGAGGCTAGTGATGTTTTAAAGTATTTTCTCGCATTATCGGATCTGAAAATTTGGTTTTTACCCCAAACTGGGTTAAAATCATCTGATGAAAGGTCTGGGTCAGGGTAGGAACCTCATCTTGAGAACGCATCAAGTAGACCCAAGAAAACCGGGTGTAGTCATCAACAAACAACAAGAAGTATCTGTACCCCTCCATAGCAATGATGTGATATGGTCCCCAAACATCGGTATGCACAATGCCAAAAGGAACACTACTTCTCTTATTACTTAATGAATAGGTTGTTCTACAATGCTTTGCAAGCTCACAACTTTCATACTTTAAACTGGACATTTGTATAGATTCAAATAAACTAGGAAACAAGCTTTTCAAAGACCTAAAGGATAAATGAACGAATCAGTTATGCTAAAGCATGACTTGATCAATAGACTAAGAAACAAAAGACCCTCTAACTTCACTACCTTTCCACCGTGAATTTCCTCCAAGCAGATAGGTTCCATTTGTCTCACGGCCAGTCCCAATCACCTTCCTTGTCTCCAAGTCCTAAAAAACACATCGATTAGGAAAAAAATGTTACTGAGCAATTCTGGTTTTTAGTAATGCTGCTAACTGAAAGTAAATTGGTGCTAAGTTTAGGAACATGCTGAACAGAAGACAGGGAAATGGCACTAGACAACTTGATGTCTCCCTTGCTAGAAATGGGAACAAGTGATCTATCAGCAATAGACACCATGTCTTTACCAAAGGATAAGTGATAGGTAGTAAATAGTGAAGGAAAACTAGTCATATGATTAGATGCTCCTAAGTCTATTACCCAACAATGTTCAGTGTTACCTGGAGCTGAAGCATGACAAGTCGAGGCCTGTGTACCTGAATGAGCAAATGCTGAGGTGGAAGGAGCTGATGTTGTGACTGGCTGAGATGATGATGCAGCCCAGACAGTAGTTAGAGTGTCTAGTGGTGCTGCTCTTGTACCTGATGAGGTTGCACAATCAGTAGTAACAACTGTATTAGCATTCCCCTTTTTGTTCTTGAGTTTTGCTAGAACTAGATGAGGATGTAGCTTCCAATAGGTTTCTTTGGTATGCTTAGGTTTCTTGCAATGTTCACATATTAGGTCCTTCTTGTCTTCTTTCTTCATATCTCTCTCCTTATCTCCTCCAAACTTGGGTTTAGTTGTTGCCAAGGCTGATTCAAGTGGCAAATGCTGTAACACAACTTTCCTTCTACTTTCTTCACTGTGCACTAGAGAGTAAGCTTGTGATAGGGTTACACAGTCTCTTGTTATAAGTTGTTGTCTCAGAATGTCATACTCAGAATTCAGACCAGCTAGAAACTCAAATACCCTATTGGTTTCAGCCTACTTTCTGTAGGTCTATGCATCCTTCTAGCTTTCTCAGTCAATTGTTTCTAAGTGATCAATCTCATGCCACAAGGATTTCAAGGTGGAAAAATAAACTGAGACTGGCTTTTCTCCTTGCTTAAGGTTATTTACCTTACATTTTAGCTCATAGGCCCTAGCAACATTGAGGGGTTGGGAGTAGGTTTCTTTCACGATATCCCAAATTTCTTTAGCTGTTTTTGCCCATAAATAATTTCAGTTGATATGTGGCTGCATGGAGTTACACAGCCATGTCATAACCAAATAGTTCTTCTGAACCCATTTGGTATATATTTGGTCCTCCTTGGCTGGTTCCTTGACATCTCCCAGTAAATAACTTAGCTTTCCTCTACCCCCAATAGCTATCATGGCTGATTGGGCCCACTCTAGGTAGTTTGACCCATCAAATTTTACAATGGTAATCTAAAAACTGTTTTCAGGTATGCTACAAGCACCACCAGCCCCTAAAACGTTTTCCCCTTGGCTCTTACAGTCCATTCTTTGTTAAGAAAAGGTTAAATAATGCCTCTTGTATCACTGAGACTGGGTAATTACACCCAGAATTTGCTATAAGCCGAACCTAAGGTCAAGAAACAATACCTTTCTATCACTAAGACTGGGTAATCTCACCCAGAATTTGTTAACAGCCGAACCTACTTTATCCTTCTAGGTTGGCAATCCACCCAAAAAGGTAGCCTTCCAAGAACAACTTAGAGTGTAGTGCTGAAACTAACTGCAGCCCTAGAATTGGGGGGGATCTCTCAGTCACACCTCTTAAAGTAACCAAAAAATATTATTTTAATGTATCAAGAACTGTTCAGGAGGAAAAAACTTTCAATCGAACCTTTGAAATAACCAGAAAAGGTAATCTTTTAATAGATCAATATCACAGATTAACTTACTTCAGCAAAACTCTGGCCACAACCTTCAAAAATAAGTTTGAACCCTAATCTCGAGGGTTCTTCCTTCTGACTGACTCTTCCTGATTGCTGGTCATCCTCTGATGCTTCACCAACAATCTCCAAGATTCAGCTGATGATCCCTTTTGCTGGAAATTTTCCAACCCTAGGAAATTCTTATGTAGCCGGCCATGTCAGACTATCATAAGATTTTCTAGTTTGGCTCTGATACCATGTAGTCGTATGAGACTACTACCAGCCCAAGCTGTGGTGTATAATCAACAGGAAATTAAGAAGATGAGAGGAGAGAGAGAAGAGAAGAAGAATTCGAAGGAAGGCTTTCAGAAAAGAAGAGAGTGCTTAATCTGCCGCCCCCCTCTTTCTATTTATATTAATTCTGAAGTAATGATAAGACTGCTTACATGGCAAAAATAAAATCCTAATAAAAGACCAATAACTAATTGTGGACTGACTTAAATAACTAATAGTTGTATACGAGTACAATAGAAAGTGGTGGGGACCACGTTAGTGGTTTCTACAATGGTCATTCTCCCTTCACCACTTTGTTTCCTACCTTGTCTCCGTTTTCCCTTACTCCTCGGGTTTTTGCATGTGTTTGTTTTGTTCATAATCTAGGACTAGGAAGGGACAAGTTAGATGCACGGTTCATTAAGTGTATCTTCCTTGGCTATTCCCGGATCCAGAAAGGGTATAAGTTTTATAACCCTAGCTCCCGACATTCCTTTGTGTGTGCTGATGTTACTTTCTTTCAGTCTATTCCGTTTTTCTCAGGGTCAGGTGACGTTTCTTCTTCCTCACCACCTCCTCCTCTTCCAGTTCCAGTTGAGGACCCCATTCCACTTGTTTCGGCTGTGACCAAGTCTTTGCCTCCGGTGCAACTTCCTATTGAACGGCCACCTATTTGTCAAGTGTATACACATCGACATGTACCGACTCCTTCCCTAGCTTCATCGCTGTCAATAGATCTGGCAGTTGTTCTCACACTAGCTCTAACCCCAGTTTCTGATCTTGATCTCCTGATTGCCTTGCAGAAAGGTAAACATAGTTTTACTCTTCATCCTCTTTCTAATTATGTTTCTGCCACTCACCTTTCTGCTTCCCATCGCCAGTTTATCTCCTTGTTATCTTCTATTACTGTTCCTATGGATGTTCAGGAAGCCCTTGCCTCTCCAGGGTGGTGCCATGCAATGGAAAATGAACTCTCTGCCTTAAGTCATATTCATATGTGGGATCTCACCACACTTTCTCCTGGTAAGCAGGCTGTTAGTTGTAAGTGGGTATACATTGTTAAGAATTTACCTAATGGTAGTGTAGAGCGATTAAAAGCTAGAGTCGTTGCCAAAGGGTATTCCCAAATATATGGTATTGACTACACGGAGACCTTCTCCCCTGTTGCTAAAATTGGTTTAGTTCATGTTGTGATATCTCTAGCTGCTATGTATGATTGGCCTCTTTCAGCTTGACATAAAACATGCTTTCTTACATGGTGATCTACTTAAGGAAGTCTATATGGAGCAACCACCAGGATTTGTTGCTTAGGGTGAGGATGATAAGGTGTGTAGACTAAAGAAGGCCATTTATGAACTTAAATAGTCTCCTCGTGCGTGGTTTGGTAGGTTCAGTGAAGTGGTAAAACAGTTTGGTATGAAACAGTGTTAGGTAGATCACTCGGTCTTCAGTCATGACTTGCATGGTAGAATGATCTTATTGGTGGTATATGTAGATGATATTGGTAAACTAAAATACTTCTTGGGGATAGAAGTAGCAAGGTTTAAGCATGGTATTAATTTGTGTCAGAGGAAATATGTTCTTGATTTGTTGGAAGAAATAGGATTATTAGGTGCCAAACCAGCTAAAACACCTATGGAATCAAATACTAAGTTGAACAATGATATGGGTGAAGAGTTTGAAGATCCTGGAAGGTACAGGCAGTTGGTGGGTAAACTAAACTACCTAACCATTACCCGACCAGATATTTCATTCGCAGTTAGTGTGGTGAGTCAGTTCATGCAGAAACCTCGGGTTCCACATTGGGATGTAGTTCTAAGGATTATAAGGTATTTGAAGGGAGCTCCTAGTCACAGGTGAAAGAATGGTAGGATCCATCTAATGGACGCCAAAAAGGTTGCGGAATGGGTGGGCGAATTTCAAAAATATTCCTACCTTCTTCCAACTGGGAATCGTATTCCCTAAATTTAGAATACAATATTCAATGATCCTACTTGAACCATGATTATACCTGATCCGAAGAAGCAGTATCTCCCGAAGATGGTGTTCACGCCCAAAGAGGACACCAAGATCCGCTCTTGCTGAAGATGACACAACTGTAAGTGGAACGGAACCAGCAGAGTGCGTCCTACACACTGGATCCTTCTCAAGAACCCTCTGGAAACTCTGAGCACCAAATCTTTTCAGTCTTTTCTGCAAAACTGATGTCAAGAAACAATTTCTTGATTTCTTTCCTCTTCAAAGATCGAATCTTGTAAGGAAGAATGGCGGTGGCTGGAGGAGAACTCCTGGGACGAAGATGGCTGAATTGCTTCTCTTCTTTCTGGAGTGTGAATGGGATCTAATCTCAATTCGCAGGAAGCTCTCTTGCTTACTACCCCTGTTCGAAATCTGATATTTTTTTCTTAGGGTTTCTCCTCTTTTCTTCTTGATTAAGAAACCTCCTAATTAGGAGTTATCCCAATCCAAATCAGTATTTGGATAGGGGATGATCTTAATCCTATCTGCAGATTTAGTTAGTTTACTCCTAATCTTATCAGGAGTTTACCAGATTCAAATCTGATTTGAATTTGGTCTCCCAAAGTGGATAAGGTTAAAGGCCCAATCCTTTTGCTAACATTAATCTTAGATTTGCCCCATAGATGGGTGATCATATCAGCCCAGCTTGAAATGGGCTTTTGGCCCATTAAGTGTTTAGTGCTTGACTAGTTTCCAATTTGCTGTCCAGTTGGGCTTCTTTGTATGGCGTGGGACCCAAGCATTGATCTACACACCGGCCACATGGGTTCGGCCCAGCCTTTATTACAAGGCCCTAAAAGGATGAGAGATCCATCACATGGACGCCCAAAGATTGCGGAATAAGGGGCGAATTTCAAAAATTTTTCCTCTCCCTTCAACTGGGAATCACATTCCCTATTTAGAAAATCATATTTTCAAGGATAAATCTTGAACCTTAAACTGAACCAGATCTGAACCAAAAGGAATGGGAGAGAATAATACTTGATACGGAGAAGTAATATCTCCCAACGAAGGTGTTCACGCCCAAGGAAGGATCCAAAGACTGCTCCCACTGAAGATGGCGCAGTGCAGGATGGAGCAGAATCAACAGTGTTCTTCCCCAAGAACTCTGTCCTTCGCAAGAATCAGTAGAATGGTACGTGAGCACAGCTTCCTTTTCAATCCTTTCTCAAAGAACTGATGTCAAGATCCAATCTTGACTTCTCCCACAGCTGGAGATCGAACTGGCAAACAGGGCGACAAGAGCAGGGAGGCGGCAAGAGAGTATTCGCAGGGTGCAAAATTCTCTCTTCTTGATTTCAGCACTAAAGAGGATCTTTTCTTGTTGGTCTCTCTCAAGGCTGCCACCCCCTCCTTTTTGTTAACTTAAAAGATCAGCTCCTAATCCCATTAGGAGGTGCTTATCCAAATCATATTTGGATCAGCCTTCTCTTCTAGTGATAAGGATAAACCCTTATCTTATCTGCAGATTAGATTAGCTTTATCCTAATCTCATTAGGAGGTTTCTAGATCTGAATCACATTCAGATCTAGACTCTCTGAGTGGATAGGATTAAGACCCTATCCTATCTGCTAATCCATCTCAGAATTCGCCCCTTTAATTAACTAAATAAATAGCCCAGTTCGAAATGGGCTTTAGGCCCATCAAGCTTATGTGCTCACTTAACCTTCCTATCTGCTGCCCAGTTGGGCTTCCTTGTATGGCGTGGGACCCAAGCATTGATCTACACATCAGCCACATGGGTTCGGCCCAGCCTTTGTTACAAGGCCTGGTCGAATACACTGTTAACAGTGAACCCCCTGAAACCCATATCGAATGGGCTCTATGGGCCCAACACTTACCCTAAGTGGTCCCTGGGCCAAGCCACCTTGTAACACCCAGGGACTGTGGGCAGATGCAAGATTAGCCCATCAGGTATTATCCTCAATGGTCTTACACTTAACCTCTCAGCCCTCAATGATCATACACTGCCCGACAAGAGAGGACCTCTCCCTCGGCTGCAAGGAACAGTGTTGCACTCTCCACTTATATGGATCCTGGGAATTAAAACCTTTTGCAAACATTTTAGAAACCATAATATATATACTTTTATATCTCATATAAAATATACTTTGCAAAAAAAATCTCAACGGTTGAAATCGGCTGCCGGTAGTCTTGGTTTCCAACAATGAGAGCGCATCCCCGATCATTACCTTTGCCCGACAAAGGGGCTGATCCTATCACTATGATCACCCACTCAGATGAATTCTCGGATTGTCCCAACATACCCAGGTTTTGACCCCCGCTAAGGATCTCACTGATTGGTACATCAAAGACAGCTCGATCCGACACCTAGTGCAGTATCATATTCGAGTCTAGGGGTCGGGTGTAACTTTCCAGTTTTGCCCATCAATCTCCAAGGTCCAGGGCAATACTGGAAATCTGGTCTAGTTCAAAGATTCAATTAATCCCACACTGTATGTCCCTAGGGTCTCACCCCGGTAGCTGAGACAAGCCACCCCAACCGACTTGATGGCACCACAGTGTCAGCCTTGTCAGGATAGGTCTCCCCAGACCGACCCACTGGCTGTGAACTTTCTAAACTAACACGAGTCTCAATAAGTGTCCAGTTTAAGGGTATTACATAGAAACATACCAAGGGAACATGAATCAAATATGCACTTTTATTCATTTACAATAAACTCATAAAGTACATCAATTTTGATTGAAGCTAAGGGCATACAAAACTGTCTAACAGGCCCATCCGAATTCACTGAAAAACTCAGTGAACCCTTGATCCCATCATATGGACCCTATGGGCCCAACACTTACATTAAGTGGTCCCTGGGCCAAGCCATCTTATAAAAACCCAGGGACTATGGGCATGTGCAAGATTAGCCCATTAGGTACTATCCTAAATGGTCTTACACTTAACCTCAGCCCTTAATGATCAAGCACTGCCCGACAAGAGAGGACCTCTCCCTCGGCTGCAAGGAACAGTGCCGCACTCTCCACTCACATGGATCCCGGAAATTAAAACCATTTGCAAATACTTTGAAACCGTACATATATTTATATCATATATAAATTTTTGCAAAACAAAATTCCAACGATTGAAATAAATTGCCGGCAGTTTGGTTTCCATCAGAGAGAGTGCATTCCCGATCATTACCATTGTCCGACAAAGGGGCTGATCCTGTCACTATGATCACCCACTCAGATGAATTATCAGATTGTCCCAACATACCTAGGTTTTGATCCCTGCTAAGGATCTCACTGATTGGCATATCAAAGACAGCCCGATCCGACACCTAGTGATGTGTCATAATCGAGTCTAGGGGTCAGGTGTAACTTTCTAGTTTTGCCCATTTGTCTCCAAGGTCCAGGGAAATACTGGAAATCTGGTCCGGTTCAAGGATTCAAGTAATCCCATACTGCATGTGCCTTGGGTATTACCCTGGTGGCCGAGACAGGCCATCCCAACACTTGGTGGCACACCAGTACCAGCCTTGGCAGGATAAATCTCCCCAGACTTATCCAATGGCTGTGAACATTTAATACTAACACGAGTCTCTATAAGTGTCCAGTTTTAGGGCATACAAAACTGTCTAATAGCAGGGATGGGGATGGGGAGAGAGGCTCCTCATCTCCACCCTGCCTTGTTGCCATTCCTACCTGAGCCCATTGTTGTAGATGATATACCTAACACTGTTGAGCCTCAAGTCCTACATTCAAATAACCTTGATCTCCCAATTGTAGTTCATAAAGGGAAGCGTCGTTGTACTTCATCCACTGCTCATTGTATCTCCCAATTTCTCTCTTATGATGGACTTTCACAATCCTATAGATCCTTCCTAGTCTCTATTGCTACTATTCCTATTCCTAGAATAGTGCAGGAAGCTTTATTGGTACCCGAGTGGAAAGATTTAGTGAAAGTAGAAATGGATGCTCTTGTTAAAAACAATACATGGGAGTTGGTTGACTAGCTTGAGGGAAAGAAACCTGTTGGGTGTAAATAGGTGTTTATAGTGAAATGTAATGCTGATTACTTTGTAGAAAGATATAAGTCAGATTGGTTGCAAAGGGACTCACACAAACTTATGGCATAGATTATTTTGAGACGTTTGTACCAATAGCCAAGATGAATACTATCAGAGTCTTTTTATTCATTGCTACAAATTTCTCATGGTTACTGGCTTTAGAAAAATTTTGCTATGTTCAAGATCAATTAGATGATACTCTCTTCTTAAGGAAAACAAACTCCTTTTTGACTTTGCTTGCTGTCTATGTTGATGATATTGTAGTAGCAGGAAGTGACATTGGTGAGATTGACTCCCTTAAGCAACTTCTTCACCAAGAGTTTGAAGTAAAAGATTTAGGGGAACTATGCTACTTCTTGGGAATTGAGGTAGTTAGATCTAAGCATGACATCTTTGTCTCCCAAAGAATGTATGTTCTTGATTTGTTAGAGGAAACGAGGAAGTTAGGAGTTAAACCAAAAAGTGGAGAGCCTCTTGAAGACAAAGTTATGTATCAATAGTTAGTTGGGAAACTTCTTTATCTTTGCCTAACATGACCAAACATTTCTTATGTTGTTAGTGTTGTTAGCTAGTACATGAATTCTCCCAAAACTACCCACCTTCTTGTAGTGGAAATGATACTTGCCTATCTGAAGAGATGCCCAGGAAGAGGTATACTCTTCAAGAATAATGGTCACATGAAAATAGAAGCATACATAGATGGTCACATGAAAATAGAAGCGTATATAGATGCTGATTGGGCTGGTTATGTTGATGATAGGAGATCTACCTCCGGGTATTGTGCTTTTGTAGGGGGAAATCTTGCTTCTTGGAAGAGTAAGAAACAAAATGTTGTTGCTCGCTCCAGTGCTGAAGCTGAATACAAATCTATGGCTAATGGAGTGGTAGAAGTGTTATGGTTGCCATCTTTACTTGATGAGCTGGGTGTTGAATATGAGAAGCCTTGGATGTTGTATTGCGATAATCAGGCTGCAATTAACATTGCTCAAAATCCGATACAGCATGACAGAACTAAACACATTAAAGTGGACCGACACTTTATCCGAGAGAGAGTTGCATCGCAAGAAGTGTGTCTTCCCTATATTGTGTCAGGTATGCAGCTAGCTGATCTCTTCACTAAGGCGGTTACAAAGACCAAGTTGGAGACAGATTTATGCGAGTTGGGAATGACTAATATCTACTCCCAACTTGAGGGGGAGTGTAGAGATAGTTGTTAGTTGTTAGTGTGTGCGGTCCCTCTAATGTCTTTATATTTATTTCATGTAGTTAGGCTAGACATATTTGTATTATATTTATTTCTGTTTCAGCAGGGGTATTTGTGTAACTTCACTAGTGTTAAGTTACAAACATATAAATACTAATCTGATAGGGCGGCAAGTCAACCTAATTGCATCCTTTTCTCCTCCTCCTCCTCCTTCTTCTTCTTCTTCTTCTTCTTCTTCTTCTTCTCTCTTTTCTTCTGTTCGTGATCTTCTTTTCTCTTCTTTTTCTACTGAACTTGTATCAGAGAAACAAACAGTTTCTGGTTTCTTTTATCCAAGTGAAGTCATAACAAGAAACATTTTTTTCTGTTTATTAGGAACTGCCTCTATTCTAGGAAGTAAGTACTAAATAGGTAATCCTCCATAATAGGGTGTTTTCTTTTTGGATAGGCAACTGATCAGAGAAACTTATTTGATAATTAGAAAAAGAGGGGGTTACCAGTGTTGAATCTAATTGCACTGACATGGTAATTCATGCAATTAGGTCTTGTGTATAAGATCTCATTAATATTGATCATTATTCTTCTAGCCAAATAAATCTTAAGTAAACATATTAAATTCATCTTAGATTGTGTAAAATACTAGAAACTTTTCTTAGAGAACAAGAATAATGATGATAAAGAAGATGGGACGGTTTAAAGACCAAAAGAAAAATATACTAAGACCACGAGTGATACAAGGTAGCAGAGATGAATTATCTGAATAGCTTACAAAAACAATCTGAATCAAAAGGCTGATCTAGAAAGGAAGGTCTATCCTTAAATAGAACTCACCTGAACCCCTGCCCCCTCTATAACCATGTTATCTCCCATGGTGTTGCCCAACCTTGGACTTCATTAAAAGGAGGCACACATCATAGAGGCCAGGTAACCAACTTCTTTAATAGAATGTGATAACCTTCAATGACATTGAACCACATCCAGAGAGCAGTCCACAAGGTCATGAGTCATGACTCCTATGATGATGCAGATATGAAAGAAAGGAAGGAATCCATGGAGAATTAAATTAGTTTATCAATTCCTGCACCAATTTCAGAATTTTTGGGTCATAGGATATTGGTATTGTTTAAATTTCTTCTTTTGTATTTATTTTCTAGCTGCATGTGTGTAAAGAACAGGGTTTTAAGTTTTCCAGAAATTTACTGTTATTTCAAAAATACTATTTATGGTAACTTTCAGACATACTATTTATAGTAGTTCATGCAATTTCTATTTTTAATAATTCCTGATGCATCTATATTAAATTAGTTTAAGCAGGACTAGGAAAGTGTTATTAGAGTTTAGAGTTAGAGTCCTTAGTTTAGTAGCCGTATAAATTACCTATGGACTGTCTTAGTTTTAAATCTATTAGAAGCTGATTTGGTTCAGTTTTCTAGTCCACATTGGAGCCTTTAAAGAAACATTTACATAAGTTGAGTCTATAAATAGTCATTGTTTAAAGAAACATTTACATAAGTTGAGTCTATAAATAGTCATTGTAATTGCAATTTGCAATTAAAAAAAATTATTTGATGAAATAGTTGTGATTTGGAACAGAAAATATTTAATGATGAATCAATAAAATAATGCACAAAAAATCAAGAAGAAGAGGGTTCAGACCTGAGAATAGGAGAAGAGATGATTTAGGGCAAGATAAGAATGGTTTGTGGGGTTGCTAGTCTATCCCCTCTCTCCATATAATCGAATTCTATTAACTTGATGTAAATACAAAGACTGAACTGCCCTAATTAAGTGGCAGCAATATAAAATAAATAAAAGAGGGCTATGTAGCCCATTGCATAAACAAGCCAATAGCTGTTAATCATTCCCAAATTGCTTACATACCATTGTAACTTAGGGTTAGAAATCCCCTTAGTAAGAATATTGACAGCTGCTCTTTTGAAGCAATAACTGATAGACAAACATCCCTAAAAGCAACCTTTGCCCTTATGAAATGCCTATCCACTTCAATGTATTTCATTTGGTCATGCTGAATAAGATTATGGACTATAGGCTTTGACATCCCCCCTCAAAGTTTTTTTCTTATATTTAATAAAAATTCTATGGTGGCTGCGCCTCCATCAAGCTCATATTTGGGGTTAAAAAAATAAGATAATGGGCTATATTAATGGCTGCTTGGTTATCACAGTAAAGCATCATTGGCTTCTCATGAGTAATACCAACTCCTAAAAAAGAGATCTAAGCCATAATAATTCCAAAACACCATGCGCATTGCTCAATATTCTGCTTGAACTGATGACCTTGCTACTACAGATTTTTCTTACTTCTCCAAGAAACTAAGTTCTGACCAACAAGAGTGCAATACCCTGAAGTAGACTCTGTCAACCATCAACACAACCAGCCCAAGCTACACCAGTGTAAGCTTCTATCTTCATGTGCCCATGATTAACAAATAATATTCCTTGGCCTCAGATAACTTTCAAGTAGCAAAGTACCCTTTCTGCTGCAGCCAAACGAGTATCACAAGGAGCATATATGAACTGCCTAATCACATTGACAGCATAAGAAATGTCTGGCCAAGTCATACACAAATATAGTAGCTTGCTTATCAACCAACCTTTGAAACACTCCCCACTCCTGCAAAGACACCCCATCTGAAACAGCGAACTTATGGTTGAAATCAAGGCTTTGATACCAAGTTGTGATTCAGAACAACAAATATTTAGTGATTAGTCACTAAAATAATGCACAGAAATCAAAAAGAAAAGGGTTTAGACCTGGGAGGAAAGATGATTTAGAGAAAGATAAGAATGTCTTGTGGGGTTCTAAGTATGTCCCCCACTCACCATATAATCGAATTCTATTAACTTGATGTACAAAGACTAAGCTGCCCTCATTTAAGTGGCAGATATGCACAAGTAGAGGAGGGGGACGTGTCTCATTACATAAAGAGCCCACTAACAATAAAAATAAAAAGATAAATAATGCACAGAAATCAAAAAGAAAAGGGTTTAGACCTGGGAGGAAAGATGATTTAGAGAAAGATAAGAATGTCTTGTGGGGTTCTAAGTATGTCCCCCACTCACCATATAATCGAATTCTATTAACTTGATGTACAAAGACTAAGCTGCCCTCATTTAAGTGGCAGATATGCACAAGTAGAGGAGGGGGACGTGTCTCATTACATAAAGAGCCCACTAACAATAAAAATAAAAAGATATGCCCACAAACACAATGATAGTGTCCCTACAGCCCAATAACCTCAACAGAAATAAATTTTGGTTAATTAAACTCTGGTTGTTGCTAGATTTTTTTTTTCTTTTTTCCCCCTCTTTTTGATTTCTTCTTCTAAGTGATCCTTCTATTTGCCTTTACCCTAACAGCAAGAATTCTTTCTCTGTTCTGATATTTTTCTCATTCTTTGGTGGACAGAAAATTGTCTACTTGATTTTCCATCTCCATTCTTCATCCCTAATCACCTATAGCCCCTCCTTCACCCCACAAAGCCCACCACAAGATCTGAAATTTTTAGGACTCTACCCCATCAAATTCTCTACGGATGACATCAAAAGAGGATAACATACTATAGCACATTTCTCATTGGCTAGAACCAGAATTCAAAAACAATGGTATCCACTTATTGGAAATCAAATAAAGCTTAATTTTGATGAATTTTCCCTGTAACCCAGGATATTCGGGCATTGGAAGGTGATTTGGGAAAGTTGCAGCTAGTGTTGGCAGTATTTTCAGGTCCCATAGGTTATGAGGACTCTATAAGAGCTGAGTTGATGGCTGTCTTACAAGGATTAAGGTTGTGTAGAAGGCTTCATATGAGCAACCATAGTGGGGGGAGATTCTTGAACAACTCTTTAGCCTAAGGCTCCGTTTAGTTTGAGGGATGGGAGGGGAATGTTCTTCCCTTTCCATGTTTGGTTTGTGGGATGTCATGAGATGGAACGGGAAAAGGTGGGATTACAAATATCAATTTTCGAAATGTGGACTCCCAACATTTTGGTGGAAAATAGGTGAGAAAGGGGTAAATTTGTTTAACAGGAAAAAAAACACTTTCCTTGTAGTGTTTTTAAGAGTTAATATTAGACTCATGATCCATTAATAAATTATTAATTAATAAAATAAAATATTAATAATAAAATACTAAATGATAAAGTATTATTGATTAATTCATAATCAACAAAAAATAGTTAATAATTAATTAATTATTGAATAATTAAATATTTATTTTTATGAATTTATTTATAAATAAATAATAAAAGTATTAATTAATTCAAAATAACTAGTAATGAAAAATCAAAATTAATAATTAATTCATAATAAATATTAACTAATTAATAATTAGTTAATTAACTAATTATCGATATTCATTAAATAACTGATTCATAATAATGTATATACCAATTTAATTTAATTTGATATGGGATTGGTGGCTTCCACTGCTAGGAGGGTATGGACTAGAAGAAGAAAAACCAGCTATCCAATTTCATCTTCTAAGAAAGTCCTCCATTGAAAATGTATCAAAGAGTCTCAATGTTTTGGCCCAATGAGTCATGCTAATCATGATACACTTAATGACTTCATCTCTAGATTGTGCAAATATCTATACAGAATTTATCTTCTATGTCTATTTTCTTGGCCTTAATTGTTTTCTATTTTTATATTGTAGGTTTTTTGTAGTGCTCTTTGTAGCATGCTTCTCATTTGTCATCATCGGAGGTTTCCTTTTCTTCAAATTTAGGTAGTCTATGATCTTTTACTTGTTGAATAGTTCTAATAACTAAGGTATGACAAAATGTATGTTGTACTATTAATACTTAGAAAATTTCCATAATGTGTCTAACTATGTTGTTTCATGTTATATTCATATCTCCTTAATTCATAAAATAAAAATTTTCCTTGTGAAAATTTCAACTGGAAACACTTTATGAAAAAGGAAAATGAAAATCTTGCAGTAAAAAGGAGTTCCTATTTTCAATTCTACAGGAAGTTATTGCTTAATCCATAGGCATGGGTTTATTAATCCTAGCATGGGAAATTTGATATGATTTTCACATAATGATAGTGGCTTTGAAAGCCAAATTACTGTAGCCGAAGTAGTAGAAAAGAGAAGAAGAAGAAGAGATGCTGGAATGTCGAACTACCAGCTCAGTCGACAGTACTATTATTTATATTATGATGTAGTACAATGATACATGAAGTTACTAGAATGCCCCTGATTAGTGATGGGACACCCAGACAACTTAAAACATTAAACAGGATTAGGCCCATTAACAAAGGCCCAGTACAGGACAACTTAAACTTAAGTATAGGCTAATAAGAACTCTTATCAGCCGAATACTCATACATACAAAGACTTCAATCCAACACTCCCCCTCAAGCTAAGCATGGATATCAATCATGTTTAGCTTGCCAAGCATGTCCCTAAACTTTGCTGCTGCCAGCCCTTTAGTCAGTACATCTGCAATTTGCATCTCAGATGGAGTATAAGGCACACAGAGTTCACCCGAGACAATTCTTTCTCTAACAAAGTGCCGATCAATCTCAATATGTTTTGTCCTGTCATGCTGCACGGGATTGTTGGCAATGTTGATGGCAGCTTTATTGTCACAATACAGCCTGAGAGGACCTTCAGCCTTAATGCCAAGTTCATTAAGAAGAGTTCTGAGCCATAAGAGTTCAGCAGCCCCGTGGGCCATAGCTCGATACTCTGTTTCTACACTTGATCTAGCC
This sequence comes from Nelumbo lutea, assembly GCF_056320005.1. Taxonomy (NCBI): domain Eukaryota; kingdom Viridiplantae; phylum Streptophyta; class Magnoliopsida; order Proteales; family Nelumbonaceae; genus Nelumbo; species Nelumbo lutea. The sequence goes on along the minus strand of NC_142684.1, from coordinate 167,862,882 downwards.
ACTACATTCTACTTCTTACTGCGCCATGTCACCAGGTTTCCTCCCACAAATGTATAGTAACCGGAGGTTAACTTCCTGTCTCCAACAGACCCAACCCAATTTGCATCAGTGTAGGCTTCAATTTCAATTCTATTGTTTTTCCTAAAGAGAATTCCCTTCCCTGGGCAAGTCTTCAAGTACCTGAGAATCCTTTCAACTGCTTTCATATGAGGGATCTTTGGAGAGTGCATAAATTGACTGACAACATGCACAGCATAAGCAATATCTGGCCGAGTGAGGGATAAGTATATCAGCTTCCCTACCAATTTTTGGTATCTCTCTTTATCACAGTAGTCCTCCCCTACTGATTCTTGTAGGCCATGATTCTGTTCCATTGGAGTATCTGCTGGCCTGCATCCTATCATGCCTGTTTCCTCTAGGAAGTCAAGAACATACTTCCGCTGACATATTTAGATTCCCTTTCTTGACCTGGCAACTTCAATCCCAAGAAAATATCTCAAATGATCCAAGTCATTGATCTCAAATTCAGAAGCTAGAAACTCCTTCAGTCTTTTTATCTCTTCCAAGTCATTCTCGGTAATTATCATATCATCCACATAAACAATGAGTGCAGTAAGTTTGTTATCCTGTCTCCTTATGAACAAGGAATGGTCTGCACCACTCTGAGTGTACCCCACTTTCTTCATGGCCCCACAGAGCCTCTCAAACCATGCACGGGGAGATTGCTTCAACCCATATAATGCTTTCCTCAGTTTGCACACCTTTCTACTAAAGTCATAGCCTGGTGGAGGTTCCATAAATATGAAGGTCACCATTTAAGAAGGCATTCTTCACATTCAGTTGATGAAGTTCCCATGAAAAATTTGCTGCTAGTGATAATAGAACCCGAATTGTGTTGAGCTTTGCTACTGGGGCAAATGTTTCTTTGTAGTCAATCCCTTCTTTCTGAGTAAACCCCTTTGCCACAAATCTGGCCTTATACCTTTCAATGGACCCGTCCTCCCTGTGCTTTACAGTAAACACCCACTTGCACCCAACAGTGGTCTTCCCCTCTGGCAGATCCACTAATTCCCAAGTTCTTGCTTTCATTAGGGCTTTCATCTCTTCATTCATAGCTTCTTTCTACCTTGGATCAGACACAGCCTCTGAGTACTTGGAAGGAACACGCACTGAGGAAAGAGCAGACACAAAGGAGTGATAGGCAAGAGATAAATGTGAGTAAGAAACAAAATCAGTAATGGGGTGCCGGGTGGTGCAAGAGCGGATAGGCTTACGGAGAGCAATAGGAAGATCCAAATCAGAAGTATGAGAGTTGAAATTACCTTGGATTGTAGAGACAAATTGATCCGAGTCCAACTGGTTGTTGTCATTGAGGTTGAGGGCCCATTTTTCTTCTGTTGTATGTAAGTATCTCTTTTTGTTGCCTACTGGAGCCTTTAGGAACATTTGCAGCATCAGGAGAGGTAACTGGCACAGTGGGAGCCTCACTGGGTTGACCCGGAATGTCACAACAAGGAGTAGAAGGAGAGGATGGAAGACCCGAGGCAGATAGGGGAACAAAAAAGGAGGGAGAATGAGAATCCTCTTCCATTCCACTAGTCGCCCCCTGAAGAGGATTCTGAGAAGACTGAAAATAGGGTTGAGACTCAAAGAAGACCACATCTTTGGTGACATACTTTCTCTTGGAGACAGGGTCACAACACTTGTAACCCTTTTGTGTAGGAGAGTACCCCAAGAATATTCCCTTTGTAGCCTTAGGATCCAGCTTGGTCTTCTTTGGATCCTTCACATGTATGAAACATATACAGCCAAAGACCCGAGGAGGAAGGGGAAAGTCTGGAAGAGTGGGGCACAAAACAGAGAAAGGGGTTTTCATACCCAACACCTTAGATGGCATCCGGTTTATCAGATATGATGCAGAAAGTACAGCTTGATACCAGTATTGCTTGGGGACTTTGTGCTGGAATAGTAAGGCTCGAGCTGTCTCCAATAGATGTCTATTCTTGCGCTCAGCAACCCCATTCTGCTGAGGAGTATAAGCATAGGATGACTGATGTAGTATGCCAGTATCTTCCATGAATAAGTTCAAGGATTTTTCAAAGTATTCAGCAGCATCGTCTGATCTGAATTGCTTAATCTTCTTATTAAACTGTGTTTCAATCATCTTGCAAAATGCCATGGTTATCCGTGGTACTTCATCCCGTCCTTTTAATAGGTAGATCCATGTACAATGAGAGTAGTGGTCAATAAAACTGATAAAGTACCAGAAGCCATCAAAGGAAACAATGGGTGAAGGGCCCCAGACATCAGAATGAACCAAATCAAAAGGAACACAAATTTCATTGCTGGAAATTGGATACACAGTTCTACATTGTTTTGACATTTGACATACTTCACAGGTTAGACTCTGACTTGGGATGCCCTTAAACAATCCGGGAAACAACATTTCTAATGAGGAGAAAGACACATGACCTAGCCTAGCATGCCAAAGATGCAGCTTAGCTATTGACTCCACACTTTCCGGATTACTAGCAGCAGATGCTTGTAAGGCTGAGCCGATGTTTGCATCAAGGTAGTAGAGGCCTCCATACTCATGACCGCACCCAATCGTTCTCCTTGTCAATCTGTCCTAGAAGACACAATGAGTAGGAAAAAAGATTATACTAGAGTTCAAATTTTTGGTAAGTTTTGAAACAGACAAAAGATTTGAGGTAAGACTGGGAACATGTAAAACTGATTTAAGAGAGAGGTCCTTGCTTAGGTCAACAATTCCCTTTCCAGAGATAGTGGAGAAAGACCCGTCAGCAACTCTCATCTTATCCTGGCTAGACAACAAATGATATGAAGAGAATAGAGAAGACATATGTGTCATATGGTCAGTAGCACCGGAATCAATAACCCAAGAAGTAGAGTCAATAGAGCCAGTGGCACTGAAGGCAGAGGCTGTACCTGATCTAGGAAGAGATGTAGAAGCAAAAGAATTATTTTTTAGATGGGCTAATGCCCTGCTAAGGACCTCAACCTCACTAGCAGTGAAACCCAAAGTACCAGTCCCAGAGGAATCAGCAACCTGTCCCATAGGAGAAGAAGACACTGTTGGTGTATTTTGTGAGTTGTCATCATTGTTGCTGGTGACAAAATTCCCACTTGCCGCAGGCCTGTTATCTCTAGAAGAAACATCTCTGGGTATTGAAGACATCTTGACTGCAGCCACTGTGTAGGTGACACTGACTAAGACTAGCCGAAGCAGTTCTGAAGGTTCTGAACCAGTTCTGGAGCAGATCTGATTAGCTGAAATGATCACAGCAGGTTCTGACAGCACTCGACACAGTTTCAGACTTGCCGAGACTGTCACATTTCTGAAACAGTTCAGTTACAACAGCAAGCAAGGAGTTCTGGGCTGGTAACCGACCTGAAGCTAGGGTTCTCAACTATTGTGCTATGCAGACTCCACTTGAACTTCGAGTACTGCAACTGTAAAGAGAGTGCACTTCCTTGCGGCCAATACTCGGACCGCTGACATCAGTCCTCAACTAGGGTTCACAGTGCTGAACAATCTGGAGCTGGCAGCTCCCTAGGTAATCTCACAGCAGTGGTGAGGGGTTTCGAACTGATAACCACCCTGAACTTGGAGCTGTTTGCCACATTGCTATGCTGGTAGAAGTGTTCACAGTGCTGGTAGAACACTAGATAGACTTCACTTAGGCTGAACCAAAAACTGCAACAGTTCGGGTACAGTAGCGAGTGAACAGTTCGAGGCCGCAACAGTAGCAAGTGAACAGTGCTCTGTAGAAGAAGCTAAGTCTGTGCGAGTCTTGCTGGAGCACCGAAGCTGCAACTGTAGAAGTAGCTAAGTCCCTTTCGGCTAGTGCTAGGACTGCTGAAATCAGTCCTCAACTAGGTCTGTCCTACACAGACCTCTCTTAGTAGCCAAATAGCTAATATTTGCTGGAAATAACCTAGTAGGACATCTACTTCTGGGTCTTACTTCCCTTGAGTCCTACAACCAAGAGAAACCCTAGGTTCGAACTTGCTTTACTCTCTTACACCCCTAGGTCTTCACTGCAGCAACCCAGAAAAGGAAGAGAGAAGATGAAAAGACAGCAAGAGAAGAGAGTGTGTGCCGGCTGAAACCAGGAAGAAGCTAATGCTCTGATACCATGAAAGCTAAATTACTGTAGCCGAAGTAGCAGAAAAGAGAAGAAGAAGAAGAGATGCTGGAATGTCGAACTACCAGTTCAGTCGACAGTACTATTATTTATATTATGATATAGTACAATGATACAGGAAGTTACTAGAATGCCCCTGATTAGTGATGGGACGCCCAGACAACTTAAAACATTAAACAGGATTAGGCCCATTAACAAGGACCCAGTACAGGACAACTTAAACTTAAGTATAGGCTAATAAGAAATCTTATCAGCCGAATACTCATACATACAAAGACTTCAATCCAACAGGATTTGACATGGAACAGGGAGCATTAGATCATGTAGGAATTTCACCCATGTAACTAGTATTTTATAAAAGTTCCTATGAAATCTTAATATATGTTTGTCACATCATGCTTGATATATGTTTCTTACGAGGTCTAATCTGCTTTTCACTTTGATTGTATGCAAGTGCACATTATTTGAATTCGAAATTGTTATGCTGGAATAGAACAGATTGTTTGGAAAGCATTTTTTTTTAATTTCAAGTTATGTTCTTTCTGTAAGCTGAAGGGGCCTATAACATTTCCTTTGGGGGGAGAAAAACCTTTGGCAGTACCAAAATATTATGATATACGATTAAGCCTGATTTAATTAGCTCTCACCGAAAAGGAGGTGATCCAGCTGCATCGTCCAGTATGACTACCTTGTTATGACTTAACTCAATCACTATCTCTGCGTTCGGCATCCCACTCCAAGTATGTAAAAAGAGGGATTTAGGCTAGGCAGCAGGGCTGGCTTATAATCCTGGTACAATTTGAACACTCCAAGACACCCCTCAAGCTAGCACCTACTGGCTTGCCTGAAAGAAACAACATACCTTGGTAGCAACATGAATCAATCTTCCATATCTAGAACACAATGACTTGAAGATTCCAACATGGTTCCATACTTTCAGTGACACCATATCCTCTAGGATCAAATCAGTTGGACTGTACCCATGGTGGATCCTTTGGCTCTTACCCATGCCATAATAAGTCTTCAATTGATGAGATGATGCTCATGGTGGCTTATGGCTCAAGACACAACCAACCATCAAGTTCACATTTCAGCACATTCCCTAGAAATAACAAATTAACAATATACTATCCAGATCAAAGAGTCCAAACTCCAACCACTATTATATGAGGAAGAGGATGTTACACAATCAGAGACCTTAACATTCCAAATACCCTAATGACAAAATTAGAGCTTCCCCTTAATTAAAGCCAGTAATCCCTTAGGTATTTCATCCAACGTGTACCTGGCACAAGGCACATTGCTGTTGAAGAAAGTTTTCAATAGAAAAGAAAGACACTTGACTATTTCAACAAACACTTCTCCTATCGGCAATAATGCAGGAATTGGATGGTCACATAATCTGACAAACTCTTCATCAAATAGTTGCTGTTCACCCAACATGTATCTATTTTTTTATCAATAACTGAATGAGATTCATTAAATAAAAATAAAGAAATTACAAAGAGAGAAGGGGAAATAAATTCTCTTAGAGCCCCCCCCCCCCCCCCCCCCCGAAGAGGTGAAACAAAAAATTACTATATAGCCCAGAAAAAGTTGCTTCTTCCCACCCATTGCTTGGCCAAAATATCAGCCAAACAATTAGCATCTCTCTTAGTCCAATGCAGCTGAATTTCCCTGCCTTGAGTCAGGAACCTGAATTTCCTTTTATTCATGTATGTAATCCCACCAGCCCATCTCCTTTTTGAAGCCATCCAATAACAAGCTTTGAGTCCCCTTCCATTATTAGCTTGGAAATATCTAATTCCTTGGCCTTATGAACTCCTTCCATCACAGCATAATTTCAGCTCTCAACGAGTCACCCACCCAACATGTATCTATTGGAACCAGATACATGAATGAAGTCGGTAAACACTTACTACTAACAATCAAAAGACCACTCCCTCCGCCCCCATCCTTTAAAGTGCAAATATAAAATTCCATCATCTTGGTAACAAATTGACACCCCAAAGGAACATGCTCCTTCAAATAGCCACTTAAAAATCCTAAAATAAGAAACAGAAATTATCTCTCCAATTGGCGTAAATTGAAACAGCTGCTTCCAACTCAACTTTCAAACACAAGATAAGCTGATGAAAAAAGGGGAAACACCGGCTGAATAAAAGAGATGATTTAACTATCAAAAAACTAGACTTGGATGAAGGAAAAGATACAACTGATTGCTTATTGAATCAGATTTAATGTGAGGAACAAAAACAAGAAAATAGTATGAGATCTAGGGCACCAATTGGACTAACTGGACAAATCAGTTTATTGTCACACAAACTGATGATAGAAATAGGGAAGACAGCACTCAACTTTGTAGCCATAGAAAGAAACAGAAGCAACAACATATCTTAACTATAACAAGATAGCAAGAACAAAATGAACAAGAGCTGTGGTATAAAAAAGAGGAAAAATATATGATCCAAACATAAAAGGACTTCACTAACAGGTTTGGAGTCTTCATTGTTGTGTCATCATCAGAGTCAACCTGCTCTGCTATCATCTTGTCATGAATGAGATGAGAGTAGAGAGTGAACCAAGGAGAAAGACGAGTGAAGAGAAGGCTTGGGACAACAAATCACATACAATCTCTCTCTCTCTCTCTCTCTCTCTCTCTCTCTCTCTCTTCTCTCTCTCTCTCTCTCTCAAATGAGAGAGATGCTTTATAACAGAAAAAACCAAATTACAAAAATGTTGCCGATGGGGTAGATATTACATTAAAATCCCTGATTATAAATTTTGTTCTCAAATACACCCATTTCACATGCTTAGTATATTTTGAAAATGTAGAGACTGGGCCGAATGGGCCCTAGTATCTATTCTTGTAGTGCGTTATTTATTTATTTGTTTGTTAATGGGCCTGTTATTTCTTTTTGTAAGTTCTCTTTATGTTTCTGCCTAGCTGGCCGCCCACTTAAGGGCATACTTGTAATTAGCCTAAAGAATGAAGTTTAACAAAAGGATTAGAGAGGGAAGAGATGAGATTATCGAACTCTTCTTCTTCCTCTTCTTTTCTCCATCTTCTTCCTTTGTGCTTCTGTCCTCTACTTTTCTTCTTCTTTCCTCTCTAATTTTAACCAAGTTAATATCAGTTTTAGAGGACTGATTCACATCTTGGTATCAGAGCAGGTCTCTTTCTTCCTTATTTCTCTTTTTTTTTTTTTTTCTCTTTTCCCGTACACCCTTCGATTAGGAGAGTGTATGGAGAGATAGGTTCTCTATAGTTCAGAGGATCTTTTGCCTAGTTTGTAAAGGGTTTGGAGAGTTGAATTCTGGCTGAAAACTGCCAAGAAGTGATGCTGTATTGTTTCTGCCCAAAACCCTAGCCGATTAGAGATTTTCAAAGTTACAGGTAAAGGAGAAGTTTTGGGTGTGACGCTCTATTCTTGAGAGGTGTCTTTTGACTTCTAAAAGAGGTTCTCGAAGAGATTGGGAAGCTCTAGTAGGAGCAGCCGCATCTTCTCTCTTTCTTCCCGACAACTGGGCATAGTGAAACCCTAGTTTTCAAGCATTTGGGTACTGTTTTGACTTCAAGTAAGTTTATAAAGATCACATTTCTGGTTTTTTTATTTTCGTTTGGTTAATGAAGCAATATGGAAGTGAGTTCAAGCAGGTGCCGGTTTCCGGGCTTGGCTTGGTAGATTCCATTTTGATTGGTATGACCACAATTAAGTTAGATGAAACCAATACCTTGCTTGGGCACAGTCTATGAGGATTGATGTCTGTTGTAGAGGAAAATTAAGTCATAGGATGGTTGGTCATAGGCAGTAAGGTGAAACCCGAAGAGACAAAACTTGAATTTGTGAAATGGACGCAGGAGAACTATACAGTCATTGAATGGTTGGTCAATTCTATGCAGCCCCATATAAGTCAGTGAAGGGATGGGAGATCCATCATATGGATGGCTGAACCATGCAGGGTGGCTAGGTGAAATTTCAAAAATTTCTTTCTCCCATCTGGGAATCGTATTCCCTAATTTAGAAAAACCGCATCTTTCAAGGTTTGTTCTTGAAACAAGCTGGATCAGATCTGAAACCAAAAGAGGGAGAGGGATATACCTGATACGGAATGCATGTAATTGCCAACGTAGGTGTTCATGCCCAAAGAGGTCACCAAAACCCACCTCCACTGAAGATGACATAGCTTATGTTGAGGCAGGATTAGCAAGGAGGTTCTTCATCAAGAACCTTAATTCTTCAGCATGAATCATGCAAGGGGTTGTGAGCATGACTTCAGATTGATTCTTCTAGCAAGAAACAATATCAAGATCTAATCTTGATCAATTCCAAGAGTGGAGATCGAACTGCGTAGGGGCGGCAAGTGCTGAGGGAGAAAACTACAGAATGCTGAATGTGTTAAACTGAGGAATTCGCCCCCTTATTTATAACCTTCTTTGGATCAGCTTCCTAATCCAATTAGGAAAGAGTTTCTTGATCCAAATCTGATATTTGGATCTGGACTCTTAAGTGGATAAGACATATCTTATCCTCTTGCTGATCCTAATCGGATTATAAACCTAATTCGCCCCATTTAATTAAATCACTTAAGCCCAGTTCGAAATGGGCTTTAAGCCCATTAAGTTATATGGCAAACTTTCTCTTTTAAATGCTGGCTAGTTTGGCTCTCTTTGTATGGCATGAGACCCTAGCATTGATCTCCAAAAAAGCCATATGGGTTCAGTCTAGCCCATCAGTATGGGCTCTTAGCAGGCCCAACATTTACACTAAATGGTCCCTGGGTCTAGCCACCTTATGAAGGCCCAAGGACTATGGACTTATGTGAGATTAGCCCATCAGGTAAAAACCCTAAATGGTCTTACACTTAACCTCTCAGCCCATAATGATCAAACACTGTCCAACAAGCGAGGACCTCTCCCTCGGCTGCAAGGTATAGTGTTGCACTCTATGCTCACATGGATCCCGGGAATTAAAACCTTTTGCAAACATTTTGTGAAACCATAATATATATGTATATCTCTATATAAATACATTTTGCAAACCAAATCTCAACAAATTTGAAATCAACTGCTGGCAATTTAGGTTTCCATCAGAGAGTGCATTCCTCGATCATTCACTTTGTTCGACAAAGGGGCTGATTCTGTCACTATGATCACCCACTCAGGTGAATTCTCAGACTGCCCCAACATACCCTGGTTTTGACCCCCTCTAAGGATCTCACTGATTGGCATATCAAAGACAGCCCAATCCTACACCTAGTGCAGTACCATAGTCGAGTCTAGGGGTTAGGTGCAACTTTCCAGTTTTGCCCATCTGTCTCTAAGGTCCAGGACATAACTAGAAAATGGTCCGGTTCAGAGTTTCAATCAAACCCACACTACATGCGCTTCAAGTCTTACCCTGGCAGCTGAGACAAGCCACCCCAACCTTCTTGGCAACACATTAGTGTTAGCCTTGGCAAGATAAACCTCACCAGGTCTATCCAACGGCTGTGAAGATTCTAAACTAGCACAAGTCTCATAAGTGTCCAGTTTAAGGGTATTACACAGAAATACACCATAATAACATGAATCGATTATGTACTTCATTCATTTACAATAAATGTTAGTAAGTACATCAATCTGATTGGAGCTAAGGGCATAACTATCTAACAATCAACACTATCTCTGGATGTCTTCAGCCAAGGAGATCTGGGACAGTACTACTGAAACCTATTCATAGAAGTTGAATGTTGCAAGAGCCTACAAGCTGAGAAGTGATGTGAAGAACCTGAGACAAGGGGGAGAAGTGTGTGGCAGTCTACTATTCTATGTTGAAATCCCTATGGCAAGAAGTTGATGTTATGGAGATGGTTATATGGGAGAGTACACAGGATGCATAAACTTTTAGGAAGTTGGAGGAATGAAAACAGGGTCTTTGAGTTTCTTACAAGACTCAACCTTGAGTTTGACATCATTAGGCAGAATATTCTGGCCAAGGATGAGGTAACTCTTGCCTAGGCTGAGGTAACTCTTGCCCAGGCATATGCTATGGTAATTAGTGAAGAGAGTAGGCAACAGGTTCAGTTATAGAGTCCACCTACAGAACACTTTGCACATGTTGGAATAAAGCCGAAGGGTCCAACAGAGAAGAAAGAGCTGGTGTGTGAATACTGCAAGAAATCGAGGCATACTAAGGACACTTGATAGAAGAGAGGTCAACCATGGAAGGAGGGAGTAAGGAGAGTGAAGAGAGGTCAACCATGGAACAATTGATAGCAATGAAGGCATATTTTGAAAAGTATGGAAGGTTGTTAAATCACTTGGAAGCCATTGTCTCTACATCTCACTCTTCAAGCAACACATCATCATCATCCACATTTGCTCACTTAGGTATTTGTGCTTCTGCAAACCATGTTTCAGTTTTAGGTAATCATAAAATCCCTTGGATCATTGATTCTGGTGCATTAGTCCATATGACCAGCTTGTCTAATCATTTTTGTTCATACCACCTTCTCTGGTAAAGAGAAAATATCTCTTGCTCCCATTTCTGGCTAGGAGGATATTAAGACCTTGGACACCCTTTTTTTATCCTCTGTCCTTGATGTCCCCAAACTTAATACAAATCTTTTATCTGTTAGCAACTTAACTAAATCCATGAATTGTAGCATAACCTTCTTTCCCACTCACTATGTTTTTTAGGACCTGCAATCTCAGAGGATGATTGGGAGTGGCCATGAGGCGAATGGAATATACTTGTTGGACACACTCGATAGGATTCTTGGACCACCTCATGGAGTAGCCTTGGAGTCAGTTTTGTCAAAGTCTATTGACAAAGTCATGTTATGTCATTTTCGGTTTGGTCATTTGTCTTTTTTTGCTTTGAGTCATTGTTTCCAAATATGTTTAAGGGAGTGTCTTTATCACGTCTTCATTGTGAGTCGTGTGAACTAGCAAAGCATTGTAGACAATCTTATTCAGTAAGCAATAAAAGATCCATTTCTCCTTTTCATATTGTTCACTCTGATGTGTGGGAGCCATATCATTTGCCTACTATGGGGGGTTACAAGTACTTTATCCTTTTTATTGATGAACATTCTCGTTACACTTGGATTTATCTCATCAATTCCCGGGATGAAGTACCAACTATTGTGCAAAAATTTCATGAACTTATTCTTACCCAGTTTAACACCCGAATCAAAATATTCCGTTCTAATAATGCTAAGGAGTATTTTGAGAAAACCCTCTCATCCTATCTTGAAGCGTTTGGGGTTATTCATCAAAGTTCTTGTTCCTACACTCCACAATAGAATGGAGTGGCGGAAAGAAAGAACTGACATATGGTTGAGGTTTCCAGATCCCTCCTTTTTGCATCCCATGTTCCTATAAAATTTTGGGGCGATGCTGTCCTTACTGTTACCTTTTTGATTAACAGTATGCCTTCCCGGGTTCTCGGCTTCAAAATCCCCTTTAGCCATCTCTTTTGGGATGAGGGTATCTTCTCTCTTCCTTTCTATGTTTTTGGGTGCACCTGCTATGTACATGTTCACAACTATCAAAGGCACAAATTTGAACCTAAGGCTTGTAAATGTGTTTTTCTAGGATACGCCTCCACACAGAAGGGATATTGTTGTTTTGATTCGGTTAGTGGCACTCGCTTTGTATCTCGGGATGTCACATTTGCTGAGTCTACTCCTTTCTTTAGTATTCCTCTTGAGGGGGAGCAATTTGAGGAATCCTTTGCTATGTCTCGAACAGTTCCTCTTCCTGTTTCTTTTGAGTCATCTGATGAGGTGTCCACTTCTCCCACTGGGTATACCTCCAATATTCCTACTCCTCCTCCTCCACCTCATCCTCCTGTAATTATTCCTCATCCTTTTCTCCAAACGTGGTACCCTGCAGAAGAGCCTCTTTCTCCTCCCATCATTACTGATGTAACTGGTCACCCTTCCTCTAATCCATCTACTTCTTTCCTAGACCTTGATCTTCCTATTGCTCTTCGTAAGGGCAAGCGGAAGTGTACAAGGACCATACCTGGGATATTGTGGATTTGCCAGAAGGGAAGGAACTAGTGGGCTGTAAATATGTATTTGCCATTAAATATCATTCTGATGGCTCTATTGAGAGGTTTAAGGCTAAGTAGGTTGCTAAAGGCTACACTCAGATGTATGGTATTGACAATCTTGAGACCTTTGCTCCTGTGGCTAAGATGACATCAGTCCGGGTTTTGTTGTCCCTTGCTGCTACTTTTGAATGGCCTCTCCATCATTTTGATGTTAAAAATGCCTTCTTGAATGGAGATCTACATGAAGAGGTCTATATGAAGGGATAGGAAATCCATCATATGGACGCCCAAGATTGCGGAATAAAGGGGGGCGAATTTCAAAAATTTTTCTTTCCCTTCAATTGGGAATCGAATTCCCTATTTAAAAAATCATATTTTCAAAGATCATTCTTAAACCATAAACTGAACCAGATCTGAACCAAAAGGAGGAGAGAGAGATAATACCTGATACAGAGAAATAATATCTCTCAACGGAGGTGTTCACGCCCAAGGTAGAAACCAAAATCTGCTCCCACTGAAGATGGCGCAGTGTAGGGTGGAGCAGAATCAGCTGTGTCCTTCCTAAGAACTTGATTCTTCCCAAGAATCACCTGGACGACTAGTGAATACAACTCCTACCAATCTTTTCTCCAAAAGATTGGAATCAAGATCTGATCTTGATTTCTCCCAAGCAATGGAGATCGAACTGCTATAGGTGGCGGCTGCAGGAAGGAGGCGGCTAGAGAGAATTTGTAGGGTGCAGAATTCTCTCCTCTGTGATCTCAGCTCTGAAGACAAGACTGTTGCTGGTGATTGTGTGTTAGATGTCTAAAGGCTACCGCCCCCTCTTCCTTTTATAGACTTAAATGGATCAGCTCCTAATCCCATTAGGAGTTGCTAACCCAAATCATATATGGATTAGAAGTCCCTTTAAGATAAGGGATGAACCTTATCTTATCTACAGATTAGATCAACCAGTTCCTAATCTAATTAGTAAGTTTCCAAATCTAAATCTCATTTAGATCTTGGACTCTCTGAGTGGATAGGGTGTGGGCCCAATCCTATCAGCTGATCTTATCTCAGAATTCGCCCCTTAAAGACTAATCAAATTAGCCCAGTTCGAAATGGGCTTAAGGCCCATTTAGGGTTATGTATTCATTAAACCTTCCAAACTGCTGCCCAGTTGGGCTTCCTTGTATGGCGTGGGACCCAAACATTGATCTATACATCAGCCACATGGGTTCAGCCCAGCCTTTGTTACAAGGCCTGGCCGAATACACTGTTATGGACAGTGCACCCCTTGAAACCCATCAGATGGGCTCTATGGGCCCAACACTTACCCTAAGTGGTCCCTGGGCCAAGCCACCTTGTAACACCCAGGGACTGTGGGCAGATGCAAGATTAGCCCATCAGGTATTATCCTCAATGGCCTTACACTTAACCTCTCAGCCCATAATGATCATACACTGCCCGACAAGAGAGGACCTCTCCCTTGGCTGCAAGGAACAGTGTTGCACTCTCTCAAGTATGAATCCCGGGAATTAAAACCTTTTGCAAACATTTCAAAACCATAATATATATATACTTTTTATATCTCATATAAAATATATTTTACAAAACAAATCTCAACGATTGAAATCGGCTGCCGACAGTCTTGGTTTCCATCAGTGAGAGTGCATCCCCGATCATTACCTTTGTCCGACAAAGGGGCTGATCCTGTCACTATGATCACCCACTCGGATGAATTCTCAGACTGTCCCAACATACCCAGGTTTTGACCCCCGCTAAGGATCTCACTGATTGGTATATCAAAGACAGCCCAATCCGACACCTAGTGCAGTATCATAATCGAGTCTAGGGGTGGGTGTAACTTTCCAGTTTTGCCCATCAATTTCCAAGGTCCTGGGCAATACTGGAAATCTAGTCCAGTTCAAAGATTCAATTAATCCCACACTGTGTGTGCCTAGGGTCTCACCCTGGTAGCTGAGACAAGCCACCCCAACGACTTGGCGGCACCACAGTGTCAGCCTTGTCAGGATAGGTCTCCCTAGACCGACCCACTGGCTGTGAACATTCTAAACTAACACGAGTCTCATTAAGTGTCCAGTTTAAGGGTATTACACAGAAACATACCAAGGGAACATGAATCAAATATGCACTTTTATTCATTTACAAGAAACTCATAAAGTACATCAATTTGATTGAAGCTAAGGGCATACAAAACTGTCTAACACTATATGCCTTTGCCTCCGGGAGTGTATGGAAAGGGAATGCAAGGGAAGGTGTGTAAACTGCAGAAATCCATTTATGATCTCAAATAGTCTCCTCGGGCCTGGCTTGAGAGATTTAGGGCTGCTCTTGTCTCATTTGGTTACAGACAAACTTAATCTAAGCATACCTTATTCTTGAAAAGAAGTGACTCTTTGGTGACCTTTTTGATAGTTTGTATTGATGATATTGTGGTCACGGATAATGACACCCAGGAGGTCAGTAAACTCAAAAAGTTTTTAATTCTAAATTTGAGATCAAGGATTTAGGAGATCTCAGGTATTTTTTCGGAATTGAAGTTGGTAGATCTAAGGATGATATCTTCATTTCTCAGCGCAAGTATGTCCTTGACCTCTTTGTAGAGATTGCTAAACTTGGTGCTAAATCGGCCTCCACGCCTATTGATCCCAATCATAAGCTTTCTACTACAGATGGTGAACTTTTATCTAATAGGGGAGTGTTTCAGAAACTGCTTGGGAAGTTGTTATATCTTTGCATGACTTGGCCGGATATTTCCCATGCAGTGAGTGTTATTAGTTAGTTTATGCATTCTCCTAGAGATACACATTTATATGTTGCAAAAAGAGTTCTTTGTTACTTGAAAGGTACTCCAGGGAAAGGCATTCTATTTGCCAAGCATGGACACATGAAGCTGGAAGCATACACTGGTGCTGATTGGGCAGGATGTATTGATAATAGGAGATCCACCTCGGGTTATTGTGCTTTGGTGGCAGGGAACATTATTTCATGGAGGAGTAAAAAACAGTCTGTAGTTTCTAGATCCTCTGTTGAAGTATAATACAGGGCAGTGGCACATGGTGTGTCAGAATTACTGTGGCTGCAATCACTTTTAGAAGAATTGGGGGTTGACTATGAGAAGCCAATGATGCTCTACTGTGACAACCAGGCAGCTATCAATATTGCACATAATCTTGTTCAACATGACAAAACTAAGCACATTGAGGTTGCTAGACATTTTTGTTAGACAGTGTATGCCCTTAGCTTCAATCAGAATGATGTACATTATGACATTTAATGTGAATGAATAAAGTACATATTTGATTCATGTTATTATGGTGTGTTTCTGTGTAATACCCTTTTGGTTTCAGATCTAGTCTGGTTTGGTTTCAAGATTGATCATTGAAAATGTAGTTTTCTAAATGTGATTCCCACATGGGAGAGAGAAATTTTTGAAATTTCGCCCAACCTTCCTGCATGGTTTGGCCATCCATATGATGGATCTCTCATTCCTTCAATTTTATACAGGAAAGAGTTTCCTCAGGAGAAGTTTGCTTGCCATTTATCGCCTCAGAAGAATAGTTGAGTGATGTTTTGACCAAGGGAGTTACAAGAGGGAAGCTGACACACTATATAAGCAAGCTATGCATGATTGACATCTATGCTCAGCTTGAGGGGGAGTGTAGAGAGACTGGGCTGAATGGGCCCTAGTATCTATTCTTGTAGTGTGTTGTTTATTTATTTGTTTGTTAATGGGCCTATCTTTATGGTCTGTTATTTCTTTTTGTAAGTTCTCTTTATGTTTCAGCCTAACTGGCCGCCCTCTTAAGGGCATACTTGTAATTAGCCTAAAGAATGAAGTTTAACAAAAGGATTAGAGAGGGAAGAGATGAGATTATCAAACTCTTCTTCTTCTTCCTCTTCTTTTCTCCACTTTTTTCCTTTGTGCTGCTGTCCTCTAATTTTATTCTTCTTTTCTCTCTAATTTTAACCAAGTTTATATCAGTTTTAGAGGACTGATTCACATCTGAAAACTTCAAGAGCCACCCCTACCCAGAGTGGGGTTTTGAGGCAGAGATTCCTTTATTGTGAAATTGTCATTATGTTCCTAACAGCTAGTCATTGTATTCTTATCATTTATTCCAATTCTTTGCTCTTCCTCAAGTGGGCTGGGCATTCTCCCTATGTATATCAAGGCTGCTTCACCCTGATAGTAATAAAGTCTCTTTTTTATTCATCAAACAAAGTATATCTTGTTTGCTAGAAAACAACTGCCGAAGAAGAAGAAGAAGAAGAAGAAGAAGAAGAAGAAGAAGAAGAAGAAGATTTGAGAATGGCGGCTTACTCACTTCAGCCGGCCTTACAATCTTATATAGATGTTTACAAAGTAATGTTACATGAATGGACTAGAATGCCCCTGATTAGTGATGTGACACCTAGACAAATAAAAAATTAAACAAGTTTAGGCCCATTAACTAAGAACTTAAGACACAAATATGATTAACATAAACACTAAACCAGCCGAACCAACACTCCCCCTCAAGATAAGCATGGATGTCAGTCGTGTTTAGCTTGCCAAGTAAGTCTAAGAATTTCGTTGAAGCTAGTCCTTTTGTTAGCACATCTACAATCTGCATCTTGGAAGGAGTATAAGGAATGCAGAGTTCCCCTTAGATTATCATTTCTCTAATGAATTGTCGGTCAATCTCAATATGCTTCGTCCTATCATGTTGCACTTGGTTATTTGCAATGTTGATGGCAGCCTTGTTGTCACAGTACAGCCTGAGAGGACACTCGACCTTTATCCCGAGCTCACCAAGAAGGGTCCTAAGCCACAATAGTTCAACAACACTATGAGCCATAGCTCGATATTCAGCCTCTGCACTTGATCTAGCAACCACATTCTACTCTTTACTTCGCCATGTAACCAAATTCCCTCCAACGAACGTGCAATACCCAAAAGTAGACTTTCTGTCTCCAATAGAACCAGCCCAATCTGCATCAGTATACGCTTCAATTTCAATTTTATTGTGTTTTTTGAACATAATTCCTTTTTCTGGGCAAGTCTTCAAGTACCTAAGAATCCTTTCCATTGCTCTCATATGAGGAATCTTTGGAGAGTGCATGAACTGGCTGACAACATGTACAACACAAGCAATATCTGGTCGAGTGAGAGACAAATATATCAACTTCCCTACCAGTTTTTGGTATCTCTCTTTATCAAGGTAGTCCTCTCCTACTGATTCCTGTAGACCATGGTTCTGTTCTATTGGAGTATCTGCTAGTCTACTCCCCATCATACATGTCTCCTCTAGAAGATCAAGGACATACTTCCATTGACATATATAGATGCCCTCTTGTGACCTAGCAACTTCAATTCCAAGGAAGTATTTCAGATGGCCCAAGTCTTTGATCTCAAACTCAAAATCCAAGAACTCCTTCAATCTTTTTATCTCTTCTAGATCATTCCCTATAATCACCATATCATCCACATAGACGATGAGTGTCGTAAGTCTGCTATCCTGTTTCCTTATGAACAAGGTATGATCTGCACCACTTTGAGTGTATCCCATTCTCTTCATGACCCCACAAAGCTTCTCAAACCAAGCCCGAGGAGACTGCTTAAGACCATATAATGATTTCCTCAGTTTACACACTTTCCCATCAAAGCCATAACCTGTTGGAGGATCCATGAATACCTCTTCATGTAGATCGCCATTTAGGAAAGCGTTCTTCACATCCAATTGATGTAGCTCCCATGAGAAGTTTGCAGCTAATGACAATAGAACCCGAATTGTGTTGAGCTTCGCGACTGGAGCAAAGGTCTCTTTGTAGTCAATCCCTTCCTTTTGAGTAAACCCCTTTGCCACAAGTCTAGCCTTGTATCTTTCAATGGACCCGTCCTCTCTATGCTTCACAGTGAACACCCACTTGCATCCCACAATGCTCTTCCCTTCTGTTAGATCCACTAATTCCCAAGTCCTTGCTTTCATTAAGGCTTTCATTTCTTCATTCATAGCCTCTCTCCATCTTGGGTCAGACACTGCCTCTGAGTACCTAGTAGGGACATGCACGGAAGAGAGAGCAGACACAAAGGAATAATAACGAGGAGATAAATGTGAGTAAGAAACAAATTCAGCAATGGGGTGTCGGGTAGTACAAGAACGGGTAGACTTACGAAGAGCAATAGGGAGATCCAAATCAGAAGTATGAGTGATAAGATTACCTGGGGTTGCTGAGACAGATTTATCCGAGTCCGATTGGTTGCTGCCATGAGTTAGAGGGTCTTTTTTCCTTTTGTTGTAGGTAATTCTTATATCTTTTTGTTGCCTACTAGTGTCCTCAGTTACATCTGCAACATCAAGAGTGGTAACAGGTTCAATGGGAGCCTCACTAGATTCACCTGGGATGCAACAACTAGGAGGATCAGGAGGAGAAGATGGAAGGCTCGAGGCAGAAAGAGGCACAAAAAGGAGGGGGAAGAAGAATCCTCTTCTATCCCACTAGTCTTCCCCTGAAGAGGATTCTGGGAAGAATGAAAATAGGATTGAGACTCAAAAAATACCAAATCTTTTGTGATGTATTTCTTCTTAGTAATGGGATCATAACACTTGTAACCCTTCTATGTAGGAGAGTATCCTAGAAAGATTCCTTTTGTAGCCCTAGGATCCAACTTGGTCTTCTTTGGATCCTTTACATGAATAAAACATACACAACCAAAGACTCTAGGTGGAAGAGGAAAGTCTGGAAGATTAGGACAAAGGGCAGAGAAAGGAGTTTTCATACCCAACACCTTGGATGGCATCCAATTTATCATATATGATGCAGTAAGGACTGCTTGAGACCAATGGTGCTTGGGAACCTTGTGCTAAAATAATAAAGCTCGAGCAGTCTCCAATAAGTGTCTATTTTTGCGCTCAACAACCCCATTCTGTTGAGGGGTATTAGCACAAGATGACTGGTGTAGCATGCCTGCATCCTCCATGAACAGGTTCAAGGATTTTTCAAAATATTCAGCATCATTGTCTGAACGGAATTGCTTAATCTTCTTGTCAAATTGAGTTTCAATCATTTTACATAATGCCATGGTTATCCGTGGCACTTCATCACGTCCTTTTAACAAGTAGATCCATGTGCATCGTGAATAGTGATCAATAAAACTGATAAAGTAACGAAAGCCATCTATAGAAACAAGAGGTGAAGGGCCCCAAACATTAGAATGGACCAAATCAAAAGGAGCTTGAATTTCATTACTAGAAATTGGAAAAAGAGTTCTACATTGTTTTGACAACTGACACACTTCACAAAATAAACTTTGACTTGAAATACCCTTGAATAATTCAGGAAAAACCCTTGCAATGAAGAAAAAGGTAAATGACCTAGCCTTGCATGCCACAAGTGTAACCTAGCTATTGACTCCTCATTATTCTGACTACTGGCAACAGATGATTGTAAGGCCGAACTGATGTCTACATCAAAATAGTAGAGACCTCCTCACTCATGACTGTTTCCAATCGTTCTCTTCGTCAGTCTATCCTGAAAGACACAATGAGTAGGAAAGAAAGTTGTGCTACAGTTTAAATTCTTGGTAAGCTTCGAAACAGATAAGAGATTGGAAGTAAGATTGGGAACATGTTGAATAGATTTAAGAGAGAAGTCCTTGCTTAGGTCACCCACCCCCCCTTTCCCAGAGATGGTGGAGAGAGAACCGTCAGCAACTCTCATCTTATCTTGGCCAGACATCAAATGGTAAGAAGAAAATAAAGAGGACATGTGTGTCATGTGGTCAGTCGCACCGGAATCAATAATCCAAGAAGTAGACTCTATAGAACTAGTTGCACTATAAACAGAGACAATACCTGATCTAGCAAGAGAGGTGGAAGCAAGGAAATAAGTCCTTAGACGGGTTAAGGCCCAACTAAGGACCTCTACCTCATCAGTAGTGAAATCCAAGGACCCGGATGTGTGGGAATTAGCAGTCTATTCCATGGGAGGAGGTGTAATTGTAGATGTGTTCTTCGAGCTATCACCACTGTGACTAGTAACAAGGTTCCCACTTGCTGTTTGATTCCTTTGGGGTTTATTGTCTTTCCTTAATGCACCTGGTTTCAGATGAGGATAAAGAACCCAACAAGTCTCTTTTACATGCCTTTCACCTCCACAATGAGTGCACTTAAGATGCCTCTTGTCCGAATGCTTGCTCCCTTTTTGGTTTGAAGAAATCAGGGCTGAATGTTCAACATGTTGTATTTGAGTGTCAACTTGCATCTCTTTCCTCCTAACCTCTTCATTCCTTACTAGATAGTAGACATGGTGTAAATCTGGCATTTCATCGCTTCCCAAAATTAGAGACCTTATGCTCTCATACATTGGGTCTAAACCAGCTAAGAACTTAAAGGCTCTACCCTCTTCAATTTGTTTATCATGCCTTTCCTTGTCTCTTACATTCTCCCAACCAAGAGTAAGATGATGATCAAGTTCTTCCCATAGTCCTTCTAGGGTTGCAAAATACGTTGCAGCCGTCATATCTCCTTGTCTCAATGCAGCAATGTCTTGGTTTAGCCTATAAATTCTTGCATTGTTCTTTCTCTATCCTTAAGTTTTAGACACCTTCTCCCTAGCAGCAGTGGGAAAGTGTTGAACAGTCATGGCCACTCTTGGAGTCATCGAAGCAAGCAGGCAGGACATAACAATAGCATTTTCCTTACGCCATATTGTGTACTCCACACTACCCACTTCAGGTTCCTTCTTCTGTCCATCTAAATAACCCGTAAGTTCCCGGGAAGTGATGAAGAGCATGGCTGAAACAGACCATTCTCTGAAGTTATATTCATCCAACAATATACTGGTGATTTGCAAGCTGTGCAGATTTGGGTTTTCCAGATTAGAAGACCTCCCACCAGTTCTATTATCCCTAGAAGACACTTCTACCGATATTGAAGACATCTTGAAGGGATGAGAGATCCATCATATGGATGGCCGAACCCTGCAGTAGGTTGGGCGAAATTTCAAAAATTTCTCTCTCCCATGTGGGAATCACATTCCCTATTTTAGAAGACTGCATTTTCAAGGATCAATCTTGAACACTAAACCAGACCAGATCTGAAACCAAAAGGTAGGAGAGGGATATACCTGATACAGAGTAGTAGTAACTCCCAATGAAGGTGTTCACGCCCAAGGAGATCACCAAAGACCGCTCCCACTGAAGATGACACAGCGTAGGGTGGTGTAGAATCAACAGGGTGGTTATTCAGCAAGAACCTGATTCTTCACCAAGAATTTGATGGATGGCGAGTGAGCACGACTTCAGATCATTTTTTCTCCCAAAAACTGATATCAAGAACCTTTCTTGATCGCTCCTACTGGTGGAGATCGAACTGGAAATGGCGGCAACAACAGGAGAAGGCAAGAGCAGATGGCGTCAGTCCAACTGCAGTTGTCTTCTCTTTTGAATCAGTAATCTTGAAGGATGAATTGGGGTTCACTCTCCTCCTCTATTTATAGCCTTAAAGACAGGTTCTCCTAATCCCATTAGGAGTAACCTAATCCAAATCTTGTATTTGGATCTGGACTCTCTTTAAGAGATAAGGATAATCCCTTATCTTATCTATAGATAAAGATCAACCCTCCTAATCTGATTAGGAGTTTCCTGATCCAAATCTCTATTTGGATTTGGACCCTCTAAGTGGATAGGGATAATCCCTTATCCTATCTGCTGATCTAAATCCCAGAACCGCCCCTCTTTAATTAATCATATTAAACTAGTTCGAATTGGGCTTTAGGCCCATTAAGTCCATGTGCTCACTTATCCTCCAAATTGCTGCCCAGTTGGGTATCCTTGTATGGCATGGGACCCAAACATTGATCTACACATCAGCCACATGGGTTCAGCCCAGCCTTTGTTACAAGGCCTGGCCGAATTCATTGTAGGATACAGTGAACCCCTGTGTCCATCACCATGGGCTCTTAATGGGCCCAACATTTACACTAAATGGTCCCTGGGTCAAGCCACCTTGTAAAAACCCAAGGACTGTGGGAAGATGCAAGATTAGCCCATTAGGTATTACCCTCAATGGTCTTACACTTAACCTCTCAACCCATAATGATCAAACACTGCCCGACAAGAGAAGACCTCTCCCTCGGCTGCAAGGTACAATGCTACACTCTCTACTCACATGGATCCCGGGAATTTAAACCTTTTGCAAACATTTTGAAACCATAATATATATATATATATATATATATATATATAAATAAATATATTTTGCAAAATAAATTTCAACGATTGAAATTGGCTGCCGGCAGCTTTGGTTTCCATCAGAGAGAGTGCATCCCCGATCATTCACTTTGTCCGACAAAGGGCTGATCCTGTCACTATGATCACCCACTCAGATGAATTCTCGAACTGTCCCAACATACCCTGATTTTGGCCCCCTCTAAGGATCTCACTGATTGGCATATCAAAGACAGCCCAATCTGACATCTGGTGCAGTATCATAATTGAGTCTAGGGTTCAGGTGTAACATTCCAGTTTTGCCCATCTATCTCCAAGGTCCAGGGCAATACTGGAATTCTGGTCCGATTCAAGGTTTCAAGAAAACCCACACTGCATGTACCTCAGGTCTCACCCTGGCAGCTAAGACAAGCCACCCCAACCAACTTGGCGGCACATCTGTGTCAGCCTTGGCAGGATAAATCTCCCCAGATCTATCCAACGGCTGTGAAGAAGAAGAAGAAGAAGAAGAAGAAGAAGAAGAAGATTTTAGGCCCAATAACTAAGAACTTAAGACACAAATATGACTAACATAAACACTAAACCAGCCGAACCAACATATCTGTTAAGTATTGTTTTATGAAAAGCAAATTATTATTCAGAATAGTTTGGTATCTATTCAATTCACAAGATTTCTAGAATTTTTCCTATTCACTGTCAATGTTGTTGGAACTTCGGAAGCTTCCTTCATCCTGTTCTCCATGATCCAACAATGGTTTGATATCGTCTTTGAGGAGATGGGCTTAATTTTTTGGTGGATTACCCTCTTTGCTGTTTTCTAAGGTTTATGAAATGAAAGGAATAGGAGAATCTTTGAGGCAACAATAAGATGTTTCCAAGGATTATATGGTTTATTGCTCCCATACATGTATTAGGCACTGCCGCATGGTTCTAAAAGAGCCAAAAAAATGCAGACTTGACATAAAATTGGATAGTGATTGCAAAACATGGATGTGATATATTTTGATACTTTGGTTGACTGGTTGTTTGTATTCAATATTTCTATTATATCCTTGGATGGATCCTTGTTTTTTTTTTTGTAATGCTTTAAAAGTTTTTCCAATTAATTTGTTACTCTCGCTATTGTGATTAGTTTGGCAAATTTAGGCCAGTTATAAACATTAAGGAGAGAAACATAGAAAACAAAAGCATTTGGGCTTTTGAAAACTGTGGACAAATTTCAATATCAATGTACTTTTCACCATGTGGAGATTAGGAATTTTTGGGGATATTTTGCTTATTTTGATAAGAATTATAGAAAAACTAAATAAATCAGGGAAATTTACTAAGAGCATAGAATTTGTTGATAAAACTTCATGGATTGTTAGAGGAAGTACAGTTGTAAATTGAGACTCAAAAAACTATAATAAAGTAATTGTATATATTGAATAATAGAAGATTAAGAAATCTGTATATGTATTTCTCTTGATCTCCCTTTTAGCTCCCTTTTAGTCTTCCAACTATCCTCTCTTCTACACACATGCCATTCACTTGCCATCTTGACTTCCAACTATCCTCTGTTGTAGTTGTTTATCTTTTTTGAGGCTGCTCGTTGAATGTTGTGCTTCCTGAAGTCTTCATGTGGTAGGGGTATTTTATTTTCTAACCATGGAAACCTTTGTATTGAGGCATTACATATATTATTGGGCTGGATCTGTCATTGACTAGAGTTCAACTCTAAATTATCGTCTCTTTGTGGGAGGAAATTTAGTCACATGGCACAGCAAGAAACAGTCCATGGGTGCTAGGTCTAGTATGGATACTGAATTTAGATATATGGCATATGGAATTTGTGAAGCATTGTTGCTTAAGACACTATTGGGGTGCTAGGCTTTGTTGCTAAAGGACCTATAAGGGGAGGATGACAAAGACATACTGGACGTCACTGATGTTGAGGGAGGAGTTCAGGAAAGAGTTGAAAAGGATGATTGGGGAGAGAAAAAGACAGTAGTTGAAGAAGAGAATGGCAGAAAGGCGACTAAGGTTTTACTGAAGAGGGATGAAAATAAAGCAGAAGATGAGGGGGAAATCAATCACGGAGATGAGGTGATTGGTTCTATACGAGTAAAGGAAATGAGAGCTGTGGAAGAATTAGTGGGGAAGGGAGCAGGAGAAGTGGAAAATGACTAAATTGAGAAGAAAAGAGGGGAGAAAGAATTAGGGATTGAGGAAAAGGGAAGGGAGGAGGAAGTTGATAAGATTGGAGATGGAGTTTGGATTTACAAAAGGAAGAAGTATAGAACTTTACCCTTAGAAGAATGTAGAGAAGGAAATTCAGGGAAAAGCTAGAGGGGAGTCTAGAAGAGGCCGTGAAAACACTTAATACAGTTATAAGATTCAGAGCTCAAAAGAACAGAAAAAGTCAGCAGCAAGTTCCAGTTTCAAAAGTCTTTGCACGGATAAAAGGAGGCTTATATGGTATAGTAGAAGATCAAGACTGTAATCAGTCTTGAATCCTAATAGGTTTTAGGTTTACAAAATAGTAGAAAAGTGAGAGAAAGAAGAGAGAATAGAAGAGAAACAGGAGAACACAAGTGGTTGAAAGGAGGAACAGATTCTAACAGATCTGCCGCCACCACTTTCTTATTATTTATAGGTTATGTTTAGTACATAATGGAAATGACACATCTGCCCTTAGTACTTACATAATAAATAAAGTAAATAAAAGCTGAAATAAATAACAACTGAATTAACAAACTGACTCAAACTGACACTACTATAACTGAAACAAATAACTACACATGCTGTCCTACGAACACAATGGGGCCCACATCAGTGTTCTCTACACTCCCCCTCAAGTTGGGAGTAGATATCTATCATTCCCAACTTGGATAGGTCTGTCTCTAACTTCTTCCTTGGTACAACCTTGGTGAGGATATCCGCGAGCTGCATATTAGATGTGATGTACGGAAGACACACTTCTTGTGATGTGACCCTTTCTCGCACAAAATGTCGATCAACTTCGATATGTTTAGTTTTGTCATGCTGCACTGGGTTGTGGGCTATATTAATAGCTGCCTGATTATCACAATATAACATTAAGGGCTTTTCATAGTCAATACCCAACTCTTCAAGTAGTGACATCAGCCATAAGATTTCAGCCACTCCATTAGCCATTGACCTGTATTCCGCTTCAACACTGGAGCGGGGAACAACACTCTGCTTCTTACTCCTCCAAGAGACAAGGTTACCTCCCACAAGGGCACAATATCCAGAGGTAGACCTTCTGTCATCAACACTCTCAGCCCAATCGACATCTGTATAGACTTCCACCCTCATGTGATTATTGTTCTTGAGCAGTATACCTCTACCCGGGCATCTCTTCAAGTATGCTAATATTCTCTCTGCCGCAAGAAGATGAGAAGTTCTAGGGGAGTGCATGTACTTGCTAACAACACTAACTGCATAGCTGATATCCGGTCGAGTGAGGCAGAGATATAGGAGCTTTCCAACCAACCGTTGGAACATAACTTTGTCTTCAAGAGGCTCCCCGCCCTCTGCACTAATCTTGTGTTTTTGTTCGATGGGTGTATCAGTCGGCTTAACCCCTAGCTTTCTAGTTTCCGCCAACAGATCTAGAACATATTTTCTCTGAGAGATAAAAATCCCCTACTTGGATCTAGCAACCTCAATACCCAAAAAGTACCGTAGTGCACCAAGATCTTTCACCTCAAACTCTTGATGAAGGAGCTATTTGAGGGACTCAATCTCATGATTGTCATTTCCTGTCACCACAATATCATCAACATATACTGCAAGTAGTGTCAGAGAGGACTCCACCCTCTTGATGAATAGTGTATGATCTGACTGGGCCTGTACATAACCAAACTTTCCAAGGGCTAATCTGAACCTATCAAACCAGGCTCTAGGTGACTGCTTCAAACCATACAATGCCTTGTTTAGTCGGCAAACCTTCTTACCTGTCTCTGTATAATAGAATCCAGGAGGCAACTACATGTAAACCTCTTCCTGTAAGTCTCCATTCAGAAAGACATTTTTAACATCCATCTGAAACGGGGGCCCAGAATGATTTGCTGCAAGGGATAACAGAACTCGGATGGTGGTCATCTTGGCTATTGGGGCAAAGGTCTCCAAGTAGTCTATACAATAAGTCTGAGTGAACCCCTTTGCAACCAGTCGGGCTTTGTACCTTTCAATAGAGCCATCAACATTATGCTTCACAGTGAACACCCATCTGCATCCCACCGGGGCAAAGGTCTCCAAGTATTATTCTTCAACAGGGCATGCATTTCGACTTGCATTGCATCTTTCCATTCTGGAACTGATAATGCTTCTTGCACTGTTCTTGGAATAGGGACATCGGCAATGGAAGTGAGATAGGACCGGTAAAATGGAGGCAGACGATCATAGGATAAGAACTGTGAGATGCTGTGAGTTGTAGAAGTGGTGCAATGTCGTTTCGCTTTGCGAATGGCAATAGGGAGATCAAGGTCATCCACAAGAGAGGAAGTGGCAACAGTGAGAGGTATCTCAGTAGGCATTGGTGAAAGAATGGTAGGATCCATCTAATGGACGCCATAAAGGTTGCGGAATGTGTGGGCGAATTTCAAAAATTTCCTACCTTCTCTCAACTGGGAATCATATTCCCTAAATTTAGAATACAATATTCAAGGATCCTACTTGAACCATAATCAAACCAGATCTGTACCAAAAGATAAATGGGAGGAATATACCTGATCCGGAGAAGCAGTATCTCCCAAAGTTGGTGTTCACGCCCAAAGAATGCTCCAAGATCCGTTCCTGCTGAAGATGACACAGCTGTGAATGGAACAGAACCAGCAGGGTGCGTCCTACACACTGGATCCTTCACAAGAATCCTCTGGAAGTACTAAACACTTAATCCTTTTCAGTCTTTCTTGCAAGACTGATGTCAAGAACAGATTTCTTGACTTTCTTCTCTGCAAAGATCTAATCTTGCAATGGCAGATAGCGGCGGCAGGAGGAGATTTCCAAAACAAAAAAAGGCTGAACTGCTTTTTCTGTTTTTCTGGAGAGTATGAATTAGATCTGATCTGAATTCGCAGGAGATATCCTATATCTCTTCAAGGTGGTTCGAAATCTCCTCCTTTCTTCTTGATTAAGAAACCTCCTTTTTAGGAGTTATCCCAATCCAAATCAGTATTTGGATAGGGGATAATCTTAATCCTTTCTGCAGATAGAGTTAGCTTACTCCTGATCTTATCAGGAGGTTACCAGATTCAAATCTAATTTGAATTTGGTCTCTAAGAGTGGATAAGGCTAAAAGGCCCAATCCTTTTACTAACTTTAATCTCAAATTCGCCCCATGGATGGGTGATCATATCAGCCCACCTCGAAATGGGCTTTTGGCCCATTAAGTGTTCAGTGTCTAATTACTTTCCAATCTGCTGCCCAGTTGGGCTTCTTTGTATGGCGTGGGACCCAAGCATTGATCTACACACCAGCCACATGGGTTCGGCCCAGCCTCTAAAACAAGGCCCAGCCGAATTCACTGAAAAACTCAATGAACCCCTTGAGTCCATCATATGGACCCTATGGGCCCAACACTTACATTAAGTGGTCTCTGGGCCAAGCCATCTTATAAAAACCCAGGGACTGTGGGCAGGTGCAAGATTAGCCCATCAGGTATTATCCTCAATGGTCTTACACTTAACCTCTCAACCCTTAATGATCAAGCACTGCCCGACAAGAGAGGACCTCTCCCTCGGCTGCAAGGAACAGTGCCACACTCTCCTCTCACATGGATCCCGGGAATTAAAACCATTTGCAAACAATTCGAAACCGTACATATATATATATAAATATATTAATTTTGCAAAACAAAATTCCAACGATTGAAATCAACTACCGGCAGTTTGGTTTCCATCAGAGAGAGTGCATTCCCGATCATTACCCTTTGTCCGACAAAGTGGCTGATTCTGTCACTATGATCACCCCCTCAGATGAATTCTCAAACTGCCCCAACATACCCAGGTATTGATCCCCGCTAAGGATCTCACTGATTGGCATATCAAAGGCAGCCTGATCCAACACCTAGTGAAATGTCATAATCGAGTCTAGGGGTTAGGTTTAACTTTCCAGTTTTGCCCATCTATCTCCAAGGTCCAGGGCAATACTGGAAATCTGGTCCGGTTCAAGGATTCAAGTAATCCCATACTGCATGTGCCTCGGGTCTTACCCTGATGGCTGAGACAGGCCATCCCAACACTTGGTGGCACACCAGTATCAGCCTTGGCAGGATAAATCTCCCCAGACTTATCCAACGGCTGTGAACATTTAAAACTAACATGAGTCTTTATAAATGTCCAGTTTTAGGGTTTCACACAGAATTAAACCAAACAACATGAATCAAACATGCACTTTATTTATTTCCACTAAATAACAAAAGTACATCAAATCAGATTGAAGCTAAGGGCATACAAAACTGTCTAACAGCTCCCACTTGCACTTAGGTCCAATCTGGTACAAGCCGAAGTCCTATACTTTCCACGTGTTTCTCAAACACCTTCTGTGTCAGTGGCTTAGTCAATGGGTCTGCCACATTATCCGCTGATGCTACCTTCTGAATCAGGACGTCCCCTCTACCAACGATCTCCCGCAGTACATGGTACTTTCTCTCGATGTGCTTCGACTTCGAGTGAGCCCGAGGCTCTTTAGCCTGGGCGATCGCTCCATTGTTGTCACACAACAACGGGATGGGAGATGTGCTGGATGGAATCGCTCCCAATTCGTGTATGAACTTCTTCATCCACACGGCTTCCTTGGCAGCTTCACTTGCGGCAATGTACTCGGCCTCGGTTGTGGAGTCTGCAGTGGACCCCTGTTTGCTGCTTTTCCAGCAAACAGCACACGATCCTATCGTGAAAACATACCCAGATGTAGACTTTCTATCATCTGGATCCGACTGGAAATCGGCATCGGTATACCCTAGAACTTGCAGTGAACTACCATCGAATACCAGACAAAACTCTTTTGTCCTTCGAAGGTATTTGAGTATGTTCTTCACAGCAGTCCAATGCTCCTGCCCTGGGTTTGCCTGGAATCTGCTTACTACACTCACCGCCTGAGCAATGTCAGGGCGAGTGCACAGCATGGCATACATGATGCTCCCTACGGCTGAGGCATAGGGAACGTCTCTCATGCTCTCAATCTCCTCAGAAGTCTTGGGAGACATCTTCTTGGAGAGAGTGACTCCGTGCCTGAAAGGAACGTTTCCTTTCTTGGAATTCTCCATGCTGTACCTTTTGACAATTTTGTCAATATAAGCAGCCTGGGATAATCCAATTATCCGCTTCGATCTATCTCTATAGAGTCGAAGACCCAGTATGTATGAAGCTACTCCAAGATCTTTCATGGAGAACTGCTGTGATAGCCATACCTTGACCAAAGTCAACATTCCTACATCATTCCCAATGAGTAAGATATCGTCCACGTACAACACCAAAAATGTGATCTTATCCCCACTGGACTTCCTGTAAACACAGGGCTCATCCGGATTCTGCTCAAAGTCAAACGTTTTGACTGCAGAATCAAAACGGATGTTCCAACTCCTAGAAGCCTGCTTAAGTCCATATATGGATCTGTTGAGTTTACACACCATGTGTTCCTGACCAGCAGCAATAAAGCCTTGCGGCTGCTGCATGTAGATATCTTCACTAAGATCTCCATTCAGGAACGTGGTTTTGACATCCATTTGCCAAATCTCATAGTCATGGTACGCTGCTACAGCTAGCAGGATCCTAATGGATTTAAGCATGGCCACGGGCGAAAACGTTTCCACATAGTCGATGCCTTCTTTCTGAGTATACCCTTTCGCCACCAAGCGAGCTTTAAAGGTCTCAATCCTGCCATCGGAGCCCTTCTTCCTCTTGTAGATCCATTTGCAACCAATTGCTTTTACCCCGGGGGGTGGATCCACTAGAGTCCAGACTCCATTGGTCTCCATTGAGTCCATTTCAGCTCTCATGGCCTCCACCCACTTCTGGGAGTCTATGTCTAACATAGCTTCCGCGTAAGTCACGGGATCCTCTTCACTAGTCAAGGTTTCCACCAGGTAACTATCCTGGTCATAACCATATCGGACTGGTGGTCTGGATACCCGGGTGGTTCTTCTAGGTTGGTCATTACCTGGAATTTGTGGGACATCTCCCACTGCTCCTGAGCTCTCCTCATCAAGAACTATTTCCTGACGATGGGTGTCCAGGATGTAATCGGATTCTAAGAACTGGGCGTTTCGACTGCAGAACACTTTCTACTCACTCGGGTCATAAAATAGATAACCCACCGAATCCTTTGAGTAGCCTATAAACAGGCAACAACTGGTTTTAGATTCCAACTTGTCCGCACTTGTTCTTTTAACGTGTGCAGGACAACCCCAAATCTTCAAGTGTCTTACACTTGGCTTCCTTCCGGTCCAAAGTTCATATGGAGTTTTAGGAACTGATTTGGTTGGAACCCGATTCAGCACGTAGATAGCAGTCTCTAATGCGTATCCCCAAAAGGATGTGGGTAATTGTGAGCGTACGAGAAGTGACCGGACCATGTCCAAGAAGGTCCTATTCCTCCTCTCTGAAACACCGTTGAGTTGAGGTGTAGCAGGAGGAGCTAATTGTGACACTATCCCATTGGCCTTTAAGTAGTCCCTGAATTCGTCAGAGAGATACTCGCCACCTCGATCTGATCGAAGAGCCTTAATTTCTCTCCCTAACTGTTTCTCGACTTCCTGTCTGAACTCTTTGAACTTTTCAAATGATTCAGACTTATGTCTCATTAGGTACACGTAACCATATCGTGAAAAATCATCTGTAAAGGTGATGAAGTACACGTGTTGATTCCGTGTCGTAACAGTCAGGGGACCACATACATCAGTATGTATTAGGTCAAGTGTGCCTTCAGATCTTTCAGGCTTACCGTCAAATGGCCGCTTAGACATCTTACCTTGAAGGCAAGGTTCACAAGTGGGAAGATTTTCTACAGTTAGAAAATCCAAAGGACCATCCTTTACCAACCTTGTGATTCGGTCAATACCGATATGGCCAAGTCGGTAATGCCAGAGGCACGTGGGACTTACTGTATCACGATTCCTTTTCTTGGGATTTTCGACCGACGTAGTTTAGGTTAAGTTAGTTTCCAGAGAAGGATGTAGAACATAAAGACCGTTCTCTTGTTCCCCGCATGCGATGAATTTATTATTCCGTTTAATAGTAATCACATTACTAAAATAAACAGTATATCCATCAACACACAGTTTTGAAACAGAAATTAAATTTTTCTCAAGTTCTGTACATAAAGACAATCTTTAAGTACAAGTATTCCTTCTTTAAAAACTAATTCTACGGTTCCTATTGCCGCTGCTGCAACACTTGCAGTTGTTCCCAAGAATAATGTCACTTCACCTTCACTTGACCTTCTGCTAACTTTGAACCCCTGCAGTGAGTTACACGCATGAGTTGAAGCCCCGGAGTCAACACACCAGGACACAGAAGTAACTAACATGTTAGTTTCTATGACACAAGTTTCGATGTTACCTTTCTTAGATTCCAGGTAGGCAGGACAATTCCTCTTCCAGTGGCCGGTCTGCTTGCAGAAGTGACAGACATCAGATGCCTTGTTCTTCTTTTGCTTCTTAGGATTGGTAGCCTTCTTCTGAGGCTTCTTTGCCTTTCTCTTTTTCTTGCCCGATTTGTTAGCTTCAGCAAGCATAACCACAGGCTCATCCTTCTTGAGTAGATCCTCGGCTCTCTGCAACATATTGCTGAGTTCCTGGACGCTGACATTCAGCTTATTCATATTGTAGTTCATTGTGAACGCATTGAAGGAAGAGGGCAAAGAATTGAGGATGGCATCCACTTGCGTGCCAAGATCTAACCCGGATCCAAGAGCTTCAAGTTCGTTAATGTAACCCATCATCCGAAGACAATGGTCATGAACTTTCTGCCCTTTGGTCATCTGTGCGGTCATGAACATTTTCAGGACCTTCTGTCGAGTAGAACGGTTCTGCTCTTCATACATTGTTCTTAGACTGTCCAATATGTCCTTGGCTAGTTCGATCTGATCGAACTGCCTCTGTATTGAGTTGTCTAATGAGGCAACGACAAAGCAGCGGGCTAGGGAGTTCTTATCCTCCCACTCTTGGTAGTCCCTCCTTCGGGCCTCAGAAGCCCTATCACCCGGACGTTCCGGTGCAGGAATTTTCACCACCTTGTCTTACTTTTCGGAAGTTAGGACCAGCATAAGATTTTTGTACCAGTCGGCATAGTTTGGGCCCTTTAGCTTGTTATCGTCTAGAAGCTTTGCAAATTGACCGTTTGCCATTTTCTGATAAAATAGCAAAATCATTAGTCCACAACCTTAGTTTGATTCATGTTACCTACATAGATATGGCTTTTAATCTATGTTCCATTCCCATTTGTTCATCTCTGATATTTCCCTCCTTTCTCAGTGACGGAGACGACGAAATGTCTCTGGAAATGTGGGAAATCACATGGGGTGCGTGAAGCCAACTGTTTCAGCTGCATAACCTCACCACCTTTCTGTGACGGATCATATCCACTCATCAAATGAGTTTCCCTTTGGCCTCTGTCAGACAAGGTTCAGAGCCGTTTTCAGGTAAACCTTTATGTCCAGTGAGTGCTTACCCATCATATTCAGGTTACGCCAAGGTACCGTGAGAGAGTTCCCATTTTCTGGTGAAGCCCCTCCCACATCGGTCTATGACGCCCCTATCATCTTATGAAACACTCTAATAGATCCAACAGCAAATGGATAGCCCAATTTCATGGTGCGTTTCCTCATTACTGAAGGACCCATCATTGTGCTAATGACGGAAGGCCTTTAGAGAGTCCATCATATGGGTCTCCCTATCACATGCATTCATATTTGCTGGAGGGAACAAAAACGTCCTAGTTTTAATTTAGGTCAAACCAGAGTGGCTCCCACTGACTTTCATAAAGTCAGATTTCTGGTGGGCCTTAATCGGATAGGGGTTCCGTACGCATCCCTTTTCAGGGTTGTGGGGCCCACCAAGCAAAGAGGGGTCATCCAATGAATTTGAAGGACACCATGGCAATGATGTGCATTCAGCCATGGTGTGCGCAAGAGCCACTAACGAGTCTTCATGGGCCAAGTACTTATGTCCCATGGTCGCAGCACATCAAACATCCAAACATCACATGTAAAGGAGGAATTGATCCAATCAATTAACTGCTGTAAAGCCCATTGAATAGCCCATTTAAAAACTAAGTCATTAACAATTAATGTTTACTAGGTGTATGGGCTGAATTGCAGATAGCAGTTCGGCCCATACAGCTTATCTCACAGTAATGGGCCTTTTGCAGTTTTAACCCTTTAAAACTGGGCTTTACAGGTGGGCCGAATTAATCCATGTAATTGAACATCAGATTTGGAACAGCAAGTGTGAGAAATACAGACTGAAAACAGTCCCTATCGAACCCCAGATTCGGTCCAAACAGTTTTGGTCCAATCTAGTCCGAGAGGATCCAAAACTGATTTTCAATTTAAGAATTAATTCATGAAAGATCTGAAATTAATAATTTTGATTTCAAACAATCACAAATCAAACTTTGGACTGTTCGCACCACCTGCAAAACAGAGGTTAATCACAAGGGTTGCAGTTTCACAAACTGCAAATCGCAGAAAGCGATTTCTCCAACTGCAAATCTCCAGTGCCGCCTTCTTCTTCCTTCTTCTTTAATCAAGAAAAATAACAGAAATCCTATTTCTATTAATTACAATCTTATCAAATCCTATACATTCAGTCTAAAATAAAAAATATTATTTACAAACCGAATATAAATAAAAGGAAAGTAAAAGGGTGTGCAGACTATCTGCGCCAAATCTGCACTGTGATCTCCAGGTTCGAACAGTCTATTAAATCAAAATAAATAAAGAACAATTCTAAATAAATTTTGGATTTAATAAAAAATAATTTCAGATCAATCGCCCTTAACAAGAAACAGTTTCTTGAAAAAAGAAACAATCTGCGCAAATCCTGAAAGAACACCTTCTATCCATCTGCGCAGGGTCAGATCTGATTTTCTTTGGGTTCAAGATTCGAACCTGTGGCTCTGATACCACTGAAAGAATGGTAGGATCCATCTAATGGACGCCATAAAGGTTGCGGAATGTGTGGGCGAATTTCAAAAATTTCCTACCTTCTCTCAACTGGGAATCATATTCCCTAAATTTAGAATACAATATTCAAGGATCCTACTTGAACCATAATCAAACCAGATCTGTACCAAAAGATAAATGGGAGGAATATACCTGATCCGGAGAAGCAGTATCTCCCAAAGTTGGTGTTCACGCCCAAAGAATGCTCCAAGATCCGTTCCTGCTGAAGATGACACAGCTGTGAATGGAACAGAACCAGCAGGGTGCGTCCTACACACTGGATCCTTCACAAGAATCCTCTGGAAGTACTAAACACTTAATCCT
This sequence comes from Nelumbo lutea, assembly GCF_056320005.1. Taxonomy (NCBI): domain Eukaryota; kingdom Viridiplantae; phylum Streptophyta; class Magnoliopsida; order Proteales; family Nelumbonaceae; genus Nelumbo; species Nelumbo lutea. The sequence goes on along the minus strand of NC_142684.1, from coordinate 167,827,954 downwards.
TTTCAGTCTTTCTTGCAAGACTGATGTCAAGAACAGATTTCTTGACTTTCTTCTCTACAAAGATCTAATCTTGCAATGGCAGATAGCGGCGGCAGGAGGAGATTTCCAAAACAAAAAAAGGCTGAACTGCTTTTTCAGTTTTTCTGGAGAGTATGAATCAGATCTGATCTGAATTCGCAGGAGATATCCTATATCTCTTCAAGGTGGTTCGAAATCTCCTCCTTTCTTCTTGATTAAGAAACCTCCTTTTTAGGAGTTATCCCAATCCAAATCAGTATTTGGATAGGGGATAATCTTAATCCTTTCTGCAGATAGAGTTAGCTTACTCCTGATCTTATCAGGAGGTTACCAGATTCAAATCTAATTTGAATTTGGTCTCTAAGAGTGGATAAGGCTAAAGGCCCAATCCTTTTACTAACTTTAATCTCAAATTCACCCCATGGATGGGTGATCATATCAGCCCACCTCGAAATGGGCTTTTGGCCCATTAAGTGTTCAGTGTCTAATTACTTTCCAATCTGCTGCCCAGTTGGGCTTCTTTGTATGGCGTGGGACCCAAGCATTGATCTACACACCAGCCACATGGGTTCGGCCCAGCCTCTAAAACAAGGCCCAGCCGAATTCACTGAAAAACTCAATGAACCCCTTGAGTCCATCATATGGACCCTATGGGCCCAACACTTACATTAAGTGGTCCCTGGGCCAAGCCATCTTATAAAAACCCAGGGACTGTGGGCAGGTGCAAGATTAGCCCATCAGGTATTATCCTCAATGGTCTTACACTTAACCTCTCACTCAGATGAATTCTCAAACTGCCCCAACATGTCCAAGTTTTGACCCCCACTAAGGATCTCACTGATTGACACATCAAAGACAGCCCGATCCGACACCTAGTGATGTGTCATAATCGAGTTTAGGGGTCATGTGTAACTTTCTAGTTTTGCCCATCTGTCTCCAAGGTTTAGGGCAATACTGGAAATCTGGTCCGGTTCAAGGGTTCAAGCAATCCCATACTGCATGTGCCTTGGGTCTTACCCTGATGGCCGAAACAAGCCATCCCAACACTTGGTGGCACACCAGTATCAGCCTCAGCAGGATAAATCTCCCCAGATTTATCCAATGGCTGTGAACATTTAAAACTAACACAAGTTTCTATAAGTGTCCAGTTTTAGGGTCTTATACAGAATTATACCAAACAACATGAATCAAACATGCACTTAAATTTATTTCCACTAAATAACAAAAGTACATCAAATCCGATTGAAGCTAAGGGCATACAAGACTGTCTAACAGCTTCCACTTGCACTTAGGTCCAATCTGGTATAAGCCGGAGTCCCATACTTTCCACGTGTTTCTCAAACACCTTCTGTGTCAGTGGCTTAGTGAATGGGTCTGCCACATTATCCGCTGATGCTACCTTCTGAATTAGGACGTCCCCTCTACCAACGATCTCCCGCAGGTCCAGTGTTGTCATACAACAGTGGAATGGGTGATGTACTGAATTCCAAATTCAGGAATGAACACCTTCATTCATAAGGCAACCTCACTTACGGCAATGCGCTCTGCTTGGGTTGTGGACTATTAATTTGCTACTTAAGACCCCTATTTGCTGACATTCAGGAAACAACACACGATCCTATCGTGAAAACTTACCTAGATGTAGACTTTCTATCATCTGGATCCGATTAGAAAACGACATCGGTATACCCCAGAATTTGTAGTGAACTACCATCGAATACCAGACAAAACTCTTTTGTCCTTCGAAGGTATTTAAGGATGTTCTTCACAGCAGTCCAATGCTCCTGCCCTGGGTTAGCCTAGAATCTGCTTACCACACTCACCGCCTAAGCTATGTTCGGGCGAGTGCACAACATGGCATACATGATGCTCCCTACGGCTGAGGCATAGGGAACGTCTCTCATGCCCTCAATCTCCTCAGAAGTCTTGGGAGACATCTTCTTGGAGAGAGTTACTCCATGTCTGAAAGGAACATTTCCTTTTTTGGAGTTTTCCATGCTGTACCTTTTGACAATTTTGTCAATGTAAGCAGCCTGGGATAATCCAATTATCCGCTTCGATCTATATCTATAGAGTCGAAGGCCCAGTATATATGAAGCTTCTCCAAGATCTTTCATGGAGAACTGCTGTGACAGCCATACCTTGACCGAAGTCAACATTCCTACATCATTCCCAATGAGTAGGATATCGTCCACGTACAATACTAAAAAAGTAATCTTATCCCCATTGGACTTCCTGTAAACATAGGGCTCATCCGGATTCTGCTCAAAGTCAAACGTTTTGACGGTAGAATCAAAACGGATGTTCCAACTCCTAGAAGCCTGCTTAAGTCCATATATGGATCTGTTGAGTTTACACACCATGTGTTCCTGACCAGCAGCAATAAAGCCTTGCGGCTGCTGCATGTAGATATCTTCACTAAGATCTCCATTTAGGAACGCGGTTTTGACATCCATTTGCCAAATCTCATAGTTATGGTATGCTGCTACAGCTAGCAGGATCCTAATGGATTTAAGCATGGCCACGGGCGAAAATGTTTCCTCATAATCGATGCTTTCTTTCTGAGTATACCCTTTCGCCACCAAGCGAGCTTTGTAGGTCTCAATCCTGTCATTGGGGCCCTTCTTCCTCTTGTAGATCCATTTGCAACCAATTGCTTTTACCCCGGAGGGCGGATCTATTAGAGTGCAGACTCCATTGGTCTCCATCGAGTCCATCTCAGCTCTCATGGCCTCCACCCACTTCTGGGAATCTATGTCTAACATAGCTTCTGCGTAAGTCACGGGGTCCTCTTCACTAGTCAAGGCTTCCACCAGGTAGGTATCCTGGTCATAACCATATCGGACTGGTGGTCTGGATACCCGGGTGGACCTTCTACGTTGGTCATTACCTGGAACTTGTGGGACATCTCCCACTACTCGTGAGCTCTCCTCATCAAGAACTATTTCCTGATGGTGAGTGTCCATGATGTATTCATATTTCTAAGAATAGGGCGTTTCGACTGCAGAACACTTTTTGCTCACTTGGGTCATAGAATAGGTAACCCACTGAATCCTTTGGGTAGCTTATAAATAGGCAACGGCTGGTTTTGGATTCCAACTTGTCCGCACTTGTTCTTTTAACGTGTGCAGGACAACCCCAAATCTTCAAGTGTCTTACACTTGGCTTCCTTCCGGTCCATAGTTCATATGGAGTTTTCAGAACTGATTTGGTTGGAACCCGATTCAGCACATAGATAGCAGTCTCTAATGCATATCCCCAAAAGGATGTGGGTAATTCTGAGCGTACGAGAAGTGACCGGACCATGTCCGACAAGGTCCTATTCCTCCTCTCTGAAACACCGTTGAGTTGTGGTGTAGCAAGAGGAGATAGTTGTGACACTATCCTATTGTCCTTTAAGTAGTGCTTGAATTCGTCAAAGAGATACTCGCCACCTCATTAGGTACACGTAACCATTTCGTGAAAAATCATCTGTAAAGGTGATGAAGTACACGTGTTGATTCCGTGTCCTAACACTCAGGGGACCACATACATCAGTATGTATTAGGTTAAGTGTGCCTCCAGATCTTTCAGGCTTACCGTCAAATGGCCGCTTAGTCATCTTACCTTGAAGGCAAGGCTCACAAGTGGGAAGATTTTCTACGGTTAGAAAATCCAAAGGACCATCCTTTACCAGTCTTGTGATTCGGTCAATACCGATATGGCCAAGTCGGTAATGCCAGAGGCACGTGGGATTAATTGTATCACAATTCCTTTTCTTGGGATTTTCGACCGACGTAGTTTCGGTTAGGTTAGTTTCTAGAGAAGGATGTAGAACATAGAGACCGTTCTCCAGTTCCCCGCATGCGATGAATTTGTTATTCCGTTTAACAGTAATCATATTACTAAAATAAACAGCATATCCATCAGCACACAGTTTAGAAACAGAAATTAAATTTCTTCTCAAGTTCTGTACATAAAGACAATTTTTAAGTACAAGGACTCCTCTAAAAACTAATTCTACGGTTCCTATCGCCGTAGCTGCAACACTTGCAGTCGTTCCCAAGAATAGTGTCACCTCGCCATCACTCAATCTTCTGTTAACTTTGAACCCTTGTAGTGAGTTACACGCATGAGTTGACGCCCCGAAGTCAACACACCAGGACACAAAAGTAACTAACATATTAGTTTCTATGACACAAGTTTCGATGTTACCTTTCTTAGATTCCAGGTAGGCAGGACAGTTCCTCTTCCAGTGGCCGGTCTGTTTGCAGAAGTGACAGACATCCGATGCCTTGTTCTTCTTCTGTTTCTCGGGTTTGGCAGCTTTCTTCTGGGGCTTCTTTGCCTTTCTCTTTTTCTTGCCCGATCTGTTAGCTTCAGCAAGCATAACCACTGGTTCATCCTTCTTTAAAAGATCCTCGGCCCTCTGCAACATATAACTACACATGCTGTCCTACGAACACAGTGGACCACTGCAGTGGGGCCCACATCAGTGTTCTCTACAGGTATTGGGCCTAATAAGCTAATCAAAAAACACAAAATATCAGAGAAAAGTTAACTAAAAGATTGTTCTCAAAAAGCTGATAAGAAGAGTTTTTGAGTGGGAGTTTTGGTTGGGAGTTGGAAGTAGAGATGGGTTTCCAGCGGTGTCGATATTGGTTTGTAGGGTTTGGGTTTTGCCTTAGTGTTGCAGTGTGTTTTTTTTCTTTTAGCTGGGCCAAAAGGATTATTCTATGTTTGGGGTGGTTTTCTTTTTTGGGGATTGGGGTTTCTTTGCTTGGTTCTCTGGGTTTTGCTTTCTCTCAGGTGATTGCTTATCACCTTCCTTGTATTTGCTTTTTGATTTAATAAAATTTATTTTATTTTATCTCCAAAAAAATGATCACACAATCACATTAAGGTGGATTGTCATTTTATACAGGAGAAGCTTCTCACAGGATAGATCTGTAAACCGTATTTTGCTATCCAATTATAGCTAGCAGATATTCTTACCAAAGAAGTGAGCAAGATCCGCATAAAATCATTACCAAGTTGGATGTGATTGATACCTTTGCACCAACTGATGGGGAATGTTGAATTAAAATTTTATGGGTATTGGGTTTTCATGTATCCAATGCTGATCTGTCATTATATTGCTTGAAAATGTCTTTTCCCTCATTTATTTTAACTTAATAAAATATTGAGAGAGAGGCCATATGAGTCAATCAACCAACCTACATATCCATTTCTCTTCTTTTCTCGGACAATTCCTTTGTTCCTCTTTTCTTCTCAACTTTCTCACATCACATACACACAAATCCACCTAAAATAATGCAACTCTTGTTAGTAATGGCTATTACAAAAATTTATCAGAGCCAAAAGGTGCAAGAAATGGGCTGGAAGAAGGAGACTACTTGAAGGCCAGATTCCAAATACATGCTTTTGAGGACACTGAAGGCTCAATTTGATATGTATATACCCTATTTGATGGATTCATCAAAGAATTTTAGAGTACCGGTTTTGACATCTCCAATTTGAGGGTTGATTCTTGAACTTGACTTTGTTTCTTTCCATAATTCCTACATATAGGGAAGCTTGTAAAATTGTTGTCCTTTTTAAGTTTCTTATCTCTACTTATTAAAACTCTTTACCTTGATTCAGCAATGTAAATAGGTATTCAAATAGTTCTCCATTTTTCTCTGCCAGTTTATAATCTATTAAGAAACATTCTGTGTTACATTCTTTTTCAATTTCCTCTTTGTTCATTTAATGTTATAATTAGGATACATTCTGTGTTGACCCAGGGGCAATACACAATCTCTTGAGGACTGTTTTTGGGAAGCTTGGGCATGCCTTTGTTCCTCATCAACACACTTAAAAGTATGATATCGTCTCATGAACTTAGCATTTTGTTTGCTGAAGTCAATCTTCATGGAAACTTCTGTTGCTTTTGCCTTGCTAAATTAGCAAATAAGACAAGGATAGAGCTGACAGTTCCAGACTGGCCTCTTGTTGCATGACAGCAAAGAACACGTGTTGAACGTGTTATTGGTTTTGTTCTTGCTATATGGGGCATACTATTCTATTCCCGTTTGTTGAGCACAATGACAGAACAATTCAGGGTAGGTTCTTTTACTTGAAGCATTTGTTGAAGCAAGATAAAGTAAAAATGCTATCTTATTGTAAAATAGCATCCTAATTACTAGCACCTGGACAGAATAACATGCAAAAAATCAGAGAAGGAGCTCAAATGCAAGTAATGGAGAGTGATCATATTATTATTTGTGGAGTAAGCAGCCATCTGAATTTTATACTAAAGCAGCTGAACAAGTATCATGAGTTTGCAGTCCGCCTGGGTACTGCTACAGCTAGGTAATTGTTTCTTAAATAGAAATTACAAAGTCTATATTAGTACAGTAAATTCGGTTTAGACTTTTGAGGTACTAATTATTTTGAATTACTTTCATGTGTCAATTATAGGAGGCAAAGAATTCTGCTTATGTCTGATCTTCCAAGGAAGCAGATGGACAAGCTTGCAGACAATATTGCCAAAGATCTTAATCACATTGATGTCCTTACAAAGAGGTAAAGCATACTTCTGGTTGATCTATTTTCCCTTCTTGTGTGGATACCTGATTAGACAAAAATTTCTTTCGTTTCTTTGCTCTTAGTAGAAATCTGCTGAATTAAAAAATATGAAAGAGAAGTAGTTTCTTGAAGAGAAAAGGAGAAGAAGAGAAGAAGAGAAGTTGAAAAGAAAAGAGAGCAGTAATTTGGCCGCCCCCTTCACTTATTATTTATACTAAAAACAATAGAACAGTACAAAGACAACTATGCCCTTAAAGGGCGGCAAAACATAAAACAACATATATTACACTGAAAAACATATTAAAATTTGGACTCACATAACTCTTGTGGTCCCCATCTCCTATCTAACAACTTACATAAAACATCTATTCAAAAAAACATCATAAAGCTGATTAATCTTCAACACTCCCCCTCAAGTTGGAAGTAAATGTCACACACTCCCAACTTTTCATAGATCATGTTCAAGCTTGTTCTTTGCCACCCCTTTAGTGAGAACATTAGCCAGTTGCAAATCTGAAGAGACGTAAGGCAAAAAAACTTCTCTGATTGTTACCCTTTCTCTTATGAAGTGTCTGTGAACTTCAATGTGTTTTGTCCTATCATGCTGAATTGGATTGTGGGCAATATTGATTGTAGCCTGATTGTCATAGTATAACATCATAGGTTCCCCTGCTTTCACCCTAATCTCACTCAAAAGAGATCTAACCCAAAGAAGTTCTGAGACACCATGAGCCATGGATCTATACTCAACCTCTACACTTGACCTCGCCACTACCGCTTGCTTCTTACTCTTCTAGGAGATCAAGTTTCCACCTACAAAGGTACACACTCCTGATGTAGACCTCTTGTCATCTAAGCATCTTGCCCAATTTGCATTTGTATAGGATTCTAGTTTCAAATTCTCATGATTTGAGAAAATAATGCCTCTGCCAGGGTGCTTTTTTAGATATGCAAGTATTCTCTCAATAGCTTCCCAATGCTGAACATGAGGTGCATGCATGTACTGACTCACAACACTGACAGCATAAGAAATATTTGGTCGTGTCATACACAAATACAACAGTCGGCCCACCATTATTGGATATCTCCCCACATCCTTTACCAACTTACCATCCACACAATTAATTCTATGATTTGGATCAATAGGAGTGTTTGCTAGTTTGGTCCCCAACTTCCCAGTCTCCCGCAGTAGGTCAAGTACATACTTTCTCTGTGAAATGAAGATCCCATGCTTGGATCTTGTAACTTCAATCCCCAAGAAGTATTTGAGCTCACCAAGATCTTTGATCTCAAATTCTTGCTGCAATGATTTTTTGAGATCATCAATCTCCTCTAAATCATTTCCTGTCACCACTATATCATCCACATACACAATCAGAATTGACACCGGAGCAACTCTCCTCTTCACAAAGAGGGTGTGATCAAACTATGTCTGTGTGTATCCAAAGCGGATGAGTGCCCATCTGAACCTGTCAAACCAAGCCCTAAGTGACTGTTTCAATCCATACAGAGATTTTCTAAATCTGCACACCTTTCCTTTACCAACATTTTCATAAAAGCTTGCTGGAATGTCCATATATACCTCTTGTAAATCACCATTGAGGAAGGCATTTTTGACATCAAGCTGGAACAAGGGCCATGAATAGGTGGTTGCTAGAGATAAAAGGATATGAACTGAACTCACCTTAGCTACTGGTGCAAAGGTTTCCAGATAATCAACACCATAGGTTTGAGTATACCCTTTTGCTACCAACCTTGTCTTGTACCTCTCTATCTTGCCATCAGCCTTATATTTCACTGTGAATACCCATCTACATCCAACTGTCTCCTTGTCTAGGGGGAGATCAACTATTTCCCAAGTTTGGTTTTTGACCCAAACATCCATCTCATCTTGCATGGCTGTTTTCTACTCAGGTTTGGAGAGAGCCTCAGTAACATTCTTGGGTATAGACACAGAATCCAAGGAAGAAAGAAAAGCACGGTAAGAGGGTGATAAGGCATTGTAGGAAAGATGGTGTGAAATGCAGTGGGCTGTACACTTTCTCTTCCCCTTACGAAGTGCAATGGGAAGATCAAGGTCAGTGGGATCAGCTGCAACAATGGTGTTAGGGACAGGAACATTATCATCAGAAAACATAACATGCTCAAGAGGAATACCTAGAACTGTATTTGCTGAATCTAGAGTTTCAAAAGGACTAACAGAGAGTGGTGTGGAGTCAACCATCATCTGCCGGTGTTGATCTTTCTGTGATGATGCTAGTAGTGGCTTAGGTAATGAAACTAGAGGTGCAGGTGCTGGCTGAACTGATGGAGGTGCTGGATGAACTGATGGAGGCACCAAAGAAATAGGAAGAGGAACAGATTGTGAGTTCTCCTCCGCAAAACTCTCCCCCTGAGGAGAACCAATCGAGAAGAAGAAGGTGGATTCAAAGAAGGTAACATCCATAGTGACAAATCTGCTCCTCACCACTAGGTCATAACAGCAATACCCCTTTTGGTTTTGAGCATACCCAAGAAAAACACATTTCTTGGCCTTACGATCCAATTTCTTGTTGTTAGACAGTGTATGCCCTTAGCTCCAACCAGAATGTTGTACATTATGACATTTAATGTAAATGAATAAAGTACATATTTGATTCATATTATTATGGTGTATTTCTGTGTAATACCCTTAAACTGGACACATATGAGACTCGTGTTAGTTTAGAATCTTCACAGCCGTTGGATAGATCTGAGGATATTTATCCTACCAAGGTTGACACAGATGTGCCGCCGAGTTGGTTGGGGTGGCTTGTCTCAGCAGCTAGGGTGAGACCTGAGGTACATGCAGTGTGGGTTTTCTTGAAACCCTGAACCGGACCAGAATTCCAGTATTGCCCTGGACCTTGGAGATAGATGGGCAAAACTGGAATGTTACACCTAGACCCTAGACTCGATTATGATACTGCACCAGGTGTCAGATTGGGTTGTCTTTGATATGCCAATCAGTGAGATCTTTAGAGGGGGTCAAAACCAGGGTATGTTGGGACAGTCTGAGAATTCATCTGAGTGGGTGATCATAGTGATAGGATCAGCCCCTTTGTCGGATAAATTGAATGATCAGGGATGCACTTTCTTTGATGGAAACCAAAACTGCTGGCAGTCGATTTCAACTGTTGAAATTTGTTTTGCAAAATATATTTATATAGAGGTATACACATATATATTATGGTTTCAAAATGTTTGCAAAATGATTTAATTCTCGGGATCTATGTGAGTAGAGAGTGCAACACTGTACCTTGTAGCCGAGGGAGAGGTCCTCTCTTGTCAGGTAGTGTTTTATCATTATGGGCTGAGAGGCTAAGTATAAGACCATTGAGGGTAATACCTGATGGGCTAATCTTGCATCTGCCCACAGTCCTTGGGTTTTAATAAGGTGGCTTGACCCAGGGATCATTTAGTGTGAATGTTGGGCCCATTAAGAGCCCATGGTGATGGACTCAGGGGTTCACTGTCTCCTATAGTGAATTCGGCCAGGCCTTGTAACAGAGGCTGGGCTGAACCCATGTGGCTGATGTGTAGATCAATGTTTGGGTCCCACGCCATACAAGGATACCCAATTGGGCAGCAGTTTGGAGGATAAGTGAGCATATGGACTTAATGGGCTTAAAGCCCAATTCGAACTGGTTTAATATGATTAATTAAAGAGGTGCGGTTATGGGATTTAGATCAACAGATAGGATAAGGGATTGTCCCTATCCACTCAGAGATTCCAGATCCAAATAGAGATTTGGATCAGGAAACTCCTAATTAGATTAGGAGGGCTGATCTTTATCTGCAGATAAGATAAGGGATTATCCTTATCTCTTAAAGAGAGTCCAGATCCAAATACAAGATTTGGATTAGGGAACTCCTAATGGGATTAGGAGAACCTCTCTTTAAGGCTATAAATAGAGGAGAAGGGCGAACCCCAGATCATCCTTCAAGATTACTGATTCAAGAGAGAAGACAACTGCAGTTGGACTGGCGTCATCTTCTGCTTTGGCTTTCTCCTGTTGTTGCCGCCATTGCCAGTTTGATCTCCACCTGTAGGAGCGATGAAGAAAGGTTCTTGATATCAGTTTTTGGGAGAAAAACTGATCTGAAGTCGTGCTCACTCACCCTCCATCAGATTCTTGGTGAAGAATCAGGTTCTTGTTGAAGAACCACCCTGCTGATTCTGCTCCACCCTACGTTGTGTCATCTTCAGTGGGAGCAGTCTTTTGTGATCTCCTTGGACGTGAACACCTTCATTTGGAGTTACTAATATTCTGTATCAGGTATATCGTTCTCCTACCTTTTGGTTTCAGATCTAGTCTAGTTTAGGGTTCAAGATTGATCATTGAAAATGCAGTTTTCTAAACTAGGGAACGTGATTCCCACATGGGAGAGAGAATTTTTTTGAAATTTCGCCCAACCTACCTACAGAGTTCGTCCATCCATATGATGGATCTCTCATCCCTTCAGTGGTATCAGAGCCAGGCTCAAATCTTGAACCGAAATTAGCCAGATCTGGAACTGTGCAAATGGGTAGAAGGCGTTCTACCCGATTTGCGCAGATAAGAGATTTTCTGGGAAATAAGTTCCCAGATTAAGGGCTATTGATCTGAAATTAAATTTTATAAATCTGAATTATATTTATAATGGTTCTTTATATTTTTCTTGATTTATTGGTTGTTTGTACGATGGAGATCGTAATCTTGATTGGCACAAGAAATCTGCACTTTGCAGTTCTTTCACATTCTTGTCTGTAATTAATTTTTTTTTAATTTTTAGACTGAATGTATAGGAATTTGATTTGATGTAATATTAATAGAAAATTAGGGTTTTTTCTATTTTATTTCAATCAAGATTGAAGCGAATTGCACAGAAGGAAGGATTTTCGTAGATTAGGGTTTGGCTATCTGTGATTTGCAGTTTAAGAAACTGCAAGCTGCGAACTAAACTCTATTTCGCAGGGTAGCAGATCTACGAATAGCCCTTGTACTGATTCTTGAATGTCTTTTATCAGTTATTTAATTTCAGATCATAATTTTGAATTAAATCTTGAATTAAAAATCAAACCCTAGACCCATTTGAACCATATTGGACCAAACTGGTTGGACCGAATCTGTGGTTCAATGGGGGCTGTTCTCAGCCCTAATTTTTCATTCTTGGGTCTAGGAGTTGATGTTTAATTGCAAGATCTAATTCAGCCCACACCTGTAAAACCCAGTTTTAATGTGTTAAATCTGCTTTAGCCCATTAACTGCATAAAAGCTATATGGGTCGAATTGCTCTTTGATATTCAGCCCATATACCTAGATAATATTAATTAGTAATATTATAGATTATTATGGGCTTTAATAATGGGTTTTACAGATATTAATTGATTGGATCAATTTTATCCCTGCATGTGATGTATGGATGTGTGATGTGCAACGTTCATGGGCCATAAGTACTTGGCCCATGCTGATGCGATAGTGGCTCTTGCGCACACCATGGCTGAATGCACATCATTGCCATGGTGTCCCTAAAGATCATTGGATGATCTTCCTTTGTGGTGGGCCCCACACCTCAAGAGGAACCATGTGGAACCCTAGCCGTTTAGGACCCATTGAAATATTGCTTTATGAAAGTTAGTGGGAGCCACTTTGGTTTGACCTAAATTAAACTAGGGCGTAATAGTTTTGTTCCCTCCTGAAATATGAGTGCATGTGATAGGGAGATTCTTATGATGAACTCTCTAAAGGCCTTCCATCATTAGCATGAAGATGGGTCCTTCAGTAATGAGCAAACGCACCATAAAATTGGACTATCCATTTGCTGCTGGATATGTTGGAATGTTTCATAAGATGATAGGGGTGTCATAGACCGATGTGGGAGGGGCCTATCCTAAAATGGAAGACTTTCATGGTGCCTTGGCGTTCATGAATATGATGGGTGAGCACTCATTGGACAGAAATGTTTAACCTAAAATGGCAATGAACCTTGTCTGACAGAGGCCAAGGGGAAAGCTTATACGATGAGTGGATATGATCCTTCACAGAAAGGTAGTGGGGTTATGTAACTGAAATAGTTGGCTCCATGCACCCTATGTGATTTTCCACATTTCCAGAGACATAACTCGCAGTCTCCGTCAATGAGATAGGAGGGAAATCTCGTAAATGAATAAATGGAAATGGAATATAGATTAAAAGTCATATCTATGTAGATAACATGAATCAAATTAGGTTGTGGACTAATATTTGCTTTTTATCAGAAATGGCAAACGGACAATTTGCTAAATTGTTGGACGACAACAAACTAAAGGGCCCAAACTATGCTGATTGGTACCGTAACCTTATGTTGGTCCTGACATCGGAAAAATTGGACAAAGTAGCTAAAAATCCTGCCCCAGAACATCTGGGTGATAGGGCTTCTGAGGCCCGTAGGAGGGACTACCAGGAATGATAAGAGAAATTCCCTTGCCCGCTGCTACATCATTGCATCCTTAGACAATCCGATACAGCGACAGTTCGATCAGATCGAATTGTTCAAGGATATCCTGGACAGTCTAAGGACGATGTACGAAGAGCAGAATCGTTCTACTCGACAGAAGGTCTTGAAGCAGTTCATGACTGCGCAGATGTCCAAGAACCAACAGGTTCATGACCATTGTCTTAAGATGATGGGCTATATCAATGAACTTGAGGCCCTTGGATCCGGGCTTGACCATGTCGCGAAGGTGGACGCCATCCTAAATTCTTTACCTCCTTCCTTCAATCAGTTCATCATGAATTATAACATGAACAAGCTAAATGTTAGCATCCAGGAACTCAGCAATATGTTGTAGAGGGTCGAGGAACTGATTAAGAAGGATGAGCCCATTGCCATGCTTGTTGAAGCCGGAAAATCGGGCAAGAAGAAGAGGAAGGCAAAGAGAAAGCCTCAAAAGAAAGCGGTTAAGTCCAAAAGGCAGAAGAAAGACAGAGCATCGGATGCTTGTCACTTTTGCAAGCAGGCCGGCCATTGGAAGAGGAACTGTCCTCAGTACCTGGAATCCAAGAGACAAGGTAATTTCGAATCCTGTGTCATAGAAACCAATTTGTTGGTAACTTCTACTTCCTGGTGTATTGACTCCAGGGCTTCGATTCATGCGTGTAACCCACTGCAGGGGTTCAGGATAAGCAGAAGACTGAGTTACGGAAAAGTAACTTTTTACTTGGGGACTTCTACAAGTGTTGCAGCTACAGCTATAGGAACTGTAGAGTTAATTTTCAGAGAAGGAACTATTGTACTGAAAGATTGTCTTTATGTACAAAATTTGATTTATGTTTCAAAACTGTATGCGGATGGATATTCTGTTTTATTTAGTAATATGATTACTATTAAAAGAAATAACAAATTCCTCGCATACGGAGAACTTAAGAATGGTCTCTATGCTCTCCATCCTTCTCTAGAAACTAACATAACCGAAACTACGTTGGGCGACATCCCCAAGAATAGAACCCGTGATACAGTTAACCCCACGTGCCTGTGGCATTACCGACTTGGTCACATCAACATAGGTCGTATCACAAGGTTGGTAAAGGATGGCCCTTTGGATTTTCTAATTGTAGAAGATCTTCCAACCTGTGAACCTTGCCTTTAGGGTAAGATGACGAAACGACCATTTAACGGTGTAAGCCTGAAAGATGTACAGGAACGCTTGATCTTATACATACTAATGTATGTGGTCCCATGAGTGTTAGGACACGTACCAGCACGTTTATTTAATAACATTTACCAATGATTAGTCTCGGTATGGTTTTACCAATGATTACTCTTGGTATGGTTACGTGTACCTAATCAGACACAAGTATGAATCCTTTGAAAAGTTCAAGGAGTTCAGACAAGAGGTCGAGAAACAGTTAGGGAGAGAAATTAAGACCCTTCGATCGGATCGAGGTGGCGAGTATCTCTCTGACGAATTCAGGGACTACTTAAAGGTCAATGGGATAGTATCACAGCTAGCTCCTCCTGCTACACCACAACTAAACAGTGTGTCAGAGAGGAGGAACCAGACCTTATTGGATATGGTCTGATCACTTCTCGTACACTCAGAGTTGCCCACATCCTTTTGGGGTTACGCATTAGAGACTGCGATATACGTATTGAACCAGGTTCCAACCAAATCTGTTTCGAAGACTCCCTATGAGCTTTGGACCGGTAAGAAACCAAGTGTGAGATACTTGAAGATTTGGGGTTGTCCGGCACATGTTAAAAGAACGAGTGCAGACAAATTGAAATCCAAGACCATTCGTTGCCTATTCGTAGGCTACCCCAAAGGCTCTGTGGGCTACTTATTCTATGACCTAGGAGAACAGAAGGTGTTCTGTAGTCGAAATGCCCATTTCTTGGAAGATGGTTACATCCTGAACAATCATCTTCAGGAAGTTGTTCTTGATGAGGAGAGCTCAGGGGTAGTGGGAGGTGTCCCACAAGCTCCAAGTAATGACCAACCTAGAAGATCTATTCAGGTTTCCAGGCCTCCAGTTCGTTTCGGCTATGACCAGGATAGTTATTTGGTGGAAGCCATGACCAGTGAGGAGGATCCCGTGACTTATACGGAAGCTATGTTGGACATAGATTCCACTTGAAGTGGGTAGATGCCATGAGAGCTGAGATGGACTCAATGGAAACCAATGGAGTTTGGACTCTGGTAGATCCACCCCCTAGGGTAAAAGCAATCGGTTGCAAATGGATCTATAAGAGGAAGAAGGGCCCCGATGGTAAGGTTGAGACCTACAAGGCTCGTCTTGTGGCGAAAGGGTACACTCAGAAAGAAGGAATCGATTATGAGGAATCCTTTTCGCCGGTGGCTATGCTTAAATCCATTAGGATCCTGCTAGCTGTAGCAGTGTACCATGATTACAAGATTTGGCAAATGGATATCAAAACTGCGTTCCTGAATGGAGATCTTAGTGAAGATATATGCAGTAACCGCAAGGTTTCATAGCTGTGGGTCAGGAACACATGGTATGTAAATTAAATCGATCCATATATGGACTTAAGCAAGCTTCTAGGAGTTGGAACATTCGGTTTGACTCCACCGTCAAAAGGTTTGACTATGAGCAAAATCCAGATGAGCCTTGTGTTTACAGGAAATCCAGTGGGGATAAGGTTACATTCCTGGTTTTCTATGTAGATGACATTCTACTCATTGGGAATGACGTAGGAATGTGACTATGGTGAAAGTATGGCTTTCCCAGCAATTCTCCATAAAAGGTCTTGGAGAAGCCTCCTACATACTGGGTCTTCGGCTCTATAGAGATAGATCGAAAAGGATAATAGGATTATCCCAATCTGCTTACATTGACAAGATAGTCAAGAGATACAGCATGGAGAACTCCAAGAAAGGAAATGTTCCTTTCAGGCATGGAGTCACTCTCTCCAAGGGAATGTCTCCCAAGACTCCCGAGGAGATTGAGGGCATGAAGGACGTTGTTCCCTATGCCTCAGCTGTAGGGAGCATCATGTATGCCATTCTGTGCACTTGTCTTGACAACGCTCAGGCAGTGAGTGTGGTAAGCAGATTCCAGTCAAACCCAGGGCAAGAGCATTGGACTGCTGTGAAAAACATACTCAAGTACCTTCGAAGGACAAAAGAGTTTTGTCTGGTATTCGATGGTAGTTCACAACAGATCCAGGGGTATACTGATGCTGACTTCCAGTCAGATCCAGATGATAGAAAGTCTACATCTGGTTATATCTACACGATAGGATCGTGTGCTGCTAGCTGGAAGAGCAGCAAACAGGGGTCTTAAGTAGTAAGAACAACAGTCCACAACCCAAGCAGAACACATTGCTGTAAGTGAGGTTGCCTAATGAATGAAGGTGTTTATTCTGAAATTTGGAATTCAGCACATCACCCATTCCACTATTGTGTGACAACACTGGATCTACGGGAGATTGATGTTAAAAGGTAGCATCAGCGGGAAATGTAGCAGAACCATTCACTAAGCCACTGACACAGAAAGTGTTTGAGAAACACGTGGAAAGTCTGGGACTCCGGCTTGCACCCGATTGGACCTAAGTGCAAGTGGGAGCTATTAGACAGTGTATGCCCTTAGCTCCAATCAGAATGATATACATTATGTCGTTTAATGTAAATGAATAAAGTACATATTTGATTCATGTTATTATGGTGTGTTTCTGTGTAATACCCTTACACTGGACACATATGAGACTCATGTTAGTTTAGAATCTTCACAGCCGTTGGATAGGTCTGGGGAGATCCTGCCAAGGCTGACACTGATGTGCCGCCACGTTGGTTGGGGTGGCTTGTCTCAGCTGCCAGGGTGAGACCTGAGGTACATGTAGTGTGGGTTTTCCTGAAACCTTGAACCGGACCAGAATTCCAATATTGCCCTGGACCTTGGAGATAGATGGACAAAACTGGAATGTTACACATGACCCCTAGACTCGATTATGATACTGTACTAGGTGTCAGATTGGGTTGTCTTTAATATGCCAATCAGTGAGATCCTTAGAGGGGGTCAAAACCTGGGTATGTTGGGACAGTCCGAGAATTCATCTGAGTGGGTGATCATAGTGACAGGATCAGCCCCTTTATCGGACAAATTGAATGATCGGGGATGCACTCTATCTGATGGAAACCAAAACTGCCGGCAGCCGATTTCAACCGTTGAAATTTGTTTTGCAAAATATATTTATATAGAGATATAAATACATATATATATATATATATATATATATATATATATATATATGGTTGTTTGCAAAAGGTTTTAATTCCCGAGATCCATATGAGTAGAGAATGCAGCACTGTACCTTGCAGCCGAGGGAGATGTCCTCTCTTGTCAGGCAGTGTTTGATCATTATGGGCTGAAAGGTTAAATGTAAGACCATTGAGGGTAATACCTGATGGGCTAATCTTACATCTGCCTATTGTCCTTGGGTTTTAATAAGGTGGCTTGACCCAGGGACCATTTAGTGTAAATGTTGGGCCCATTAAGAGCCCATGGTGATGGACTCAGGGGTTCACTATCTCCTATAGTGAATTCGGCCAGGCCTTGTAACAGAGGCTGGGCTGAACCCATGTGGCTGATGTGTAGATCAATGTTTGGGTCCCACGCCATACAAGGATACCCAACTGGGCAGTAGTTTGGAGGATAAGTGAGCACATGGACTTAATGGGCTTAAAGCCCAATTCGAATTGGTTTAATATGATTAATTAAAGAGGGGCGGTTCCGAGATTTAGATCAGCAGATAGGATAAGGGACTGTCCCTATCCATTAAGAGAGTCCAGATCCAAATAGAGATTTGGATCAAGAAACTCCTAATTAGATTAGGAGGGTTAATCTTTATCTGCAGATAAGATAAGGGATTATCCTTATCTCTTAAAGAGAGTCCAGATCCAAATACAAGATTTGGATTAGGGAACTCCTAATGGGATTAGGAGAACCTCTCTTTAAGGATATAAATAGAGGAGAAGGGCGAACCCCAGATCATCCTTCAAGATTACTGATTCAAGAGAGAAGATAGTTGCAGTTGGACTGGCACCATCTTTTGCTCTTGCCTTCTCCTGTTGTTGCCGCCATTGCTAATTCGATCTCCACCCGTAGGAGCGATGAAGAAAGGTTATTGATATCAGTTTTTGGGAGAAAAACTGATCTGAAGTCGTGCTCACTCGCCCTCCATCAGATTCTTGGTGAAGAATCGGGTTCTTGCTAAAGAACCACCCTGCTGATTCTACTCCACCCTACGCTGTGTCATCTTTAGTGGGAGCAGTCTTTGGTGATCTCCTTGGGTGTGAACACCTTCATTGGGAGTTACTACTACTCTGTATCAGGTATGTCCCTCTCCTACCTTTTGGTTTCAAATCTGGTCTGATTTAGGGTTCAAGATTGATATTTGAAAATGCAGTTTTCTAAAATAGGGAACGTGATTCCCACATGGGAGAGAGAATTTTTTTGAAAATTTGCCCAACCTACTTGCAGGGTTTGGCCATACATATGATGGATGTCTCATCCCTTCACTTGCGATGAGGGCCAAGAGTGTGAGCAAAGGAAAAAAGAAGACTAAATGGCACCTTATACCCGAAAGTCCGTGGAGGAACACAGTTAATCAAATGCACAGTTGTAAGAACTGCATCTCCCCAGAACTGCACAGGAACTGGAGGTCAGGAATTCTGTTGCTCTCCTATTTGGGTGCTTAGTTTTTTTTCCCACGTTTTTAGGTTGTGCTCTTTTTTTCCCACTTTGCCCCCTTTATAGATGAGTATATCAAGAAGAAGATTTTTATACGATCGTATTACTGCAGTAAACAAAGTGAGGGTGGGCCTTGGTGCAGTGGTTGGGTTGCTCCATTGTGACCTGGGTGAGCAAGGTTTAAGTCTTGGCAAAAGCCTCTCTCTCTGTGCAGGGGTAAGGCTGCGTACATCTGTTCCTCTCCAGACCCCGCATTGGTTGAGCCTCATGCACCGGGCTGCCCTAGTAACTGTGTAACAAAGTGCTAAGATGTTTCCTAAAATTTCGGCAGAATATTTTCATTTCCATGGGTACTGACACAAAACACTATTGAAATTGGCAATTTGGTATTTCCCTAGTAAAAACTACTAGTGTTGTGGATTACATAAGATAGTATTATAACCTGATGAATTGGTAACAGTATTGTATATATGTGGAGTAATAGTACTTTGCCTGCCTAATGGAGATGATGACCACTTTGAGCCAGTTTGAATTTCTTTTTGGGTGTAACATTAGATCTTAGCTTTTGTTAGTATAATAAATTGTTTGATTGATCTATTACATTATTTGCACATTCTGTGAGTTAAAATTTTCCTTTTACTTTTTGTTGTGTAGTTTTAACTTGTAAAGCCTACAGGACAACTTCACAACATATTGTTTTGTTTATTAACCTTTGTTTCATGGCTTTGGACGATGATTCTGAACAAGATAATAATCTAAAAGGGTGTATTTATGCTTCTTTTATCATTTTCATAAAATATCACTGTATATTTTTTGCATATTTCACAATGTTTCCACCATGTATATAATTTTTACAATATTTCCATATGACATTTCCAACATGTTTCCTATATTTGGATGACGGGCATTTCCACTGACAGCAACGTTTTAAATCTTGCATCCATGTAATAGACTTAAGAGTACAAGAAAGTTATACATGGCATGCTTGTAATTCCTCGCTGTGCTTTGAATTTGTAACTATGGTTTTGAGTTTAAAACGTTTTATTGGTAACTTGTGCTTAGTTCTATTGAAGTGTGAAAAGGAATAAATACATACAAAGCAGTTACTATAAGTTCCCAACACTCCCTCACATCCCTTAACAGCCTACTCTTTTGATGGTCCCTCCTGTAACATTACATACATCATTCCATATCTCTTTCTTTTTTTGGTAAGATTCCATATCTCTCTGTGACACCCCAAGTCCCAACCGACTGGTGCCCTGTCCAACTAGGTTACCAGCCATTACATTTGCTGATCTTTGTCCCCAAATAAAGGAACATTCTTTTACCATGAGAAAAGTGAAATTTAATTTGTTCTAGTATTTTATTCTTCAGTTTTTGGTATTCTGTTTGCTTGTTGGAACTTTGATTTTATTTCCATAGTTTTTTACTTTTTGAACTTCTACTTCTACAGTTGCAGCCTTAGCTTGACCAAATCTTTTGAAAGAGCAGCAGCAAATAAAGCACGCTCTATTATTATATTGCCAACAAAGGGTGACCGGTAAGATTTGGTCAACTTAAGAGTACATTTGGTAATTTGGAAGGGTTCTTACCTTGCATCATCATAAGCTAGTTGAAATTGAAATATTCAGAGTCGCCTTCCTCAAGTTAGGTATATATGTTGGTGATTGGTCGTTTCAGGAGTCACTCACTACTTTTATAACTTTTTCTATTTGGAATATAAAAAACATATATAGAATAGTTTTCTTACTCTTATTCTTAAAATTAGCACTTAATAAAAGACTTTTTAAAAGAACACTGTTTATTATGAATGGTGACAATTAATTTTGTAATATTGGTTCCTTTCTGGAACTATTTGAACCCACATTTTCTCCTCTAAATACCTCCTTAAGTGTTCATTTCTCACTCTGTTTTGAGGTTTTTGCTACTTTATGCTATTCTTTGATTCACTGCCCCATTCCTGATATGATAGTGAAAGTAATGTACCAGCTACGTAATGTTTGAAACATAAGTTGCACCGATAATCTAATCCTCTGTAAACTTTCCTAGACATAAACTCGATTATAGCAGGGGATCTGGCTCTAATACATGGCTTGAGGGTTTTTTTTCATTTGGGAACAGTAATTATTGCATTTATATAATGAAAAACATGTATACAAGAGGGTTGCACAATGTATAAGAAATATTTGAAGAACTCTATCTTCAAATATATAATATGGACTAGAGCTATGACTGGACTAAAAGACCCATCCTACACACACGTTCTAAGTGGATCATTAGCCACTAAATTTTGTTCCCTGGGAATGAACCTTTAGACTGCATTTGTTTCCAGTACAAAAACAAATATGTACAAAAACGCCCTCTAGCCGGTTCATGAATACAAACTAGTTTAATTTTACACTGATAAATTTTGTATTCCAACCAAAAGGTTTCTGGTTTTAATGAGTACAAACACAGATTCCAAGACTGAAATCCATCTTTTTTATATTGACCAACTATGAGTGCAAAGTTTGTATCAATTTTTTGGATACAAACTTTGTTCTCATTTTGAGTACAAACATGTCTTGGAAGTTGTGATAGCTGTCATTATCAGTACAGAAATGTATGCTTAAATTCTTGCAAAACTGAAGCGGAGCACATTTATGTATCAAACCGGCATTTGCACCGCAAACAAATGCAGCCTTAAGAAGGCAAAGAGTTCAGATCGTCTCTATTCTTGTCGAGTAAATTCACTAGTCTCCATGGACCTGAATCAACTCTTTGGTCCCATCTGGTTACACTTATTGAATCATCAAGAACTAGAAGTGAAGGAGGCTGCATGGAATTGGCAATTCTTGAGATGGTTAACAAAGTTATAATATTGGCTTTGAATGCATATACATCTCCTATTGGATCACTTGCCACTGAAAAGACAGGTGTCCTTCTAAGTCTGTTAATACCCCCCCCCCCTCCCACACACACGCACACACACACACAAAGAAAGAAAGAAAGAAAGAAAGAAATCCCAGCAGGACCTGGGTTCTCCAAAGAGCTTTCATCAAGGAAGAGAATAACCTGGCTACTAGGAATGTAAATTATTTGAGGGATTTGAGGCAGCCAAATTCTTGATGTGGGGAATATTTGAGCAGCTGTGTTAGACACAACAAAAAACAAATTTTCTTCAGGTTTGTCTCAAGTTGAGGTGAAGGGAAACATGTGTATTGGTAGGTAGGTAGGTAGGTAGGTAGGTAGATAGATAGATAGATAGATAGATAGATAGATAGATAGATAGATAGATAGGCTGAGGGCCCCTCATTACCATGACTTGACTCTGGTATCCACCATGAGCACTATTTTATTCAGTGGGTCCAGGGATTAGGCAATTCATTGGCTGACAGTTTGCCAGGGAAAGTGTAGGGAGAAATAAGTTATATTAGGGAAATGCTCTCTTGGAATAGATCTTTTGAGAATTTATACTTGGTTTTCTCCTTGAATTGCTAAGTTGTTGTTGTTGTTTTGTTAACCTTATTGTTTTGTAAGGTTTGTGGTCTTGTCCCTCATCCCTAAAGGGCCTTGATGATTGTGCCCTTTCTTTTTGTTATCTTCTCTCTCTTTTATGAAGTCTTTCTTATTTGAAGAAAAAAAGGAAGGGAGAAAAACTAGAGGATATGTGTCTATCACCCTTAATTAAAAAAGGCCATTGGTCTTGGGAAGGGTAGACTGGATATTGACCTAACCTTTGGCATTTTCCCCACAAAGTGCCCGCTCTCGGACTTGAACCTGCTTTCTTATGTTTGTCAACCCAAGATTTTACCATTTCACCAAGCAATAGCCCCTGACTGTGGCAATAGTTTAAACAGGTAAGAACCAAAGTACCCTTAAGTATGTAAACACGGATAACCAAAAGAGATTGGGTATCCATTCCAGGTAGAAATAGTTGGTTTGATCTGATTGTGACAATAGGGGCACCTATGTATACCTCTTGTTATTGTTTACATTGTTTTGTGCCCCCTCACACCGTTTTTCTAGATATAACCTTCACCTTTTCATGTTATAGATATTTGTATAGGCGAGGCATTCAGAAATTGACCATTTATGTGGAAATATTAATTTTAAATTCTCATATTAGGTATGAAGTTGATACAGATACATTTCTCTCTGTATTAGCGCTACAGCCTCTTACAAAAATGGCATCTGTGCCCACCATTGTTGAGGTATAATACATATAGAGCTATTTTACTTTGGAACTATCAAATTGTTCAATTCTTACCTGGATGAATTCTAATTAAATTGGCTTCACAATACAACTGCAGGTTTCAAATTCAAGTACATGTGAACTTTTGAAATCAATCTTGGGATTGAATGTGGAACCAGTTGAAAATGTTGCATCTAAACTATTTGTCCAGTGCTCTCGGCAAAAGGGCCTCATAAAGATCTACAGGCACTTGCTTAATTATCGGAGTACTATACCTATTCCACTTCAAAAAGTTCTAGGATTCAACTTTCTTCTTCTGTTTAAGAACTTTTTAAAAATATATGTTTTTTATGTATCTTGTCTTTCACAAAAGTAGCTTTGTTTCCCATTTATAAAAGCAACCAACATCATGAAAAAAAAAGCTTTATTAAGAACTAAGATAAATAATCCTGGACAAGGAGACTTTGGGGGCACCTGACCTGGGGCTGAATTTGTAAATCTGTTTTGTTTTTCATCCATATTAATAAAATTTCTTCAACTGATGTTGATTATCCAAAAGAAGGATAGGAGGACCTTGCCAACCAAGACTGTTTCAAACCTTAAGGAAAGTCATAAAATTATACATATAATCCCAACCTACAAGGAAATCAGAAAAATAATAAAAGATCATAAAAATGTCAACAAAAATATAGATAAATACATAATGTGCATATAGATATGTAGACATGGTAAATGTATGTCTTTGTCTCTGCAACCAAAAGAAATATAAGCTGTTTGTTATAAATATCTGCAGTAATGATCATTTTCATAGGAGGCTACTACGTAAATGTATATATATTTTTTTCAGTTGAAGTGACATATTATTATCTACTAATAGTTTAACTGTATTATTGCAGAAAATGTATTTAATCTTTGCAGTTTTCCCAACCTAGCAGGATTAAAGTATAAGCAAATAAGGCATGGAGTTCAAGAGGTGAAACTGAAAACTCTTCTTCAAATATTGTTATTTCTGGTAAAATGGCAAAAGCTGCTTTCTTTTTTCTGATTTTTCTTCTCTCAATCTGCTTTTCCTTGCAGGCAGTTGTCTGTGGTCTTTACCGAAGTGGCAAGATATATTTCCACCCAAATGATGATGAGGTGCTGGAGCAAACAGATAAAGTATGTAGCCATTATAGGTTCTTCAACTTTTCTAGCCTTCATGTTTTCTTAGAACTAATAAAATCAGGCTTATATTTAGTGAAGGACTTAAATGATGATGATGATGACATTGCTTTTCAAACATCATGTCATTAGTTCCTTTACTTTTTCTTTTATGTATTACTGAATCCCATGAGCCTTCAAGTTGCAAGTTGCATTTACTGAGAAGTCTAAACAGGAAAGGAAAATTCAAATTGACATTTTAAACTGTTTGTCAATGAGTTCCTATTTTATGTGCCTATGAATATTTGCTTTTCCTTATTTGTGCCTGAATATTGGTTTATTCTTTTTTATGCTTTTTTAATGCCTATATTGAATTTAATATCTTTTCCAATGCAATATGTTAGGGTTGTATGACTGTGCACACCCTAATAGCAGTTATATTGTTCATAAGGATCAAAGGAACTTTAGGAATGTATCCCTATAAGAGTGCTGGGCATGACCAGAAGTGAAAAATCTAATTGACTTTATTTAGCATATTGAAAGAGTAGGACTCCTAACATCCAGTGTGATTGCAAACCTGGTTACCAGTTGTGCTTTGTACCTTTCTAACGACCCATCAGATTTGTACTTAATTGTGAACACCCATTTACAACCTACAGTCTTCTTGTTTCTTGGTAGATCCACAACTTCCCATGTGTTGTTCTTTTCTAGTGCCTCCATTTCCACTCTCATGGCTTTTCTCCACTCCTTATTAGAAAGTGCCTCGGCTAGAGTATTAGGAATTGGAATGGTATTAAGGCTGACTAGAAAACTTTTATGGAATTTAGAGAATCTTTGGAACGACACAGATTTGGCTAAAGGGTACAATGGGTGTTTGGTAAATTCTCCGGTTCCTTTTCTCAGTGCAATAGGTAGGTCATACTTCTGCATATCCCTCAGTTCCAGGATTAGGAGTTGAATCTTGGACTTGCACAAGTTGAGGATCTGGATTTCTTTTCCTAGAGTAAACTTGCATATATCTCACATCATCATGCACATCTTTGGTGGGGTTAACAGTGTCTGAATTTGGTTCAATGGTTGGGTTGTTTGACTCTTGTTGAGACTCGGGAATGTGAGGCTCAGAGGATTGTGATAATGGGTTGAGAGATCCATCACATGAACGCCCAAAGATTGCGGAATAAGGGGCGAATTTCAAAAATTTTTCTCTCCCTTCAACTAGGAATCACATTCCCTATTTAGAAAATCATATTTTCAAGGATAAATCTTGAACCTTAAACTGAACCAGATCTGAACCAAAAGGAATGGGAGAGAAAGATACCTGATATGGAGAAGCAATATCTCCCAACGAAGGTGTTCACGCCCAAGGAAGGATCCAAAGACTGCTCCCACTGAAGATGGCGCAGTGCAGGATGGAGCAGAATCAGCAGTGTTCTTCCCCAAGAACTCTGTCCTTCGCAAGAAACAGCAGGATGGAACGTGAGCACAGCTTCCTTTTCAATCATTTCTCAAAGAATTGATATTAAGATCCAATCTTGACTTCTCCCACAGCTGGAGATCGAACTGGCAAACAGGGCGGCAAGAGCAGGGAGGCGGCAAGAGAGTATTCGCAGGGTGCAGAATTCTCTCTTTTTGATTTCAGCACTAAAGAGGATCTGATGTGTTTCTTGTTCTCTCTCAAGGCTGCCGCCCCCTCCTTCCTTTTGTTAACTTGAAAAGATCAGCTCCTAATCTCATTAGGAGGTGCTTATCCAAATCATATTTGGATCAGCCTTCTCTTCTAATGATAAGGATAAACCCTTATCTTATCTGCAGATTAGATTAGCTTTATCCTAATCTTATTAGGAGGTTTCTAGATCTGAATCACATTCAGATCTGGACTCTCTGAGTGGATAGGATTAAGACCCTATCCTAACTGCTAATCCATCTCAGAATTCGCCCCTTTAATTAACTAAATTAATAGCCCAGTTCGAAATGGGCTTTAGGCCCATTAAGCTTATGTGCTCACTTAACCTTCCTAACTGCTGCCCAGTTGGGCTTCCTTGTATGGCGTGGGACCCAAGCATTGATCTACACATCAGCCACATGGGTTCGGCCCAGCCTTTGTTACAAGGCCTGGTCGAATACACTGTTAAAGACAGTGCACCCCCTGAAACCCATCAAATGGGCTCTATGGGCCCAACACTTACCCTAAGTGGTCCCTGGGCCAAGCCACCTTGTAACACCCAGGGACTGTGGGCAGATGCAAGATTAGCCCATCAGGTATTATCCTCAATGGTCTTACACTTAACCTCTCAGCCCATAATGATCATACACTGCCCGACAAGAGAGGACCTCTCCCTCGGCTGCAAGGAACAGTGTTGCACTCTCCACTTATATGGATCCCGGGAATTAAAACCATTTGCAAACATTTTAGAAACCATAATGTATATACTTTTATATCTCATATAAAATATACTTCGCAAAAACAAATTTCAACGGTTGAAATCGGCTGCCGGCAGTCTTGGTTTCCAACAGTGAGAGTGCATCCCCGATCATTACCTTTGTCCGACAAAGGGGCTGATCCTGTCACTATGATCACCCACTCAGATGAATTCTCGGATTGTCCTAACATACCCAGGTTTTGACCCCCGCTAAGGATCTCACTGATTGATATATCAAAGACAGCCCGATCCGACACCTAGTGCAGTATCATAATCGAGTCTAGGGGTCGGGTGTAACTTTCCAGTTTTGCCCATCAATCTCCAAAGTCCAGGGCAATACTGGAAATCTGGTCCAGTTCAAAGATTCAATTAATCCCACACTGTATGTGCCTAGGGTCTCACCCCGGTAGCTGAGACAAGCCACCCCAACTGACTTGGTGGCACCACAGTGTCAGCCTTGTCAGGATAGGTCTCCCCAGACCGACCCACTGGCTGTGAACATTCTAAACTAACATGAGTCTCAATAAGTGTCCAGTTTAAGGGTAATACACAGAAACATACCAAGGGAACATGAATCAAATATGTACTTTTATTCATTTACAATAAACTCATAAAGTACATCAATTTTGATTGAAGCTAAGGGCATACAAAACTGTCTAACATGTGACTCAGAGGGATGTGATTCTTGACGGTTGGATGACTGTGAGGAGGGTAATACATCTAAGGAGAGTAGATCCGAGGCCTTATCTTCCAGTAATGAGGGCTCCCCCTGAAGATAAGTTTGAGTGAAAAAGGATTGTCCCTCCTCAAATGTGACATCGATGGAGGTATAGAATTTTTTGGTGGCTGGATGATAACATTTATAACCTTTCTGAGTTGGGGAATATCCCAAGAAGACACACCTGATTGCTTGTGGATCCAATTTTCCCTTATTATGGACATGAACAAAGGCAGTGCAGCCAAAAATTCTTGGTGTGAGATTATTTGAGGTTTGAATATCAGGGTAGAATTGAGAAAGGACTTGTATTGGGCTTCGGTTGTCAAGAACTTTAGATGGTAATCTATTTATGGTGTATGCAGCAGTAAGGACAGCTTCCCCCCAATATTGTTTGGCCACCCGGTTTTGAAGGAGAAAGGCTCGAGTGGTTTGCAAAAGATGGCCATTTTTCCTCTCAGCTATCCCATTCTGTTGGGGAGTGTTAACACAGGAGGATTCATGCACAATGCCTTCTTTCTGAAAAAATGGGGACAAATTCTGATTAAAATAATCTGTAGCATTATCAGATCGAAACCTTTTAATTCTCACACCAAACTGAGTTTGGACCATGTTATAAAAGTTGGGAAGAATGGTACCCACATCAGATTTAGACTTAAGAAGAAAGATCCATGCGACCCTAGTGCAATCGTCAACAAAGGTGACAAACCATCTAGAACCAGTAATGTTGGGAATTTGAGAAGGGCCCCATATATCCGAATGAATCAAATAAAAAGGAGGTTAAGATCTTTTATTGCTGATTGGGAAAGAAACCCTTTTGTGCTTAGCAAGTTCACAAACATCACAATGAAAGGTTTCAACATCAATTCCTTTAAACAAGGAAGGAAGCATTGTTTTTAAAACAGGAAATGAAGGATGACCGAAACGGAAGTGATGACGCCAAATTAAATCTTTATTGGAGGTAGATAAGAATGACTCATGTGTGACATGCATAACAGTGTGAGATGGTTTGCTGGTTGCTTCAAGGTAGTAGAGTCCATCTCTTTCCTTAGCAAGTCCAATCTTCTTCCCCGAAACCTGGTCTTGAAATACACAGTAAGAAGGAAAGAACACAACATTGCAGTTCACATCCTGGTTGAGTTTATGTATAGAGATAAGGCTAGTGGATAACTTAGGAACATGAAGCACATTTTTAAGCAATAGGGATGGAGTAATTTGAATATTCCCAATCCCTGCCATTGTGCTGAAAGAACCATTAGCAACAGAATTTTTTCTATTACTAGGACAGGGTGTATAGGTGAGAAAATGTAGTGAAGAGAGTGTCATGTGGTCAGTAGCTCCAGAATCAAGAATCCATGGAAAAACACTAGCCGAGGCATGTAATCCTAGAGATAAAGACTCACCTGAGAGAGCAAGAGAGGTAGAACCACTTCCTAGTTTCAAGGATTTCAGGAAGCTCCTTAGCCTTTCCATTCTTCATCATTAAATGGTCCCTGACTTGAGTGTTCTTGTTGCGGGGTTGTGGAGACATTATGGGCCTGTTGAACTCCTTTTGAAACTCCTCGATTTCCCCATTCCTTGCTGGATGTGGGAGGTTTCCCATGAAGTTTCCAGCACCGATCTTTTGTGTGTCTGGGCTTCTTGCAATAGGTGCACCAGAGGTTATCGTTAGAGTCATGAGTAGTTGTGTCACGAGCCAAGTTGTGATTGTTCTCACCCTTTGAACCACAGTAACTTCCTCCCCTTGCCACCATGGCTGAGCCTTCGGGAGGATCAAGCATGATTCCATGGCGGCTTTGGAATAGGTTTGTCAGACAACATCCCAAATAGCCTTTGCAGAGGGAAGAAACATACAAGTATCACTGATCTCGGGTGTCATTGAACTCCACAACCATGACATAATCATGGAGTCCTCTTCGTCCCAAGCATCAAAATTTGACTCGCCCAACTTTGGCCCTGTTCCAAGAAGGTGACTAATTTTTCCTTTTCCCGTCAAATAGGTACGCACTAGTTGTGACCACTTCAAGTAGTTCTGGCCATTCAGTCTATATGTTGTCTGAATATTCTACAAATCACCAGTGTGAGGATGAGAATTTGTTGCTCCTTCATCGGTTTGGACGGGAGTACTTGTTGCAGTCATGTCGGACATTGTTAATGGAGGAAAAAATAAGGCCAGCAGGAAAGGAGAATAAAGAAGGGAAGAACTGGCTGGAATAAAGGAGAATAAAGGAACACTTCTGGTTACAGATCAACACTGAAGGCCAGAAGAGAAACACGAAAAACTGGCAATGAAGGCCGAAAAAAAAAATCTCAAGGTTGACAAACCTAGAGCTCTGATACCATGTTTTGGAATGGTAGAATACTGATGTATTTCATTCTATTGCCAATCGGCATATTTATACAGTAAGCTGCTGCAATAAATAGAAAGAAGAAAAAATAGAAAGAAAAGAAAATAGAAAATAAAAAAATAGAAAGTACATGAATAGAAAGAAAGAAATAGAAAGAAAACTTTTTAAATCAATCCTTCTACAATCCTAGGAATATATACAATTCTATTTTTACACAACTACCAAATATAGATATGCACCAGTAACCCCACGTTTTCCAACACACCTCGATGGAGAGGCCATTATGTGGTACCAATGGTACCGAAAAACACACCCCCAAACTACTTGGATGGACTTCACTGAAGCCTTACGAGTGAGGTTCGAACCATCCGGGTATGAAAATTTTGATGAATCCTTGTCCCGTGTCAAACAGACTGGTAGTGTGAGGGAGTATCAAACTGAGTTCGAGAGATTAGCCACCCGTGTGCATGGTTGGCCGAAAATGACTCTGGTTGGCTGTTTCATTGGGGGTTTATGGGAAGACATACGAATTGAAGTAAAAGCATTGCAGCCTTCGACTCTTATCTCTGCTATCGGGCTAGCTAAACTCTAAGAAGACAGGCTAAACCTATGAAGAAAAACCACTAGACCAACTGGTCCAGCGGTTGGACCCCTGTTACAAATCCCAACCAGTCGAGCAGATTCAGCTCTGGAACCCTTACTTGCCACCCCGGGCACTAAACCAGAAGCCCCAGCACCCAAGAACCCCGGGACCATGGTAGTACCTTACAAGAAGCTCTCATGGACCGAGATGCAGGTCCGTCGAGAAAAAGGGTTGTGTTACAATTGTGACGAAAAATTTACCCAAGGGCACTGGTGCAAGACCCCACACCTCTACTTATTGCAGGTTGAAGAGGAGGATGCCAACTTTGAACGGGAACCGGAAGTTGGAACCAATGAAGCAGTCCCAACTACGGAAATTGAATATTATGTGATTTCTTTGCAAGCTCTATTGGGCTGTCAGAGCCCATGTACCATGAGGGTGGAAGGGTGGGTTCAGGCCCAAAAAGTGGCTATCCTAATTGGCAGTGGAAGTTCTCTAAATTTTATCACCCCCCGGTTGACCCGGAGACTCGGGTTGGATGTGGAACCCATAGCTCCCTTTGCTGTAAACGTGGCCAGTGGGCAAGGAATCAGATGTGAGGGAAAATGTAAATCAGTTAGGCTTAAAATTTAGGGGTACCTCTTCACTATAGACCTGCACCCCCTTGAATTTTCAGGGGCAGATATAGTTCTGGGCGTCGAATGGCTTCAACAATTGGGCCCCGTAATGTGCAATTGGGCTGACCTTACAATGCAGTTTCAACATGAGGGACTCACCTGCATATTAAGGGGAACCAGACCTGTCTCGGCCACAGCCAAACCTCCCCACCTCATATTCAAGAGTTGTCAATACTCGGATACCCCCTTGCTAATGAGTATGGGCCCCATGCCTCTTGGGCCGACATTGGCTGTTGATGATACTATAACCCAGAACCCGGAGCAACAGGACCAACTCCAACAGCTCCTGAGCAAATACGAGGACATATTCCAAGAGCCATCTGCTCTCCCCCCCCCCCCCTCGAGACAGCTGGACCACCAGATTGTACTCCAACTGGGAGCTCCTCCCACAAATGTCCGCCCATACTGGTATCCACATTATCAGCGGGCAGAAGTGGATAAGATGATCCAAGAACTCCTGGATAAAGGGTTCATTCGGCCCAGTAACAGCCCGTTCTCTTCACCTGTCCTACTAGTAAAGAAAAAGGATGGGACATGGAGATTTTGTGTTGACTACCGAACCCTCAACATCTGTGAAGGACTGATATCCCATTCCATTGACAGAAGAGTTTTTGACGAATTGGGCCAGGCCTTCTTCTTCTCCAAACTGGATCTCAGGTCCGGGTACCACCAGATCCGAGTCCACCCAGAAGATATAAATAAGACGGCTTTTCAAACCTTAGATGGTCACTACGAATTTGTGGTTATGCCATTTGATTTAACCAACGCATCATCTACCTTTCAGCGGCTCATGAATGACATTTTCAGACC
Source organism: Nelumbo lutea (assembly GCF_056320005.1). Classification (NCBI taxonomy): domain Eukaryota; kingdom Viridiplantae; phylum Streptophyta; class Magnoliopsida; order Proteales; family Nelumbonaceae; genus Nelumbo; species Nelumbo lutea. The sequence goes on along the minus strand of NC_142684.1, from coordinate 167,796,329 downwards.
GTATTTGCGACACTATATATTGGTTTTCTTCGACAATATACTTATCTACAGCCCCACCTGGGCCTCACACCTAACACACTTGCGTCGCACTCTGGACCTACTTAGGCAGCACTCCTTGTTTGCCAAGCCCACTAAATGTTCCTTTGGACAGACCCATATTCATTACCTTGGGCATATAATAACAGGTGGGAAAGTTTGTACAGACCCGGACAAGGTTTCAAGCATGGTCAATTGGCCAAGACCACAGAACCAAAAGTCACTTAGAGGGTTCCTCGGACTGACTGGTTATTACAGACGTTTCATCGCCGGTTATGGTATGTTGGCCGCACCTCTCACAAAGTTGTTGAAGGAACAATCCTTTATATGGGACGAGGCAGCAGAAGGGGCCTTCCAATATCTTAAGAAGGCAGTCACATCGCCTCCCACCTTGGCTCTTCCAGATTTCAGTAAAGAATTTGTGGTGGAAACTGATGCTTCAGGGAAGGGGATTGGTGCAGTCTTAATGCAGAATGGGCAACCATTGGCTTTCTTCAGCCGAGCTCTATCAGCCCAGGCCCAAGCCAAGTCCACGTATGAGAAAGAGTTGATGGCAATTACCTTATCAGTACACAAATGGAGGGCATACCTTCTGGGAAGGAGATTTACGGTACGAACCGATCACTGAAGCATTAAACATTTATTGGAGCAGAGGATTCTCAGCCCAGAACAGAAAAAATGGGCCTACAAACTTCTGGGTTACGGTTTTCATATTGAATATAAACCTGGGCCTTCAAATGCAGTGGCAGATGCACTATCCAGGGTAGAAGATTTCCAGATGTGGGCCTGTCTAAACCCAATTACCCCTTGTATGACCTCATCCAGCTGGAGGCACAATCAGATCCAGAACTCAGCCAGATCCGATCCCAATGGAGCAAGGATCCCACTTTAGTGCCAGGGTATTCCGTAACTGGTACTACACTCTTCTATAAAGGTCATGTGGTAGTAGCCAGCACATCAGAGTATCAGAAGGAGTTGCTCAAGTTATTTCATGACTTGGCTATAGGTGGGCATTCCGGGTTTCTCAGAACCTACAAGAGGATAGCGAGCCACTACTATTGGAGGGGAATGAGACATATGGTTCAGAGTTATGTGGCCTGTTGTGACATATGCCAGCAGCACAAGTATAGCACCCAGTCTCCTGCAGGTCTACTTCAGCCCTTACCCATTCCAGAACGAGTATGGGAAGACATTACCATGGATTTTATTACCGGGTTGCCTAAATCAGCAGGGAAGTCGGTGATCCTGGTAATTGTGGACTGCCTAAGCAAATATGCTCATTTCTTGGCGCTATCACAGTTGTACACAGCTTCCACAGTGGCTCGAGCTTATGTCCAGGAGGTAGCCAAATTGCACGGACTCCGAACTCTATCTTGACCGACAGGGACCCCCTCTTTATGAGCAAATTCTGGGATTCTTATTTTTCTGCTCAAGGAGTACATGCGCTTCACATCACCAGCTACCATCCCCAGACAGATGGGCAGTCCGAGGTGGTCAATCACAGCCTTGAAACTTACTTGCGTTGTTTCATCAGAGAAGCCCAAACAGTGGGCTTACTGGCTGCCATGGGCCGAATATTGGTATAACACCACATACCAAGCTTCAGCAGAGACCACTCCATTTAAAATAATTTATGGGAGAGATCCTCCAGCTGTGCTTCCTTACGAAAAGGAGACTTCTACAGTGGCTGAGGTAGAAGCCCAGTTATTGGACAGATGAGATTTTAAGATCCCTCAAGCTGCATTTGCAGAAAGCCCAACAGCGCATGAAGTTAGCCTATGATCGCAATCATCGGGAGCTTGAATTTGCAGTGGGGGATTGGGTCTACTTAAGACTCCAGCCTTACCGACAAGCTTCGGTAGCCTGACAGGTTTGGCAGAAGCTAGCTCCCAAGTATTTTTGGCCCATTCATGGTGATTGAACGAGTAGGGCAGGTAGCTTACAAACTGGAGCTACCTATTTCCTCGAAATTACACCCAGTTTTTCATGTCAGCATGCTGAAACCATGTCTAAGTCCTACCACTAAGGTCAGCCCAACCCTCCCACAATTCACTGAAGATGGAGACATATTGATTGAGCCACAACAAATCAGAAATATAAGGTGGGTCAAAATGGGCAAGAAGTTACACAAGCAGGCCCTGGTCGTGTGGAAGAACTTGCCACCAGAAGAGGCCACATGGGAAGACTATGACCAACTGAAAGACCAATATCCTCACATCAACCTTGAGGATAAGGTGTTTCTTGAAGAGGGTGGGACTGATAGGCCCTCGACTACCCATTTGGGCCCACCACAGGAGACCCAGGCCCACGACATGCAGCAACCAGGCCAAGAACGAGAGAAGCACTCGATCTCCCATGTGCAACCGCCACTGAGGTTTGTTTACGTGAGGAGGCCACGTCCCTCCAGTTAGTTAGCCGTCTCAGTCAAGCCATGTGCACGAGAGGTGGAAGAGAGAGTATAAGTATTGTATTACTTCACCGATTCTGGGCATGAAAAATGCAACCCTACTGATCTCCTCCATCTCTCCTCTCTTCTTCCTTTCTGTTCTTCCCCTCCTCTACTCTACTCTGTTTTCAGGAGGGTGAGCTCCCTCGAACCAGCTCAGGTTTTCAGAATATCAAAGTAAGCTTACCAGGGACACTCGTCATCTCCTTTCCGGAGGCACCCATAGATGTAGAGGGTATCTGATCAGTTTGTGAGTTTTTGTCTCGAACCACCACCAGTATCCATTGCATGATTTGCCTAGGTTAAAGGTGGGCCATGTAGATCATAACAAAAGTTGATAGTATGTCCCTCCATACCACAATGTATACACCTCCTTTGACCATTACTATGTTCTCTGCATGGTCAAGTTGAACCTCCAATACGACCACCACCACGACCAGGCTGAACCTCCTGAGATCCTCCTTTACCTCCACGGCCTCCCCCTCTTGTTACTGCAAACGCAGACCTATCTGATATAGTGGGGTTCTCCGTAGGTCCAACCGAGATCCTTCGGAGACGGGCAAACACCTCTTCAAGAGAGTGAAGGGTAGACCCACCTAGTACTTAAACCCTACTAAAAATCTAGTTACATTCAATTGCTCTCTCTGCTGTTGCTGAATCTTGACATCATATGTAAGAGGATAATACACATTCAACTCATTCCGCAGATTTCTCATACTAGCATAATATTTCTCGAGACTTTGATTACCCTGTTGCAGATTAAAATACTCTTGGTACAGTTAATAAACCCTAGTAGTGTTGTCTTGTCCAGAAGCTTCTTTGCATGATCCCAAACCTCCTTGGCTGTATCTAAGAACATAAAGTTCACACTAATCTTGGGTTCCATACTATTCCATAACCATGTCATAATTTGTGCATCGTCGTGCTCCCACTCATCGTACCCCTGAGAATCAGCTAAAGGTTTATCTTCCTTATCATGATTCACTTTCTTCTTAGCTTTCAGGAAAACTTCAACAGATTTAGCCCAAGGCACATAATTCTTACCATTCAGTTTGATAGATGTCATTTGCACATTTAGATAATCAGGGGGAACCATTACACTAGACTTGCATTCACTGCTGTCTCCGACAACTGTCAAAAAAAATCTATCACTAGTCTATCACTCCATCTCACTAACTAGTCACCACACTACACCCCAACAGCTGATTATTGCTAGAGTACCTACTGTCACAGGTCTCAGCAACAACCACTCACTGTTCACCACTTTCAGCAACAACACCACTGCTATCTTCCACTTTCAGCACCATAAACCACCAGAATACACCTCACATATATAGTACTAGGTTCTGCAACACATCAAAACCTATTCCTCCCTACAACACTGATGTAACCTACCTATTTGAACCCCCACAAATCAGACTTGCAGACAGTCAATTACATCACTGAAACCAGCCCTCTTCAAACCATCGAATAGAGGGTTTTCGACCAACCACACAAAACAGCCACAACACCACCCATTGTAGGCATGAAAACGTCCAGAACAAAAAAAAATGATCACTCCTTTTTAGCCCCTCTGTGAATCTTCGATCAGCTAGTGAGAAACCTGCAAAACCTAGCAGGATGGGCGCTGAAAAGAAAAAAAACTGGGTTGATCTGAACTGATTATATTGGCTCTGATACCATGCTAAAGTTCAGACCTGTGATGTTCTTAGGTTCGAAATAATAAATAGAAAGTAATAATGGTGAAGGATTAGAAGAGAAGAGAAGAGAAGAGGAGAATAAGAGAAAACAAGGTCTGCTTCGAACTTGAGAGTTCTCTCTCTAGTCGCCCAATTTTATTTATAGTTTTCTAAAACAATGCACAATGACTATTGTGCCCCCACTTAAGTGTGGGACACGTCACTTAACTTAGGATCTACTTATAACTACATCAAGCATATAAACCAATGTAAATTGACTATATACCCCTCTATAGCCGATTCTAACAAGAAATAAATGTACCATTCTTGAATTCCTTGTATTGTACTCCGATCTTTGTTTTTTTCCTGATTATGGGAAGAAAACTCAAGGACCTATTTCTAGGCTCAAAAACATTTTTGAAAAATATGCAAAAGTCCCTAAAAAATTAGGTGATTCAAGAAGTTATCTGTCTTGTCAAATCTCTATATGGTCTAGTAGTCCTATTACCCGTATGGGCTTCAACTCAAAATAGAAAAGTGCAAGAGAATTGTTACGAGATTATAGGTTGTAATTATAGGCTGTAAATATGTAGTATCAGCCCAATTAGGAATAGCTTGATTATAGGAATTATTCATTCTTTGATTTTCTTCCTATTTTAGTATCTACAAGGCCGTATGATTTTCTTCCTTTTTAGTATCTGCAAGGTTGTATGATTTTCTTCCTTTGTAGTATCTACAAGGCTGTATATATATGTACTATTTTCTCAATTGAAAGATATCAATTTCTTCCAATTCTTGTTCTATCACATGGTATCAGAGCTGGAGACACCAATTCCAGTTTGAAATTAATTTCTGGTTTTCTTCCCTTTGCTGCCCAAGTGAGCAGCTTTGAATTCTATACGTTGCCCAAGTGAGTAGCAGCTGTGATCTCTAGGTCACCCATTCCGAGTGACATCTGCATCTCATCGCCCCTACCAGTGGAAGTGGAACCCCCAGATTGGCCTACCCACCTTCACCGGTCTCTTTTCTGACGATTGCCTCAACCTCGGTGTTACTCCTGTGGTGTTTGTTTGCCTATCAGGAAAGTCTTTCATCTTTGTTCTTCTTATATAGTTGATATTTTGGTGTTGCCAGTTGTGATTTCTTGTTGTTTGGGTGTTGCATCTGTTGCCGATTCTATTTAAGTTGTTTTATTGGTTTTGCTGGTTGTTAAAAGTTTATTTTCTTGTATTTATGATGGCAGTTGAACAAAAGAACTTGGCTATGCCTAGTGTTATCCCCATTCTGTCTAAATCACTGAACAAAAACTAAATGGAACTAATTATTTAGACTGGAGTAAAACTGTTCGCTTGTATTTACGAAGTATCTCTAAGGACAACCATCTGACTAAGGACCCTCCTACTGATGAGACTTGCATTGAATGGCTAAGGGTTGACGCTCAATTATTTTTGCAAATCCGTAATTCTATTGAGAATGAGTACGTCAGTCATGTCTCTCACTGTGAGTTTGTAAAAGAACTAATGGAATATTTGGCTTTTCTGTTCTTTGGTAAAGAAAATATTTCCCGTATTTTTTATGTTTGCAAGACATTCTATCGGCATGAACAATAGGATCAGTCTCTTCAGACCTATTTCATGAATTTCAAACGCACTTATGAGGAATTGAACGCCTTGTTACCTTTCAGTACTGATATCAAAGTTCAGCAGACTCAACGTGAACAGATGGCTATTATGAGTTTTTTGGCTGGCCTTAGTCCTCAATTTGATGGTGCTAAGTCACAGATTCTGTCTAATCCTGAGATTACCTCTTTAAAAGAGGTCTTTACTAGGGTCCTTCGTACAGATACTAGTTCCCATACCTCACCTGTACAACAACCTAGTGCACTTGTCAGTCAGAATAGTGGATCAACTGGCCGGTCTCGTTTTCAGAATAGTAGTAGAGGCGGCAGTAATAGTGGTTGGAATGCTGGAACTCAGGCCACAGGGGGAGTAGTTTGCTACTATTGTCATGAACCAGGTCACACTAAAAGGACTTGTCAGAAATTGCAAAAGAAAAACCAGAAGTCTTTTGGGTCTCAGTCAGCTCATGTTGTAACTACGAGTGATGCTCCTCATCCATCGTTAGATCAGACCATTACAATTTCTGCAGATGAGTATGCGAAATTTACCCAGTATCAAGAGTCATTAAAGAACTCCTCTCAGTCCATCACTGCCCTTGTTGAGTCGAATAAAACCAATACATGTCTTCTTTCTTCTTCCTCTCAGTGGGTCATTGATTCTGGTGCAACAGATCATATGACAGGCAATCCTAGTCTCTTTTCCACTTTCCAATCACACACTTTTCCTTCTTCAGTCACCTTAGCAGATGGTTCTAATTCTTTTGTCCTTGGTTCTGGCACTATCAATCCCACACCAACACTTTCTTTGTCATCCGTATTGAGTTTACCAAAATTTTCTTTTAATTTGGTACCTGTTAGCAAACTCACTCGTACTCTTAACTGTTGTATGTCATTCTTTCCTAATCATTGTCTGTTTCAGGATCTTATGACGAAAAGGATTATTGGTAAAGGACGAGAATCAGGAGGTCTGTACATTTTGGATACCCAGGAATCCCGGACCATTGCCTGTTCCAGTACTTTATCTCCTTTTGAAGCTCATTGTCGGTTGGGGCATCCATCTTTACCTTAGTTAAAGAAGTTATGTCCTCAGTTTCATGATGTATCTTCTTTAGATTGTGAGTCTTGTCAGTTTGCAAAACATCATCGTCTATCATTTGTTTCTCGAGTTAATGAAAGGGCTAGTCATGCTTTTGAGTTAGTACATTCAGATGTTTGGGGACCTTGTCCCATTATGTCTAAGACTGGATTTCGATATTTTGTTACCTTTGTGGATGATTTTTCTCGTATGACTTGGCTTTATTTAATGAAATCTCGTTCTGAGTTGCTTTCACATTTTAAAACCTTTTATGCTGAAATAAAAACCTAGTTTGATGTGTCTGTACAAACATTGCGAAGTAATAATGCCAAAGAATATTTCTCTGATTCCTTTCAGACTTACATGGCTTAGAATGGAATTCTCCATCAATCATCTTGTGTCGATACTCCATCTTAAAATGGAGTGGCTGAGAGAAAAAATAGACATCTTCTTGAAACTGCCAAGGCTCTTTTATTTCAAACACATGTTCCTAAACAGTTTTGGGCTGATGTTGTTTCTACAGCGTGTTTTTTGATTAATCGCATGCCCTCCACTGTTCTAAATGATCAAATTCCTTATAAGATTTTGTTTCCTAATAAATCTGTGTTTCCTGTTGAACCTCGTATCTTTGGATGTTCTTGTTTTGTTCGTGATGTTCGTCCGCAGGTTTCCAAATTGGACCCCAAATCATTAAAATGTGTCTTCCTGGGATACTCTCGTCTCCAAAAAGGGTATAGGTGTTTTTCTCCTCTCTTGAATTGGTATCTTGTGTTAGTTGATGTTACATTCCATGAACATCTTCCTTTCTTTACCGCTCCATCTACACTTACGTGTCCACAAGAGGATGATGATCTACTAGTGTATCATGTCACCGGTCCAGATGCTAGTGTTGCTCCAATACCCCCACCACCACTTTCTCAACCAAAACCACCTATTACTCAAGTCTATTCTTGACGACCTAATCCTCCTGTGACAAGTCCGGCACCGGTCTCATCTTCGTCATCGGATCCAATGCCCAGTGATATTGATCTACCTATTGCTCTTCGGAAAGGTAAACGCCAGTGTACTTATCCAATTTTCTCTTATGTTACCTATGATCGTTTGTTGCCTCTTGATTCTGTAGGGATTCCCAAATCTGTTCACCAGGCCTTATCCCATCCTGGGTGGCGTGATGCCATGCTTGAGGAAATGAATGCCTTGACTGAGAATGGTACTTGGGATCTGGTCGATTTACCTGCTGGTAAGAAAGCAGTTGGATGCAAGTGGGTCTTTGCAGTCAAATTTAATTCTAATGGATCAGTGGCTTGCCTAAAGGCTCGCCTGGTGGCCAAAGGTTATGCACAGACATATGGAGTGGACCATTCTGATACTTTCTCCCCTGTGGCAAAATTGACTTCAGATCGATTATTTATTTCTTTGGCAGCTACATATGATTGTCCACTTTACTAGCTTGATATTAAAAATGCTTTCCTACATGGAGTTCTTCAGGAGGAGGTTTATATGGAGCAACCACCTAGGTTTGTTGCTCAGGGGGAGTCTGGGAAAGTTTGTCGTCTTCGAAAATCGTTGTATGGACTAAAACAGAGTCCTCGAGCTTGGTTTGGAAAATTCAGTCAGGCAGTAGAGAGGTTTGGGACGAGGAAGAGCAAATCTGACCATACTGCTTTCTATAAGCAATCCACATTTGGCATCATTCTACTTGTTGTATATGTAGATGATATTGTTATCACTGGGAGTGACACGAAGGGAATCTCATCCTTGAAATCCTTCTTGCAGAGCCAGTTCAATACTAAAGATTTGGGGCACCTAAAATACTTCTTGGAGATTGAGGTGGCAAGGAGTAAAAGAGGCATTTTCCTGTCTCAGAGGAAGTATGTTTGGACCTGTTAACAGAAACCAGGAAACTAGGAGTCAAACCATGCAGTACTCCAATGCTTCCTAACCAACAATTCACAAAGGATGGAGATGCTTTTGATGATCCTGAATGATATAGAAGATTAGTTGGAAAGTTGAACTATCTCACAGTGACTCGTCCTGACATTGCTTATTCAGTTAGTATTGTAAGTCAATTTATGTCCTCTCCTACAGTGCATCATTGGGTAGCCTTAGAACAAATCTTGTGTTACTTGAAAGGAGCTCCTGGACGGGGGATACTGTATCGGAATCATGGTCATAGTAATATTGAATGTTTTTCTGATGCGGACTGGGCAAGTTCCAAGATTGATCGAAGGTCCACTACTGGCTATTGTGTTTTTGTTGGTGGTAATCTGGTTTCGTGGAAGAGTAAGAAGCAAAATGTGGTGTCGCGATCTAGTGCAGAATCTGAGTATAGAGCAATGGCACAAGCTTCGTGTGAGGTTATGTGGGTTTCTCAACTCTTAACTGAGGTCGGTCTTAAAGTCTCAGTTCCAGCGAAGCTATGGTGCGATAATCAAGCTGCGATTCATATTGCTTCGAATCCAGTTTTTCATGAACGAACTAAACATATTGAGATAGACTGTCATTTCGTTCATGAGAAAATTCACAAAACTTGATCTCTACAGCATATGTGAAGACTGGAGAGCAGTTAGGAGATATCTTTACAAAAGCTCTTAATGGAGCTCAGGTTTCTTATATTTGTTACGAGATTATAGGTTGTAATTATAGGCTGTAAATATGTAGTATTAGCCCAATTAGGAATAGCTTGATTATAGGAATTATTCTTTCTTTGATTTTCTTCCTATTTTAGTATCTACAAGGCTGTATGATTTTCTTCCTTTTTAGTATCTACAAGGCTGTATGATTTTCTTCATTTTTAGTATCTACAAGGCTGTATATATATGTACTATTTTCTCAATTGAAAGATATCAATTTCTTCCAATTCTTGTTCTATCACAAGAATTATTTCTCTGATACCAACTTGTGCACTAAATTAGATTAGAATGGAAGAAATAAGAGAAGGGAATAGAAAACAACACGATCTGGGAGGAAAAAACATTACTAGCATTCGCCCTTCTTTCAGTATCATGTTTTAGAGCTTTATACAGAATAACCAAAATACCCCTAGTTATTTAACCCCATACTTCGACATATTTTAATACATTCAATATGGGAATGTTTGCACCCCTAGCCTTTTAGAGCAATTTCTGATGCATGTTATGATTGACCAAGGGAAGAGAAATGCCAGCAGAAAGTACTTTATCCAATGCTTGTTTAATTGTTATCTATGTTCATAAAATTACATTTCAATTATCTGAAAGTATTTTGCCATTTTCTGCATGTTTAGCAATACTTTACAATTGTATGCTGAATGTTGGCTCAGTGGGTGATGCTGACATGTTCAAGTGGTTTAAGTTTTTCCAATGAACATATGTATTGCTATAAAATTGTTGAAAAATGTACTCAGAAGCAATGTAAAGGAGCTTGCTATTTTCACTTGCTTCCTGACATCGTTTTACTTTCTTTATGTAGGTTTTGTTCATTGCACCTATAGATAGGAAGAGAAAACCACAGGTTCTATTTTCAGATGCTAATAAAGAAGGAAGTCACACTTTACAAAGTCTAAGGGCTATAGAAAGCAATGGTGGATCTAATGAACATGCCTTGGAATTGAAAAAGGCGCGGCTTGAGAATATTGTGAGGCGTCCTCCAAAACCAGGTTCAAAGGTATGATTTTAATCAGGAATAATTGATTTTATGAAAGATGCTTCGAATGACTTGTTGATACAACAAGAATATGGGTTTTGCTATTGGTATGCAGGCATCAGATTGGACTCTAGGACCAAAGGAGTGCATACTTATGCTTGGTTGGCGCTCGAATGTTAACGAAATGATTCAGGAATATGATAATTATCTTGGACCTGGCAGTGTACTGGTATACTCTTATATCACTGGGCAGTCTTCTCATTTTCTTCTATTTCTTTGTGATGATCTAGCACCCTTAGTTATGCATTTTAGCTACGTGTCAGCCACTTGGTTCTATTTTATAATTAACAGATATCTGCCACTTGATTTTTTATAGCAGTAATTTAAAATTTTAACATTTTGAACCAAGAGAGAGCATGTGGAGCACAAAATTTAGTAGGAATACACGGATATTTAAGATTATATTTACAATCTGTTAAGAGTCTGTTAATATTTTAAGTTTAGTACCGCAGGGGTACTATTGTACTTTCTCCCTCTTTTTATTTTGTTTTATGTTGCCCTAGTATAAATACAAAAAAGCTGGCACTACCATCCAGACCTTTGGGCTCTCGGTCTCTTTTCTCTCCTCTCTCTTCTCTCTTCCCTCTTCCTTTCTTCTTCTCTTCTGTATAATATGGTATCAGAGCAGGACTATCAGATCTGAAAGGAGAGATTGAGCAAGCCTTTTTTCTGTCTTCTCTCTTTGCCAGATACTGTTTGCTTTACTGAAGATCCAGAATACAGCATCGGACTGAAGTACCTTCTCTCCCTTCCTCTTTTTTCTTTTTTTCTGATCGTGTACCAGGACAGAACCTGTAGTAGGTTCACTTGTTTGATGTGAGGTGATCAGCACCTCTTTCTTTCTTTTTTTGTGGGGTCGGTTGATCCGTGTGATGTACTGTAGGTCGGTGTATGCCGCAACAGCAGCCTTATGATGGGTTTGTAGGTCAGGAGATGACTTGTATGTGCTGCGACAGCAGCCCTCTGATTTATTGTAGGCCAGTGATGACCTGTTAGTGCCGTAACAGCAATTGATTTATTTCTTTGGTGATTGAAGAGATGATTTATTGTAGGACAGTGATGACCCATTAGTGTCGTGACAGCAATTGATTTATTTCCTGGTGCAAAGGATTTTTTTGTGCCTACTTTGAGTGTGGCCTGAAGCTGTTATCATGAGTGGTGAAGATTCTGCCACATCTGGTGTTTCCTCAATGCAGAATGGAATGAGTGGGGGTGTGGATTTATCCTTCCCTATGGCTGTCATACCCCTGGATGGCTTAAATTATTTAGAATGGTCGAAAAGGATAAGGTTATACATTACTGCAAGGGGAAAGATAGGATATATAAATGGGAGAATTAAAGAACCTAATTCTGGGAGTGTTGAGTATGACAGATAGAACCAGGAAAACAGCATGGTTATGCCATGGCCTTTAGTGTCTATGCAACCTTAGGTGAGAAGGAACTTTATGTGGGTTGAAACAGCTTATGAGATTTGGGAACAGGCAAAGTCAACCTATTCTGAACTGCGTCACTATGCAAGAATCTATCAATTACAAGCTGAATCATCCACTTGTAAACAGGGGAGAGGAGTCTTTCTGTGTACCATTCAGACTTGACCTCCATCTGGAAGGAGTTAGATCACTATCAGAGTGTGGACTGGAAGTGTGATGAAGATGCAAAAGTGTACAAGTCCCTTGTCACCCAACAGCGAGTATATGCATTTCTCCATGGCTTGAACCCTGTGTATGAATCCATCAGAGTCCAAATCCTAGGCAGCAATGATCTTCCATCTGTCCAGGAGGTATATGCATTAGTACAGTCAGAAGAAAGTAGAAGAAATTTGATGAATAGTTCTAGGGGGGATGCAGTTGTATTGGCAGTGAAAGGGAATGTTGCTACAGATGGGGGAAATCTCTTTAAGAAGGGGGACTTTCAAAAAAGAATGGATGACAAAGACAAACTATGGTGCACCCTTCGCCAAAAATCCCGACACACCTGTGATACATGTTGGGAACTTCATGGGAAGCCAAAGTGGGCTTAGGAATGAGTAAGAAGCAAGGTTCAGATCTGAATAAGAAGTCAGGACAGCAAGGTCCAAGAAAGCTCACTATAGCAAACATGCCTACTTAGGAGAACCATCCCCCTACTACTACTATGACTCAGACACACACCTCTGGTTCTAACCCTAGGGAGGATATTATTAATTCCTTTCATGACCATTTAGAACTCTATGGTAGGGCAATTCGTCAAATGGATGCACCTCCTCCCTCAACTTCATTTGTGTCTACATTAGGTAATTCTGCCACAACTTTCCATGTATAGTCTCATTACCTAACTCTCCTTGGATAATTGATTCTGGAGCGTTAAAACATATGACTGATAAGTCCACTTACTTTCTGACCTATCACCTCCTCTCTAGAAGAGACAAGGTGAGACTAGCTGATGGTTCATACTCTACCATAGCTGGTCAAGGAACCATTTCTCTCCCCTTTGGCCTCACCCTATCTAATGTTTTACATGTTCCAAAATTCCCTATTAACTTGTTCTCTGTTAGTAGTATAACTAATTATTTAAATTGTTCAGTGACCTTTTTCCCTTCTTATTGTGTGATCTAGGATTTGGCCTTGGGGAAGACGATTGGTAGAGGACGTATGGTGGAAGGGCTCTACATGTTGGAGAATAAAGCTGGTCTTGCAGTCACAGAGTCTAAGAGTCTGTCTAGTAAGAGCAAGGTCTATTTATGGCACAGTCATCTTGGTCATTTATCTTTTGAGTCCTTAAAAATGGTGTTTCCAGAGTTGTTTAAGTCAGTGTCAATGTCAGAGTTTACATGTCAAACTTGTCAATTGAGTAAGCATTGTAGAACTCATTTTTCTTCTAAGAATAATAAATCTGAATTTCCTTTCCATATTGTTCATTTTGATGCTTAGGGCCTTGTTGCTTTACCATCTGAGAGTGGCTACAAGTATTTTATTACCTTTATTGATGATTACTCTAGATACAAATTGGTGCATCCCATGCGAACTAGGGATGAAGTACCAAAAATTATCCAAGATTTCCACCAGTGTTTTAAAATGAAAGGCGCAGGCAAGGCGCAAGGGCCATTTTGCGCCTGAGGCAAAAGGTGCAGGCAAGGCACAAGGCGTAAGGTGAGGCACACGCCTTTTTGAGGCAAGGCGCACAATTATTTGAAAAATAAAAAATAAAGAAGAAGAAGAAGAAGAAGAAGAAGAACTGAAGGGGTAGAGCCCTTGTTTTTATGCATGTTTTGTATGAAGAACTAAAGAAGAAGAAGAGGCTGAAGAAGAAGAAAAATAGGGCGGAGCCCCTATCACAGGAAGAAGAAGAACAAAAAAAAAATACATAACATAACTAATAGGCTGATACTATAGCTTTGTGCCTTGGATGAACTTGAGCTTGAATGAGCTTCAGCTTCCTCTGGTTTGTCCTCTGGAGTGCTAACTTTTGGATGAAGGAAGTCTTTCCTCCAAAATTTCTTTTTTTTTTCTTTTGGTTGTTTTAGCAAAGACCCTGTCGATTCAGCTTCCTTTTTTTCCTAAGTTTCCTATTTTGTGGTTTTTTTTAGTATAATTCCGAATCTTGTTTTGTGTTGAATCGTGTAAACATCATTCAGGCACTCGCTTGGGCCACTTGTCGCCTGGCCTGAGGCGCACGCCTGTTCAAGGTTTGTGCACCTTAGCCTTGGTGAGGCGCCCAACCTGGAAAGCGCCTCACCTCTACGCCTAGGCGTGCCTCAGGTGCACCCTTTAAAACAGTGATTTCCACTTAATGAACTTCGCCCAATTTCAAACTGAAATCCAAGTTCTTAAATCCAATGATGCCAAAGAATATTTTCATAATGATCTCACGGAGCTCTTTACTTCGCGTGGATCACTTCACCGTAGCTCATGTGCCCAAACACAACAACAAAATGGTGTTGCTGAAAGAAAGAACCGACACCTTCTTGAAGTGGCTCAGGGGTTACTAATTCATATGAATGTCCCAAAATGCTTTTGGCTTGAGGTTGTCCTTTGTGCTACTTATCTCATTAATCATATGTCCTCTCGCTGGTTGGAGTGCAAAGCCATACATCAGCTTCTTTTTCCTAAGTCTTCTTTCTATTCCTCCTCGTATGTTTAGTTGTCGTTGTTTTCTTCAAAATTTGTCACCCACCCATGGAAAATTAGATCCTCATACTATTCCTTGCATCTTCTTGGGGTACTCCACCACTCAAAAGGGATATCGGTGCTTTGGTCTTGTCTCTCAGAAGTATTATGTTTCTATTGGATGTTTCTTTCTTTAAGAGTGAGCCTTTCTTCCCTGTTTCTCCTCAGGGGGAGTGTAGGAATGAGAAAAAACCAGTTCAGCTCCATCCTCTTCCTGATCCTCCTCCCTTTTGTGTACTAAGCACCTTGGTTCCCATTGACGTTCCTAACCCTATTGCTATTGATACCTCTATTGCTGATGACCTTGACCTTCCTATCACTCACAGGAAGGGTGTTAGGTCTTGCAGCACTAAACATCCCAATTCCCATTTTGTTTCCTATTAGAACTCTTGACAGTGTAGCCGGCCAGAGATAAGTGGAAGAGGAGAGAAGAGAAGAGAAGAGAAGAGAGGAGAGAAGAGAGAAGGTTTGCAATGTAACAGTTCTGGCGGCGCCAGTGTTTATTTTACTATATATAGGGCGACAGAAATAACAAGGGAAAATACCCTTGTGCCCTTGAGTACAATAACAGACATAACAGAAATAAAAAATGAAATAAAAAAACACTGTAATTAGCCAAACAGGCCCTAACAACTGCAACTAAGTTATTTTAACATTATTCCAACACTCCCCCTCAAGTTGGAGCATAGATGTCAACCATGCCCAACTTGTCACACAAATCTTTGTGCCGCACATGATGAAGACCTTTGGTGAAGATATCTGCAAGTTGCTCTTCCGAGCTGACATATGGTGTGCACATTTCTCCACTTTCAAGTTTCTCTCTGATAAAATGCTTGTCCACTTCAATGTGTTTCGTCCTATCATGCAGAACTGGATTAGCAGCAATATTGATGGCAGCTTTATTGTCACAGTAGAGTGACGTAGGATTGCTTACTGTGAAACCTAGTTCACCTAACAGATTTCTTATCCACATGATTTCCGCAACCCCATGAGCCATCGCTCTATACTCTGCTTCAGCATTGGATCTAGCCACCACACTTTGTTTTTTGTTTCTCCATGTGACAAGGTTTCCTCCTACAAAGGCACAATAACCACTGGTAGACTTTTGGTCATTGATTGCTCTTGCCCAATCTGCATCAGTATATACTTCTACTTTTAAGTGACAGTGTTTCTGGAACAACAAACCAGCTCCAGGAAACTTCTTGAGATATCTCAAGATCCTCTCTGCAGCCTCAAAGTGAGTTGTCATCGGGCTGTGCATGAATTGACTAAGGACATCCACCGCATAGGCAATATCAGGCCTGGTCATAAACAAATATAGAAGTCTCCCCACAAGTCTCTGGAACATCTTTACATCTTTTAAAAACTCTCCCTGACTGTCTCCCAGATGGTGATTAGGTTCAATAGGTGAATCAGATGGTTTTACCCCCAACTTGCCTGTATCTTCTAGTAGATCTAGTACATACTTCCGTTGGGAAATAAAGATGCCCTTGTGAGAGCGAGCAACTTCAATTCCAAGAAAATATCGTAAGGGGCCTAGATCCTTCACCTCAAATTTAGTGGCTAAGAATTTTTTTTTGTCTCTGGATTTCAGCCTCCCAATCTCCTATGATCACTATGTCATCCACATACACAATAAGAGCTGCAATTTTACCTTCACCTCTTTTTACAAACAGGGTATGATCTGACTGGCATTGTTTGAATCCCATTTGTTGGACTACTAAATGGAACTTACTAAACCAAGTCCGAGGTGATTGTTTCAACCCATATAGGGACTTTTTCAACCTGCACACCTTTTGTTCACGGAACCCTGGGGGTTGGGTCATGTACACCTCCTCTTCCAAGTCACCATTCAAGAAGGCATTCTTGATGTCCAATTGGTGGAGATCCCAGTCAAGGTTTGCTGCCAAGGAAAGGAGAATCCGGATGGAGTTCATCTTCGCTACTGGAGGAAAAGTCTCTTCATAGTCCACTCCATATACCTGTGTGAAGCCTCTTGCTACCAGTCTAGCCTTGTACCTTTCAACAGTTCCATCAGCTTTGTGTTCCACTGTGAACACCCACTTGAACCCCACTGGTTCCTTCCCCTCAGGAAGATCTACCAACTCCCACGTGCCATTTTTGTGTAAGGCATCAATTTCTTCCTGCATTGCATCTGTCCATTCAGGTTTTGACAAAGCTTCTACCACGGTCTTAGGGATGGGAACACTATCCACAGAGGAGAGAAAGGCACGGTACGAAGGTGAAACATGCTCATAGGACACAAAGTTAGAGATAGGATGATTAGTGGTACAGGATCTAACGCCTTTTCTCTTAGCAATAGGAATATTAAGATCATTGGGGACAGGTGAATCAACATTTAAAGGAGCAATGGGAGCAAGTGTACCTGGCTGATGAGACGGATCTGCCTCGGGTGAATCCGATGATGTTGGTTGCATAGTGTCCGGCTCCACGGCTCTTGAACTCTGCTGGCTCTTTTGGCGACGATGAAAAACCCGGAACGGAGGAGGATCGGGTAAAGGAGGTAGTTGAATCTGAGTCGTCGCCTGTTTCTCCTCAACCCTACTCTCCCCCTTAGGAGAAACTGAGAAGAATGGTTGACTCTCAAAGAATGAGACATCAATGGAAACATAGTACTTGCGGGTAATGGGATCATAGCAACGATACCCCTTTTGAGATGAAGGGTAACCAAGAAAAACACAAGGAATAGCCCGAGGGTCAAGTTTACCACGAGTAGGTGATAGGTTGTGGATAAAACAACGACACCCAAAAACACGCATCAGAATGGTGGACAGCGGGGCTGTAGAGAACAAGAGCTGATGTGGGGCCTTATACTCTAGTAGCCGAGAGGGCATGCGATTGATGATATATGTCGCACACAATACTGCATCCATCCAGAACTGTTTTGGCACATTCATATGAATCAGCAAGCCACGAGCAACTTCGAGAAGGTGACGATTTTTTCGTTCAGCCACACCATTTTGTTGGGGTGTCCTGGCACAAGAGCTTCGCTGAAGTGACCCACTCGAAGCAAAGAACTTCGTGAGATCACTATGGAAATATTCCTTTGCATTGTCCGACTGGAAAATATGAATTTCCGTTTGGAACTGAGTGAACACCATGCATTGAAAATCTTTCACAATTTGTGGCACTTCATCTCGAGATCTTATAGGGTAAACCCAAGTGTATCGAGAATAATCATCAATCAAAGTAACAAAATACTTATAGCCAGCCGCAGTAGGTAGAGTAACAGGGCCCCAAACATCAGAATAAACAATATGAAATGGAAATTCAGATCTTTTATTTCCTAACGGTAAAGAACTTCTACAATGCTTACTCAACTGACAAGTTTGACACTGTAACTGACTCACTGACAAGGACTCAAACAACTTTGGGAACATAACTTTTAATGACTCAAAAGAAAGATGACCAAAACGACTATGCCATAAATAGGCCTGACTCTCACTCGACGAACTTGTGGACTCAGTCGCCACTAGACCAGCATTATTCTCCAACACGTAGAGACCATCCACCATGCTTCCTCTACCAATCGTCTTCCCCGAGGTCAAATCCTGAAACACACATGAAGACGGAAAAAAGGTGACTGAGCAGTTCAAAGAGTGAGTATAGGAGGACTCAGGTGGGGACAGAGCTGGTTGCATGTGAAATGCACTGACCTTGCCACAAAGTGCCTGTGTATGTGCAGGTTTGATCCTGTGTCTCCATGGTTGAAGGGATGCTGAGCAACCATCTCAACTATGTAGTCAGGACAAGGCTTTGTCGAGTTGAGTCAAGTATACATACACATAAATGCATATGCTTTCCTTTTTTAGTCAATTAGGGAAACTTACTAGACAAACCCCTATTAATGCCATGTGAGGGAATCCTATTGGCAACATAGATCATCTATTAAGAAGGTGTTTGGTATCATGGTGTTGTGGAGCTGTTTCACCACCACATAAGTGCCACATAGGCGTCTTGACTCTACCAAACCAAAATTCTGTTTGGTTGGTTTGATTCAAATACTACCATTTGTAATGTTCTTTATCATGGTTATGTGAGAACGACTTTTGGAGGAAACACTATTTGGACATTTCCTGCTCCAAGGGGGCATTTCCACATAGGGTATATCCTATGTGGTACCTACTGGCACTTGTATGTTATAATTTATAGACAACAATAAATAATTGTACATTGTAGGTCGTGCCAAAACACTCCACTACCAATTTCCAATGCTTAATGTTAGAATACACTAATCAGGGGTATTTTGGTCATTTGGGTTTATCTATTTGAGAGTGAAAGGTCTATTTTATTTAAGCTTAAGTTATGTGTCCCATCACTTATGAGGGACAATATGGTCTTTCTTGTAACTATACTATTTGAGATAAATATAAGTGGGTCGGCTAGAGGTGGAATGATTTTTCCTGATCTGGCTGAACCCTTCTTCTCCTCCTCTTCTTCTTCTTTCTCTTCTTCTTCTCTTCTTCTTCTTTCTCTTCATCTTCTCTACTTTAACCTAGAATCGTATAGGGATTTACATGGTATCAGAGCATTAAAACCTAGTTCTCTTTTCATTTTTTTTTCTTTTTCCTTACTGCTTGTCTTCTTCCTGGATTCACCACAAACCATTTCAGCCTTCTTCATTTTTCTGCTAGCCTGAGTGGAAACTCGACAAGGGGCTAAAGAGAGTAGTCATTTTTTTTGTTTTGGAGGTGAGTATGCCTCCAGTTACTGTGGTGGTGGTTGTTGAGGTTGTGCACTAGATGCCCTCTATTCTGTGATATGAAGAGGGCTGTTTGTGGACAGGTATGAACAGTTCTGGTTTTTGCCCAAATAGCGGACTGTAAATGCTGTGTTTTGGTTCAAAATATTTTTTGTGGAGGTTTGGAGTGACTAGTATGCATATCAGCCTTGTTCTCCTCTGTTTTTACCTCATATGTGTGCTGAAAGTAGGGTGTTTCGACTGCTGAAGTTCACGACAGCAGTGGTGTAGTGGTAGTTGTACTGTGTTGAATGGTGTGTGAATAGTTCTGCAGTGTGCAGTACAGGTGTTTGATTTAATGACTGAGTGACTTCAGCCCTTGTATTTGGTGTGTGAAAGGTTCTGCAGTGTGCATAATAGGTGTTTGATTTAATGACTGAGTGATTTCAGCTTTTGTATTTGATGTGCAATGTGTATTTGAAGAGGTTGGTGGTGCTGAAAGTGGGATAAGCCTTGTGGAAGTGCGTAAGTTGTGCTGAATATTTGAAGGTTAATTAGTTAAGATGGCATCGATTGGAGATGGGAATGACAATAAAACAGGCGTTATGATTTCTCCAGATTACCTAAATGTTCAAATGACATCTATTAAGTTGAATGGTGAGTGTTTTGGAGCAGCTACAGTAGTCCGAACCAGTGAAGAAGGAAGAAGAAGATGAGGAAGAAGACAAGAGAAAGAGAGAACAGGAGGGTTTAGTCGAACTGATTAGTATTCCCATTCAGTCGACCCCCTTGTGTTTATTAGGTTCTAATTACACTTACAAAGACTAAACTGCCCTCACTTAAGTGTGGGGCAGAGTACTCTAATAAAACAGCTACATAAGCAAAGTACTTAACTGACATAAGATTACTAAATTACCCTTATTCGGCTCACTCTAACACTCCCCCTCAAGCTGGAGAATATATGTCATATAATCCCAGCTTGTTACATGGATGATTCACTTTCCCTGAGTTTAGAGCTTTTGTAAACAAATCTGCCCATTGATCATTCGAGCCCACATGTTCTGTGTTTATCTCTCCAGCAAGGACCTTCTCCCTCACAAAGTGGCAATCAACCTCTATGTGCTTTGTTCTCTCATGAAATACAGGATTGGATGAGATATGGAGTGCAGCTTGGTTGTCACAATACAGTCTCATAGGTTTATCCATGTGAAACCCAATTTCTTGTAGAAGATTCCTCAACCACACTAACTCACAGGTAGTATGTGCCATGGCCCTATACTCAGCTTCAGCACTACTTCTGGCCACAACCGTCTTCTTTTTACTCTTCCACGTCACAAGATTTCCTCCAAGAAATGTGCAATAGCCCGTAGTAGATCTTCTATCATTCACTGAGCCTGCCCAGTCTGCATCTGTATACCCCACTACTTCAAGTTTTCCTCCTAGTTTATACAATAGTCCACGGCCTGGAGCTCCTTTCAGATACCTCACAATTCTAAGAATTGCATCCCAGTGAGGTATACGAGGGTCCTGCATGAATTGGCTCACCACACTGACTGCAAAGGATATGTCGGGTCTCGTGATAGTTAGATAGTTCAGCTTCCCCACTAGTCGTCTATACCTTCTAGGATCTTCAAATACTTCTCCTGTATCACTGCTCAACTTAACATTTGGTTCCATAGGGGTCTCAGCCGGTTTTGCACCTAACAGTCCTGTTTCTTCCAATAGATCAAGAACATATTTTCTTTGGCACAGATTTACACCTTGTTTTGACCTGGCAACCTCTATTCCCAAGAAATATTTCAATGTTCCAAGATCTTTTGTTTGGAAATGGTTTTGCAAAAATACCTTTAATTTGCCAATCCCCAATTTATCACTGCCAGTAATGACAATATCATCCACATAGACCACTAATAGAATCTTCCCAACTTCTGAGTCATAGCTGAACACTGAGTGATATACCTGGCACTGCTTCATTCCAAAACTCTTCACCACTTCACTGAACTTCCCAAACCAAGCACGCGGCGATTGTTTCAACCCATAAATTGCCTTTTTCAATCTGCATACCTTACCATCCTCCCCCTGAGCAACAAACCCAGGTGGTTGCTCCATATATACCTCCTCCACAAGATCACCATGGAGAAAGGCATTCTTGATATCAAGCTGAAACAGAGGCCAATCATACATAACTGCCAGGGAAATTAGTACACGAACAGAACCAATCTTAGCCACCGGAGAGAATGTCTCCATGTAGTCTACTCCATACAACTGGGAGTAACCTTTAGCAACAAGTCTGGCCTTCAGACGCTCTACACTACCATCTGGCAAGTATTTCACAGTATACACCCATTTACATCCCACAGCATGCTTACCAGGTGGGAGAGTAGTAAGTTCCCACGTTTGAGTATGTTGAAGAGCAGAAAGTTCCTCCTCCATTGCTTGCCGCCAATCAGGTGAACTGAGAGCTTCTTGGACATTGTTAGGTATGGAAATAGAGGATAAAAGGGAAACAAACTGGCGATGTGATGTAGAAAGACGAGATAATGAAACGAAATTGGAAATGGGATGGAGGGTAGAACTGCGTTTACCTTTCCGTAAGGCAATGGGTAGATCAAGGTTTGAGGGTTCAACAATAGGAGCCATGAGAGGATCCGCAGATGAGGTAGAAGCTGGAGGAGGGGCCGGTGCCGTTCGACGTGTATACACTTGCCGGATTGGTGGACGTTCGGTGGTGATCTGCATGGGATGAGGTGATGAGTCTACTCCAACAACAACATCTGGAACTGGATCACTGACAGGGAGAGGAAGAGGAAGTGCGGGTGGAGACGAGGGTGCTTCAGGACTTGAGAAGAAGGGGACTGACTCAAAAAAGGTGACATCAGGACAAACATAGCACTTCCGGGTAATGGGATTATAACACTTGTACCCTTTCTGAGTCCGTGAGTAGCCAAGGAAGACACATTTAATTGAGCGTGCATCTAGCTTGTCTATTCCAGGCTCAGATTGTGGACAAAGCACACACAACCAAAGACACGAGGAATTAATGGGAATGGAGATAAAGTGGGAAACAAGATAGAGAAGGGGGACCGACCATGAAGAATGAAGGAGGGCATCCGATTAATGAGAAAACATGCAGTGAGTACAGCATCACTCCAAAAACGCTTAGGAACATTCATGTGGTGAAGAATAGACCGAACAGTTTCAAGAAGCTGACGGTTCTTCCGTTCAGCTACCCCATTTTGTTGAGGGGTGTATGCACATGATGTCTGATGAATAATGCCATGCTGTTCTAAATACTGTTGAAATGAAGTAAGAAAGTATTCACGACCATTATCTGAACGGAGAATTTTGATTGGAACACCAAATTGTGTGCGTATTTCAGCATGGAATTTTTGAAAAATAGAAAACAATTCACTTCTTTCTTTCATTAAGTAAATCCATGTCATTCTTGAACAATCATCAATAAAGGAGACAAAATACTTGTACCCATTATAAGACTCTATTTTGATTGGACCCCAAACATCTGAATGAACCAAAGAAAAAGGACTCAACATACGACTCTCAACTCTTGGACTGAAGGACACACGACGATGTTTCCCAAACTGACATGACTCACATTGCAAAACTGACAAATGACTCAATGACGGGACCAAAATCTTGAGAGCCTTGAGAGATGGATGTCCCAGTCGGCAATGCCATTGTAGAGGAGTAAGCGAAGTCTGAAGAGCAATTGAAGATCCACCACCGTCAAGATAGTACAGTCCACCAGCTTCATGCCCCCCACCAATCTTCTTCCCCGTCTTGAGATCCTGAAAAACACAGGTGGAAGGAAAGAAGGTAACGGAACAGTTAAGAGCTTTGGTTATTTTACTAACAGACATAAGATTGAATGGAAACTTAGGGACATATAAAACAGATGATAAGGGCACAGGAGCCATGTCAATATTACCAACACCACATATAGGAGATGAGGACCCATTGGCAAGTGTAACAGTTTGTGATGTGGAGGTTTCAGAGAGAGAAGAGAACACACCTGGAGTCCCGGTCATATGATCTGAGGCTCCAGAGTCAATAATCCAGGGAGAGGTTTTAGATGACATGCAAGCAATACCTGATTGGGCAAGTGTGGCAGTGGTATGCTGTGAAGTAGTTTGAAGGAACCGTTCATACTCATCACGCGGTACGCTCACCATTTCCCTCCCAGAGGTAGATGTAGATGTGGGATGAGTTCGGTCTGCCGGTTTACTGTCACTGATATCAACCTCACCCGCTAGAGCATGATTAGCCCATTTAGAGGGAGGGCCATGTAGATCATAACAGAAATTCACTGTGTGTCCCTCTCTACCACAATGAGTGCATTTCCTTGTAGAGTTATTCTTCCCTCTGCCACGACCTCCCCCTGAGTCACGACCACCCCGACTAATCATGGAACTGCCACGGCCTCCTCGGGGAGCATGACCTCCCCCTCTTGTACTATATCCAACCCCTCGAGCTGTCACAAGTGCTGATCTATCAGACTGTGTGGAGTTCTCTGTCTGTCCCAAAGAGATTCTACGAAGCCTTGAGAATACTTCCTCAAGTGTAGGAAGAGTAGAGCCCCCCAATATTTGGGCTCTAACTGGTTCATATTCCGACTTCAGCCCCACTAAAAATCTTGTAACATCTAGTTGCTCCCTTTGCTGTTGCTGAACTTTAATATCTGGAGTAAGGGGGTGATAGACATTGAGTTCATTCCTTATATTCTTCATGTTGGCATAGTACTCTTCTAGTGTTTTGGTTCCTTGTTGTAAATCAAAATACTCCTGATAAAGCTGATACACTCTTGTTGTGTTATCTTGTCCAGAATATAGCTTCTTAGCATGCTCCCATATATCCTTAGCCGTATCAAGAAACATGAAGTTGGCACTAATTTTAGGTTCCATACTATTCCACAGCCAAGTCATGATTTGAGCATCTTCTTGCTCCCAATCATCAAACCCTGGAGAGTCCTCTGATGGCTTTTCATCTCTTACATGCTTTACTTTCTTCTTTGCCTTGAGAAACACTTCCACTGATTTGGCCCATGGAACATAGTTCTCCCCATTCAGCTTAATTGAGGTCATTTGTACCCATAGGTAGTCGGAGGAAATTACCACATTAGGTTTCTGATCATTGTAGCCATCTCCTATTGCTGCCATTGTACTCTTTCACAGTTGCCTCTAACCTTACTTCTCAGCTACAAGCTGATTGATGTTGTTCACAGTTTGATACTTCAGCACCTATTGCAGCCCCTAAACACAACAGTGGGAGCACACACTTGTTCTTCTTTACACTACTGCTGACTTCACACACCTACGACCCACATAAGCATCACAAGCACCACAACACAACAGTAGGCCCTCTTACAACCACTCAATAAAAAAAATTGCGCACCACAACACAGTCAAACTGCTACACCCAGTTCAGATTTGTTTAACACACTTAAGAGGGCATTACACGACCACAAGGAGCTTGGCAAGGTCACTGCATTCCACCTTACACCACTCGGCCACCTACAGCAGCCCTAACACCACTCAACAACTCACAGCAGCCCTACACCATTCGGCTACTACACACACAACCCTTTTTAGGGCAACAATGAACCTAGTTCTCTAGGTTCTAATCAGTACTAACTGATTCTTGAAGGGTTCCTACCCAGAAATACCAGCAACACAAGAGGACTAAATAACCAACCTTCCTTTGAGAGTATCAGCCAACCATTCACTGCTGAAATCACCTTCCTTGATGAAGAAAACTGTGTGCAGCAGAGAGCAACGAACTGTGATGTCTCAGACCTAGGGCGAACCAGCTCTCTCCATTAACCAACTAGAAACGAAGAGGAGGGTGTCACAAACACAGCTGAGATGTTTTGCAAGCGGAAGCAGGTCAGAAACCTTGCTCTGATACCATGTTTTGGAGCAGCTACAGTAGTCCGAACCAGTGAAGAAGGAAGAAGAAGATGAGGAAGAAGACAAGAGAAAGAGAGAACAGGAGGGTTTAGTCGAACTGATTAGTATTCCCATTCAGTCGACCCCCTTGTGTTTATTAGGTTCTAATTACACTTACAAAGACTAAACTGCCCTCACTTAAGTGTGGGGCAGAGTACTCTAATAAAACAGCCACATAAGCAAAGTACTTAACTGACATAAGATTACTAAATTACCCTTATTCGGCTCACTCTAACAGTGAGAATTATGTGCCGTGGGCAAAATCTGTGGAGGTGTTTTTAAAGGCTAAGAAAAAGGTAAAACATGTGAGAGAGGAGAAGCCCTCCTCTGATTCTCCGGGGTTTAGTGATTGGGAATAGGAAGATGCACAAATAATGACATGGCTGTGGAATAGCATGGAACCAAAAATTAGTGTGAACTTTATGTTCCTAGATACAGCTAAAGAAATCTAGGATCATGCTAAGAAACTATACTCCGGACAAGACGATACAAATAGGGTGTATCAATTGTACCAAGAGTACTTTAATTTAAAGCAAGGCAGTCAAAGCTTGGAGGAATACTATGCAAGTCTGAGGAATATCTGAAATGAGCTCAATGTGTATCATCCTCTGACACAGGATGTTCAGATTCAACAACAACACCGTGAGCAACTTGATGTGACAAGGTTTCTGGTGGGTTTGAAGGCTGAATATGAGCCTGTCCGAGCACAAATATTGGGGGGGTCTGCTCTTCCCTCACTTGAAGAAGTTTTTGCCCGTCTTAGGAGGACATCTATTGGGTCTATAGAGCATTCTTCTCTCTCGGACAGATCTGGTTTTGTGGTGACTAGAGGGGGAGGCCGTGGAAATAGAGGTGGTGGTGGTGGTCATGGACTTCCAGGTAACCGTGATGGTCCCATGTTTAACCGTGCTGGTGGCCGGAGTGGAGGTCGGGACTCAAGGGGAGGTCGTGGTAAAGGAAGAAGTAATGCCCCTAGGAAGTGTACACACTGTGGATTAGAGGGGCACATGGTTAATTTCTGCTATGATTACATGGTCCACCCAACACTTGGGCTAACCATGCTGTGACTATGGGTAGTGGTACAATTACTGAAAGTCAGCAAACTGACCTGATCCCCTCCACATCTACTGGTGCTTCTGAGAAGGAGATGGTGAGTGTACCCCGTGCAGTATATGAGCAGTTCCTTCAGACATCTCAGTAGAACACTGCTTCCCTTGCCCATCCAGGTATGGCTTGCTTGGCTTCCAAGCCTTCACACTGGATCATTGACTCCGGAGCCTCGGACCATGTCTGGGACTCCTAATGCATTTTCTTCTCTTTCTCGGTCCTCCACATCTCAAACAATTACTCTTGCTAATGGTTCTACATCTCTCATCTGTGGTGTTGGTGATGTTGATCTCTCCTTGTCTTTATCATCTGTTTTATATGTTCTCAAGTTCCCCTTTAACCTTATGTCTGTTAGTAGATTAACCAAGTCACTTAATTGTTCCATAAATTTTTATCCCTCTTCTTGTGTGTTTCAGGATCTCAAGACGGGGATGAAGATTGGTGGAGGGCATGAGGCAGGTGGATTGTATTACCTTGATGGTGGTGGCCCTCCAGTAGCTTTTCAGTCGTCTCTTACTCCTCTTCAATGACACTGCAGACTTGGTCATCCTTCTCTCAAGGCTCTAAAGTTGTTGGTGAAAGAATGGTAGGATCCATCTAATGGACGCCATAAAGGTTGCGGAATGAGTGGGCGAATTTCAAAAATTTTCCTACCTTCTCCCAACTGGGAATCATATTCCCTAAATTTAGAATACAATATTCAAGGATCCTACTTGAACCATAATCAAACCAGATCTGTACCAAAAGACAAATGGGAGGAATATACCTGATCCGGAGAAGCACTATCTCCCAAAGTTGGTGTTCACGCCCAAAGAATGCTCCAAGATCCGTTCTTGCTGAAGATGACACAGCTGTGGATGGAACAGAACCAGCAGGGTGCGTCCCACACACTGGATCCTTCGCAAGTATCCTCTGGAAGCACTAAACACTGAATCTATTTCAGTCTTTCTTGCAAGACTGATGTCAAGAACAGATTTCTTGACTTTCTTTTCTGCAAAGATCTAATCTTGCAAAGGAGATGGCGGCGGCAGGAGGAGAACTCTAAAAGCGAAAAGGCTGAACTGCCTTTTTTTTTCTTTTCTGGAGTATGAGATCTGATCTCAATTCGCAGGAACCTTTCTTGCGATTTTTCTTGATTCGAAATCTGTTGTATTTCTCTCCTTTTTTTTGTTAGGGTTTCTCCTCCTTTCTTCTTGATTAAGAAACCTCCTAATTAGGAGTTATCCCAATCCAAATCAGTATTTGGATAGGGGATAATCTTAATCCTATCTGCAGATAAAGTTAGCTTACTCCTGATCTTATCAGGAGGTTACCAGATTCAAATCTAATTTGAATTTGGTCTCCAAGAGTGGATAAGGCTAAAGGCCCAATCCTTTTACTAACATTAATCTCAGATTCGCCCCAAGGATGGGTGATCATATCAGCCCACCTCGAAATGGGCTTTTGGCCCATTAAGTGTTCAGTGTCTAATTA
Source organism: Nelumbo lutea (assembly GCF_056320005.1). Classification (NCBI taxonomy): domain Eukaryota; kingdom Viridiplantae; phylum Streptophyta; class Magnoliopsida; order Proteales; family Nelumbonaceae; genus Nelumbo; species Nelumbo lutea. Next base: position 167,768,401 of record NC_142684.1, on the reverse strand, counting down.
CTTTCCAATCTGCTGCCCAGTTGGGCTTCTTTGTATGACGTGGGACCCAAGCATTGATCTACACACCAGCCACATGGGTTCGGCCCAGCCTTTAATACAAGGCCCAGCCGAATTCACTGAAAAACTCAATGAACCCCTTGAGTCCATCATATGGACCCTATGGGCCCAACACTTACATTAAGTGGTCCCTGGGCCAAGCCATCTTATAAAAACCCAGGGACTGTGGGCAGGTGCAAGATTAGCCCATCAGGTATTATCCTCAATGGTCTTACACTTAACCTCTCAGCCCTTAATGATCAAGCACTGCCCGACAAGAGAGGACCTCTCCCTTGGCTGCAAGGAACAGTGCCGCACTCTCCTCTCACATGGATCCCGGGAATTAAAACCATTTGCAAACAATTTGAAACTGTACATATATATATATATATAAATATATTAATTTTGCAAAACAAAATTCCAACGATTGAAATCAACTGCCGGCAGTTTGGTTTCCATCAGAGAGAGTGCATTCCCGATCATTACCCTTTGTCCGACAAAGTGGCTGATTCTGTCACTATGATCACCCACTCAGATGAATTCTCAAACTGCCCCAACATACCCAGGTTTTGATCCCCGCTAAGGATCTCACTGATTGGCATATCAAAGGCAGCCTGATCCAACACCTAGTGAAGTGTCATAATCGAGTCTAGGGGTCAGGTGTAACTTTCCAGTTTTGCCCATCTATCTCCAAGGTCCAGGGCAAGACTGGAAATCTGGTCCGGTTCAAGGATTCAAGTAATCCCATACTGCATGTGCCTCGGGTCTTACCCTGGTGGCTGAGACAGGCCATCCCAACACTTGGTGGCACACCAGTATCAGCCTTGGCAGGATAAATCTCCCCAGACTTATCCAACGGCTGTGAACATTTAAAACTAACACGAGTCTCTATAAATGTCCAGTTTTAGGGTTTTACACAGAATTAAACCAAACAACATGAATCAAAATGCACTTTTTTTATTTCCACTAAATAACAAAAGTACATCAAATCAGATTGAAGCTAAGGGCATACAAAAACTGTCTAACAGTTGGTTCCTTCCTTGAGTCATCTTTCATCTTTGAATTGTGAGTCATGTCAGCTTGGGAAACATCGTAGAGTCTCTTTTAGTCCAAGAGTTGATAGTCATGTCTCGAGTCCTTTTTCTTTAGTTCATTCTGATGTTTGGGGTCCGATCAAAGTAATGTTATACAATGGCTATAAGTATTTTGTAATTTTTGTTGATGACTTTTCAAGGATGACATGGATTTAACTTATGAAAGATCGCAGCGAATTGTTTTCTATTTTTCAAAAATTTTATGCTGAAATACATACCCAATTTGGTGTTCATATTAAAATTCTTCGCTTCGATAATGCCAAAGAGTACACCTCAATACCATTTCATCAATACTTAGAGCACCATGGGATAATTCATCAAACTTATTGTGCCTACACCCCACAACAGAACGGTGTAGCTGAACGGAAAAATTGACATCTTGAAACTGCTCGGTTCTTGATGCTTAATATGAATGTTCCAAAGCATTTTTGGAGTGATGCCGTCCTCACATCCTTTTTTCTCATCAATCGGATGCCCATGTCCATCCTTGGAAGTCAATCCCCCTTCTCGGTGTTGTTTCCCACTTTGTCTCTATTCCCTCTCACCCCAAGAGTCTTTGGATGTGTTTGTTTTGTTCAAATCTTGGGGCCTGGTTTAGACAAGTTAGATGCACGAGCTACTATGTGTATCTTCCTTGGCTACTCGAGGACTCAGAAAGGGTATAAGTGTTATAACCCAAAATTCCATAAGTCATTTGTATGCTCCAATGTCACCTTCTTTGAATCAATTCCTTTTTTCTCAAATACTGTGGTTTCTTCTCCTTCCTCCGTTGTTCCTCTTCCCGTCCCTGTTGCGGATCCCCTTCCCGTGGCTCCCATTCCAGCTACAGATTCTCCTCCTATGCCAGTTATTACGGAGAGGCCACCAATCACACAAGTGTATACTCACAAAAGAGCACCGGCCCCTCCTCCAATTCAGCCCTCGTCGACAGATCCTGTCATTGCTTCTTCTCCCTTAGATCTTGATCTTTCTATTGCCCTGCGGAAAGGTAAACGTACTTGTACTTGTCATCCTATTTCACACTATGTTTAAGTTGCTCACCTTTCTGCTTCTCATAGCAACTTTATATCATTGCTATCATTTGTCTCCATTCCCAAGACTGTCCAGGAAGCCCTTACCTCCCCGGGGTGGCGGCAAGCCATGGAAGAGGAACTCTCTGCTCTATAACACAATCACACGTGGGAACTCACTACTCTTCCTCCTGGTAAGCATGATGTTGGGTGTAAGTGGGTCTACACAGTGAAGTATCTTCCAGATGGTAGTATGGAGCATTTGAAGGCCAAGTTAGTGGCCAAGGGCTATTCTCAGTTGTATGGTGTAGACTATATGGAGACATTTTCTCCTGTGGCTAAGATTGGTTTAGTTTGGGTGTTGATTTCATTAGCTGCTATGTATGATTGGCCTCTTGTGCAACTTGACATCAAAAATGCTTTCCTACATGGTGATCTCATTGAGGAGGTGTATATGGAGCAACCGCCAGGGTTTGTTGCTCAGGGGGAGGATGGTAAGGTTTGTAGACTCAAAAAGGCAATTTATGGACTGAAACAGTCTCCACGTGCTTGGTTTGGTAGGTTTAGTGAAGTAGTGAAAGACTTTGGGATGAAACAGTGTCAAGTAGACCATTCTGTGTTCAGCCACGATTCAAAAGATGGGAAAATCTTGCTAGTGGTGTATGTGGATGATATTGTCATAACTGGGAGTGACAGTAACGGGATTGACAGGCTAAAGAAATTCCTACAAGACCACTTCAATACAAAAGATTTGGGTAAGCTGAAGTACTTCCTGGGAATAGAAGTTGCAAGGTCAAGGCATGGAATTAACTTATGTCAAAGAAAATATGTTCTTGACCTACTTGAAGAAATAGGGCTGTTAGGTGCTAAACCAGCAAAGACTCCTATGGAACTTAATGTCAAGTTGAGTGTTGATGCAGGTGAAGAGTTTAATGATCCTGGAAGATACAGGAGATTGGTGGGAAAGTTTAATTATCTGACTATTACCCAACCAGATATATCACTTGCTGTGAGTATGGTGAGTCAGTTTATGCAACATCCTCGGGTTCCTCATTGGGAAGCAGTTCTAAGGATTGTTAGGTACCTGAAGGGTGCTCCAGGTCATGGTTTGCTATACCAAAGTGGAGGGACTCTTGAAATAGTAGGGTATACAGATGCTGGTTAGGCTGGTTCTATTTCAGACAGGAGATCAACTACAGGGTATTGTACTTTCCTTGGTGGCAATCTTGTAACTTGGAAGAGCAAGAAACAAACAATGGTGGCAAGGAGTAGTGCAGAAGCTGAGTACTGAGCTATAGCTCATACTACATGTGAACTAGTATGGTTGAAGAACTTGCTTCAAGAGATGGGGTTCTCGGTTGACAAACCCATGAGACTATACTATGATAACCAGGCTGCTATTCACATCTCTTCCAACCCAGTCTTCCATGAGAGGACCAAGCATATTGAGGTCGATTGTCACTTTGTGAGAGAGAAAGTGATAAGTGGAGTTACAACCACATCTCATGTGAGCTCAGGAAATCAGTGGGCAGATCTCTTTACAAAGGGATTGTCTCGGGGCAAAGTAGATTATATTTGTGACAAGCTAGGACTATATGACATATACTCTCCAGCTTGAGGGGGAGTGTTAGAATACACTAATCAGGGGTATTTTGGTCATTTGGGTTTATCTATTTGAGAGTGAAAGGTCTATTTTATTTAAGTTTAAGTTATGTGTCCCATCACTTATGAGGGACAATATGGTCTTTCTTGTAACTATACTATTTGAGATAAATACAAGTGAGTCGGCTAGAGGTGGACTGATTTTTCCTAATCTGGCCAAACCCTTCTTCTCCTCCTTCTTCTTCTTCTTCTTCTTCTTCTATTCTTCTTCTTTCTCTACTTTAACCTAGAATTGTATAGGGATTTACACTCAAATCAAGTACAAATGCAACACCATGATATGAAACACCCTCTAGATGTAGGAGCCCCTGAATTGACCATGAATACAGTAAAATACACATTATGTGTATACTACACCTGATTTTTATGAAAAATGTATACACATTTGTAGAGAGACTGGGCTGAATGGGCCCTAATATTTCTTTTATGTTTAAGTAATGTTATATCTGTTTATGTGTTAATAGGCCTTTTTCTTAATGGACCTGTTAACCTCTTTTTAAGTTCTTTTAAGTTACCGCTTTGTTGGTCGCCCAATTAAAGGGCAGACTCGTAATTAGCATGATTAATTAAGTTTAATAAAAGATTAGTGAAGGGAGAGAGAGCACCATCAAACTCTCTTCTTCTTCTATTCTGCTGTAACCTTTCTTTCTCTCTCACTTTTTCTTATTTCTTTTATCAGTTTTATATCGGATTTGAAGGACAAACTCACATCTTGGTATCAGAGCAGTTCTTCCTCCACTTTTCTTTTTCTTTTTTTTTTCCTATACACCCTTCGATTAGAAGAGTATGTGGAGAGATACATTGCTGATCAATCAGATGACTATTTGCTTAGTTGGTAGAGGGTTTGGAGAGTTAGGATCTGGCCAAAAATTGCTAGGAATTGAAGCTGGTTTTTTTTGCCCAAAACCCTAGCCAACTAGAGAGATTTTAAGTTACAAGTTAAGGAGAAGGATTGGGTGTGGCGCTCAGGGCTTGGGAGGTGTATTTTGATCCCCAAAAGTGTGTGGTTGGGATTTGAAGGAGATTGGGAAGCTCTGGTAGGAGTAGCTGCTTCATCTCTCTTCCTCCCGATAGTCGGGTGTAGTGAAACCCTAGTTTTTTAATCTCTAGGTATTGTAGTGAAACCCCATTTCTCATGCTAGCATAGTACTCCTCAAGACTCTAATTACCCTGTTGCAGATTAAAGTATTCCTGATAAAGTTGATACACTCTAGTTGTGTTGTCTTGTCCCAAATACAGCTTCTTAGCATGGTCCCAAACTTCCTTGGCTGTATCAGAAGCATGAAATTCATATTGATCTCGGGTTCCATGCTATTCCATAACCAGGTTATAATCTATGCATCCTCTTGTTCCCAATCACCATACTCAAGAGACTCAGTGTAGGGTTTTTCTTTCCTTATATGCTTCACTTTCTTCTTAGCTTTAAGAAAGACTTCTACAGATTTCACCCAAGGCACATAGTTTTCCCCATTCAACTTGATAGAAGTCATTTGAACATTCAGGTAGTCAGTGGGAACCATCACACTAGTTTTGTTTTCATTGTTATCTCCTATATCTGAAAAAAAAAAAAATCTTTCTAATTCACCTCTCACCACACTGCACTCAGCACCACTTGTTGCTGAATTCTTCACTCTCCACACCACAACCCTACTTACACGACTACCTGAATTCTCACCACACTACTTGGAACTAACTAACCATTCGATCTACATGAAATCTGCATGAAACCCTACTACACAACAACCTGAATTCTCACCACACTATTTGGAACTTACTAACCATTCGATCCACACTGAAATCTGCACAAAACCCACTTATCTAATCACCAAACAATCAATCTGCACTCGACACTTCACTGCATCACTCGAACCAGCCCTCTTCTTACTATCGATTAAGGGGGGCTTCCTACGAATCACTGCAAACACCCACAAACTTGCTGACCGGAGGCATAGAAACCTCCAAGGGAAGAGGGCGACCAGTCCTTTTCAGACCCTTTCCCTATCTTCAACCAATGATGAAGAAAAAAGTAAAAAACATTAGGCTGAATGCGAGAAAACCAGAATTCTGGGCATATTCGATTTTGTCAACCTTGCTCTGATACCATATTATAAACCTAATCTGCACTAGAATTCTGTTAGAATTAGGGTTGAAGAGATATTAGAGAGAATAGAAGAAGAAGAAGAAGAAGAAGAAGAGAGAGAGAGAGAGAGAGAAGAATACAGAGGAAGGAAATTCTGGTTCGAACTAGAGAACTCAATCACCTCTCTAGTCAGCCAGATTTAATTTATATGTTTCTATTCATAAGAACAAAAGACTCCTTTGCCCCTACTTAAGTATGGGACACATCAACTAACATAACATTACACATCAGCTTTAAAACATAACTACAAAGACTAAAATACCCCTACGCAGTCAACACTAACAGTCTCAAACAGTCCCCTAGAGCCTAGTTTGAGAGATCCAGAGATGCCCTTGTTTCTTTTGGTTATACACAGACTAAATCTGACCATACTTTATTTGTGAAGAGAATTAACTCTTTGGTGACTTTTCTGATTGTTTATGTTGATGACATTGTGGTTACGGGTAATGACACTCAGGAAGTGATTAAGCTCAAAAGATTTCTTAACATTGAATTTGATATAAAAGATTTGGGGGATCTCAAATACTTCTTAGGAATTGAAGTTGCTAGATCTAAGGATGGTATCTTCATTTCTCAACGCAAGTATGTTCTTGATCTCCTTGCAGAGACTAGTAAACTTGGTGCTAAACCGGCTTCTACCCCTATAGACCTAAACCATAAGCTTTCTGCTACTAATGGTGAACTGTTGACTAATAGGGGAGTGTTCCAGAGATTGCTTGGAAAGTTGTTATTATCTTTGCATGACTTGGCCAAATATTTCCTTTGCAATAAGTCTTATTAATCAGATTATGCATTCTCCCAGAGATACACATTTAGCAGTTGCAGAAAGAGTTTTGTGCTACTTGAAAGGAACTCCAGGGAAAGGTATTCCGTTTGCCAAGCATGGACACATGAAGCTAGAGGCATACATTGATGTTGATTGGGTCGGATGTATTGATGATAGGAGATCCACCTCAAGATATTGTGCCTTGGTGGCAAGGAACATTGTCTCATGGAGAAGTAAGAAATAGTCTGTAGTTGTCAGATCCTCAGCTGAAGCAGAGCACAGGGCAATGGCACATGGATTGTCAGAATTATTGTGGTTGAAATCACTTTTAGGAGAGTTGGGTATTGACTATGAAAAGCCAATGATGCTCTACTGTGACAACCAAGCAGCTATCAACATTGAAAATAATCCTATTCAGCATGGCAGAACTAAGTACATAGAGGTTCAGACATTTCATAAGGGAGAAAGTTGCTTCAGGGAAGTCTGCTTGCCATTTATTGCTTCAAAAGAGCAGTTGGTTGATGTTTTGACCAAAGGTGTTCCAAAAGGAAAGCTGACGCTATATAAGTAAGCTGGGCATGATTGACATCTATGCTCAGCTTGAGGGGGAGTGCAAAAAGACTGGGCCCAATGGGCCCTAATATTTCTTTTACGTTTAAGTAGTGTTATATCTGTTTTATGTGTTAATGGGCCTTTTCTTAATGGGCATGTTAACCTCTGTTTAAATAATTGATTTTATGTTTGTTAGGGTCTGTTTGGCTGATTAAAGCCTTTATATTTTAATGTATTATTGTAACCATTACTTAGTAGGGGCACAAGGGTCATTTCCCTTCTTATTTTTTCGCCCTATATATTATAATGAAGCTGGCGCCGCCAGCACTGTTCCATTGCCTCAATCCTTCTTTCTTCCTTCTCTTCTCCTTCACTGTAATCTTCAATCAGATTTACTGTCAAGAACCTCTTTTTAAATTCTTTTGAGTTACTGTTTTGCTGGCCACCCACTTAAAGGGAAGACTTGTAATTAGCATGATTAATTAAGTTTAATAAAAGATTAGTGAAGGGAGAGAGAGAACCATCGAACTCTTTTCTTCTTCTATTCTGCTGTAACATTTCTTTCTCTCACACTTTTTCTTATTTCTTTTATCAGTTGTATATCAGATTTGAACGACAGACTCACATCTACATTAACTGTATACTGCACCTGATTTTTCTGAAAATATCATTGATGGAAAATATTACTCTTGATAGAGAAAAGTTGTGGGACAAGATTCATGTAGACCAAATAGTTGGGATTAAGGCTGAGCTGAGTTACTATTCTACCTTTGAATTATTGTGTTTTTCTTCCTTAATTTCTGGTCTGTTTTAAGGTTTTTGTGGTCAGCATGAAGCCATTATCCTTTTTCCCTCTTTTTTGTTTCTTTTTCTTTTCTTGCTGGGGGGGGGGGGGGCGCGTCTGGGCTTAGGCCCATTCCTAAGACTTGGACCCCAGCCTGAGGCCCTCTCGAATTGACATAAGGCCTGAGCTATAGATTAACACAACTTGGTTGCTGGCTTAGTTGAACTTGGCCCAGCTGATCAGGTTTGAGGCTTTTCTTACTCATGTTTTGCTGCTCTATATTTCCTTCGGGTTGTAAGATCCAATATATAAAAGAAAATAGTTGTCCATAAAAATACCATCTGATACATATTTAAACATGATAGAAATAGTGTGTATGCCTATGATAGTCAGATACTTGTATATGCCTAGCTTGCTGGTGTTGAATACACTACTAGATGCTGCATGAATACTTGTAGATGTACTCTGTTGCATTATATCACTTTTAAAATATGTGAAATGATATGTTTTAACAAATTATACTATAAAAAAATCTGTGACATCTTAGAAATTTAATTAAATTTGGAAAGACAGTCTTGAGAAATAACATTTTGCTTCAAGAACTAGATATAAATGCATGATATGTGCATATTACATGGGATACGCGTACCTGTATCCATATCCAGGATTTAGGAAATGGAGAGTTGTATCCCAGTTTCCTGTATCTGTGTTTGTATCCATATTTGGGTACCAGAAATGTATGCATTCCATAATTGGGCTTGGGATGAATATCCTATGCAGTGTAGGATTAGGCTAGGTTTGGGACATGATATTGTTAGCAGAGGTGTCAGCCTCCTAGCCTAACCTGAGCTGAGATCAGGCATGACCTTTGAGGCCCACGCTTGTCCAGAAGACCAAAAGTCCAAGCCAAAATTGGTAAAGCCTCAGTTACCACTTTGGGCTACCCAAGCTGCAAATCTGTCTCTTATACAATAATTTTCAATATTTTTGAATAGTTGAAATGAATTTAGAGGTTTAGAGCATAAATACGTAAGCCTTATGTTTATGTTTCATTCTATTTGCTATTAATTTTGCAGGAGATATTATCAGATGTACCTTTGGATGAGAGAAATAAGGCAACTAAAGTATCTGGTCAAGATAAACTCAAAAATATCCGTGTATCTCATAGGGTACTGTCACACATTTTCAGTTAAAACTTTGACTATAATATTTTTATGGAAGTGAAGTCAATTCTTTCAGAAATCATGTCCTTTTCTCATCGAGTTCATGTTATTTTCTATTTTTTCAGATGGGTAATCCCATGGACTACGATGTCCTGAAGGAAGCCATATTAGATATTAGAAACTCTTTTAAGAATAATGAGGAGATACCCTTTTCAGTTGTTGTTGTATCTGATAGGGAATGGCTTCTTGGAGGTAATGACATGAAAATGAAAATGCAATTAGCTCAAATCAGCATTTTACTGACTAGTTTCTGTGCAGATGCATCAAAGGCAGACAAACACTCTGCATATTCCCTTCTTCTTGCTGAAAATATTTGCAACAAACTTAATGTGAAGGTTTGTATATTTGCCATTTAAAGTTGTGACACATGAACTAAAATCTTGAAGATCTTAACAAGAAAGAATGGCATCTTGAGGCAGTCTCCTTTACTGACCTCTACTCAATGAATTAGGCTGGGAAACCAAAATGCATAAAAGATATGAAGGGAAAACAGATAATTTATCAATGAAATTTGATTTTTACAAAATATTGGAAAGTTTAAATGATATTCTAAAATTTTAAATCTTAGTTGTATAATTTATCAATGGAATTTGTTATGGAATTTGAAATGTCCCTAATATGTCGGCAATTTATCTAATATATGAAGGGAAAACAAATTCTTGGAATAGTCCATATCATCCTCTGGCGAATTTGGGATGTTTCAAGGAGTTTTTGCCAGATCTTGTTGATATTGTTAACCATGCTTAATAGAAAGCTTTCTTTTTCATCAAAATATCCACTTGCACCACACCATTGCCCTTGAACACTCACATGCAATCCCAAACCTTTTATCTCTCCCCATCCGCCTCCACCTCAACTCCCACAAAAATTGGGTAACTCTTCCTAATGATTATTAACCCCAGCTTCAACCCCGTGTGTCATCTTTTATTGCTCCTGTAACTTTCTAACAAAATCACTTCTTGATCCTCTCCACCAAAGACAAAATGATCCTAAGGTTTTCCTTATTTTAACACCTGAAATGAAAAGCTCATCTCTGGTTGCTTTATGAGTTTTCTACCTACACAGTGGCACTGATTGCCAAACTGTTGTGTAATCTTTCTCCTACATTCCTACCATCTATATCTACTCCAGTTATCACGTGCAGGTTGTTTATTGCCATGCCCACGTACAAGCATTGCAGATCAAGTATGAACCTAAACAGTAGTTAGAGTTAAAAACAGTATATTCACCTCAACCACGTAAATGAAATTTGACATACTTAAGATTAGATATGGGGTTATTGCAATTTTACTTTTCTGCGAGAATTATCAGGTTTATCATGGAAATGACAATGTTCAAAAAATAAATCGGTCATTCAGTAGACTTATTATGGATTAAAACGCCAGATTCTTGTTTTCATCTTTGAATTAAGAGATGCCTTAACTTTTAAGGAGCATCTATATTCCATCTTGTCACTCTTAAATGATAATGTATGATTGAGTTGCAGGTTCACAACTTGGTTGCAGAAATAGTTGACACAAAATTGGGAAAACAAGTAATTCCTGCACAAGCTGGTTTAATTTCCCAAATGGATTTTAGTGTGTCCATGCAGATGTAGATTAATGTAGCTCTCTTGTTATGCTTGCAGCTTGCAAGAATTAAGCCATCTATAACATATATTACAGCAGAGGAAGTAATGAGTCTTGTAACAGCTCAAGGTTTGGTTCTTTAACTCTCAAAGCTGTGAAGACACCTACCTACATACATACACACAGACACACACAAATTCATACATGCATACATATATCAGATTGAATTTATTCTAAAACTGTCTATATTGTGATTGGCAGTGGCAGAGAATTGTGAACTAAATGAGGTCTGGAAAGATATTCTTAATGCAGAAGGAGATGAGATATATGTGAAGGTAAGTGTGCCTCATGATTGATGATTCACCCTTCAACATTCAATATAAATATTCTTCTGAAAGCAGATTTAAAAGGATACAAGGGGAGACCTTGGATACACTCACTACCAAATTGGTGGTAGTGCAAAATAAGTGAAACAAATACGGAAGTTTGGCCCCATGGTAGTTTGATGAGATAAACCTAGAATTACAGTTGTTCTTTCTTTTATCTTTTTTGTATGCTTACAATTACTAGCTTGGGATATGCAGCCTTGCAATTTTTTATCAATTGAAGCAAATTCATAGTAACTAAAGATGACTGTAACCTAGGGTCCTGTTTTAGTGATTAAGGAATGCAACCAGGGTATGTGGTGTTTCACTTACCTGACAAAAAATTCTTACATATTTGCTTCTACTGATAGGATATTAGTCTCTACATGAAAGAAGGGGAGAATCCATCATTTATTGAGCTCTCTGAAAGGGCAAATTTGCGGCGAGAAGTTGCCATAGGCTATGTGAAAAAGAATAAGAAGGTAAGCTGGTCTAATTTTGATTTTAATTTCATGACTTTTTAATCTCATCTGTATACCTCTTTTGTGACAGGTTATAAACCCAAATCCCAAATCAGAGCCACTCTCCCTTGAAATGTCAGACTCATTAATTGTGATCTCAGAACTTGAGGGGGAACAACCAATTTTTGTATAGATTCTCCATATCATTAATTATTTTTGCTTTTTGTTTCTCATTATGACAGCATGTGATTGTCATCGGTTTGAATCAATGCAAGATAAAAGCTGTTAGTTGCACTGGACATTTTTTGAAAACCCCAAAACTAAGCATCTTTTTTGCTGGTGAAGGAATTCTTACGACATAGATTATAGGTGAAATCCTTACCGGAGATGTGAAAGACTTTGGAAAATCCAAAACATGTTTTACATTTACAGGGATGGTTCAGGTGATGCAGAATGGTTCCCCTCCCTGGGGTGCTGAAAACCAAATGTCATGTTGTTCTTCAGAATTATATAGAATGAAAGAAACTAAATCGTTAACATGCTACAATTTATGCAATCCGTCAAAAACAGCCCTGTAGTTATTCACTTATTCCTACATTCATTCATGAGAAAGGAAACTGAAGATGCAGCTGCATAGTGGAAATGAAGGGGGCTACGCTGTGGGGCTGCTCTGGTCAAGAAGAGCCCTTATTTAAACTCAGCTTGAATCCATGACCTCAATCATGAAGAATGAGGTGCTGCAGTGATGTAGGATGAGTATGGGGTTGTCCTACACTTTCAACATTCTTCCTTAGTGACTGCAGATTCATATGATCTTGGTCACGTTGGATAGTAACTCGAAAACCTTTATTAGAGACAAAAGTCTAGAAAAACAAGTTTTGACCTCTGAACAATAACCCAGAGAGACATGATTTGAATTTAAAGTCTCAGAGAACTTTGTGTCCACGTAAGATAAATATTAGGAGACTTATAAAAACTTGTAGACACCCTAACATAACTTACTAAGGAAGTCTACCTTAAAAACTTAAAACTAAAAATTATGTATGTAGATCTGAAAGTTGCAAAAAAACAAAAACTATGGAAATGCGTTCCGGAAAAAATTATAGAAATGCCTCTCATATCTGAAAATCCAAGAAACTAAATAATATATAAATTAGCAATTCTTTCTCTTGAACTGAAGTTTTTAATTTCTTAATTAGAACCTCCACTAGAGATTGTTGGAAAGAAATTATAAGCTTTAAAAGATTTTTGCAGGAAAGAACTATAATATGGATGAACAATAATTTTTGTAAAAAACGTTTTTTCTTATTTTTAGGAAAAACCAAAATTTAGAAAATTAGTTTTATATATTCTAAATGATTTTCATGGTAATGAAGAACTATAAGTGGGATCTATCCAAGGTTAAAAACATTGCTACATATTAGTGCACATCATATAATACGTTTCATTCCAACAATTTGCCAATATGAATGCAGAATGCATAGAATTCCATTATATTGTCTCTTTTTGTGTTTGTCGTAGCATATCAATGGATGCATAACAACAGAATATTAATTTCATATATGATTAAACGCTCAACTCTGCAAAAATCATCATGAATCAAGATTTTTGAAACTAAACGCATCTTTGGCGTAATCAACGAAAAATCACAAGATTGCTGCAATTTTTTCATCTTATCTTCATGTTTTTATAGGTTTTTGTGTGTGTTTGACTGCTTGAAAATGTTTAGATCCACATTGGTATATTCTTATTGTGTTGAAAACTAACTTTATTTGGTGTTATAAGTAGATTTATGTATTTCACCAGAAAAATAGGAAAACTATAAAAATAGTAGAAAAAGTTATATTTTTTGCACGATCTGATAATAAGGAGTAATTAGTAGTTACAATGTGGATCTACTGAAGGTTTAAAAAATCGCAACGTATCGGCCGATATGTATCATTCCAGTAACGTCCTGATGCATGGAACGTTACAAATCTAATAGTTCCGTTCCTTTTTGTCTGTATCGGATTGATACGGACCCGTATCAAGTCATTTTGAGTCTGTATCGACCAATACAGACCGATATTTTGAATGCATTGACCGATACATATTGTAATATTAGACTCTCTCTCTCTCTCTCTCTCTCTCTCTCTCTCTCACGCACACACACACACACACACACATAAATAAGCCTATTTAATAATTCATTGTTTCTCTAATAAATCCTACATTTAGGTTGTGCTTAGTTTGAAGGAAAAAGTAGGGAAAGGAAATTGTATTCCCTCCCTTTCCCTGTTTTTTCCTTTAAACCAAACATAGCCTTAAGGAAACTTGCCCTAAATAACTCCTAATCTCCTATAATTATTATCTCTTTCTTAATAACTCATTTTCACTCTTAATTAATAATTAATTTATTACATTTATGACAATTTCAAATTCAAATTTTAATTTAACCCACCATTAAAGTAATAAATTCGAAGTTGACTTGTTATTAAACTAATATATTTAAAACTACAAATAAGAAAGGTAAGGAAAATTGAATCCTGTTAACTTGATTGTAATAAAAATAAACAAACCACTACACCATATTCAATTGTTGATTATAACTGTATGTATTATTATTCCTAAGCAAATACTTTTCTTCTTAATGGATGTTCATTAATTAATGTCAAATTGTCTCCATATCTCACATTTTATATAAACTATTGAGGTATGGGCTTGTATGTTTAAATAACTTGTTTTTCTTTATAAGTGTTTATAACTTATTTAAGGTCATATAAAAGTTATATTTATTGTTATTAATGTATTTTTTAAGATTTATATAAGTTTCCTAATCTATCCATGTATATCCAAAGCGTATCCCGAAACGTTTCTTAAAATTATCTTTCCGATACACCTTATGTTTTTCATTACTTTGAACCTTGATTATATCCATAAATAATTTGTGAACTTTCTTTTGTAATTTTTAGAATAAAAATAAATACAAAATAATTATTTAATAAGAAAAATTCATTTTCACTTGTGATTTGAATCAGGTGTGTCTTGGATGGTTGGATACATGGATTCTTTGCCCTTATAAGTTATAATTAGGTATATATATTTTTAATGAAATTTTGGAAAAATAACTAAAAATTACATCAACATTAATATGTTTTACATAATGTGGTGATATAGAATAACGATAATGTAGATCTATGGATGGTCTATCATATCCTTGAATCCACTAAAATTTTATGCCAAAAATATACTTTTATTTTTTGAAATAAAAACAAATACAAACAATTATTTTAATAAGAAAAATATTATGAATTTCATACTTACATATTATTTCTGTTTTGAGAAGTTAGACGATTAGATTCTTTTCTCTTCTTTTTTTGGTAAACAAAGATATCAGATTACAGCAAACACCAAAAGAGCTACAACGATAGCATCCCATACTATATAGAGGTCTATTCGAGTCTCGCCTCGTTAAATTTTCAAGTCACTCCGGGCAATTCCAAACAAAAAGGTTTTAGTGAGCTACCCATTAATATGTATTTTTTACAAAAAAGAAAGTTGACGGGGAAAAATAGTTACACAACTCCACGACATCTTGACGGAGAAAGAAATCATCCTTTGTTAGCTCCAAATTTCCACTTGTAATCGCATTGATCACACTAACACAGTCAGATTCCAAAAAAACTTGGGAGAACTGCAGTCTCTTCACCAACTCTAGGCCCTTTGAAATCGGTAGAGCTTCAGCTTGTATAGGTAAATTAGCCAACAGAGGTCCAAAATAAACAGCTAAAACGTTGCCATTGTGATCTCTAACAACCACTCTAAACCTAGCTTTACCTCATAACAAAAAACTAGCATTTGTATTGACTTTTAAACAACTTGGCGCGGGTGCTTTCCAAAAAGAAGAGAGTCCCGGACTCCGACCATCAGAGGCAAGGGAAGAAAGATGCCATTCTCGGTGGGGAGTCATCTTCCTCTCCTTCACCACCCTGTTAATCAAGCATAAAGACAGATTTGGATCATGCACCACATTCTCAAAAACAAATCTATTCCTAGCCTTCCAAATGATAATCCCTGAGACGCGAAGCAAATCGCCTTTTCTATCCTTTATAGAAGAACAGGTGTCCACCCAGGATCTAAACTACTCTACGAGATGCCTACACCTTTACGAATTGCAGTTTATGAGGCTATTGAACCAAACTACACTTGCAAGGGTGAGATACCTCTCTTGGCAAAAAAAAATACTTTTTTTGGGTCAATCTTTCATCTTTGTTTTCCAAAGCTCTTTCCAATAGTTTCTTTCTTTCATTCATGCAACTTGAACACTTCCAACATTATTAGGAGTAATCTCCAGGACCATATTCTTGGCTACAAAATAAGCAGCCAAGGATACTTTCAGCTATGGCCTCCATAGAGTTTTCTCTAATTAGATTCTCATTCCACCTTCTGATAGGACCCACCATTAGGTCTCTAACTGAGACTAAACATGCATGTGAAGGCATAGGGCCAATAAATTTAAAGCCCTAAACCTTAGGCAGCCGAGGATCATACCATACTTTCACCTCACTACCCAAATTAACCGCCTAACATTCTCCTTGTTTTAATACTTCCCTCCCAACCACTAAACTTTGTCATCCCCAAGATCCTCTTTTGGATAGCGAGGAACTAAAGGAATTTTTACCCTTAAATATTTGGCTTCCATTAATTTAACCCATAGGTTGTGCACAACCTCCAGGCCTGCTTTGCAAGATAGGCTAGATTGAAGCAGAATGGATCACTAAACCCTACCCCCCCCCATTAAACTTATTCATACTTGCATTTGCCCAGCTTACTAAATGGGTGCACTTCTTCCTTTCACCCTTATTCCATCAAAATCTTCTTTGAATTTTAAAAAGTGCCTCTGACACTCGTTTTGGTAAGAGGAAGCATGCCATTGTGTAAGAAATGATAGCAGTGGTCACTAATTTCAATAAAACCTCCTTACGTGCCTGGGATAGAAGCATCTCTTGATAGCTTCTTTTTTTTTATCTCTGCTCTCTCTATTAGATGACTAAATATAGCTTTTTTTTTGTTCTCCCTATTTCAGTCAGCAGCCCAAGATAGATGGATGGGTGTTCCACCCTTTTCATTACCAAAAAGGAAGCTATCATATTTTTTTGAGCATGTGATGCAAGTTCCTACTAAAGAAAATTTTAGATTTGTCTAGATTTGCCTTTTGACCTGATGCTCTTTCATAACATTTGATAGTTTCCAATAGGATTTGTCCCTCATTTGGGGCTGCCCTGGTGAGCAAGTAACTATCATTTGCAAAAAAACAAGTATGAGACAAAAAGGGCACTCTATTCATTTTTGATCCCTAAGAACTAATGAGATAAAACAAGACTATTTAATTATGCTAATAGAGCTTCAGACACAAACAAGAAAAGCTAAGGGGATAGTTAATCCCTTGCCTAATTCCTCTTTTGGGATAAAAGGCTTCACTTGGAGAACCATTTACTAGCACCTAAAGGAAACAATGGTTACACATTCCATCATACCCATTTATCACTAAAGCCCAGCTGCAGCAACACCTCCTCAAGGAAATTCCACTATTAACATCTTATAAATAGATATATCGATCATTCTTAACAAATTAAAAAGGAAAAATTGCTAAAACCTCCCCTGAAGTTTAGAGTATAGTTGCAAGTAGACCCCCTCTAGTAGAATCTTCTAAAAAAGGCGTGAAAATGTCCAAAATATCCATGCAGTTACTATTGAGGTTGGTTTCTATGGGAAAAAGCAATGCAAACTTTAGGAACAACAAAAACAAAACTTGTAGCTTTACGTCTGAGTGATTGATATAAAGGGAAAATTTGGAAAATAAATCAATTACTTTTGCCAAAATAATTGCATGGGTATGTTGGACACTTTTATGCCTCTTTTAGAAAATTCTACCAGATGGGGTCTATTTACAACTATGTCAAAAAGTTTAGGAAAAGTATCAGCAACAACAAGAAACTTCGGGGGAGGTTTTAGGAATTTACCCAATTAGAAAAAACAAAAATATACAAAAAAAAGTAATTATTGTTGATTACAATATATTTCTTCATAGGATACACACACCTATACATAGTGTATCCATGTGTATCCCAATGTCTCTTAAAGTTGTCTTTTTGATAGACCTTACAATTTCAAAACTTTGAAGCTATCTATGGATGATCTACGAAACTAGTTGACCTAATAGCAATTTAATGCGTCTTGTATTGAATTTTTAGTAGTTTGGAAGCTCAAATATTGTTTGATGTATTATTAGTGAAGTTATTGTATGATCTATATATGTTCTAAAGTATACCGGTATTGTTGATTGTAATGTATTTCTTCATATATTACTAAAGTATACATCTATTATGCGTTTCTGTCTTATTCGCAGTTATTTTAAACGAATTCTGAAATTATGATACCTGATTGGTCAATTTGATTCTGGAATTGATTATCTTATATTTGGATGTTAGAACTTGCATTCAATTAATAATTGGATTAGCTAGATGTGGATTTAACCCTATCCCATCTAATTAAAATCTACGATAATAAAGCATATTATATTATATATAATTATATAAAGTTTATATATTGATATATTTCATATTTTATATTTATATACTTTTAATGCCAAGTTAAAATAATTAGTTTTTAACTTTTTTTATTAAATATATCAAGTTATTAAGTCCGACATATTGGATTCAAATCCAGAGGTTTGATGGTAGGATCATATGTAGATGTAACTGTATCCTATCCAATTATAGCCCTATCCCTAGCAGTTCTTCCAATACTCCATTATTATGGTACTCTTCCTTATTTCTCCTCATATTCCCATCCATCTCACTTACCCAAAACCTCGCTTGCTCAATTAAACTTATTTTCTCTTCCCAACTCTTGTTGATTATTATTATAACACTCCTCTTTTTCTCCCTTTTCTTCCACCCCCCTATATCGATAGTGCATCCTACCCACCCTATTCATATCAAATTGTTTTCTATTCTATTTTGTTCTTGCTCATCCTTTCCTCAAGATTGTCAAAAACTCTTCTAGTCATCTCCTTTCTCCTAGATAAAATACTCCCAATGTCTCTCTTATCTCAATCTTTCTACTAATCATGTTGCATACCTTCATTTTCTTATTTACTTTCATTACTTAAACCTTCATCCTATGTTGATCTTCATTTATATTCACTTCTCCCTTCCAATTCAATTTCTGACATGTTTATGGCTTTACCATCAACTATTAACATCTATCATTTTCTTGCATTTTCATCATCTTCTTCCTTTCTACTACTAATATGATCTCTCCCAACTTGATGTGTAGACTCATTGCATGTCATTGTCTTATATCTTCTCTGCCAAAACAGAACTTTATTAATCCTCCATAGATTGAACATCAACCTCTTCAACACACAATGATATTAAAATTTATTTGGAAAGCCTAACTATTGGGAAATGGGGTCTCAAATTTTGGAGAAGCTCTACATATCTAAAGATATTGCTTTTAGAATGTTATTTTCCTCCACTCAGTTTCACTAAGTTTCATTGTTGGGTTACAGACATTCATTTCCCAAGATACAACAAAGCCTTAGGGGAAAAACTGCAACCAGCAAAATAGAAGAATATTCGAAAAATCCTTATGTGAGACAATAGAAAATTGGATTGAGAGAAACAATAGTGATTTTCAATGAGAAGTGATCGAAAAACTTGTGTAAATATCGACTTGATTGAGATCTTTTTATATAAATTATGGAGAGTTATCATGAAGAGGAATGTTTTGGTTCGAAGAGATTCTTTGTGCATGATTTCAAACTTTGTGATTGTTCATAGTTAGTTAACGGTTAGGACCATTAACATTTGAATAATGTTCCATGATCACACCCAATTAAGTCATAAATGTTGGATTAGCTTAAAAAGTCAATGGTCATGGTTCAACTTCAAACCAAATACATCTTTATGTGCGCCTCAAACCAGATGCAATTTCGCATATCTTGCGATTTTGAGATTTTGCACAATCCATATTTTGCATGTGAAGTGCAAGTAAAATGCACTTCTAAAGTGCCTCATTGCGCCGCACGCATGCATGTACGTGCATTGTGTGGTAGCAAGTTTCTATATTCTCCTCTCTACAATTTCAAAGAGTGTAAACAAGCTCCTACTTAAAAGCTTAAAACAAGTTCAATAACCTTTCAATGTGGGACAACTGGACAATGCTTGAAAGAAGAAAAAACAAGTTAAAACAAAGAATTTTGTTGGTAATTTTCAAACTAGTTTTCAAGGTGCATGTGTAAGTGTGTTTTTCATGTAATTTATTAATCAAACACCCATTGAATTTTAATCTTCTAATAAGATAACTCCATTTGCATCATTGCTCTTATCCTAGTTCCTCTCTCTTGGAAGAAGAAGCAAGCCTTTTTCACGCACTCCCCTTCCCATTCCCCCCTTCTTACAGTTCTTTGTCCTTGATGACCAACCAACCCTCCCCCTTCTTTGGCCTCATCTATTACAGATGGAGACACACAAAGGGTTGTCATTGAGTCGGGTCTAATTCAGAATAGGGTGTATAAATCTTTTATACCAATTATTAATTGAGACAAAATCATAGACCCAGAACTGCCCTAATTAAGTGGGATAATGGGGTTCAACTTGATTAGACTTATTTGACATCTATAATTATCTATATATGTTAATAATTTAAAACTTATTTTCTTATAATATAAACTTGATAAAAATGATAATAAAATAGTAAAATGTTTATATGTTAATAAATCAAGTGTTTTTAAGTAATCTTGCAGTGCATCAAATATATCCTTTTAAAAATAAAATATAAGATAATATTTACAAGAAAATTAGCAAAGAACTTTTCCACCATCACCAACCCAAGCTCGTGATCGGGCTCGGACTAGGCATTTACAAAAACTCCAGAGCCTAACTTAAAAAAAAATTGTTCGAGCGAGGTATATTGGAGCCGTGGATGAACTTATGGATCTAAAATCATGAACAATCCCAACTTGAAATAGACTAGGCCAACTCAGTTCATCAACCTACCTGACCCAAGAACTAGTTTAATTCCTGTTAAACAGAATCGGATAAGCCACGGCCAAGGAAATTTAACCCCCACCAATAGTAGCAGCTTCGGAAATCGAAACACACCCAATAAAATCCTTAAGTAAATGTTGGGACAAAATTTGTTTTCAATATTCATTGTACTTAGAAATTCTCCAGCATGTTTTAAGATCATTCCCACCCTAGAATGAAACTAATCATCCAAAATATTATATATTAAACAATAGATACTTTAGTTCTTTCCCAAGGAACATGATAGTCATTGTTGAAATTCTTGATAAAATCCGGATCAACGGAATTTATATCTACAAAGATGTTCTACTGTCACTAACCCAAGTTTGGTTAAGTCGGCTCAGAATCGGGCTAGGATTTTATGAAAAAGCCCGAGCTCAATCCAACAAACATAGTCGGTTCTGGTACATTGGTTCCATGTACTAGCTAATGGGGATAAATTAAAGTTCAATCCCGACTTCGAACGGATCGGGCCAAAATGGCCTATCCGACTACCCACCCATTAACAGGTGTAATCCCAGGTAATCGAAATCGGGTGACCCACAACCACCGCAATTAAACCTCCACCAGCACTAGCATCTCTAAAGTCGCAACATACCCAATAAAATCATGAAGTAAATGTTGGAGCAAAATTGGTTTTCCCTGTTCGTTGTACTTGAAAATCCTCTACTATGTTTTAAAATTCTTCCTACCCATGGATGAAACTCAGTGTTCAAAAAATCTAAGAATGAACTATTAATGATATAGTTCTTCCACTTCAACCATGACAACCATTATTGATATTCTTGACAAAATCTAGGTCAACAAAATCTATATATACGTAGATTTTCTACAGTCACCAACCCAAGCTCGATTAAGTGGGCTCGGGCTAGGCATTTACAAAAAATACAGAGCCTAACCCGAAAAGAAAAAAATTGTTCGGGCTAGGTATATTGGAGACGTGAACGAACTTACGAATCTAAACTCATGGGCAACCCAAACTTGGAACAGGTCAGGCCAACTCAGTTCATCGACCTACCTAACCCAAGAACTGATTTAATTCCAGGAAACGAAACCGGGTAAGCCACAACCAATGAAATTTAACCCCCACCAACAGTAGCATCTCTAGAAGTCACAACATATCCTATTAAAACCTTAAGTAAATTCTGGGACAAAATTGGTTTTCTATGTTCAATGTACTCAGAAATTCTACAATATGTTTTAAAATCATTTGCACCCAAGAATGAAACTAATCATCCAAAATATTATACATTAAACAATAGATACTTCAGTTCTTTTCCAAGGATCATGATAGTCATTATTGATATACTTGACAAAATCCTACTCAACAGAATTTATATCTATAAAGATGTTATATTGTCATTAAACCAAGCTTCATTAAGTTAGCTCGGGATCGGGCTACACTTTCATGAAAAAGCCCGAGCCCAAGCCAACAAACATAGTCGGTTCTGGAACGTTTGTTCCATTTACCAACTAATGGGGCTAAATGAAAGTCCAATCCCAACTTCGAATGGGCCAGGTCAAGACGGCCTGTCAGGCAACCCAACCCATTAACAAGTGTAATCCCAATTAATCGGAATCGGGTAACCCACGACCACCGCAATTTAACCTCCACCAGCACTAGAATCTCTAAAGTCACAACATACCCAATAAAATCCTGAAGTAATCGGAATCAGGTAACCTATTTCTCTTTCATGCGGCAACTACTCAAAGCGTGGTTGCCAAAACTTCTTCTGCTTATCCTGCATGTTATTAGAAATAGAGGAAACATCAGAGACATCATTAATAGGATAAAACAAAATTTCAGAATTCAAATCAGAATTATAGAGGAGATATTCTAAAGATTCAGAAATTTCCCTTTCGTCTACTTCCTCTACAATGAAAGAGTCTATCATGTAGGCATGATAGCACTCGTCCTCATCTCGGGGCTCCTTCCCAACATGAAAAATATTCACCTCAAGAGTCATATTGCCAAATGAAAGCTTCATCAAACCATTCCTACAATTAATAAGAGCATTGGCTATAGCAAGGAATGGCCTTCCTAAAATAAGTTGAATCTTCGACTCACTGTCAACTACAGATTCAGTATCTAAAACCAGAAAATCAATAAGATAATAGAATTTATCAATCTAAAGCAAAACGTCTTCTACTATCCCCCTTGGTTTCCAAATAGAATGGTTAGCCAGCTGTAACACCACAGACGTGGGTTTTATCTCTCCAATACCTAACTGCAAGTAAACTGAATAAGGCATTAAAATTACACTTGCTCCTAGGTCTAAGAGAGCTTGACCGAACCCTTGTGTCCCAATATGGTAGGCAATTATGGGGCACCCTAGATCTTTGTACTTTGGTGGCATTCTCTGCTCAATCACTACACTTACCTATTTTGTCAAAACGCAGTTTTCTTGACATGGTGTCTCTTTTTCATGGTACATAGATCCTTAATCACCTTGGCATAAGCTGATACCTACTTAATCACATGCAACAAAAGTAGATTAATCTTGACTTCTTTCAAATGTTCCAAAATCTCACCTTGGTTGTTTGAATTTTGTCCTCCAGATTTGAGAGCTTGGGGAAAGGGCACTTGGATCGTAACCTCCTTTTTTAGCTCTTTTGAGGGGGCATCTTCAATTCTACTCGAAGTGGTGACATTTGTGCAAGGTGGGCTCGGCAAAGGCCCATCTAAAACCTTACCATTGCGAGTAGTGATGGCATGGACCCCTTTAATGTTCTCCGGATTAGAGGTGGATCCCTATACCATATGTGGCCCCTTTGGATTGCTCTGAGCCTGAGATGGAATTTTGCCTCTCTCTTGTATAGTAAGAACATTAGTGAGCTTAGTTATCTGACTCTTGATGTCCTTGTTTTCTTTAACCACCTGTGCAATAACAGATTCAAACTTTTGGTTAGTCTTATTTTATGCCTCCATAAATGCTTGAAGTGTTTCTTCTAAGGGATTCCTATTCAGCCGAGCATTGTATTGAGGTGTAGGATGAAATCTAGATGGTTGCGCCTCTACACTCCAATTATTGTTGAATGATGTAGGTTGGTTATGATCAGCCTTCCAACTAAAATTGGGGTGGTTTCTCCAATTAGGATTATAGGTCTCTGAATAGGGTGAGAAAGGTTTCCAATACATTTCTAAGGCATTACACTGTTCTTCATAAACCTCTCTCATCTCACCATAGGTTGGGCAATCCTGAGCTTGGTGATCCAATCCCCCACAGACAAAACATGAAGTTTGAATTTCTACCCTAGAAACCGTGTGGGTGACTTTATTATTCCTCATTTTTAAGGCCTCAAGTTCCCTAGTTACAACTTCTAAGTGGGGCTTTGAGGTTGTCCTCCTCCTTAAGATTGTAAATCCCGATTGGACGTGACCTATTACTACTATCAGTAGCACTAGGTCCAGTCCACATATGGGCTTTCTCAGTTAACTCATTCAGGTAATCTATGGCTTCTTCAGGATCCTTTGGAAAAACTCCCCATTACACATCATCTCTATGAATTGGCACTCCCTGCTGGTTAATCCCTCATAAAAGTAACTAACTAGCCTCCAACTTTCATACCCATGGTGCAGACACAGGTTCTGTAGCTCTTTGAATCTCTCCTAGGCTTGGTATAAGGTTTCACTATCCTTTTGAGAAAAGGTTGAGATCTGTCTCTTAAGGTTGTTGGTCTTATGGTGTGAGAAGTACTTGTTAAAAGCTTGGGTCATCACCACCCATGTACCTATGGATCTCAGTCTCAAAGAGTATAGCCAACTCTTAGCTCTCTCTTTCAAGGAAAAAGGGAAAATTTTCAGCCTAATAATGTCTACAATATCAGCTCGGTTATGAAAGATGGCCACTACCTCTTTAAATGCTCTAATGTACACATATGGTTTATCATTGTCTAAACCATGGAAATTAGGCAAGAGTTACATCATTCCAAGTCTGAACTCAAATCGTGGTGCATTCGGAGGGAACATGATGCATGATGGTGTGGTTGTCCGGGTGGGGTGCAAGTAGTCTTTTAAAGACCTAACAGGGTTGTCCTCGTGTTGACTTGTAGTTTCAGAATCAAAGGAAGAACTAAATGCTACTTCTTCTTCAGGGAGTGGTGGGTCTATTCATATATGTATAGCAAATCTCCTGTCCCTTGGTCTATTCATAAAGAGTCAGGTCCTATTTTTTTGTTTTTTTTTTTTGGATTACCAAAAGAAGGAAAAGGAAAATAAGAACAAGAAAATAAAATACAACTAAAGAAAATGAAACAAACAAAGGAAATAAAAGAGAAGTAAATAATGTTCAAACTCAGTTATTGGTTTGGCTTCCCCGGCAACAATGCCAAATTTTGTGTCTCGCCCAAAATTATTACCCTTGGCTAAACAATCATTGAAGCATAGCTTTAGGTGTCGAATCCACAAAGAAGTTGATGAAACCAACAAAAGGAGTTATTGCTAAGTGTGAATAACCTAGAAAAAATGGTTTTTTTAAAATAAAAAGAAGAGCAAAAATATTTGAATAAAAGTAACGATGATTAAATGATGAAAAGTAGTTTGTGATGAACAAGGCTTCGAGATTCACTTGATCGATTTGCTTAATTGGTCTCGACTTTGATTCCTATTTATTACTCAATTGCAAGTTTCACATCCCAAACAAATAATCAGAAAATATAACTTTCAAACCAACGACAAGAACAAAAGTATTTGTTCTGAGAGAATTAATTTTTGATGAAGAACAGAATGATCTATTCTTATAAGCTACCCAAGAATGACAATATATCAGATTGACAGTATTGTAGTCAAAGATCAACTCATAAAATAAATCTACCCAATCAATTATTTTCTAACAAATTGCACATAAAAAGACCATGACTAATCTTATATGGAAATTGAAGAATATAACTTCAGGGTTTATCAAAATAATAAAAGAAATCTCTCAAGAACAAAATTAAACACAGAAAGCTCTCAAGGAATCAAAGTAAAATAATAAATAAAACTCATCGATCAAGATCCTCCCTAGCCTTGTTGAAGCTTTAGTTGCGTTTGGACATCATTCTCCCCTCTTCTTTTCTGTGAAACGCAGAAAATAATGCCAAATAACCTCTGCAAGTCATCCCCCTTTTTGGTCAGATTTTTCCTTTTTATTGTGCTGTCAAGCTCCTCAATCTGCTCAGCCCAGATTCGCATCTTATCCCCAATTCGTCGGGATAGAGATTGATTTAGAGTAAGTTATACATATGAACTGTAGCCCTATCTCTTAGTTATCTATAGCCTCAAGAATCATCGAATTTCGACATCTATAGAGAAAGATATGCCCAAAATACCGGACCCTGTTTAGAGTAATGCGACAAACGAATCAGCACTCATACTTGGGTCATGGAACTTGGGCTTCAGTTTCTTGGACCTATGTTTGGGCTTTCCTCCATTCAATTATTAATTCTTTCAGCCTAAAAATTGCATAAATAATAAAATTAACATTTATAAAAATTATTATGGAAAAATATTACTTTTAAGCTCTTTAATTTATAAATGTCAATTGTTGAGCACACTTTAGATATACATTTTCATGCTTTCGTCAACCACCGCAATTTAACCTCCACCAGCACCATCATTTCTAAAGTCGCAACATAGCCAATAAAATCCTAAAGTAAGTGCTCAAAAAAATTGGTTTCTCTGTTCATTGTATTTGGAAATCCTCTACTATGTTTTAAAATTATTTCTACCCATGGATGAAACTCAATGTTCGAAAACATTTAGAATAAACTATTAATGATATAGTTCTTCCACTTGCACTATGATAACCATTGTTGATATTCTTGACAAAATCTAGCTCAATGGAATCTATATATACGCAGATGTTCCACCGTCACCAATCCAAACTCGATTAATTGGGCTCAGGCAGGGCATTTACAAAAAAAGCCAAAACACAACTCAAAAAAATAATTCGGGTCAGCTATATTGGAAGCATGGGTAAACTTATGGATCTAAACTCATGAACAATCCCAACTTGGAATAGGCCAGCCAACTCAGTTCATCGACTTACCTGACCCAAGAACTAATTTAATTACGGGGAAACAGAACTAGGTAAGCCACGACCAAAGAAATTTAACCCCCCCCCAATAGTAGCATCTCTAGAAGTCGCAAAATATCCAATAAAATCATTAAATAAATGTTGGGACAAAATTGGTTTTCTATGTTTATTGTACTAAAAAATTCTCCAGTATATTTTAAAATCATTTCCAACCTCAAATGAAACTAATCATCTGAAACATTAATATTAAAGAATAGATACTTCAGTTCTTTCCCAAGGACCATTATAGCCATTGTTGATATTCTTGACAAAATCCTATTAAACATAACTTATATCTACAAAGATGTTATACTGTCACAAACCTAAGCTCGGTTAAGTCAGCTCGGGATGGGGTTGGGCTTTTATGAAAAAGCCCAAAACTGAGCCAACAAATATAGTTGGTTCTGGTACATTGGTTCCATGTACCAGCTATTGGGGCTAAATGCAAATCCAATCCCGACTTCCAATGGGTTGGGCCAAGATAGCTTATCGAGCAACCCAACCCATTAACAGGTGTAATCCCAAGTAGTTGGAATCGAGTAACCTACGACCATCGCAATTTAACCTCTACCAACACTAGCATCTCTTAAGTCGCAACATACCCAATAAAATCATGAAGTACATGTTGGAAAAATTGGTTTTCTCTATTCGTTGTATTTAGAGATCCTCTACTATGTTTTAAAGTTCTTTCTACCCATTAATGAAATTCAGCATTCGAAAACTTTAAAATAAACTATTAATGATATAGTTCTTCCACTTTGACCATGATAGTCATTGTTGATATTCTTGACAAAATCCTGGTCAACAGAATCTATATATATATATATATATAGATGTTCCACCGTCACCAACCCTAACTCGATTATGTGTTCTTAGGATCGGGATCAGGCTAGGCACTTACATAAAAGCTAGAGCCTAACCCAAAAAAAATGTTTGGGCCAGGTATATTGGTGTCGTAGACGAACTTACAGATCTAAACTCAAGAGCAATTCCAACTTGCAATAGGTCGAGCAACTCAAATCGTCGACCTCCTAACACAATAATTGATTTAATTCTTGAGAAACGGAACCGGGTATGCCGAACATGACCAACGAAATTTAACCCCCACCAATAGTAGCATTACCAAAAGTAACAACATACCCAATAAAATCCTTAAGTAATGCTGGACAAAATTGGTTTTTTATGACCATTGTACTAAAAAATTCTCTAGTATGTTTTATAATCATTTCCACCCTAGGATGAAACCAATCATTCGAAATATTATCGATTAAACAATAGATACTTCAGTTTTTTCCCAAGGACCATGATAGCCATTGTTGATATTCTTGACAAAACCCTACTCAATAGAATTTATATATACAGAGATGTTATACTGTCACTAACCCAAGCTCTATTAAGTTGGCTCAGGATCGGGCTGGGCGTTTATGAAAAGGCATGAGCCAGAGCCAACAAACTTAGTTGGTTCTGGTACATTGGTTCCATGTACCAGCTAATGGGGCTAAATGAATGCCCAATCCCGACTTTTAACGAGCTTAGCCAAGACGGCCTGTCAGGCTACCCAACCCATTAACAGTTGTAATCCCAGGTAATATGAATCAGATAACCTACAACCACCGGAATTTAACCTCCACCAGCACTAGCATTACTAAAGTCGCAACATACCCAATAAAATCCAGAAGTAAACACTGGAGAAAAATTGGTTTTCTTGGTTCGTTGTAGTTGGAAATCCTCTACTATATTTCAAAATTCCTTCTACCCATGGATGAAACTCAACATTCAAAAAGATTTTATAATGAAGTATTAATGATATAGTTCTTCCACTTGGACCATGATAGTCATTGTTGATATTCTTGAGAAAATCCTAATCAACAGAATCTATATATACGCAAATGTTCCACCGTCACCAACCTAAGCTCGATTAACTAGGCTCGAGATCGGGCTTGGGCTAGGCATTTACAAAAAAATCCAGAGCCTAACCCAAAAAGGAAATTGTTCGTGCCTGGCCTACTGGAGCCGTGGACGAACTTACGGATCTAAACTCATAAACAATCCCAACTTGGAACAGGCTGGACCAACTCAGTTCATCAACCTACCTGACCCAAGAACTGGCTTAATTCCCAGGAAACGGAACCAGGTAAGCCACGACCAATGAAATTTAACCCCAACCAACGTTAGCATCTCTAGAAGTCACAACATACCCAATAAAATCCTTAAGTAAATGTTGTCAAAAAATTGGTTTTCTAGGTTCATTGTACTCAGAGATTCTCTTATTTGTTTTAAAATCACTTCCACCCTATAATGAAACTAAGCATCCAAAATATTTAAGAGTAAACAATAAATACTTTAGTTCTTTCCCAAAGACCATGATAGCCATTGTTGATATTCTTGACAAAATCCGGCTCAACAGAATTTAAATCTACAACGATATTATACTGTCACAAACCCAAGCTCGGTAAAGTCAGCCCAAGATTGGCTTGGCTTTTATGAAAAAGCCCGAGCCTAAGCCGATAAATATAGTCGGTTCTGGAACATTGGTTCCATGAACCAGCTATTGGGACTAAATGCTAGTGTAATCCCAATTCGAACGGAATGAGCCAAGATGACCTGTCGGGCAACCCAACCCATTAATAGGTGTAATCCAAAAAAATTGGAATTGGGTAATCCACAACCACCGCAATTTAACCTCCACTAGCACTAGTATCTCTAAAGTCGCAAAATACCCAATAAAATCCTGAACCAAGTGCTGGAAAAAATTGGTTTCTCTGTTCATTGTACTTGAAAATCCTTTACTATGTTTTAAAATTATTTCTACCCATGAACGAAACTCAACGTTCGAAAACATTTAGAATAAACTATTAATGATATAGTTCTTCCACTTGGACCATTATACCCATTGTTGATATTCTTGAAAAAATCTCAATGAACAGAAACTATATATACATAGATGTTCCACCGTCACCAACCCAAGCTCGATTAAGTGGGCACGGGATCAAGCTCGAGCTGGGCATTTACAAAAAAGCCAGAGCCTAACCTAAAAAAAATTGTTCAGCCCAGCTATATTGGAGCCATGGACAAACTTATGGATCTAAACTCATGAACAATCCCAACCTGGAATTGGCCAGCCAACTCAATTCATGGACCTACTTGACCCAAGAACTAATTTAATTACGGGGAAACGGAACCACGTAAGCCACAACCAAAGAAATTTAACCCCTACCAACAATAGCATCTCTAGAAGTCACAAAATACCCAATAAAATCCTTAAATAAATGTAGGGACAAAATTGGTTTTCTATGTTCATTGTACTCAAAAATTCTCCAGTATGTTTCAAAATCATATCCACCCTAGAATGAAACTAATTATCAGAAATATTTAAGATTAAACAATAGATACTTCAGTTCTTTATAGCCATTATTGATATTCTTAACAAAATCCTGCTCAACAAAACTTATATCTATGTAGATGTTATACAATCACAAGCCCAAGCTCAATTAAGTTGGCTCAGGATCGAACTTGGGCTTTATGAAAAAGCCCGAGCCCAAGCCAAAAAATATAGACGGTTCTGGTACATTGGTTCCATGTACCAGCTATTGGAGCTAAATGCAAGTCCAATCCCGACTTCAAACGGGTTGGGCCAAGACGACCTGTCGGGCAACCCAACCCATTAACCTCTACTAGCACCAACATATTTAAACTCGCAACACCCATTTAAATCCTAAAGTAAATACTAGAACAAAATTGGTTTCTCTGTTCATTGTACTTGGAAATCCTCAACTTTGTTTTAAAATTCTTTTCTATCTATGGATGAAACTCAGTGTTGGAAAAATTTTAGAATGCATTATTAATGACATAGTTCTTGTTCTTGGACCATGATAGCCATTGTTGATATTCTAGACAAACTGCCGAACAAAATCTATATATACGCAGATGCTCACCATAACCAACCCAAGCTTGATTAAGTGTGCTTATAATAGAGATCAGGCTAGGCATTTACAAAAAAGCCAGACCCTGACCCAAAAAACAAATTTATTCGGGCTAGGCATATTGGAGCCATAGACGAAATTACGGTTCTAAACTCATGAGCAATTACAACGTGCAACAGGTCGGGCCAATTCAGATCATTGACCTCCTGACATAAGAACTGGTTTAATTCCCAAGAAACGAAACCAGGTAAGCCACGACCAACAAAATTTAACCCCCACCAACAGTAGCATCTCCAGAAGTCACAACATTCACAATAAAATCCTTAAGTAATGCTGGGACAAAATTGGTTTTCTGTGTCCATTGTACTCAGAAATTCTCAAGTATGTTTTATAAGGATGAAACCAATCATCCGAAATATTATCGATTAAACAATAGATACTTCAGTTTTTTTCCATGGACCATGATAGCCATTGTTGATATTCTTGACAAAATCCTGCTCAACAGAATTTATGTCTACAAAGATGTTATACTGTCACTAACCCAAGCTCCGTTAAGTAGGATCAGGATTAGGTGGGACTTTAATGAAAAAGCCCGAGCCAACAAACATAGTCGGTTCTGGTACATTGGTACCATGTACCAGCTAATGGGGCTAAATGAAAGTCCAATCTTGACTTTTAACGGGCCTGGCCAAGACGGCCTGTTGGGCTACCCAACCCATCAACAAGCGTAATCCCAGGTAATATGAATTAGATAACCCATGACCACCACAATTTAACATCCACCAACACTAACATTACTAAAGTTGCAACATACCCAATAAAATCCTGAAGTAAATGCTAGAGAAAAATTGGTTTTTTGTGTTCATTATAGTTGGAAATCATCTACTATGTTTCAAAATTCCTTCTACCATTGGATGAAATTCAGCATTCAAAAAAATTTTATAATGAACTATTAATGATATAGTTCTTCCACAAGAACCCTGATAGCCATTGTTATTATTCTTAAAAAAATCCTACTCAACAGAATCTATATATATGCAAATGTTCCACCGTCACCAACCTAAACTCGATTAAGTGGGCTCGAGATCAGGCTCGGGTTGGGCATTTACAAAAAGGTCAAAGCCTAACCCGAAAAAGAAATTGTTCGGGCTAAGTATACTAGAGTCGTGGATGAACTTACGGATCTAAACTCATGAAAAATCCTAACTTGGAATAGGCTGGCCAACACAATTAATCAACCTACCTAACCCAAGAACTGGCTTAATTCCCAGGAAACAAAACCAGGTAAGCCACGAGCAACGAAATTTAACCCCCACCAACATTAGCATCTCTAGAAGTCGCAACATACCCAATAAAATCCTTAAGTAAATGCTGTCAAAAAAATGGCTTTATATGTTCATTGTACTTAGAAATTCTCTAGTTTGTTTTAAAATCACTTCCACACTATAATGATACTAAGCATCCGAAATATTTAAGATTAAACAATAGATCATTCAGTTCTTTCCCAAGGACCATGTTATCCATTGTTGATATTCTTGACAAAGTCCTGCTCAATAGAATTTATATCTACAAGGATATTATACTGTCACAAACCCAAGCTTGGTGAAGTTGGCCCGGGATCGGGTTGGGCTTTTATGTAAAAGCCCGAGCCTGAGCCGAGAAATATAGTCGGTTTTGGTACATTGGTTCCATGTACTAGCTATTGGGACTAAATGCAAGTCTAATCCCGACTTCAAACAGGCCGAGCCAAGACAGCCTGTCGGACTCCCCAACCCATTAACAGGTGTAAAACATGGTAATTAGAATTGGGTAACCCACGACCACCGCAATTTAACCTCCACTAGCACCAGTATCTCTAAAGTCGCAATATACCTCACAAAATCCTGAAGTAAAGGCTGGAACAAAATTGTTTTTCTCTATTCGTTGTACTTGGAAATCCTCTACTGTGTTTTAAAATTCTTTCTACCCATGGATGAAACTCAACATATGAAAAATTTTAGAATGAACTATTAATGATATAGTTTTTCCACTTGGAACATGATAGACATTGTTGATATTCTTGACAAAATCTTGATCAACAGAATTTATATCCACAAAGATGTTTTATTGTCACAAACCTAAGCTCGTTGAAGCTGGCCCGGGATCAGGCTGGTCTTTTATGAAAAATTATGGGCCCAAGTCGACAAATATAGTCGCTTATAGTACATTAGTTCATTATACCAGCTATTGGGACTAAATGCAAGTCCAATGCCAACTTCGAACAGGTCGGGCCAAGACGGCCTGTTGGGCATGCCAACCTATTAACAAGTCTAATCCCATGTGAACGGAATCGAATAACCCACGACCATCGCAATTTAACATCCACCAACATTAGCATTTCTAAAGTCACAACATACCCAATTAAATCCTTGAAGAAAATTGGTTTTCTCTATTCGTTGTACTTGGAAATCCTCTACTATGTTTTAAAATTATTTCTACCCATGGATGAGACTCATCGTTCAAAAAATTTTAGAATGCATTATTCATGATATAGTCCTTCCTCTTGGACCATGATAGCCATTATTGATATTCCTGACAAAATTCTGCTCAACGGAATCTACATATACGCAGGTGTTCCACCATCACCAATTCAAGCTCGATGAAGTGTGCTCGGGATCAGGCTTGGGCTGGGTATTTACAAAAAATCCACAGTGTAACCCGCAAAAAAAATTGTTTGGGCCAGGTATATTGGAGCCCTATACGAACTTATGGATCTAAACTCATAAACAATTCCAACTTGGAATAGGTCATGCCGACTTATCCCGTCGACCTCCTAACATAAGAATTGATTTAATTCCCAGGAAATGGAACCTGGTAAGCCACGACCAACAAAATTTAACCTCCACCAACAGTAGCTTCTCCAGAAGTCATAACATACCTAATAAAATCCTTAAGTAAATGCTATAACAAAATTGGTTTTCCATGTTCATTGTACTTAGAAATTCTCTAGTTTGTTTTAAAATCATTTCCACCCTAGAGGAAACTAAGCATCCGAAATATTTTAGATTAAACGATAGATACTTCATTTCTTTCCCAAGGACCATGATAGCCATTGTTGATATTCATGACAAAATACCGCTCAATAGAATTTATATCTTCGATGATGTTATACCGTCACTAACCCAATCTCGGTTAAGTCAACTCGGGATTGGACTACACTTTAATGAAAAATCCCAAGCCTGAGCTAACAAATATAGTCGATTTTGGTACATCTGTTCCTTGTACCAAATAATGGGAAAGAATGCAAGTCCAATCCCAAGTTAAATGGAGCTGTAACAAGGAGGCCTATGGGGCTACCAACCCATTAACAGGTGTAATCCCAGGTAATCGAAATCGAGTAACCCATAACTACCGCAATTTAACCTCCACCAGCACCAGCATCTCTAAAGTTGCAAAATACCCAATAAAATCTAGAAGATGATGTTGAAAGAAGTTTGGTTTTCTCTTTTCGTTGTTTTTGAAAATCCTCTACTATGTTTTAAACTTCTTTCTACGTATGAATTAAACTCAACGTTCGAAAACTTTTAGAATGAACTATTAATGATATAGTTCTTCCACTTGGACCCTGATAGCCAATGTTGATATTCTTGACAAAATCCTGCTCAACAGAATCTATATATACGTAGATGTTCCATCATCGCCAATGCAAGCTCAATTAAGTAGGCTCCGGCTTTGGCTCAGGCTGTGCATTTACAAAAAAGCCCAAGCCCAACCTGAAAAGAATTGTTCAAGCTAGGTATATTGGCACAATGGACGAACATACGGATCTAAACTCATGAACAACCCAACTTGGAACAGCCCAGGCCTACACAGTTCATCGACCTACCTGACCCAAAGACTCGTTTAGTTACCAGGACACGGAACTACGTAATCCATAACCAATGAAATTTAACCCCCACAAGCAGTAGCAATTCTAGAAGTCGCAACATACCCAATAAAATCCTTAAGCAAATGTTGAGACAAAATTGGTTTTCTATATTTATTATACTAAAAAATTCTGCAGTATGTTTTAAAATCATTTCCACCCTAGAATGAAACTAAGCATCCAAAATATTATAAATTAAATGATGGATACTTCAATTCTTTCCCAAGAACCATGATAGCCATTGTTGATATTCTTGACAAAAGCCCACTTAACAGAATTTATTTTTTCAAAGATGTTATACTGTCACTATCCCAAGCTCTGTTAAGTCAAGTTCGGGATTGGGCTCGAGCTTGGGATTTTTAAAAAGCCCGAGCCTGATCCGACAAATATAGTTGGTACTAGCACATCGGTTCCTTGTACCAACTAATGGGGCTGAATGCAAGTCAAATCCCAAGTTAAAAGGTGTCGTACCAAGACAGCCTATTGGACTACTTAACCCATTAATAGGTGTAATCCCATGTACTCGAAATTGGGTAAATAAAGACCACCGCAATTAATCTCCACCAGCACCAACATCTCTAAAGTCGCAACATACCCAGTAAAATCTGGAAGTAGATGCCGAAACAAAATTGGTTTTCTCTATTCGTTGTACTTGGAAATCCTCCACTATGTTTTAAACTTCTTTCTATGCATGAATGAAACCCAATGTTCGAAAACTTTTGGAATGAACTATTAATGATATAATTCTTCCACTTCTACCATGATAACCATTGTTGATATTCGAGACAAAATCCTGCTCAACAAAATTTATATATACATAGATGTTCCATCGTCACCAACCCAAGATCGATTAAGCGGGCCTGGGATCGGACTCAAGATGGGCATTTATAACCCAATGTAAAAAAAAGAAATGTTTGGGCCCAGTATATTGGAGCCATGGACAAACTTACGGATCTAAACTCATGAACTATCCCAAATTGGAACTGGATGGGCCAACTCATTTTATCGACCTTCCTAACCCAAAAACTGGTAGAATTATGGGAAATGAAACCAGGTAAGCCACGACCAACGAAATTTAACCACTACCAACAACAACATCTCTAAAAGTTGCAACATACCCAATAAAATCCTTAAGTAAATGTTGGGACAAAATTGGTTTTCTATTTTTCATTGAATTAAAAAATTCTCCAATATGATTTAAAATCATTTCCACCTGAGAATGAAACTAATCATTCAAAATATTATAGTTTAAACAATAGATACTTCAGTTCTTTCCTAAGGACCATGATAGCCATTATTGATATTCTTAACAAAATTCTAAACAACAGAATTTATATCTACAAAGATGTTATACTGCCACTAACCCAAGCTCGGTTAAGTCAGATCGGGATCAGGTTGGGCTTTTATGAAAAAGCCCAAGCTCGAGTTGACAAATATAGTCTGTTCTAGTACACTAATTCCATGTACCAGGTAATGAGGCTAAATGCAAGTCCAATCCCAATACCAAATGGGTCTGGCTAAGATGGCCTATCGGGCTACCCAACCCATTAACAAGTGTAATCCTAGGTAATCGCAATCGGAAACCCACGACCACCGCAATTTAACCTCCACCTGCACCAACATCTTTGAAGTTGCAACATATGCAATAAAATCCTGAAATAAATGTTGGAAGAAAATTGGTTTTCTCTATTTGTCGTACTTGGAAATCCTCTACTATGTTTATAATTCTTTATACCCAAGGATGAAACTCAGCACTCAAAAAATTTTAGAATAAACTATTAATGATATAGTTCCTCCACTTGGCCCATGATAGTCATTGTTGATATTCTAAACAAAATCCTACAAAGGCCCGATATATTGAAGTCGTGGACAGACATACAGATTTAAACTCATGAACTATCTCAACTTGAAACAGGCCAAGCTAACTCAATTCATCGACCTACCTGACCCAAAAACTGGTTTAATTCCTGGGAAATGAAATCGGGTAAGCTACGTCCAACTAAATTAAACCACTACCAATAGTAGCATCTTTAGATGTTGCAACATACCCAATAAAATACTTAAGTAAATGTTGGGACAAAATTGGTTTTTTATGTTCATAGTACTAAAAAATTCTCCATTATGTTTTATTATCATTTTTACCCTAGAATGAAACTAATCATCCAAAATATTATAGATTAAACAATAGATACTTCAGTTCTTTTCCAAGGACCATGATAGCCATTGTTGATATTCTTGACAAAATCCCACTCAACAGAATTTATATTTTCCACGATGTTATACTGTCACTAACCCAAGCTCAGTTAAATCAACTCGGGATCGGGTTGGGCTTTTATGGAAAAGACCAAACCCAAGCTAACAAATATAGTCGGTTTTGGTACATCGGTTCCTTATACCAGCTAATGGGGATAAATGCAAGTACAATCCCGAGTTAGAACGAGCCAGGCAAGACAACTTATCAGGCTACCCAACCCATTAATAGGTGTAGTCCCAGGTAATTGGAATCGGGTAACCCACAACCACCACAATTTAACCTCCACCAACACTAGCATCTCTATAGTCATAACATACCCAATAAAATCTTGAAGTAATGTTGGAACAAAATAGGTTTTCTTTGTTTGTTATACATGGAAATCCTCTAATGTATTTTTAAATTCTTTCTACTTGTGGACGAAACTCGGCATTTGAGAAATTTTAGACTCAACTATTAATGATATATTTCTTCCACTTGGACCGTAACAGCCATTACTGATATTCTTGATAAAATCATGCTCAATAAAATCTATATATACGCATATGTTCCATTATCACCAACCTAATCTCGACTAAGTTGGTTGGGGCTCAGGCTTAGGCTCGGGCTAGGCTTTTAAGAAAATGCCCGACCCCAACTCATAAAAAATTGTTTGGGCATGGTATATTGGAGCTGTGGATGAACTTGCAGATCTAAACTCATGAACAATCTCGACTTGGAACAGGTCATGCCAACTTAGTTCATCGTCCTACCTGACCCAAGAACTAGTTTAATTCTTGGGAAATGGAACCGGGTAAACCACAAGCAACGAAATTTAACCCCCACCAACAGTATCATCTCCAGAAACCACAACATACCCAATAAAATCCTTAAGGAAATGCTAGGACAAAATTGGTTTTCTATGTTCGTTGTACTCAGAAACTCTCTAGTATATTTTAAAATCAATTACACCCTATAATGAAACTAAGCATCCAAAATATTATAGATTAAACAATAGATACATTGGTTCTTTCCCAAGGACCATTATAGCCATTGTTGATATTCTTGACAAAATCTTGGTGAACAGAATTTATATCTACAAAGATGTCATATTGCCACTAACCCAAGTTCAATTTAGTGGGCTCGGGATCGGGTTGGGCTTTTATGAAAAATCCCAAGCCCAAGCTGACAAATATAGTTGGTTCTTGTACATCAGTTCCCCATATCAACTAATGAGGCTAAATGCAAGTTCAATCCCGACTTAGAACGGGCCGGGCCATGACAGCCTATCGGGCTACCCAACCCATTAACAGGTGTAATCCTAGGTAATTGAAATCGGGTAACCCATGACCTGCACTAGCACCATCATCTCTAAAGTCACAACACACCCAATAAAATCCTGAAGTAAATGCTGGAATAAAATTGGTTTTCTGTTCGTTTTACTTGGAAATCGTCTACTATGTTTTAAAATTCTTTCTACCCATGGATGAAACTCAACGTTCGAAAAATTTTAGACTCAACTATTAATGATGTAGTTCTTCCACTTGGACCATGATAGCCATTGTTGATGTTCTTGACAAAATCCTACTCAACAAAATCTATATATATGTAGATGTTCCATTGTCACCAACCAAAGCTTGATTAAGTGGGTTGGGGTTTGGGCTCGAGATGGGCATTTACGAAAAATCCCGAGCCTAACCCGAAAA
Organism: Nelumbo lutea; assembly: GCF_056320005.1. Classification (NCBI taxonomy): domain Eukaryota; kingdom Viridiplantae; phylum Streptophyta; class Magnoliopsida; order Proteales; family Nelumbonaceae; genus Nelumbo; species Nelumbo lutea. The sequence continues at coordinate 167,729,847 of NC_142684.1, read as the reverse complement.
AAAAATATTCTGGCCCGGTATATTAGAGTCGTAAACAAACTTGCGGATCTAAACTCATGAACAATTCCAACTTGGAACAGGTCGGTACAACTCAATTCATCGACCTACCTGACCCAAATTTTGGTTTAATTCCCGGGAAATAGAACTGGGTAAGCCACTAGTAACAAAATTTAACCCCCACCAACAGTAGCATCTCTAGAAGTCACAATATACCCAATTAAATCCTTAAGTAAATGTTGGGACACAATTGGTTTTCTATGTTCATTGTACTTAGAAAATCTCCAGTATATTTTAAAATCAATTCCACATTAGAATGGAACTAAGCATCCGAAATATTATAGATTAAACAATAGATATTTCAATTCTTTCCCAAGAACCATGATAACCATTGTTGATATTTTTGACAAAATCCCACTCAATAGAATTTATATCTTCAAAGATGTTATACTGTCACTAACCCAAGCTCGGTTAAGTTAACTCAGGATCGGGCTGTGCTTTGATGAAAAAGCCAAAGCCCGAGCCGATAAATATAGTTTGTTCTGGTACATCGGTTCCTTGTATCAACTAATGGGGCTAAATGCAAATCCAATCCCAAGTTAGGAGGAGCCGCGCCAAGATGGCCTGTCGGGCTACCCAACCCATTAACAGGTGTAATCCCAGGTAATCGGAATCGGGTAGCCCACAACCACTGCAATTTAGCCTCCACCAGCACCAGCACCAGCATCTCTAAAGTCGCAACATACCCAATAAAATCTTGAAGTAGATGCCGAAACAAAATTGGTTTTCTTTGTTCTTTGTACTTGGAAATCCTCCACTATGTTTTAAACTTCTTTCCACGCATGAGTGAAACTCAACGTTCAAAAAATTTTAGAATTAACCATTAATGATATAGTTATTCCATTTGGACCATGATAACCATTGTTGATTTTCTTGACAAAATTCTGCTAAACAGAATCTATATATACCCAAATGTTTCACTATCAGCAACCTAAGCTCGACTAAGTGGGTTGGGGTTCGGGCTCGGGCTGGGCATTTAAAAAAAGCCCAAGCCCAACCCGAAAAAAATTGTTCGGGCCCAGTATATTGGAGTCGTGGATGAACTTGTAGGTCTAAACTCATGAACAATCCCAACTTGGAACAGGCTTAGCCAACTCGGTTCATCGACCTACTTGACCAAAAAATTGGTTTAATTCGCAGGAAATGGATCCGGGTAAGCAACGAGCAATGAAATTTAACCCCCACCAATAGGAGCATCTCTAGAAGTTGCAACATATTCAATAAAATCCATATGTAAGTGCTGGGACAAAATTGGTTTTCTATGTTCATTGTACTAAAAAATTCTCCAGTATGTTTTAGAATATTTCCACCCTAGAGTGAAACTAAGCATCCGAAATATTGTAGATTAAACAATAGATATTTCAGTTCTTTCCAAGGACCATGATAGCCATTGTTGATATTCTTGAAAAAATCCTGCTCAACAGTATTTATATCTACGAAGATGTTATACTATCACTAACACAAGCTCGGTTAAATGGGTTCGGGATTGGGCTGGGCTTTTATATTATCAACTCAATAACCAGAACCGATCTTTGACAGCTCTACCTACATAAATAAGGCTCCATCTTGAATTTGTTCACCTGATGCCTGGTTATTTATTACACTCTACCCTAAGAAAGCCATGCAATTTGGATTCCTTCTTAATGCAAAAAATGAATCCCAGTGCCTTCGTGCGATTTTTTGGTAATGGTTGTACACTTACGTATTGTAATTTTTTGGTAAAACCACTTGTTCCATGATAATGTTTTAATGCTATGCTAAAATGACTAATGGGTATTTGGTTTAAAAAACAAAAGAAAGAAAAAAAAAGGAAAATTTAAGGGGTGCTTGATATAGTGGTTTTGCCTTCCTGTGTTTTAGGTTGATTAGACTAAAGAGTGTCTACAACAAATCCGAACCACCTACCAACAAAAATAGGTTCCAATGCCCCACCAATATCATCTGATACCACAGATCTCATGCATGGTAGGTCCCACTTTTATAGTGGGCCCCAATTTCATAGTGAGGTGTGGTATTAGATCAAATTGGTAGTGTTGGAACGTGTTTTGTAGGTAGGAGATCCCAACTCGTTCTACAACATGATTTTGCTTTCGGAAAGGGGTTCTATTGCTGACATGGTAGTTGTTTTTGTTTCCAAAAACAAAACCAATCATGTTCTTGAACAATCCCTAAATTTGTGAGAGATATTTTTCTACTTAAAATGTTTTGAAACATTTTAAATTGATCAATACAAATTGATATTTCTATCTAAAATGTCAAATTGACGTTTTTTCAAACACATACATTTTTTAAATTGAAATGATATTCAAATATGAAGTAGCGTCACGTATTTCTTATAAATTTGTATTAATCAACACAAAATGCAATAACATTACACCAAACACCTCATGAATCAAAGCCTTTGATTAACTACTATGACCTCACCTTTTGAACCATGTAAGGCATGATCCTTTGCTCTTCAAACAAAATCATTCATCATCATTATTGGGCCACTTTTAATGATAATATTGAGAATAATTTGGGACATTAGAAATGACATGCTTTTCTGAGGAGCAAAGACAGAGCTGCCAAACCCAAGGAAATTTTAAAACCAAATGTCTAATAATTACATTGCAAGTTCTCATAATGCAATCATGTATCAGGCATAAATTTCATTTGAAGATTTGGATTGACAATAAATGGCTTTTTATGCATACTCGTTGGTGGGTCTTTTGTTCCTATATGGTTTTGTTTGGTTTGTATATGTTTTCCCAATATTTTAAAAATCGGACCAGATTCGATGGTTGAATCAGAAAAACTGGGAAGTGGTTCAGTTTTGTTTTACCCCGAAACCACTATTTGGCCAAAAACCGTTGATTTGGTTAGCATATTGCTGACCCAGGTAGTCGAACCATTGAATTGTTCAACCTAGGAGCGGTTTTGGCTTTTTTTTTTAATTTTTTTGTCAAGATGGGTTGTCCGTTCGGACCGGACGGTCAGACTGTTCGACCCAAGAACCAAACCCCATAACCATTCCCTATTCGGTCCAATTTTAAAAACTTGTGTTTTTCTACCTTTTCCTTCAAACTAAACAACATAGCCTAAGTGGTAATGTAGGTATGGACTATGTCATTTTATCTAATGATAACCAAACACTTGTAGTAGCTGTGGGTAGAAGATGCATGACTATTGGAGAATAGGGGCCAGAACTATGGGCCGTGATCGTAGCTCTTCAACATGCCAAGAGGATGGAAGCAACAAAGGTATTTATAGTTATACTTTCTGACTTAGAAACTTTAATCATGAAATTGAAGACTGTAATATAGTTCAACCATTGCACTTTCAACTACTTAGAGATCAGTTATGGCAGTTAAGGCATTCTTTCATGGAGACCGGATCTGCTCCTCCCAGAGCATGCCTCATACTAACCTTACAGAGCACTGTAGTCGTGCATTGGGAACATTTCCCATACATGATATTATTATTCATGTGAAGATGTTCCCAACGCATGGCTGTGAGGATGGTGTGACTCGAGACACACTTTGTGAGGAACAGATCCACACTCTCTTTTGTGACTGTACATCAAGCATGTAGGTGTGACTCGAGACGCACTTTGTGAGGAGCAGATCCACACTCTCTTTTGTGACTGTACATCAAGCATGTAGGTAGAGGCCAGAATGTACTAGCTCATAATTTTGCAAGTAAATAAATGAAGCTTTTATTTATTTGTCAAAAAATGGTCTAATAGAAAGAATGAAATAACTATCAATTTTGATGCATGAAGATGAAAAATGGGAGACATGATTAGTGTGATAGCAATACATCATTATGATAAGGCTTTTGATGTAGCGTGATCAGGTCACTCCTAGCTAGCGGGGGCCTTGTTGGGATGATTGCTTTAGTGCCATAAGTGAGGTTGAAGGGAGTCTCGCTTGTTGCAGCGTTCACCATGGTCCAATAAGCCCATAGTACACTGGGCAGCTCGTCTACCCATAGCCCCTTAGTCCGCGGAGAATGGCTCTGTTCGTGACCTCCGCTTGGCCATTAGCTTGAGGGTGCGCCACCGAGGTGAAGTTTTGTTGAATTCTCATATCTTTGCACCAGTTCTAGAATTTAATATCCTTGAACCGCTTACCAATATCGGAGATCAGTACTCGGGGTAGTCCGAAACTACACACTATACTCTTCTAGAAGAAGTTCTGCACATTCCAGGTTGTGATCGTTGTGAGAGGTTTAGCTTCTACCCATTTAGTAAAATAATCAACTGCCACCACTAAGAACCTCCTCTGCCTTGTGGCTAGCGGAAATGGTCCGAGTATATCAATCCCCACTATGCAAAAGGCCATGGGCTGGTGAGATACTTCAAGTCGACGACAAGTTGATGGTGGATGTTGGCGTGCTTCTAGCACTTGTTGCACTTTCTGACGAGCTTGATCGCATCTGCCTTCATCGTTGGCCAGTAGTATCCATGTTGTAGCACTTTCTGGGTGAGAGCCCTGCCCCCCAAATGCCCACCACATAGGCCCTCATGAGTGTCACAGAGCACGAGCTCAGCTTCGGAAGGTCGCAAGCAGCGTAGGTAGGGGAGCGTGTAAGATCTTTGGTACAACCATTCGTCTATCATGACGTATTTGGCTGCTTGTCGCTCTACACTTCTAGTGGCATTGCAATCTGCAGGGAGGGTCCCATGCAGCAGGAAGCTCGCGAGCGGATCAATCCATCTCGGCTCTACTTGAATGACGGGAGCGACTACCTCTGCCCCCTGAGAATGCTAGGCCGAGGTAAGTTCTCTATGTACACGGTTCTCATGGTGTTAACATTGGTGCTGGCCAACCGGGACAGGGCATGATGAACCTACAATTTATCTATATTTTATGAGGTTTTTGCATGAATTTTTATGTTGGTTTAATTAGATTTTGCCCTATTTTAGCTTGATTGCAAGAAAGATTTCAGGGGGAGCCAAATCAACAAAAAGAAGGCAAAAGCAAGAAAAGAAAGCCCAAAATTTATCAAGTTCAGCCCGGCCCAGCCATGAGAGCAAGGGAGTTTCATTCGGCCCAAGTAGTGCAAGCTAACTCTTTGAAAAACCCAAGGGAAGAAGCCTAGCAAGAAGGAAATTTCGGCCCAACCCATTTTTAGCCCAAATAACAACCTAGAGTGTAGCCCACATGAGCTCAAAAGCAAGCTAAGTTGTAGCCCAAATAGCAGCCCAAAGGGAGCTAGGGGCGGCAACTTCTAGGAGTTTCTTGAAGAGAAGGAGGGAGCACTCTAGAAGGTTCATGAGGGGTGTAATACACCCCATTCTAGAGGCTTCAAGAAGGGGCAAGAGCCCCCTTGAAAAACTATATAAGGAGGCCTCTAGGAGGGGAGAAAGTTGTTCAATTGCTTGAGAGGAAGGCTCTCTCACTCTTAGAGGTTCGGCCACCTTGAGAGAAGAGAAGAGAAGAAGGCTAGGCGCAAGGAAGAAGAAGAAGAAAGGCTGAAGGAAGTTCAAGACAAGCAAGCTAGAAGAGAAGGTGAGTTCGAATTGAGGGTTTGTGATTCAAAGATCTTTTGTAATAAATCAATTGTAGTTTAATTCTCTTTTGATTCGAATTCAGTTTCTTTGTTATATTTTCTTTCTTCTTTCTCCTTGTTTCCATTATTCCTTGATGTATTTCAGCTTGTAAAATTTCAGTTCAGCAATCTAATTCTTTTTGATTCATTCAAATGATCATGAATTGTACTTGAAGTTTCTTGAATAAGGGTGTTATTGTAGAGTAATTCGGCCAACTAACCTTCAAAACTCAGATCTGAATTCTCAGATCTGAGATTGCAAGATCTGAATTGCTTGAAAGAGAATTCATATATGCAATTTTCAGATTGGCCGAATTAATCTACAGCTTGGAATTCCTAGAATGCTTGAGAGAGACTCTAGGAATTCAGATCTACTATTCAATAACTGAATTGAGTGCAAGGTTAGAGATAACTTGCACAATTCAGTTGGTGATCAATTCAGATTTGAATTGATGCCTTAGAAGTGTTTGAAGAAATGCATGCATGGGGATTAGATTCTTGCTAGAGATAGAAGAATCGTCACTCATGCATAGGATGAACATGCGCTTGAGAGAGGCTGTTCATGACCTTGGGGTTTCACCAAACCAAGGCTCAATCATGATTTATTCGAATAATCCAAATTGATAGATTGCTGAATTCTGAGATTGACATTTACTGCTTACTCTTCTAACCTGATTTGAAGGCAATTGGGCCACTGATTTAGATAGATTTTAATTTAGGATTTTTTAGCTTTCATTAAAGTTTTGATTTATTTGTTGATCAGATAAGAAGTGCTAAATTTAGTATTGGTAATTGTTTCCTAAATCCTCGTGGGAACGATACTTCACTCACTACTTTATTACTTGAACGGCTAGTGCACTTGCTAGTGTCACAATGAGCCGCACATCAGCCCGCTTCGCATTAAGGGACGTGTAGTTTGTCCTCTTTGCTGGTGGAGCTCGGAAAGGCTGACCTGGCCTTGCCCTCCAAGCTAGATCTTTCTTCTTCTTGTTGTCCCCCTGGGCCGAGGACTCGGCTTCCCTTTTTCTTTTTTCAGGAACCTGCTCACCCTTCTGGTTGATTTCCTCCTTCATCCCTATAAACTGATCCGTGAGCTTGAGGAACTCGGTTACCGTCTTGGGCCGATTAACCACCATGTGCCACTTAAATTCTTTGTGCGTGATGCCTCTCTTGGCCGCGGTGAGCCGAACTGCGGGGTCCAGGTCGGGTATCTGTAAACAAGCATCATTGAACCGCTTGATGTTAGTTTGGATAGATTCTCCTTCCCTCCGGACTATGCCAAGGAGGCTCTCCTAGGTCCTTGGGCACCACTTGCTGGTGACAAAGTGAGAAGTGAAGACTTGCATGAATTGCGCCCAGCTTCCTATTGATCCAGGCGCGAGGTTCCTGTACCATGTACATGCCACTCCTCTGAAAGTGGTGGAGAAAGCCACGCACATGTAGGACTCACTGGCCCTTGCCAAGTGCATCTGTGACTGAAAGGCATCTACGTGATCATTTGGGTTGAACGATCCGTCATATTTGTCCAAGGGAGGTAGTTTGAAGTCCTTGGGCATTGGGACGGCCAAGAGTTCTAGAGACAGAGGGGATGGTACAGAGAGGAGCATAGTGGCTTTTATTTCACCCGAGCTTACCTCTTCCTTACCCTTGAGCTCGAGTAGGTTGTGTGTTGCAGTTCGGCGAGTTCGGCGACATATCCGCTGCTTTTTTGCGGGCTCCGCATTGGTGCTGCTAGCCTCGGTATTGTCGGGCACAATTTTCACAGGGAGGGGGACGGACTGCTGGTGATGGCTGCGGATAGAGGGGTCTTGTCTGGAGTTTGAAGCCAAGACCTTGAACCGGTTCTCCATAAGCGGGGCCACGAACTCGGAAAGCTGAGGTGATGCGGGCCTGGTAGGCTAGGACCCTCCCGACCTGACTACGCGCGGTGAGGTAGGGGTGATTGGTCTTTCCTTCCTCCCGTGGGATGAAACTTGACTCTTGAGAGGATTCTGGGTCTGAGAGGTCTCTCCCTGGCGAGAAGGATGCTCATTCTGACGGCGAGACCGGACTTGTTGCACGACTGGATGCCGAGGAGGAAGCGACTGCTGGGTCTGAAGTAGCGGAGGAAACTACTGCTGATAGTGATGTTGAGAAACTTGGTGCAGCGCTTGCTGCTGATATAGTTGGAGCTGCTGGACCTGTTGCATCTGAGCTTGCATGGCCCGCATGCATTGTAACAGGTCTTCAAGCTGGTTATGGGCGTTCACGGGAGGAACAAAGGAGGGTTCAGTGAAGGTTGTTCCAATCGTGAAAGGGAGTGGAGCATTCATGGGTGCCATTGTCTGAGGCATGTTCAGGATGTGAGCTCCATCCGCAGAGAGAGGGATGGTGAACTGTCCAATACACACCACTAGGACCTGGAGTTGCTCCCCGATGGTGTTCATTTCTGCACTGCTTGCTGTGTTGCTAGAGGAAGCCATGAGAAATGAAGTTTGCAATGTTTTGGTGGAAGGCTTTTTGAAGCGTTCCCATAGACGGTGCCAAATGATGTAGTGTGATCTGGTCACTCCTAGCTGGCGGGGGCCTCACTCCTAGCTGGCAACTGACAACACCTGAGAAGGAGAAGGTGAAGGGTTCCCGGGGAGCTCGCCCAGCGGGAACACTCCGATGCTTAAGTTAGAACTTGGTGAAAAGCTTAGAGAGTAGTAACGAGCTAAGAGTGGAGATACACACTACTCGATTACCAAAAATTCAATTACCTTTTTCCTTGGGGGTTGAAGCCCTTGTATATTAATGTGCTGCAAATCGGGTGTAACCGCCTCTGATTTTCTGCTACAGCCATTATTCGTCAGGCTGATTTGATTGGCATAGGTATCCATCACAGGGTACGGTCCTATCACTTGATAGACATTATGTAGAGCTGGCGTGCATGACGCCGCCTGACGTGAGACATGGGTGCAGTCCTCTAGACTTGCAGGTGCTGCGCCACCGGACAAGAGATATGGGAGCAATCTAACAAGCACGATCTTGTCGGATAAGAAGTTTCCTGAAGACTTCGGGTCACTCAATAGCGAGCTCCCTTGTAGCGAACTCCTTCGTCGCGAGCTGCCTTATAGAAAGCCATTTTGTAACGGGCTATCTTATGGCGAGTTGTTCTGCTGGGGTTCCCGTGAGTTCATTATGCCGAGTTGTGGCCAAATTGTCATGTTGAACTGTCACTTACGCTGAGTCATGTTCACGTGTCACCTGTTTAGGAGGTTAGGTCAAATCACCCTCCATCAGTTTTGTTTGTGGTTAGCAAAGATGTCGATTCATGCTCTACCAACATGATAGAAACTTGGGCGGTTATTGAAGCTCATTTGGTTGCAGCAAGGTTTTGAACAAATTGCATTATTATTGAAGGTGACTTCAGACTCATTGTTTCAACAGTTTGAGAAGTATTGAATAAGCTAGTGGAGTATCAAAAAATGGGAAAATTAATGATGCCGGAAAGACATTATATTGAAAAAGGCTTTGACCCAAGGTTTTTAAAACTGGATTGTATAGGGAACCATTTTGGTGGTTGGGTTCCCGGGTTGAATGACATGATCATTTGGTCCGAATGGATGGGTTGCTTTGACAAAAAAATAAAAATAAAAAACAAAAAAATGGCTAAAATTTGTTGTCTAAGTCGATGATTCGATCACATGGTTAATGGTTTGTTGACCAAATCAATGATTTTTGGCCAAAAAATGGTTTTAAAATAAAACAAAACCCGTCAAGTGATTGATTCCCGATTTTTTTTGGTCCAGTCCAGTTTTGAAAACCATATTTGACAAATCAACCCTAAGTGAATTTTGATGAAACCACGTGATTGGTTATCACTTGTATGATGCCAATTCATTGATTATAAGGTTTTCGGTATCATGTCTTTCTGACATTTAAATCCATCAAAATTATTCTTAAATATTGCTACTCTCTATGTCGAAACTACAGTTTTGCAAATGCATGTTTGGATGATAATGTAGTGGATTGGTCGGTTACTTTGGGTCATAAACTCATAATGTAGTGCATATGGGTTCCAATATAATGAAAGATGTGCGGACAGAGATCATGTTGTACTAGACAGCTTTTGATCATATTGTACTGGACAGTTTTTGTTGGGAGCAGTTGGTTCCGTTTAGAGAGTATTATAATTGGGATGTGTTCCTTATGGAGCGCTCTTAACACCGACTTTACGGTCACATGCCACCTTAAAGAGAACATCTCTATGAATAATAATTTACGAGTACGGAAAATATTCCCGATGTGCCGCTAGAACATGCTGTGAGGTCCGCATAAGGAGCGTTCAAGAACAGAGGAGCAGATCCGGACTCAGAGTATTAACCGTTTGATTGAAACAACGCTGACATTCAACATGGACGGATAAGATCATCTGACGAAGATACTCATTACAGGTTTTTGTGCACGCATGCCCCCTGCCCCCTACCGGCGCATTGTAGGGAAGAACCCAACATAAAACAGTAATGGCCGCGAGGGAGGTGATTACTGATTGGGAACACGCAGGGAGAATAAACTCTCTCATCTCCTTCCTCAAACTATCGTGGCTTTAGTTGCGGAGTGAGGGGATTAAAACGAAAATGCCTTGTATTCTTCGGTTCGTTAGGTCTTTTATCTGTTGAGACCAGAAGTTCCAGTTGAAACCCTAAAAGTTACAACACTAGGAAGATCTATAGCCTGTGATTGTAGGAAACATGGCGCATGGCGGCTACGGCAAGCGTAGAGTCGCCGAGAGGAGGTCCGTTGGTCGTCGTTCCAAGGGATTGGGGGTCGAGAAGAAATCCAAGACGGTATCTCTCAAGAATCAGATTCGGTCGGTCGAGCGAATGCTCCGAAAGGTAGTCAAACTTCACTTCTTTGCATAACTCCGGAGTTTCTTTTCTACACTTTGATTTGGTCAATGGTTACTGTTGGTTGCTTGGGCTTGGGTTATAGTTTTGTAATGACCATGCTATCTCTTTGATGCTGTATTAGTTTCTGTTGTTCAACGACTCTAATGTGTCGTGGTAACGCACAAGAGAACTATATTCAGAAGAACATTAACTGGTCTTGTCTGTTTTCAATGGCACATATGAGATTTTCATCATGAAACTATATTATAATTCTGTTCATAATACTCTCTCTTTTTCTCTCTCTAAACTTTTATCGGTGATGGAACTATAATAACAAATCTAGCTCCCATAATTTGCTTGCTAATATGGGTATTTTTCATCTCACTATTGAGCTATTCTACGTTATGGCAATCTAATATGCTTTTACATTATGTGAGAGAGGACCATTCTCCAAGTAGATTTGGCTTTTCGTAGCGTGTGTACTGATGGGATCAGCAGAGCTCCTAATATTTTATTTTTCTTGGTATTCAAGAACCTTCCCCCTGAAGTCAGAGAGGTTCAAGAAAAGAAGTTAGAAAATCTCAGGAAGCAGCAGGAGCTCCAAACTCGCTTGGCCATAGAACGCAAAATCTTTCTGCATGATAGAAAGATAAAGTTTTTTGGTATGTTATTTTCTTGCATCACTTATGCCATTCAAGTACGTGTGCTGAAGAGTGTTCTATTTTGTTTGCAATAAGTGCTCTTTATCATTCTTTGTCTTTTATTACATTTCTGTAACTCAGAAAGAAGAAAAATAGAAAGGAGAATAAGGCGCTTGGAGAAACTCCAACGTGCATCATCTGATCAGGCCCGAGAGGAAGAACTTTCCAGGCAACTTACAAAGTTACAAGAGGATCTTGAGTATGTGAGGGTAAGTTCTATGTGAGCTGCTTTGTTACAATGTTACTAGCTTCTTGTTTTGTGAATGATTTTAGATGATTTTGTAAATTTAAGTGTTAGATATAATTTAAAGACTTTGAATGTGCTTCTAGATTAATTCATGGTTGTTACTTGTACGCATGACCTGATAAATTGCAGTTCGGGTAGGTTAATATTTTCATTGTGTATACATGAATGTGCTACTAGGTTAATTCATGGTTGTTGCTTGTATACATGACCTGATGAATTGCAGCTTGGGTAGGTAAATATTTTTATTGTGTGTACATGAATGTGCTACTAGAATAATTCATGATTGTTACTTGTAAACATGATCTATTCAAACTGCAATTCTTGGCTAGGCAAATATTTTCATTCCGTAGGGGCTAGATTACCATGAAAAGCATTAGCCTAAATTTATGTGGTAAGTATTTTCTTTGGATTGCAGTTCTTCCCCAAGACTGAGAAATATGTACCTTTATTTGCTGGAGGAGATGATGCAGACATTATTGAGAAGAGGAACAGATTGCGCAAGCAAATTAAAGCCAATATCAAAGCTGCAGAAGCTAGTGGAAAAGAGTTAGAAGGCAGCTTCTTCACCCTAATTTTGAAAGAACTTTCTTTAGTTTCAGTATATGCATGAAAATCTAGTTCATTTGTCACTGCGTTGTTTTATTGGTTCCATTTATCACTGTTGTTGCAATTTGCAGGTGGTTAAGTCAGACTGTTTGAACTATTTGGTCCAGCTTAGATTGCATTTGGCATGCTTTTAGAAGATTAATTCTGATAAATTTCGTGACTTTAAGAATCGTTTTAAGTTTGGATTTATGAAAACTTTTGAAACTTATTTGTTTTCTGGGCTCAAAAACTAATTCCTGGTGATGAAATTGATGTTAACATCTCTCTCCCTGTACACACACATACATACACCAATCCTCTCTCCTCTTCTCTGTTCTCTCTCTTTTTGCTGTCCTCTCTCCTCTCTCCCCCTTCTGTCCTCCCTCTTTTGCCTTCCTTCCTCTCTGTTTCTCTCCCTTCCTCTCTCTTCTTTCTCCCCTCTCCCTCCTCTCTGTCCTCCCATTTCTCTCTTGTGTGTCTCTTCTCTATCTCCTCTCTATATCCTTTCTTCTCTATCTCATTTCTCTCTCACTTGTTTAATCAAGTTCAATTTTTGGGTTGAACTTGTGGCACAATTTGAGAAACCCAAAGAACTTTTTTTTTATCAACAAGGATCCATTTACACAGGTTTAAGTATTCAAATGGGTCAAAATAGGTGGGTTAGATTGGGGTGCAACCCATGTACATATTAGAAATATGGGCTATTGATGGGTATGGGCTGCTGGTGGATGGTTTGATCATCAACTGGCATCCAACCAAACTCAATCTATCAATGTACCATCTCTATTTACATACACTCTTATTGGATCAAAATGGGATGTACTCATATCAATATAAAAAGGGGATATAATTAGTTTATAGCCCCCATTAAGATATTTATATCTACATTGCCCAACTAGTTGGTTGGCTAGGTGATTTGCCTCCAGAACTCTTAGGGGGTTGCTTAGTTGATATCGAGGCATTGCTTTAACTAGTATTACTTTCTCCAACCAGGCTTTCCAGAAAGTTATTCTGTAGGATTTCTGAGCAAAAATGGCTAGATAATATGGGAAAAGAAGAGGGGAAAAGCATTATGGAGATGTTCAAGGGCTGCAGCTTGTTGGACTATTTGGGAAGAGAGAAATCAAAGGCTGTTTGAAGGCAAAGAAAGAAGTTTGGATGCTCTAATTGAAGTCATTACAGTTAGGGTGAATGGGTGATCCATTGGGTGAAAACTTTAAATCTTTTTGATGGCATTCCCGTGGTAGATTTGAGGAGGAAGTGGCTGAATCTGAGCCGTTGAAAGAGTTAGTTGTACCTACTTTGTTTCTCCCTACTAATGGTTTCATCAAACTGAATTTTGATGGTAGCAGTGAAGGAAATCCTGGACCTTCAGGTATTGGAGGTGTATTTAGGGATGAAGATGGCAAAATTGTGGCTCTTTTCTTTGCTTCCATTGGTGTTGGGGACTCCTTAAGAGCGGAAATCCTTGCTTTGTTGGAAGGAGCCAAGAGAGATAAAGAGCTTAACCTTACTAAGATATTAATTGAACGGGATTCTAAGCTGGTTATTGGCTGGCTTAGAAAAGAGGAGGAGAGGGGATGGTGGACTTTCATGAATGAGAAAAGGAAATTTAGATGCTTGACACAGGGAATGGATGTCAAGCTGAATTGGTTTAAGAGAGATGCCAACTCCATGGCTGATGCTTTAGCGCTAAGCAAAGGGTGGGAAGGAACTCTAATTTTTGGGCTATATTGTAATTCATTTTATGGCTTCTATCTGGGGGAGTTAAGAGAGTTTATCTCCTTTTTTTATCTCCCTTTGGATTAATAATTAATGAATTTCAGTTATTGATCGAAAAAAAAGATAATCATTAACTTACCAACTAGCACAGAAACACCGATGCACCTACAGAACCTAAATGAAAACCCACTATAATGCCACATGAGCACTCCACAGAAAACATCCACAGAAACACCGATGTACAAATAGCGTCCTTTTGTAAAGTTCTTGTGATGGTACATCACATGGTCTTTAATCTGTTGAAGATTGTCTCAGTTTACAAGAGCAAAATGGTGTTCAGCTGATAAAAAAAAGAGCAAAATGGCGTTCACTGGACTTGAGAACCAAACTTGGAACACCATCTTTAAACTAATTGAAAAGGAAGATGGATTTTTCAGAAGCTTCCATGTGTCAGATTCAAGTCTAGGATGCTGGTAAGTAGCAATAAAAGTTGGAATTATGTATGTTTGGCGGGGTGTTTGTCAGAGAAGTTGTGGATTGGGTGACTAAGAAGTGGAATGTTTTTTGAAGAATCAAGAATAAAGAAAATTTATTAAAAGAAAAGGTTACATCCTATCACATTAGTTGTCTAGATGACACACCAACAACATCAAGTACACACTTCAATTACATGTCCAGAACATCAACTGAGAATCTTCATCCCTCTTCCCCTCCCCCCACTGTCCTACTCCTCTTTACTCGTTCTTGTCCAATTTTTCCTCTTGTTCCTCTTCCTCATTCCACCCCTTGTTTTTCTCTAGAATCTCTCTCTCTCTCTCTCTCTCTCTCTTCTTTCTTCTTCTGCTCGAATTTCTTGAACGCTATTTTGGCAAAACCTTCCTCTCCCTAGAAGACCTATCCAAGTGATTTCCCAATCTGAACCTCCCTCTATACCAACTTTTCTATATTTACCTCCCCATCTTGTATTACCTCTGAATCAGTTCGAACAATTTGAGGGGAGTGCACAGTTACCTCCTCTCCTTCCCCTTCCCTTGTTTTGTTAACTTCATCCTTTCCCTTCCTTTCCCCTCTTCCTGACTCTGTAGTAGACCCGATTGTTTCCTTTTCGGCTTTTCCTATTATAAACCTTGTTTTGAGATTCTCCTCCTTCCTCCCCTGCCCTCTGTCTTCTATTTGCCTTTGTTTTCTCCCTTTCCCCTCCTTTTAAACTCTCTTCATCCTCACTAATCTCCTTATTTAACCCTTCTAGTAGAGGAGTGTCTGGTACGAAGTATTGGCTCACCTCCTCGGATCTTGGAGTCAAGTCAGTATAGATGGAGTCCCGATTTTTTCTTCTTACTTTCCCCCTTCCTCTGCTCCTTCCTCTGAAACAATATTGTTTGGAGAAGAGATATGCTCCTCTCCCTATTTGAAGGAACTCCCCTGCAACCCCGTCACTTCTCGTCTGTCATTAAAATTTTCCTCCCTATTATCTCCCTTTTCTTATGTGGTTCGCACTCCCTACAGCTCGCCTGACTAAGTGGAATGTTGCTTGTCTAGTGGAGGTCTTCCTCTGTTTATTCCTTCATCTAAGGAGGAAGCTGAAAGTGTTATGGAATGGGAATGGTAGCAATGTCATATACCAGACCTGAGAGTTGAGTGAGGGACCCTATTGGTTAGGTCATTTAGTAAGGTCTCCTTGCTTCTCAAAACAAAAAGGGATAATCAGTAAGTTCTCCTTGATGAAGTTATTTTTTTGGGATTTATTTTGTAGGTCTTCAGGTGTGGTACTGTGGTGCATTCAAAACCTTTCATGCCATGGGTTGTCCTTCTTCCATTGAGTTTATTTTTTGCTGGAGAACAATATTCTTGTAGTTGATGGAGAAGATGGAGTCTGTGTTAGAGTTGATACAACAATGGGGATGTTTATGTGCTAGGCAGTGAGGACTTGTAACAAATTGCAACTGGGGCCTCATGTCATAGGGACAATAGAAAGTCATGACTTGAGGTTGAAGATGTTGGAGTATTTAGGTGTAAGGGCAGAAAAGGAATTTCTTAAAGGTATAAAGTGAGGTGGAGTGGAAGGGTCATGGTACTTTTAATGGGTTCCTTAATGGTGGTGCATTCCTGAAAAAAGATCTCCTTGAGGTAAGAGTATGTGAGAAGTATTGTCAACACCTCTTTCTTCTCCCTACAAAAAAGGCTAAGATTATGTGGTGATGCATGAGGATAACACTACTCTGGGTGATCTGGGAAGAAAGGAATGCCGGATCTTTTAAAGATAAAAGTCGGACAAAAGAAACACTAATTAAAAATATCGTGTGAGGATTATTGATAAAAAATCTATGGAGGTATTTTCTCTGTTCACTGATGATATCATTGGAAATTGACAGATTGTGATGTGTTAATCTTTGGCAAGGATAACTAGAAACAACTCTTGGTCCCCTCCAACCATAAATGCCATTAGGCTAAACTTTGATGGTTGCAGCTTCGACTGTCCAAGAAGCTCTAGAATCAGAGGAGTGTTTAGAAAAATAATGGTAATGTTTTAGCTACATTCTCTTGTTCATTAGGTTTTGGGGGCCTCCACGGGCAGAATCATAGTTGTCAAGGTGACGAGGCGAGGCTAGGCGACGCCTAGGCGATGGAATCTATAAGTATAAAATCTATAGCCATATAATCATATTCATATATATTAATGATAGGTTTGGCTATATATATATATATATATGAAATTGAAAACCAAAGAAATAAAAAAAATAGGGGGAGTATCGTTATAAGTACCGATACACCTCTGCGAACACACAGAGGTGTATCGATACTTTGAACCACGAGTTCAATACAACTGTTAGCAATGTTTGCGTTGATTAAACCCTAACAAAATAAGAAAATAATAAAAAGAAATTAGTATATAAACACATAAAATGAATATTCTAGTTTAATAATATCTATTTTATATTTATGATGTTAAAAAAATTAAAAATATAAAAGTATTTTATACCCAATGCATAAAACTGCTTGGTGACTGGGCGAGGCGAGGCAAGCCTCCATGGGTGCCTTGTCGCCTAGGCGTCGCCTTGACAACTATGTTTTGGCCCATATATAAAGAGATGTTTTTGATTTGAGGATTGAGAATCAAATGTTATTTGATGAAGAATGATATTAAGAAGGATGAGAAAACTTGTTTAGGCTTGCCTCAAGGGGCTTCATCGGGGGCTTGGGGGCAAAATCTCCTGCCCTAGCCAATGTTCTTAAAAAAGCACATAACTGGGCTGAGGCACAAGGCAACACCAGGTGTGCACCTGGTCTTAGGCGTGACACAAACCTTGAAATGTGTCTAGGCACACTTGAGTCTTGCATCTTATATCATTTGAAGTATCTGACATGATACGATTCCCTTGTATTGGGTATCATATCTTGGTAGTGGAAGGAGACTTCACAAGGTAGTAGTGTGCTGGTTCAAGCAAAACAAAGAAATGCTAAGGGTATTAATGCTTTCAATTGAGCCAAGGGTCCAAGGAATCAAAGATTAGTCCATATTACATAAGCTGGTTTTTTTCCCTTCCTTTTTTGGGGGTTGGTCCCTATAATAAATTTAAGAGGGTCTACAAGACTAATAAGGCTAAAAGAAGATTTTCTTTCTTCTATTGAACGTGGTGATCAAGCTGGATGCTAATGAACTTGCCTCTATAACCACATGCAAATACATACACATTTCTCCTCATCCATCATATTATCACTTGGTAATCTCCTTCTATTCTCTTCTCAAGGCACAAGACATTTATCGGTTCTTCAATAACCATGTAGAAAGATAAAGATCAGCATTGTTAACTTGCTATTGCAATCGGAAGTCTAACTTCATCAACAACTCCATAGTCCATATAAATCAATGAAACTTCTCATGTTTATTGGAGGGTTTAAACAGTTTTTTTAAGTTTTTCAAACATATATTTTAGCTAACAAAATATACTTTACACAAAGATTGTCATACTGGGTTATTTCGGTCTAACTGTCTAAGAAGACTTCAATAATTTAAGTAGGAGAAGCCTCAGTACAAAAGGGGTGCAAAGCTCTTCCCTTTTAAAGCTATTTCTCATTGAATGTTTGTTCATTGCTGTCTCCTTGTGGCATTATTTTTTGAGGTTGATGTGCTGTGGGCATTTGATTACTTAGCATCTATGCAATATTGCAATATACCAAACTGACAATGGTAATACCTGTAAATGCGTTATTTTTTGTGTCAAACATGATGTTTCTTATCTTGCATCTTGATACGATTTCGTCTTTACAAGCATCAACTTTGTACCTGCTAATTAGAAACTGAGAGCAGGGTTGCAAGATTAGACGTGCATTAGCTAAATTACACCTTTAGTGATAACCTTATTATATAGTCTATTATTTTAATTCTTCTAATATTGTTTTAATAATTATGAACCTTGACTTTTTTTGGTGTGTGGTTCCTTCCCTAAACAGAAACTGGGAGTGAAGATGATGGTCAATATGCTGAGGATGATTTTTTCTTGACTGGAAGCTCAACTGATGAAGCAGATGCAGATGATGAATGGACAGATAAAAGTACAAGGTATTGGCATTTAATATATATGAAGAAATATGGTGCACCATCCAGCTCTTTGTTCATATTTCTTGGTATTATTGTTTTGCAAAATGTTCTTTAATCTCTTCTTTATTAACCAAAGTAGTATCCCAGAACATATTTATATTTTGTCAGTCCCTTTGGACAGACATACAGAAGCAGCATAGTAAAGGAAAAGAAAACATGGGTAAGTTTGCAACTTCCCTTTGTGATAACTACCACAGCTTTGTGTCCTTAATTTTCAAAGTTGTCAATGTACAAAATTATGTTTTCAAGATGTCAATGCAAGGCGAGGCATCCAAGCAGATGCTAGGCACTGAGGCATGATGAGTTTTTGCAATTAAAAAAACCCAAATCCTAAGTTGTTAAAACATTTACATAGTCTATTTACGTGATCTTAATTTAGATCTTAGAGTATAAAAATTATTAAAAAAGGAAAAAGCCTTCCAGTAAATAGATGCAGAAAATATTAGTTCAAAATTGTTCATAATTATTAAGTATTTTAGTATATCATGATTATTTTAATAGAATGAGTCAACCAACGAAAATATGTGGTCATGTTTGAAAAATGCCTACCAAGCATCTTTAGAAGCCTGCTGATAAAAAAATCATCTTTAGAAGCCTAGCCTTTTGCTTAATGGGCTGAGCAAGCACCTTTTCTAAGATACTTGAGACATTGCAATTAGGTGACCTGCCAAAACTGCCTACTCGCCTAGGCATTGCCTTGATAGCAATGATTGTTTTTAAAATTGAATTGGATGTTCTGTTCATGCTTGCAGAATTTTATACAGAGTTATTGATATATATATATATATATATATATATATATATATATATATATATATTATACAGAGTTTCTTTGAGAATGTAACATGTGCACTTCCATGTACCAAAACGAAGCATATAGATGAATACCCACATATAGCCAGAGCCCACTTATTGCTATTCCTTGTAACAGTGCGTAAAATGTACATATACAATAAACTGGAATAAAAAAGTGAAGATGATTGAACTTTCCTTGAGCATTATTACATGGGGTTTAGTTGGTGACCAGATTATTGTTATTCCTTAATAACTGTTTATTTGAAGGTGACTAGATTCTCAATAATTGGGGTCATTAGTTGGTGTATTGGTAAAATCTTGGGCTGGCAAGCATGATAATGTAGGTTCAAATCTGAGAGTGGCCACTTTGTGCAAAAAAATGGCAAAGGTTAGGACCTTATCCAGTCTACCCCTCCCAAGACCCCAGCAGATAGCTGGGACCAACATTGGGCAATGGCCTTATTAGATTCTCAGAAACCCTTGCATCCCCACCCCAACCAAAAGAAAAGAAAATTAAAATGTTGTCTACAATCCAAGGTTCTAAGTATCGATACGCCTGATACGCCAGTAGGGGCGTATTGGGCAGTATCGGTACTTTTTTTTAACGTGTTTTTTTTTTCAAATCTGGTTCAGGAGGCCGGTTTAAGGTTCCTCCACCCCTGAACCGGTCTGTAGGGGCGTATCGGGGTGCTCCCGATACGATACGTATCGGCCGATATGGGCTGATACGTGTTGATTTTTTGAACCTTGCTACAATCAACTTGCTGCAAGGGTTGTTTGCCATATGTTGCTTTTGCTTGAACCCTTAAGCTGCTGCCCTTGCAAAGATGCATGATTGTGTTGCCATCATTTTGTTTTGTTTCGCAGAGAACAAGCATCAAGTGCTTCTGGGAAAGCAGCATCTGGTATGTCCAGTGATGAAAAGAATCAGGTCAGATTTTTTGTTTTATTGATCAATAAATCAGGTCGTCTATCTAATATGGGTATTTGGCACAATCATAGGAGGATATATATTAAACTATTAATTATTACTAATTTTCCCTTCACTTTATTGTACAGAGGCAAAAGTCTGCTCGAGCACTGATGCCACCTCCTCGCCCATCAACCAATTCGTTAAGAAGTGGAGGCCATGGTCAAGTGGGACTTGAATGTTCATCAAGAAAAAGATCATCCAGGGGGAAGGTTTACTTGTCTACATCAAACAACACATCGCATAGCAGGAGTGGTTCTTCCTCCAGAAATTGGGGATCCTCAAATGGACAGACAGGTCAAAGTAGTAATCTAAGTTCCAATTCTGATGCTCACAAACCCCGAAGAAAAAGGAGACCAAAGAAGAAAAAACAACAGGTTTATTTCTTCAAACTAAAAGCATGTTAAAAGATCTTGATTTTCAAAAATGCGTTATATGGATTTATTTAAAAAAAAGTGCTTTATGGAAGTTCTTATTGACATTGTTGTTATTGTGAACTAGAAATTCGGTTTCTGTTTTGATTTTGAATTACTTGATGTCTGCTATGGTGGGATTCTGAAGATAATGAATGCCCACTAGTTTAGGTTTTTCTTGATTGGATCTCCTTTCTCATGGTATCTTGCCTAAGAGTGTCATTGGCAATACTTTTTATCTGATCTTAGCTTCATGAGTTGTTTGAGTGCACAAGTGCTTTTCAAAGTGTCAATAAGACATCCAAATGCTGACATGGATATGGACCCACTAGTTTTGGAGTATCCTGATAAACAGATGACTGTTACCAACTATCTACTAGTTAGGTCGAAATTCTTGATTTCCTACCTTGACTCTAACCCTCAATACCAGAACTAAATGCTAGAAGAGGAGAGTGTAAAAACTGATAAAAAAGAAGAGAAGGGTGTAAAGATAGAGGAGGCGGAGTCTGGAGAAGATCTTCTTTCAATTGACGAAGTGTGTAAAGTTGATAATAAAGTGGGTCTTACCAGGGTAGTTGAAAATGAAATAGAGGTGGGCAAGAAATTAAGAGTTTTCTTTCATGGAGGTAAGAGATGGACAGAGAAGCGTTCATGAAGCTTGAAGAAAGGAAAGAATAGAATGCAAATTTTAATAGCTATAATGCGTAGTCTAACAAGTAACCTGGAAAATTGGGGAGGAGAGGGTGTAGTTTAAAGAAATTTTATGAGGATGGTTTTGGAGGGTTGAAATGTAGATAGAGTTGCAGGTAGGAGGTTTGGTGGAAAGGGTAAAAACATTAGTCTTGTGTTCATTGTTTTGCTTGTTCTGGTCATATTTGGGCTGATATATCTTTTGCCTTTCATAGTTTCTTTCTCACTTCTGGAATAAAAAGCATTACACTCTTCTGATTTAATAGAATTATTTTACTGTTGCTAATAGAAAAGAAGGATCTGCGACAGAATTCTCATTTTCTTACATCTTCAGCATTAAATGTTTTTTCTCAAAATAAAAATGGTTTGTTCTATACCAGTTTTGTAGGCATTTTGTTGACCCCAATCTCTTGAGTACTATTATTGCATAATAACTTTGCTTGGAAATATAGGAAACTTCCAGTGTTTTGACCATCTATATGGTAGGATTTAGATGCCGACTTTCTTTTTAGGTGTACATGCCGAGATTGGTTTAAAAGTTGATGTATGAAAGTTTGATTCTTACCTGAGATTTTAACACTTGAGTTTCGATAATGGAAATTGAGTTTTTAGTTCTTGGTTCCTAGTCATTTTGCAACCTATCCTATTTTTGCTCAATACCCTACTTGATCTACTAATTTTCCATTTGCTTCTCCTTTTCACCCCATATTAACCTTGGATAGAATCGTAGGACCAGGTTTGAGCTCCATTTAGTTGAGTTTTTGAAGTAATTACGTTACATTATCCTCCACAAACCTCCCATGACTTTACCAATAATCTTGTGTACCATTGGAAATTTGAATAGCCATGACTCAATGGTGATCCCAGCTATCCAGGATTTTGGGATGGTTGAACTGGATATGGATTTAATCTTTGGCATTTGTTTTGCACAAAGTGGCTGCTCTCAGACTAACCTGCCTGCTCACTCATGTAAGCAGTCAGCCCAAGATTTTTACCATTGCACGAAGCAAATTGTTATTTTGCAAATGACTAAAATGCCACTAACCTGAGGTACCTACTTGAAGTAACAAAATGTATGAGCATGAGGGCAGATCAATGTTATCTCTTGGTACATTAGATGGAAAGTCCTGACAACTGTTAGGTTTCCAATTCATAATTTCTGGGACAACCCAACTCAATGTTTAGATCTTGGCGCAGAAATCCAGGTCATGGTGCTTCCTTATTTTATAAAGTTTATAAATATGTGTATGACTTTGGATAAACTGTTCAATAAAAATACATCATGTAATGCCAGTTTCGCAACCAGTCTACGATCCTGCATCAGAGAATGAATTGCATAGAGAGGTTCAGAATCTCAAAGCTTGGGAGATGACGAGGCTGAAGTTTGAAAGAGGCAGAAGTGGTAGGAAGCTTGAGGCAGGAGTTTCAAAAAGCAAAAGCAGCAGAGAGGGGTAGTGGAAATTAAGGGTGTCAATGGACTGGTTTTGGATTGGACCCCATCCAATCCAAAAGCAATTTGGACGGATTGGATGGACCAACAAGATATGTTGGATTGGACCAATCCGGTCCAAAATATTTATTAGATTGGATTGGACCTGGTCCGCCCATAACAAATTTATATTGGATTGGGTTGGATTAAGCCAATATCTGGTCCATTGATATAAGATGATAATATATGTATCAATGGACTGGGTTTGGGTTGGAACCAATCTAAATCAAAATGAATTTGAACAGATTGGACAGTCCAGACATTGCATTGGACTGGTCCAAATTGGTCCAAAACATTCATTGGATTGGATTGGACCTGGTCCATTTATAATGGACTCACATTGGACTGGATTGGATTGGACCAAATCCAGTCCAATTGACACCCCTAGTGGAAATGACGTGTTTTAGGATGGGTGTTGGCTGTGTTCATGCCTTCATCGGAGGGTGATGGGGTTTGTGACTTTTGGATATGTTCTGGATTGTTTGGGTATATTGTTGTTGACTTTTTGAGGGTCTAAGTTGGGTTCTGTCTGTCTGAGTTCTTCAATCTGGCTTTAGCCTTTTTGTCCATGGTCTTCTTGGGTATAGCAGCTGCTGTATAGGTGATTGGGTGTGGGTATGGTCCTTTTTGTTGTCACTTCAGAAGCACCACAGAGGATGCACTAGCTAGATTACTATCCTTTGTCTTCATCTGATAATGTGTTAAGATCTTGCCAAGAGCCACTAATCCTGATTTTGATTTCATGCACCTCTAATCAACTTGCCATAAAATGGCTTTATGGAAGTCACCTTCTGTTTGTTTTTTTTTTTTGTTTGGTACAACAGAAGTCGCCTTTTGGGTCATCCATCCGTTATCCTTTTGTCTTCTAGGTTCCAGCTGGATTAACTCTTAGGTATACTCAGTATCCTTGTACATTGAATTTTCCAATCTAACAATTATCTACCAAAAGATGGATTGTATACCACTCACTCCTTTTTTCTCTCATAGCAAGGACCATTGTATTAGCATCTAATTCACTTGTATGGATGGCTAGAGTCTTGTACTTCTGGTTACCAGCTACTGTTACTTTTGTGAAGAAAAATATCTTCAGATATCAGATGAATTCTTTTTGTGTTCTGCTAATTACTCCATTCTTTTATATAGTAGTTCATCTAGATTCTCTTTGTATAGAATCATCAGAGCAATGAACAAGGACGATGAATTGATTTAGAAGGTGCTCAAGGGGATTTCTGTGGAAGCATAGATTGAGTTATTCTTCATGAGTGAATCAAATTCCACTTTTCAAACTGAGTCAATTAATTATAGATATTAGTATGTCTTTGTTGTCAGAGGTTTTGCTGGAGCTGAAACATGGTGCAACACTTAGTCCATTTCATTACTTGAACATCTAGAAATCTCAACATATGGGGGCCATGACAACTTAATAGGTGGGGTATTTGCTACAGCCAGGGGTGAGCATTATTCGGTTAAAACCAAAAACAGAAAATTTTGGTTTTGGTTTTTTTCGGTTAGGTTAATTTGGTTTTAGGGTATTCTAGTTTTCAGTTTCAGTTTTCAGATTTGAAAAATTAGTTGACAAAAAAAGTGAATTAACTGAATTTCATTGTCGGGTTATATATATATATATATATCAATTTCATTTTACCCTCTAATAATTTTGGTTTATTTGGTTCGGTTTTTAATTGAATAAACCAAATGCTCACCCCTAGCTACACCAATCCTTGATTCAGATTAAAGAGTCACTTGATTTAATCTACCAAAAAATACAGTAGGAAAGATGCTGTCAGAGAAAGTACAGTCTTATGCCTACAATGTAACCATTTCAATAATAAACTACTTCATCGTCTTCTTTTATTCATTCATATATATATATATATATATATATATATATATATTTCTCCAAGGGGCTACACGATGGGGGTAGCCCATCCCCCAACCCAGGTGCAGGCAGGATTTGATCCCAAGTCTCCGCTTCAACCAGCGGGAGACCTTACCAACTAACCGGTTAGCACCTTGCTCTTCTTTTATTCGTAATTAAGTAACTGGATTTGGATACTCTTTTTTGTGGAGTAACTGATGATCGAGGCATTGCTTATCATATCCTCAGTGCAATTAATGATAAAGAAGAAAGTTATTTTGGAGAAAAAGTAGTACAATTTATGAAAGAAATTGATTACTTATATATTGACATTTTAGAGAAAATTCTGTAAACCTGTCTCTTCTTTGAGCGGTAAATCTGTATTGATAGCTATAATCTTTACATGTATTGAATCATAAGTTCATATCTCTAATTTAATTTATTCTTTTATTTTTAACATCTTCAGGCATGAAGAAAAAGCGCTGTATCAGAGAGTTCCTATGTTACAGTTTTGTGTTATATTTATCCAGACATGAATGGGAAGGGCACTTCAATGGAGGATTTCACTTCTGTTCTTGTATAACATTGGTTCGGTTGGTGTTCCCACTTCAATGTGGATCTTCATACAAGCTTCGGTCCCATTCTAATCATCATATCTCATTGAAAATAGACGCCTTGCATTTATTGGGTCTTATATGATGGTTAAGGTTCCTTGTTGAAAATTATTTATAAGAAATGAAGCTTTCTTGCTCAATTTTGTCATGAAGTTGTAAGATTCCATGTGATTCCATTGAAGTTGGATGTATATGAGCTTTCCTTCTTTTTTTTTTTTTTTTTTTAATTTGTTTTAATGCAGCCTGTGCGTAGTCTGCAGATAATTGGGGTTGCAACTTCTAAATTTTGGTCACTAATGCTGTGCTTGTGTTTAATGTGAGCTGTCTGTGTTCTCCCACATTTCCCAAAGAATGTTAATTTTTTTAAGCTTATAGTGGTTATGAACCAGGCAATCTGCTTAAAACGAGTTTACCTGTTGATCTGATCAAGACTGGTCATCAATGGAGTAATGCTTGGATGGGAAATTCACTCTCCCATGTCAAAATGGTCCTATTTGCTTTTATTCACGGATTCATTTGTGAATTTCTTACAACGGCTATTCATTTAAAAAAAAAAATTCTTACAACGGCTTGGTATTGGCTCTCCTTTTTCCAGTACTCTATCGGATTTTTAAGGCACTGGCACGTTGCATGGGTGGAATATTCGAGTATCTTTACCATACAATTCGTCCACGGTCCACCTTAGAATTTCATAAATGTTTGTTTGTATTCTATCATATTGGTACTTGTTATTGGTTTGCATCGATACTCTTTACTCTTTAGTCTTTACTTCAGTTTCAGTCAACCCAATTACTACTAATTAAAACCAATTCTCATTTAATATTAACTATTAATTAATTAAAACAATGAAAAGGAAAAATTAAAGAAAATGATTATTAATCAATCATTAAAATTATTATTTTAAGCATATAATGAGGTTTATTCATGTCCCATGTTTATCCTAATTGTTTGTACTTTACATTCACATGATTATTGAAATATTACATAAAAAAGTAAAAAACATGATTATTGTATTACGTATATTTATACTTTATTTGTGGTGAGCCTTTGAAGTTACTTTTATTAATGCATTTGTGAGATTTATATGAATTTCCTAGCATCTTCATGCATATCCTAATTCTTAATCAATTAAAGTATTGATACATGATGTTTCCTGAGTCTAATTCTGATGCACATCTTAAAAATTAAAATCACCTGTCCAATATTCTTATCCAATCTCTGTGAAACACGATATTTTGTTAAGAAAAGGGGAATCAATATGCTACTTGATATCAGCAAGCTTTCCTACTACATGTCAAGTGGTAAAATAGTACTTAGCCTTGAAAAGTAAAACATATTTTGAGCAGTTGCTTTAAAGCGGAATGGGTGTTTGTTTTGGCGATGTGGCTCCTTGTTCCTCAATTAGATGGTATCTGTACGTGTTGTGCAAATAAATCACGAATGAGTGATTTTTTTGTCTCTTTCATTTACCATCTCAATCACCTGTGAAGATATGTTGTCATTGTTCGTCTTTCACCGAAGGCGACGGATCACCGTAATTTCGCTTTTAGCATTCAGAACAAATGATATACAGAATTTTATCAATAGCACCACCATTTATTAATTATTGGACATCGTTCCCCTCCCTCTACAACTCCAACCACCCCATCTACGCCTATGCCTATGCCTACCACCCAGTCTCCGCCCTCCACCACCCCCACCGGTCCTCCGCCTCCAAGGCGTGAGCAGCCACCACGTTGTACAGCATGAATCCATTGGTGATCTGAGCTTTGGGTTGGGTGAGAAGCAGTGCATTTAGTTTAGTCCAACGTCCATTTTCTTAATTTTGCCATTTCGTTTCTCTTGATCATAAAAAATCTCCCGCAAGCTTTTCTGTGGTTCTGCAGCTGCTAGATCTCCTGTGAGGGTTGAGCATAGAGCTCTGTTTAGTTAGCTCATCATATGTATGGTGTTGGTTCTGTTTTAAAAGTAATTGCCTAGCAGTAGGCACTTTGGTTTCATAGACCTCTTCTGGGATTCCAATTCAGGGGGACGCTCAACAGTGGTGATGGACCTGATGGTAAACAAGTGACTACTCTCAATAGATGTCCATTACTCCCGTTATTACCGACTTAATCCATTTTTCTTCTGCATGTTTAAATTACAAAAAAAAAAAATTAATTTACAGGTGTCTTTTTTCAGATTAAGGATTACAAGTATGATTGTTTTTCTTATTTCTTTTTATAGATTAAGTAATACCACCTCCTAACTCTCTTGCATTACCTTTATTTGCTCAACTAATCTAGAACTACATAATCCAAAATTCAGTACAACCATCAAACATTTCATTTTACTTAACAGCTAAATGGATAAAAATATAAAAAATTAATACCTAACTTCAACCGAATTCACACCATGTAACTACAATGTACAGAACAAAAAAATAAATAAACAACCCCATGCTCAGCATGGGTTACTCCGCTAGTAATAATTTAAATCAAAGTGAAAGTGTGTATATATATTTATTTATTTATACTTATATTTATATTTATATTTATATTACCTATAAAAGTGTGAATAAGTTATTGGCTTCCGGAATTTTTGTTTACTAAAATACCCCTTCTCTTGAATTTGTTTCATCTCCATTGTAAGGGCAGAAAATGTAATTAAAATAATACTATTAAATACATTCAATTACTTCTCATTAAGTCTCATATTTAAGTCATTAAATAAATCACATCCTCTCTCATTGAATCCAACATTAATACTTTTGTTTCTCACTATAAATTCTACTAATAAATCTATACACAATAATTATTAATACAATGAAATTTGATATTTTTAAAATAAACCTAGAAATGAAGTCATATTTTTCAGTCTAGGTGGTGGGTAAGTAGTTCAACCATTTGGGTCAAATGGATAATTTTATGATGTCATAAATATATTATAAAAATTAAAAAATACAAAATATAGAAATTAAAGAAAATTTGAAAAATTGAACACAATTATTTTATTATATATTTGTCATATTTAACAAATAAGTATGATATGATAGACATAATTTTATTAATGATTGACACTAAATATACAATTTAAAATTGGTGGGAAATGAAACAATTTTCCTATATAGGGGGTGGGTTAGCGGTTGAGCTGTTCAGGTCAAATGGCTTAACTCATGATGTATAATTAAAAATAGAATAATACAAAAAATAGAAAACAATTTTCATCACATCTATTATAGGGGTGAGCATAATTCAGTTAAAACCGAATTAAAATTTTTGGTTTATTTTTTTAGGGTTTTGGTTAATTCGGTTTTTAGAATTAGAAATTCGGTTAATCGAATAAACTGAACTTTTGTATATCATATGTAATATATAATATATAATATAATATTATTTATATTAATATATAATATAATGAAATTTTCTTTCATAATATATATTATATATTATATGTTATAATGTATATAATATAGTATATACATTAAAATTTGGTTTTAATCGAAATTACTAAAAGCCAAATTGAAAGTTTTGTTTTTTCTATTATTCGGTTTTGATTTTTTTTTTAATTTGGTTTAAAATTTTTTCAATTTATTCGGTTCAATTTTTAATAGAATAAGCTGAATTCTCACCCCTACATTTATAATATTATATCTTAATCATATAAACAAAAAATAAATATGGTGAATAATAATTATTTTATTAGTTATATTAATTAAATGAAAATTTTAAAACTAGCTTGAAAATGAAACATTTTTATATCTAGATGGTAGGTCAACGATCTAATCTTCCAGGTATAATTGGTCAATCTATGATGTCATAACTAAGTAATAAATATTAAAAAATATATAGAATTTCAAAGAAAAATATAAGCTTTTTATAAAGCATTTTGATACAATTCTAATGTTATATATTCATAATATTAAATATGAAAATAAGAATTACTTTTATTAATGATGAAAATGGAATACAAGATTTAAGTAGAAAATGCAATTAAAATAATACTATTAAGTGCATTCAATTATTACCTCTCATCAAGTCTCACATTTAAGTCATTAAATAAATCACATTCTCTCTCTCTCTCTCTCTCTCTCGCACACACACACACACACACACACACACACACACACACACACATTCAATCCAACATTTATACTTTTGTTTCTCATCATTAAATTCCACTAATAAATCAATACACAATAGTTATTAATATAATGGAATTTTATATTTTTAAAATAAACCTAGAAATGAAATCGTATTTTTCCATCTAGGTGGTGAGTAAGTAGTTCAACCATTTTAGTCAAATGGATAATTCCATGATGTCATAAATAAATAATAAAAAATTATAAATATAAAAATATAGAAAATAAAGAAATTTTGAAAAATTTGGACACATTTCTATTATTATATATTTTTTATATTAAAAAAAATTAAGTATGATAAAATAGACATAATTTTATTAATGATGGACACAGAATTTAAAACTAAAACCGATGGAAAATGAAACAATTTTCCTATTTAGGGGGCGGATTAGTGGTTCAACTTTTCAGATCAAATGGGTTAACTCATGATATATAATTAAAAATAAATTTTTTAAAAGAACAATACAAAAAATACAAAACAATTTTGGGCACATCTATAATATTATATATTAATCATATAAATAAAAAATAAGTATGATGAATAATAATTATTTTATTAGTGATATAAATTAAATGAAAATTTTAAAACCAGTCTAAAAATGAAAACAATATCATATTTAGATGGTAGGTTAACAATCTGATCTTCTAAGTCAAATGGGTCAATCTATGATGTCATAAATAAGAAATAAATATTAAAAAAATATATAGAAGCTTAAAGAAAAATATAAGCTTTGTATAAAGCATTTTGATACAATTCTAATGTTATATATTCACAGTATTAAATAAAAATAAATATAAAAAATAAAAATTACTTTTATTAATGATGAAAATGGAATTCAAGATTTAAAATCAACCAAAAAGTAAAATGGTTTTTTCCATCCAAGTGGTGGATTAGTGGTTCAATTGTCCA
The DNA here is from genome assembly GCF_056320005.1 of Nelumbo lutea. Classification (NCBI taxonomy): domain Eukaryota; kingdom Viridiplantae; phylum Streptophyta; class Magnoliopsida; order Proteales; family Nelumbonaceae; genus Nelumbo; species Nelumbo lutea. The sequence continues at coordinate 167,699,688 of NC_142684.1, read as the reverse complement.
TACCAAATGGATCAACACATGATGTTATAATTAAATAATAAAATACACAAAATTATAGAAAAGTGTAGATAAATTTGGGTACATTTTTTGATATTATATGTTCATCATATAAAAAAAGTGTGATAAATTAGAATTATTTTCATTAATGATGGAAAATGGGATAAAAATTAGAAAAAAATAAAGCATTAATGTCTAACACATGACTCCACTAACCATGTCAAATGGTTCCATGATTTAATTAGCTTGGCCACCATAGGCAAGTGCTTTGGTGGTAAATGAACCTACAATCTTGAATTGGGTGGTTGGTTAATCAATCCAATAAATTGATTTGACCCCAATATTAAAAACCAATATCAAACAATATATTGGGATTGCATTTTTCTATGCAACACATTGTCTAAATTTGATATTAAAGGAAATTGGGGAAATGGATAATGTTGTAAATGCGGTTCAATGTGCATCTAAAAATACCAAATTTGTCTACAATCATATTTTTGTACTCTCAATGCTAAGGAAGAAACCTGGTTGGACTAAAATAGTCCATCCTGGAGCCACTTGCTTAGCAACAAGTTTCATTGCATTGGATAGCATTTTGAAGCACATGCATGATTTGAAAGTTTTGGTGACAGACCAGAGTTTTATTGACTCTAGATATGCCAAAGATGCAAAGGGAAATGAAGTAATAAAAATAATTTTGAATTTTGAATTTTGGGCACAATGCAAAATGATTGTGGGTTTCACATCACCTCTTATTAGGGCACTGAGACTTGTAGATTCTGAGTATAGGCCTGCAATGGGGTATATGTATCATGCTATGTTAAAGGCAAAGGAATCATTGAAAAAGTATTTTAATTATAAGAAAGCTGAATATGGCCCAATTATGAAGATTATTGATAGAAGATGGAATAGACAAATGGGTTAGAGGCTTCATCTTGTAGGGTATTATTTTAACCTGACCTTCTAATATGATCGAAATCAAAAGTTAAATCCCGGCCATTATGTCTATAGTTTTCAATGTCATTGAAAAACTTGCAATCAAATCAGATGATTTGGAGATAAAGTTGAACAAAGAGCTTATTATGTTTGAAAGTTGTCGTGGTAATTTTGGAAGACTTTTCTCAGTGAAGACTTTTAAGTCAATGCCTCCAGCTAATAAATATTTTTTTTCTTATAACATGCTTATTATTTCAATTTTATTTTATAAATCAAATCAACTCTATTTCATTACATATAGGTGAATGGTGGTTGAGATTTGGTTGTGACACTCCAAATTTGAAAAGAATTATTATACGGATCCTTAGCCAGACATGTAGCTCATTTGGATGTGTTGCAATTGGAGTGTTTTTGAATGTATACACATGAAGAAAAGGAATAGGTTGGAGCACCAGAGGCTCAATGACCTAGTATATGTTCATTGCAACTTGCATGTGATGGATGGGTAACCGTTTTATGTTTCATGATTACCTATTTTTTTTTATGCTTTCATTGCGTCTAATGTATCATTTATTGCTTTGTAGGAGAAAAATTGAAAGTCTTGACCCAATTGGGCTTGAACATGTTGATGTTGTGGAAGATTGGATAGTGTACGATAATGAGAACCCTCAATTACTTGATGGTTATGAAAATGATGGTATGTTTAAAGTTGTTGAGACAACATTTCCAATAATGGAATCACTATCAAGAAAAATAGCTAGGACTGATGGTGACTATTATTGATATTATCTCAATGACATTTCCATACTTGATTCTTTTGGCTATTTTTTAAGTTCTAATTTTCTGTTTTCATTCTTTAGATAGTTGATGTAACCATTTCTAGTCACGTAACAATTTTTTGTGATGTATTAATTTTTTGGCTAAGTACCTCGTCATCTCGTCTGCTCCCATGTGGTTGGTGACTCAAAGGCAGAAGTGGAGCTCCCTGGTGGCGAGCTGCCTGGTGGCGAGCTACCTAGTGGCGAACTGCCTGGTGCCGAGCTGCCTGGAGGTGAGCTTCCTGGTGGCGAACTGCCTGGAGGTGAACTACCTTGATGAGCTGCTTGGAGGTGAGCTACCTTGGTGAGCTACCTAGTGGTGAGCTACCTTGACGAGCTGCTTGGTGGTGAACTACCTTGATGAGCTGCTTGGAGGTGAGCTACCTTGATGCGCTTTGTTGCTCTTTTAGAGGTTTGCAAGGAACTAGATGTCAGAGGACCCGGGGTGTTTACCCAGCGAGGTCACTCTGGTGGCTAAGTCAGCACATGGTTACGAGCTGTAAAATGATATAAGAGGATGAGAGAGATAGAGAGTAGATGTTACCCATCCTTCTCTCACCTGGAGGTGAGCTACCTTGATGAACTGCTTGGAGGTGAGCTACCTTGATGAGCTGCTTGGGGGTGAGCTACCTTGACGAGCTTTGTTGCTCTTTTAGAGGACTGCAAGGAACCAGATGTCAAAGGACCTGGGGGTGTTTACCCGGTGAGGTCACTCCGATGGCTAAGTTAGCACTTGGTTACGACCTGACGAGGTCACTTCGATGGCTAAGTTAGCACTTGGTTACGAGCTGTAAAATGACATAAGGGGATGAGAGAGCAAGAGAGCAGAGATTACCATCTATTTTGCCTCCCTTTGACCCTAGTGAGTGAGGCCTTTATATACTGGAGTCCTTGTGGGTTAGGTGGAGCAGTTCCTGGATTCCCGCTGTGATGGGACATGCTTTTGTGTTAGGTGGGGATAAAATCACCAACTGGTAAGGTTGCCCATTTCCGCATGACTCGGGGAGTGGGTGAGCCAATATAGTCGTTACAAGTCACAATCCCGTAAAATGCGGGGTACGGTGGTGAGCTCTTCGGGGTTGTCAACTTGGCGCCTGTGTCAAGCCACCAGGTCGCGCTTGGGCCAGGCCACCAGATCGTGCCAGGGACAGGTCATGCCAGGGCCAGGCTACCAGCTCGTGCCAGGGCCAGGTTGCCAACTCGTGCCAGGGCCAGGCCGCCTGGTGTGACACCATAAACTTAGCAAAGGCAAGTTGTTGTCAAAGTGGTCTTGAGTGTCACCTAGTTGTTCTGAGGTGCTAGGCTACATGAGGGTAAGTTGCCTATGGCGAGCTGCCTGTGGCGAGTTACCTGTGGCGAGCTGCTTGTGGCGAGCTGCCTATAGCGAGCTACCTAGTGGTGAGCTGCCTATGGCGAGCTGCCTAGTGGCGAGCTACCTAGTTGTCAAGAGGCTGCACTTAGTTGTCAAGAGGCTACACTTAGTTGTCAAGAGGTTGTTAGGTGTCATAATGTCATTGGAGGGCCAAATCTGCCCTCATCATTTGCCCCCCACTCCCAAGTTGAAAGTAACTAAGGAACTAAATGTCAGAGGACCCGGGGTGGCTAACCCGGTGAGGTCACTCCGATGGCTAAGTTAGTACTTTCATAGTAGACTACGAGCTAGAAATCACAAATTGAGAGCCAGAGCTTGCTTACTTGTTTCTAGGGCTGGTGTCTTTTTAGTTCGTAAGTTTGCACCTGGGCCAGGCCGCCATGTCGGCGCCCGTGCCAGGTCACGCCAAGTCGGCACATATGCCAGGCTGCCAGGCTGTGCGCATGCCACTGGGGGGGGGGGCGCCTTAGAGCTATGATTGTGCTACCTCCGCCTCATAATGCAGGAGCTTCAGTTTCTTTGAGTTCATAAAAAAAAGGAAACTATAAAGCGGGAGCTTTGGTTTCTAAAAAGGTGAGAACTTAGCTTTTTATAGGATGAGAACTTAGCTTTTTGTAGCATGTTCCCACAGACGGCGCCAAATGATGTAACTGTTTCTGGTCATGTATCAATTTTTTGTGATGTATCAATTTTTTGGCTAAGTACCTCGTCATCTCGTCTGCTCCCATGTGGTTGGTGACTCAGATGCTAAAGTGGAGCTCCCTGGTGGCGAGCTGCCTGGTGGCAAGCTCCCTAGTGGCGAACTGCCTGGTGCCGAGCTGCCTGGTGGTGAGCTTCCTGGCGACGAACTGCCTGGAGGTGAACTACCTTGATGAGCTGCTTGGAGGTGAGCTACCTTGATGAACTGCTTGGGGGTGAGCTACTTTGATGAGCTTTGTTTCTCTTTTAGAGGCCTGCAAGGAACCAGATGTCAGAGGACCCGGGGGTGTTTACCCGACGAGGTCACTCCGATGGCTAAGTCAGCACTTGGTTACGAGTTGTAAAATGATATAAGAGGATGAGAGAGCTAGAGAGAAGAGGTTACCCATCCTTCTCTCGCCTAGAGGTGAGCTACCTTGATGAGTTGCTTGGAGGTGAGCTACCTTGATGAGTTGCTTGGGGGTGAGCTACCTTGACGAGCTTTGTTGCTCTTTTAGAGGCCTGCAAGGAACCAAATGTCAGAGGATCTAGGGGTGTTTATCCGGCGAGGTCACTCTGATGGCTAAGTCAACACTTGGTTACGTGCTGTAAAATGATATAAGGGGATGAGAGAGCTAGAGAGCAGGGATTACCATATATTTCGCCTCCCTTTGCCCCTAGGGGGTGAGGTCTTTATATACTAGAGTCCTCGAGGGTTAGGTGGAGCAGTTCCTGGATTCCCACTGTGATGGGACCTGCTTTCATGTTAGGTGGGGATAAAGCCACCAACTGGTAAGGTTGCCCATTTTCGCCTGACTCAGGAAGTGGGTAAGGTAATATAGCTGTTACAAGTCACAATCCTGTAAAATGCGGGGTATGGTGGTGAGCTCTTCGGGGTTGTCAGGTTGGCGCCTGTGTCAGGCCGCTAGGTCGGTGCCTGGGCCAGGCCGCCAGCTCATGCCAGGGTCGGGTCGCGCCAGTGCCAGGCTTCCAACTCGTGCCATTGCCAAGCTGCTAGCTCGTGCTAGGGCCAGGTTGCCAGTTTGTGTCAATGCTAGGTTGTGCCAAGGCCAAGCTACTAGCTCGTGCCAAGGCCAAGCTACTAGCTCGTGCCAAGGCCAGGTCGCGCCTGTGCCAGGCCGCTTGGTGGGACACCATCAACTTAGCAAAGGCAAGTTGTTGTCAAAGTGATCCCAGGTGTCACCTAGTTGTTCTGAGGTGCCAGGCTACATGAGGGTGAGCTGCTTGTGGCGAGTTGCCTGTGGCGAGCTGCCTATTTGTCAAGAGGCTGCACTTAGTTGTCAAGAGGCTACTAGGTGTCATAATGTCATTGGAGGGCCAAATCTGCCCTCATCGATGGTGATGATGAATTTTTCATTGAGCAATGGGGAATCATGGAGGAAAATGCAGTCAACACCCAACTTGGAGGTGCAGATGAAACACAACCTCCCGAAGATGAAGATGAAGATGATGGTGAAATACCACATGGCTTTGGTTGGTAGTTGGTACCATTGAGAAATGGGGCCATTGTATCTTGATAATTTGGATGATTAGATTAGTGAACTCTATGTTGAATTTGAAGTTTGATTTGTGTTTAATACTTGTTGAACTTGGTTTGTGATCTTTTTATTACTTGTGATTGTGATCTTTTTGTTTTTGAGTATCTAAGTATTATGTTTGATGAATTAAGAATGCATGATGTTATGGCAATATTTATAGAATCTTTTGCAAATTTTCTTTTCTTGTCTTCTTAGTGTTTTTGAATAGGAAGTCTAGAGGAAACTCTGAGAGACTTGACCGTCTAAAGGGGTTCCTTTCCATTTGTATAGGTAAGGGCATTTATAAAGTAAGTCTTGCTTTTATTTAGTTTTACTTCTTGTTATGTAAAGATTCATTGAGTTGCAATTTCTGATTTACAGTTAATTGCATATGGCCAGATGCTATGAATAAAAGCGACTTGGTTAGAGTAGAGAACTAGAGAAGTTTGATTTTCAAAAGGCTCAAAGGTACTTGAGTTTTTCCCTCATTTTCTAAAGTATGACAGATTATAATGGCATGAATGTTTAGGAAAACATTGCTTGAACATTGAAGTTCAGCGAACTCTATGTTTATATGAACTAGATAAGCAAATTGTTTGAACTTTAATGAACTCTAAGTTTATATGAACTCAATATTTTCTGTTTTATTTTTTGTTATTTTTCTATATTTATTTGTAATTTTTCGTTTTATTTTTCTGTATTTATTTGCACTTTTCTATTTTTTATATCTGTATTTATTTGCAATTTTCAGTTTTATTTTATTTTTGTATTTTTTAGTATTTCTCTATATTTTTTTTTTCAAATTTCTATTTTATTTCTGTATTTATTTGCACTTTTATGTTTTATTTTTCTGTATTTTTTTGTATTTATTTGCAAATTTCTGTTTTATTTTTCTGTATTTTTTAGTATTTATTTGCAATTTTCTGTATTTATTTGCACTTTTTGTTTTATTTTTCTGTTTCTGTTTTTGTATTTATTTTCACTTTTATGTTTTATTTTATTTTTTTTGCTTTTGTTTCTGTATTTTTCTCTATTTATTTGCACTTTTTCTGTTTTATTTTGCTCTATTTATTTGTAATTTTCTGTTTTTTCTGTATTTTCTTTATTATTTCTGTGTTTTTTCTATTTTTTTTACAATTTTCTGTGTTTTTGTTTTTTTTTTTTGTATTTTCTGCACATGTATGAGTATGACTAAACACATCCTAATTTATCTTTATTTTTTTTTCTGTATTTTTTAGAATGTTTCTATACTTTTTTTTTTGTATTTTCTATTTGTTATGTACTTTGTTATTTTTGTATTTAGATAGTTTTATTTTTCTGTATTTTTTTAAATTTTTTTTGTATTTTATTTTTATATTTTCTGTGTTTTATACTGTATTAATTTTGTATTTAGATAGTTTTATTTTCTGTATTTTTCAGGGTTTTATGATTGTAATTGTTGATGTTGGACCTTAAAGTGGGGGTGAAAGTCAAGTGGGTTGGGTTGAGTTTAAGCTCAATTTAGCTCCAACTCTAAGAATTGAGCATAAGGCTTGAACCCTGTACGAAGCTGAGGTCAAGCATGAACTGTTCAACCCAAGTCAATATGAAATTTGATGCAATCGGGTTGGAGATCCCCTTCCCTCTGCTTGAAGCAGATCTGGGAGTTAAAGCTGCCATTTGATAGATCTGGGAGTTGTAGATCCCCTTCCTTCCATCCCGTTTGATAGATCTGGGAGCTAAAGATGGTGCTCCATTTGATAGATTATCAGTTCTCCACTGATTTTCAAAGGTAAATAGCACCGCCAATTGGGAATTCACCGTACGCAGATGCAGCGGATGAGCACCACCTTCCCTGGCAGCTAACGGAAACCATACCTGGTATGTCACAGAACCTGGCTTTGTATTTGTACTCCCTTTCGTCCAAGCTCCTTGGCAGTTAGCTGGACGAGCACTGCCATAATAAATTAAGAAACCATGGCTTCTGAAAATCCAATTGACGACGTTATTTATATTTGAAAATCAGTGAGCTTTCACTAGAGGTGTAAATCGGGTCATGCCATCTGCAAATTGGTACGAACTTGGACCGGCCCAGTACGGCCTGGCATGACGGTCTGTGGGTCATGCCAGGCCCGGCATGACCATGTAGGCTGTGCTGGGCCTGGGGTTTTAGGTCCATGGGCCGGTACAGCCCAGCACGACCCATATATATTATATATTTATATAGATTTTATATATAGTTATATAAATTATTATTATATAATAATATATAGTATATAATATATTAATAAAATAAATATATTTTTTTAATTTTATCATACTAATTTATTTAATTATTGCGCAAAGCAATTTTATACACAAAATTCATATAAAATTAAAATTTTAAGTTTTTTGTCAATTTTTTTTAAATAAATAACTTTGGCCTGATGCATAGCCCGACCTGGCCCAAGCCTCGGCCCACGAGCTAGCCCGACCCATGGCATAGCATGGCACAGCACGGGCCCGCACGAGCCTGGGCCATGCCGGGCCGATCCCCAAAATTTTCAACGGGGAGGGTGGCGCGGCCTGTGGGCCACCCATGGGGACGAGCACCGCTAATTATGGTTTCCGTTATATCTCCTAGCTGTAATTCACTGGATGCAGATGCAACGGGATGATGGCAAGCGATGTATTGAAAACAGAGAGCAACAGTGATTCATTTATTCTTTTAAAGGTGGAGTAGTAGGGTTCGTAGTCTACCAATATTGCAGCGGAATAGCCATGAATTAAGAGAGACCTGAGAGATTCACGAACTTATTTAAAGGGTAAAGTTGTCATTTTATTTTTTTGTTAATGGAAAATTAAAGGATGATAACGGTAAGAGAAATATTAGTCAATTGTCAAAAAATAGTAAGGGTAGCGTAGCGTTAGTCCATTTTCAAACATTAAGGGTACACTTACTCAATTCGCTAAACCATCGAAATTTGGACATTTGGAGCTATGGATGGTTAAACATTTTATATTTTACTAGTGGGGACTTGTGCGATACATAGGATTTGTTAAGCAAAAGCTAAGTAATAAAAAGGGTCATTTACTAAAACATCCCTTATAGTTTTATGGATTTATTAAAATTTATCCTATAGTTTGTATTTTACTAAAATAACATTTATAATTTACTATGGATTTAATTAATCTTCCATTAGATGATAGTGGAAAATGATAGTGTTGACACTAATGTTTATTTAAATAAACTTAATCAAAAGAAAATAGAAATAAAAATACCATTCCTACCCTTATATAATTTTGTTAGAATATTTAAATAATTTAAAATTTTTTAATCTAAAGTTTCTTTAGATAGATATAAATAAAAAATAGGGAAGAGGATAAATAGGAATTAGAGATAATTTTAGAGAGAAACTCTCTACTAAATTAGAGAGTAATAATTTTGGAGATAAATAGGAATTAGAGATAATTTATAAAATAAATAAAAATTAGAAATAATTTTGAAGAAAGCATGGGAAAGTAGTTTAGGAGAAATTTTAGAAAAAGAGATTATTTAGGTTATTGGTAAATTGCATCTCATTGATTTTCTCGAAAATGACATGAAATAAAAAATTAAAAATTTAAAAAAAGAAAAAATTTCTTGACCCATTTCTAAATCAGTCGCTGGATCTTTCCACGTGGCAAAAGTAGATAGATTCGTATAGATTAGAGAAATAAAGCTGGAGTAGGTGTAGCCCCAGAATCTCTCGAGAAAAAATCTACAGCCTTCTTTTGGCACCGCGCGAGAGCGAGCGAGCGAGCGGGAGAGGGAGCGATGGCGTCACTACAAACCCAAGTGGTAGTAACGAGAACGAGGGATATCTCTACTACTCTCCCACTCCCAAACCCTCCTGTACTAATAAAAGCCTGCTTCTCCTCTTCTTCGTTGCGATTAACAAACCCTCTCACTTCCCACCATCTCTCCACTTCTTCGGCCACAACAAACAACAAACCGTTGGGGTTTCATCGCCATCTCCGATGCTCCATCGACTACAGCGACCACAACGACTATTACCACCACAACCGAGTGGTGTACCCTAGACCCTCAGAGATTCAATGGAAGAAGGAGCTTTCCAACTCGGTTCACCTTATCGGCAACGTCGGAGCTCCAGTTCAAATCAAGCACCTCAACTCCGGGAAGGTCCTCGCCTGGACACGCCTCGGCGTCAAGAAATCCGCCTCCGATACAGTCTGGTAATCTACTCGCTTTTTTAGGTCGTACTGTAGTTGGTTATCATCTGGTGTGCTAAAAAGTCGTTGATTTGAAAATTTTGAACACTGCTGCTTCTATGTATCTGCTTCCCTTTGCTTGAATTCTTGATTCCAGGGTTTGGAGAGAAGTGGGAAATACACTAGTGTGGGATTGTGTTTTCCATTCCTGTTTTGAGGATTTCGGACCTTGGCTTGCCGAAGTTACTTGATTGGATAAGTTAATTCTCACGTGTTGAAAAGCTTGCAATCTAGGCGCATGTAATAGCATTATTAATTCTTGATCATAAAAATATGTATACTCTGGTTTTGAACTCAATAATATTTTGGAGTGTATTAGTAGCATGTGCCAAGATTCGCATTCATGCCTTAGTCCTAATAATATTGCACATATAATTGTATGTTAGTTTGCACAACCTGCACCATGGCTCCAAAGTCCAGAAAAGTAAAGCAAAGCTATTCACATATTGTTGCTGAAGAGAAGTGGACCAATAACTCGATGTAAAATAACTCCATCTGTTGAGTTCATTGTCTTATCTGTCATTGATTTGATATGATACCCCCCAAATGGATTATTTTGGTGGTTGATATTTATGGTATTACATAGGTCTTTATCATTTCTCAGAAATGATTGATGATTCTCTTCAGGATCAATTTGACATTCTGGGATGAGTTGGCACACATTGCTTATCAGCATGTTGAGAAAGGCCACCGAATATATGTTTCTGGGCGCCTGGTCTCAGATACTGTTCGAGGGGATGAAGAGAAAATGCAGACTTACTACAAGGTTCTTTAAATTCTATGGCCTTAAAACTGATTACCAAAAAAAATATGGCTTGAAACTTCCACTCCACCAATCAATGTATTCTAAATGTCTTACAGTCTTAGCATCTCCTGCAGGTTGTTGTTCAACAACTGAACTTTGTTGAAAATAGCTTCTCACAAGTGCTAGTAAATGAGCATGGCAAAGACTCTATAGCAACTGGTATCTTTTGGTTAAATTTAGCCTGGTTAGATTAGTATATGTGTTTTTTTTTTCATTTTTTAATCGTTGTTTTGTTTACCTTGATATTACAGTTGGGAAGATTGGAAATGATGGTGGTGCTGATGCAAGTAGCACAGAACAACTTTGGCAGGCATTCTTTGCCAATCCAGTTGACTGGTGGGATAATAGGAGGAACAAGGTAGTCAATTAATTTTTCCCAAGTCAAGTAGATACATGTCTATTCAAGTATTTTAGCAGGAACATGTGTCTTTACATGATGGATGCTCGTGTGGTTTGGAGTGGGAAATATTATGATCAATGATAATCCACATATACAATAGTTATTGGTTAAATAACTCTATTGCAACTTCTAGCCGAGATCTCATTGACTATGTTAAACCAATTCCATACATTTCTCCTTACCAAATGTACATTGCCAACCGCTGTCTGTTCTCATGTTTATTACTTTGGAAGATTTAAATTCAGCCTTTGGTAATTACAATTCTAGGATTTTCTATATTTGCAGAGAAACCCAAGATACCCAGATTTCAAGCACAAGCATACTGGAGAAGCTTTGTGGATTGAAGCTAAGTACAATCCACCGTGGGTGAAGTCTCAATTGGCAATACTGGATTCGAGGATGGAGTCTCTTCATGCTTATGAAACTAATATGCCTGTTTCCTTCATGTCTGGTGATGATTTAATGCCTTTCTAGTGGGTGGTCCTGACCTAATACTACTTACTACAGAATTGATTCTTGAGATTAATTTCTTCCCCTCTATGTTTCTAATTTCTTTTCAGAGCTTATTTTTGTATGATGTGTTCCCACTGGCTTCAGAAATGTTTTCTGATTAATTTTACTTCGTATTATAGTGGTTCTAGAAGTTATTTCGTTCTTTTGTCTCCCATAACCTTTAGAAATTTGAACTTCATCATAATTGTAATAAAAATACATTCATATTTTTTACTAGGTTCTAAAAATACCTCCTAAACTTTGCTTCATATTTAAGGAAGATTAGATGCTTTTCTAGAACACTGAATATTGTTTTAAAATTTTGAACTCATCATTCTGCCCCTCCAAGTCAGAGTTGGCAGCTATTTGTATTTGTTACTTCTCTTGAACATCTCCTGGGAATTTATCATGCATCATTATAGCTGTCGTTTCACATCAACTGTCATAGCCAGCTGGGATCCAACTATGTCCCTCACTCTTAGCCACCCTACACTTGTTCTGCTTGAAAAATGCAGAACAAGGTATCACTTCAAACAAATCTTGTCTCAAATGATGAGAAACCATCTTATCACTGTAAGATTTCCCATGAGTAGGCTTATCTTTTTCTCTGCTATCTCCCATCCTGAAAATCTAGACATGGCAATCATCCTTTTCAATCACTATACTCCTCGGCCCAATCTCTATATCTACAACATCATGATCTCTGCTTTGTCCACATCAAACAAGTCATTTGAACTTTACAACTCCATGCTCCGATCTGACATTTATCCAGATAAACACACTCTTCTCTATCTACTCAAGGCCTCTAAATGTTTATCAGAGGGGAAGCAAATCCATGGTCATGCCATTGTTACTGGCTTCTCATCCTACACTTATTTGCAGAACTCCCTCATCAAAATGTATTGCGAGTATAGACAAATGAGTCTTGCACATCAGGTGATTGAACGAATGTCCAGTCAAGACACTGTCTCATATAATATCATGATTTCTGGATATGCAAGGAACGGACATGCCTTAGAAGCACTAAAGCTATTCTCTGAGATGATTGGTTCTGGCCTTGATCCAGATGAGTTTACTATGGTTGGTCTCCTAATGTCTTGTGGGAATTTGAGAAATTCATGGTTGGGGAAGGCAGTTCATGCATGGATTGAACGGAGAAAGGGGGTCAGTCATTGGAATTTAATCTTGGGTAATGCTCTTTTGGATATGTATGTAAAATGTGAAGAGTTGGATCTTGCTCGTAGGATTTTTGATTCATTTGTTGAGAGGGATACTATTTCATGGAATACCCTAATTGCTGGAAGCTCCAAGGTTGGAGAATTGGAACTTGCTTGCACTTATTTTGATGTTATGCCTAACAGAGACCTTGTTTCTTGGAATTCTCTGATTTCTGGTTTTGTACAGAAGGGAAACTACCCTGCTGTGATGAATTTATTCAAGGGCATGCTTTCTGAAGAAGTAAGGCCTGACAAAGTCACTATTGTCAACTTGGTTTCTGCCTTTGCAGAAGTAGGGGCTCTGGATCAAGGGAGATGGATACATGGGTGGGCACTTAGAGCGCACATGGAACTAGATGAATTTTTGGGTTCAGCACTGATAGACATGTATTGGAAGTGTGGGAGCATTGAGAAAGCTTTTCTTGTTTTCAAGGGAATCAGTGAAAAGGATGTTGCCATATGGACAGCAATGATTGCTGGGTTTGCATTCCATGGTTATGGAAATAAAGCTTTGGAATTGTTCTGGGAGATGCAGGAAGATCTCATGCCAAATCGGGTAACATTTGTTGCTGTTCTTGCCGCTTGTAGTCACTGTGGGATGGTGGGTGAGGGGCTTGCAATCTTCAACAGTATGGAAAAAAATTATGGTATACAACCGGGAGTTGAACACTATGGGTGTCTGGTGGATCTTCTAGGAAGAGCTGGGTGGCTGAGTGAAGCAAAATCTGTGATAGAAAATATGCCAATGGAGCCTAGTAGATCCATTTGGGGGGCAATGCTGAGTGCTTGTAGAGCTCATGGAAACTTAGAGCTTGCAGAAATGGCATTGACAGAACTTCTGAAACTAGAGCCAGAGAGAGAGGGTGGTTATGTTCTATTATCCAATATATATGCAGCTTGTGGGAGGTGGAGTTATTCAGATAAGATTAGAGAGATCATGGAAAGCCGAGGAGTGAAGAAGGCAGCTGGTTGCAGTAGTTTGGTTGTTGATGGAGTTGTTTCTGAGTTTGTAGCTGCAGATAAATGGCACCCAAGGTGGTCAGAGATCCAGTTCACTTTGACCTGCTTATATAGAGAAATGAAGCCAGAGGCTAATATTTCTTCAGGCTTCCTGGAACAACAGATGCACGTAGACTGATGTTTGAACTTTGAACTATCTCACGTTCAACATGGTTTATCAGAGCCTGTATGATTTTAGTCCACAGTTGCTATGATGTTTTATGCATTCACCTAAGAGATGTACTTTCATCCCAAACAGCTTAGCTCCATTCAACTTTAGTACAAAGTTTCAAAGTAGAATAAAACTCCATATTAACAGCATTTTTTGTTCATCCCTTCAATCAACAGCGTTCCAATTGCCTATTTGTGGCTTTGCAAGAATTCTGTCATTTAGGAGGTGCTTTCCAACATCAGCTGATTTCTTTGTTCTGATTAGATAACTGAGCCCATCAAATGGTTTGTACAGGACATTATCTCTTAAAGCTAATGCACAGGAAACACATTCTTGGTTGTGTAGCGTATTTTGCCAAAGGCCAGACTGGAAACATGTTTCTTGAATTTTTGTTTTTTCATATTATATGTTTCATAAATCCAACTTTGGTCAAATGAATGTTATTTGAACTTTGCACACATAAGAGTGTACAAGATATTTTGGGGTTTGCTTCAACACCAAATAGTGGCTCATAGCAGGCTTATGGGAGTGAAAACGATTCTTGTTTTTGAGAATTTTTTTTTTTGGGTTTGAGAAACAATATTCTTTTTCTGAATCAAACTGAAAATGGTTTTGTTTTTGTTGTTTTCTCCGCTTTGTCATTTTCTATAAACATAAACAAGAACATTTATGCTGAACACCCCTTGAGCCTGGAATGTCTAACAAGCATTAGTTGAGATGGTGAGAAAAATTATACCAAAATGTGACTACCTTGGTTCCTGATAGACCCAATTTCACCACTTGTGAACCGTATTTTAACTCTTGGAGTGGAGAGTTTAAAAACAAGGAATTGCCAAGCCTGGCTAGTCCTGGTCTTGGTTTTGCTGCCATGTGGATGTGGTGGTTTGAATGAGCTGACCAAATATGAAATCCCCATGCCAAATCATTGCCTGGATGAGCCAGAAAGACAATGCAAACATCTTTTTTCAAGTATATGCATGATCGCAAGGTGTGGTAGGGTTTCTGCTGGTCGTAGCAGAGACTTGGGATCGAATCCCATCTGCAACTGGGTTGGGCGATGGCTACCCCATTGTTAATTTTACTAATAAGTGGGCACGGACGTGGGAGGTTGTCATGGTAATGATTAAAAGTATGAAAAATTAAAAAGATATTGGAGAAAAGGAATTGCCACAAAGGAAAGGGGCAGGAAGGCCCAGTTTCAACTTTTTTGTAGAAATAGAGGCTTTAAATGTAGATCAGGGATGGATTCGAGCCAATTCGAGCCGAGCTGAATACTTGGCTATTCGAGCTCAGCTCACAGGAATAATATCAGGCTTGAGCTCGAATTCGAGCTCGATTGAAACTAGAGACTTGAGCTTGAGCTTGATTGAAGCTAGAGACTTGAGCTCGAGCTTGACTCAGTTCATAGCTCACAAGTTTAAGTTCAGCTTGACTATAAGCCAAGTTTTTTTGAAAAATAAAAATTATATGTATAAAATTTTTAGACAAAAAATTAAGAATTATAAAATTATTTAATATTATATGTACAAAAAAATTATAAAAATAATTTACTATTATACGTAAAAAATAAAAATATTATTATTATATGTATAATAAAATAATTTATTAAGTATGTATATAATAAAAATTATTTATTTAATACTAGGATCATGAGCCTTACGTGTTGAGTTTCATTGGGCTTAAGTTCGGCTCGATTAACAAACGAGTCTATATATCGGGCTTGAATTCAGCTTGAAGTTTGATTTAAATAAAGTCGAGCCGAACTCGAACAGCTTATGAAAGGTTCGACTTATGGCCACCCCAAATGTAGACACATGACTTCTTTTAATAAATGGGGCTGAACTTCTGTCTATCATCACAATACTTCATCTAGTCAATTGACTGGTTGATAGCTTGACTATTCTGGTAGAAAATAGAGAACATGTTCTATATGTAGTCACAACGCTACCAAGATGGCATGAGGGTGTTCATAATTGAAATAGATAAAGATGAAAATGGGCTGGTTGTTCAATTTGTCAATTTGACCCTACTGATTGCTGAAATCCTTACTTGTTGATCTTAAGTTTAACATGCCCTACCCCCACATTTTGGTGCATTGAACATTTCATAAACAAGTTACACATTTTATTTTCAATTTAATGTTTTAAGTACAACTAAACCATATCTAATCAGGGTCCAATAACACTTGTGTACCATATGAGGTACCAGAGGTATCAGAATACCGATGGAAGGATTGGGTTATTACAATTTAATTCATTCTGAATGTATTGCTTTGTAAGTTTGTAACAATGTTGTGGTGAATGTTGTAGTCCATTTTGGCTATATATCTGTTTTACCAACAGCAATTGCATTATTTGATAAGAACATAAGATCATTAAAAAGCTATAGATATCTAGAGTACTATGTCCATATATGCTTGTGACGTTAGGCTCAGTTTGGAAGGAGTACGAATGCAAATTTATAGAGTGCAAATTTTTGTATTTTGTATTATTTTATATGTATTTTCACTGTACATATTTGAATTTACATTCCTTCCAAACTGATCCTTAGGGAAGAATCCACTTCAAAATTCACACTATTTTTTCAAAGTATGTATTATAATATTCTCAACTTTTTTGTGATGTCAGTTTTTTTTTATCCACACATCAACATGGATTTAACCCACTTTGTATGACAACCTATATGTCTTCTCCCTGCCACATTAATAAGACTACTATTGTTGGATATTTTTGTTTTGTAGCGTGAGGCTCAATTAGCTCGAAGGAAACCAAAAAAGGCTCAAGTGGTGCTTCTTCTTGAGTAGAGGGGTATAGGGGTTCGTTGCTAATGCTAATGCTAAAGAATGTCCGTATTACATTCATATTCTAATTTATAATTTTGTTCATTAAAGTCAACGTTTAAAACATAAAAGCCTAATACATTAATTGTATTAGGGGATAGGGGACTAGGGGGAGAGATAAAAGGTGAGATGTGAGAGGTGATAAAGAGTGTGTTAGAATAGCATAATAGAATAGGGGTAGAGAGAGAGAGAGAGAGATTAATTGACCAAAAACCCGCAAATCACTACCTGGGTCAAATGGCTTAGAGGTTTGACTATTTGGACCAATGGTTTTTTTACAATGTCCACGTTTTTTTATAAAAAGCAGTCCAACCCAAATTGGACCTGAAACTATGACCAATTCCTAGGTCAAACAGTTTGGTTGTTCGGCCTAGTATTTTTTAAAATAGTCATTTTTGGGTTAGCTTTTCTATTGGTTTATAAGTAGTTTTGGCCAATCTTAAGATGTTTGAGAGGGTTTCATCTGAAATATCCATTTCAAGAAGTCTTTTTTTTTTTCTAAAAAATTAGTCAAATAGAATTAAAAAATTGATTTCTAGGATTATGAGCATCCCATATTTGGGTGCTCCAATTATTCAAGGCATAACCGATAAAAATGTTTCGAATAACATCACAACTAAAATTAAGAAGAAAAGTTGGGGTTACAAATTGAAAAATCCTTTTAAAGATGAAAGAACTATCCTTATCAAATAAGTTTTGAATGTGGTTCTTCTATTTACAAGGCGCCAACTGGCCAATCGATAAGGTTTCTTGGTGGTTGTAGCTGAGAGACTTGGAATCAAATCCCACCTGCACATAGGTTGGGGGGTTATGGGTTTAGGGAATGGGCTACCCTTGTTGTGTAGCCTCATGCAGCCAAAAAAGAAAAACAGAAAATGCAATTCATCTATTTCAAATGTTGTTCAAATGAACATTCCCTTAAAAGATCGACAAAATTCAAAGTCAGTTCTTTTGAGGCCCAAGAGAAGGTAAGGGAGCAATTGTAGGACAAGTTAGAAAAGGCTTTACAAATTAGTGGCTTTTATTTTTTGGAAAAATCATTAAGAACCCTTGGAGTTTCTAGAAAATCTAATGCTTTCGCATTTGAATTTGAGAGAAAATCAAGTATTTTGTTTATTGTCTAAAATGAGATCAAAACAGGATAAATTGAGCCTTCCATTGTTAACTTCTTCTCAAATTGTATAAGATGACACAAATAGAATTCTTTTATGCATCTTAAATAACTACACATGTCTGATATATATATATATATATATATTTGTTTTGAATACTCACAACGCATTTAAATAGACATCTATAAATCACATAACTTAAAGAATTGTAATTGTAATTAAATGGAGTATTTAGCTGGACAAATTTAACTACTCTATACACTTGGAATAGTATGTTGATTTGTAGATGAATTACAATTTACTTGAAATCTATAAGAAGTGGCAATAGATCTCTAAGGTTTTTAAACTTTTCTTGACTTAAAATACCCTTCTCTTTAAATTTGGTCTCTCTCTTTCTCTCTCTCTCTCTATGTAATATATATTTTTTTATATATATATATATTATGAAGATATAAATTGTAAATTGAATACTATGTTTTATTTCATTCCATTCTCTCTCATTGAATCATATGTTTAATGTATTTTTGTTTCTCATCATTAAATTTCACTAATTAAATTCATAAATAACAATTTTAATAGTATAAAAACTTGCATATTGAAAATCAACTTGGAAACAAAACCGATTTTTACGTATGATAAATAAGAAATTTTTTTATTAATGATAGAAAGGGAATACAAAATTTAAAACTGCCTTAGCAATGAAACCACTTTCATGTCTGTTAAATGATGGAAATGGAATTCAAAAATTATGAAAAGAGAAAATTAATGTCCATTTTATCACCCTACTAAACAAATCAAATGATTCAATGGTTTAATTAGTTAGATCACCATATTGTTGGTCAAGTCAATGGTTTTATACAGACAAATAATTTGGTGGAAAATGAACCTAAAATCTAAGTCAAGTAACAATTCAATTAGTCTAACCGGTCTCTAGGCAATCAATTATTCAATTAGGCACTATAAATTGAAAATATTGATATAAGCTAGAGAGTAAGAAGATTTGATACATGTTATTAGGTTGAAAGGCGATAAATCACCAATATATATACAATTATTGTGTACGCATAGTCACTCACAAACAAAACTAACAACTTGGCAACTGATGGTGACTTGGTAGAATCTCTTACTCGTTAGAGTGGAGACCTGGGATCAAATCCCACTGCCATCAGGATTGGGGGTTACAGGGGATGGGCTATCCTGTTACCTGTATAGTCCCGTGAAATAAAAAAAGGACATTAGGCCTCCACGAACAATAAAACTCCCACTTGTATGGGTGGTTTGGGCTTCTGAAAGAATAGGAAAATGAAGGGCAATTTTCTCTCAAAGCTTGTGTAGCTAACATCAATAGAAATAGTATTCATTGTAGGTGGCGATTCTTGTAAATACCTTCCAAATGTTTTGTTCTTTTAGGCTATGGAAAAAGTAGGGAAAGGTTAGGGAAATCTTTATAAACCTTGTATGGATTTTCCTACCTTTCCCTTCTTTTCCTTACCTTTTCCTTCAAACCAAACATAGCCTTAAGGCACAACAAGCACAGGATCGCATTTGCAGAAAACACTACATACAGATGCTTTTTTTTTTTTATAGGAACTGATAATCGTTTTATTCAAGAAAAAACCAAACACTACAACAAACTGAGACAGGCATAAAGAAATACAGAAAAAAACAAACAACTACAAACAAAGGTCGCAGAAAAAAACATACAGATGCACATGCAATGGAAAATAACAAGCGGATGGTTTGTGACTTTTGCATAATGAGGTGGTTGATATGGAAAAAACCGAGGTAAATTGGGTTCAATGGCTAAGATTTTTTTAGTATACTTTTAGGTCCATAGCTTTGTCTTTTGTATGTAGTAATGCTAAATCTAGTTAACCCTACTAGCTAGTCTTCAGTATGGAAGCGAGATTTTTTTTTTCTTTTTTCTTTTTATGCAAAACGAAGTGAAGAAAGAGGGCCAACTTGAGCCTAACTCAATAAAGGTCGGGTTAGGTTAAGGTTGAGGATTCGGCCACTTGGATTGGATTAGGATTGACATCAATCCAACCTAAACTGGCTCAATTTGCGCCTCTACTCTCAAACAAACCAGATGACTACAACTTTAATATAAAAATAAACCATAATGTGCACTCACCAGATTCTCACATTCATACATCTCCACTACTGTAAAATGAAATTTGCAAAAAAAAAAAAAAAAAAAAAAAAAACAGAGCCTAATTGTTAGGGTTGAACACGGACTGGGCCAACTTTAACACCTATAACCTAGGCTGGAGCTTGTCCTTGCCCGCACCCTATGCCTAAAAAGGTAAATGTAAACTCAGGTTCAGGCTGAGTTGGGCCAAGTTTCTAGGCCTACAAACTTTAAATATTTAAAATATATTAGGGAGAATGACGGTTCAACCCAGGGTCAGAATTTTTAGGCTCAAAGTATATTTGGGGTAGATGCCAACTCAGAATTGATGCCAATTCACTGGCGGGCATTGGTGTGTAGAGTGAGGATATTTGACATTTTGAATGTTTATAGTTTTGCAATGAGATTCATAAATGTACAATAGGCCTGTCCATACTTCTCCAAATATATTATATAATATATCACATATCATATTATTTTTTTCTACAAAAAAAAATCATATAATTTTAGGCCAGGCCGGGCCCAGGCATGGTTAGGGTTTGGAAGGATCCTCCATGCATGGAGCTATTGTCTGTAAGTAGTTAAGTACGGGTGCAACTTGGGAAGGCCTAATCCGAGCCCAACCTGGGCCTGCACTTTGTGGTTTCAGGTTGGGTATGGGCCAAAAACTCGGGCAATCATAGTCCAGACCAACCCAACCTGGGCCTGACCCAACCCTAGTTTGGCCATACATGTATTATATTTATAAAACCATCATTTTTTTTACTTATTATATATACATTTATGGAAAACTCTATGATGCTGGACAGACATGATATTGGAAAGACTTTGACCAATCAAAATCCTCTTGAATTTTGATGGAAGCTCACCTGATTGACTACCAGTTTTATGATGCTGGTTGATTGGTTATAAGTTTCTTTTGGTACTATATCTTTTTAGTCAATTCTACTCTTAAATAGGGGTGTTCAAATTTGGTTATTAAACTGAAACCAAACTGAATTAACCAACACAAATACATATGTTTATATTTTAATTATAAATATTAATATTAATATTAAGATTAATCTATATTAACATTACTATTTATAATAATAATAATAATAATAATAATAATAATAATATGTATTTTAACTATAAATGTTGATATATTTTTATAATAATTATTAATATAAATATAAAATACATTTATATTTTAGCCAACCAAATTAACTAAATTAAAACTAAACCGGACTGAACTTATCTGAATTCATACTCTTTTCAAACTAGGCCTTAGGTTCTATTTTCGAACTGAATTGGGCCAACTTAATGAACACTTGTACTCTTCCTTACTGTTTACATGTTGTCTTAAAAGTACCCCTAATTAACACCATTGTTAATTTAACAAAAAAATGAAATATTGAATTTATCCTCCGCTATTTCTCAAAATTTCAAAATAAAACCCAAATTGATAAAAATTTTCAAGAAGATAGGAAGTAGATCGCTACTCCATCTTCTCCATTTTTCGTCTCCTCCTCCATCTCCAATTTTCGTATATGAAAAACCATCATCATCCAAACTATAGTGGAACTCCATCATCCATAATAGAACTCAACAGCTTGAACAGTAAGGACATCGGAAAAGGAAGATGTTTATCTTAGTTGAAAATAATAAGATATCCCAAATTCAAAACATTAAAACAATCTGGCGGTGGAAAACACATCCATAACAATAAAATTTCAGAAAAATAGAGGAATCAATCTCGATTATTTAATTAAGGGTAAATTTCTTAAACTACCCTTATGGTTTAGCTAATTGACTAAGTGTAACCTTACTGTTTGGAAATTGATTAACCCTCCCCCTATTGTTTATGACAATTGACTAACTCTACCTTTACCATTAAGGTCATTTAATATTCCATCAAAATTCATTTGCATGTGATATATACATTTTTTTAAAATCCAATTTTACCCTCCACCTCTTTCAACAAAAGATTTAACCTCAAAGATTGAAAGACTGAGATTGCTGATTATATCGACTTGCATCAGAGAAGAACACTGGCCTGGAAAAAGATGTAGAAATTCTATCAGGATTGATCACTGCACTGAGAACAAGACAAATTAATGCCATTGCAACAAAGAGAATTATGCTCGTTAGTATGCGGTGAGCAAGAGACCCAGAATCCACATTTGGAAGTCTAGCGACACAATTTCCGTCGTTGACATCTTCATCTCTGACGTGTGGAATAATGTTCATCCTTTAATTAAACCAAATCAACTCTGTCATTCTTCAATTGAAACCGTAATATGAACAACTTCTAAGCATATAAAATATTAAACCAAATAAAAAAATGATCTAGAAAGCCTAACACCGACGACTTTGTTAATTGCAGAAAATTGCATAAACCAATGTAATATAGAACAGAGAAGACCCTAGAAACTTCTTCTGCTTTTCAAGAACTTTATCTGTTGTAGGTCTCTTGCTACAGAGCAAGATATGCCAAAACTTCTTACATGCTTTTAATAGTAATAGAACAGAGAAAGCCTTAGAAATTTCTTCCACTTTTCAAGAATTTATCTATTGTAGGTCCCTTGCTACAAAGCAAGATATGCCCAAACTTCTTATTTGCTTCAAAATTTCATTTCAAGAGATTTCTTTGAAAGGCCATCGTTGATTGGCTTGAGTAGATGGTCCTGGTAATTCAAGTTCAATCCTTGCAAAATTGAGGAAGAATGCATTGACACCACTAGGAATGTTGATTGGGTTTGTTTCCCAAACCTATCTCGCACTCGATGGAGATGAAGATCTCGGTAGCAATATCATTTGATTTTTGCCTAATAGCTAGAACCAGAACATGAGCATCCCCACAACATTCTTAGCAGTAGGTTTGGAATATTCAAACCCAAATCGCCACCGATCAGGTACTCGCCGTCGGAGATCTCAGTATGCCACTGATCAACTCCTCGTCTCTTTCTCCATCTGCAACGCCAAACATTAAGGTCCCTTCGTAAGTAAAGAATTTGCCTTCGGAAAACTTGAAACTTTCCTCCACCACCTATGCCACATATCGCATACTCTGCTGATATGATTCCACTCAGTAATGCCATTGGATTCAGATTAGATCAGGCATATTCCTTGATTAGATCTCCCATCTTCCTTCCCACCAACGCTGCCACCGCCACCATCGAGGAGCAAATGGTTGTCGGCCCCCATCTCCTCCCCACTCGCTTCCGTGTTCACTAATACCATTCCCAATCCACACCCATCACGTACAACCACACCCTTCTCAACTAGGGCGTTAGTCCCTTAATCACAGACCACCTTCCCTCAAATTCATTCTTATTCAAGTAAACTGGCTGACAAGCATAAATTGCTCGATTTAGTAAATATTTCTGATATTATTTTGAAATTTTGAAAAAGATTAAAGGGTAAAATAGTCTTTTTAGTGTTTCTGTTAACAAATCCTAATGGTAAGGGAAGTATTGTTTAATTGTCAAAAACAATAGGGGTAGCAACAATAGTCAATTTTTAAACAGTAAGGGTACACTTAGTCAATCAGCTAAACCATAAGGGTAGTTTAAGAAATTTACCCTTTAATCATTTCCCAAATTTAAGAGAAACCTAAATTGACAGACCCAAGAAAAAGGAAAAGTACTTACTAACAAGAACATGATCTCCGCCCAAGACTTGCGTCTCCATAGCCATTCTATTAAGAAGAATGCCTTCGTCATTGTCCGGATGGACTCCCAAAACTCATGCTCCACCAGCATGAAACGAAGTGCTCAGCCTCTCGTTGCCCAATTCCACCAAGTTTATTACGACCAGAGGTGCAATGTAACTCATTCCAAAATCAGAACGGGAATAACCACCAACATTCTGGTCTTGGATTTCATCGGAGATTGTATGTCTGCTTTCTACCTCCACTTGTTATCAATTAAGGGAGCCTGATGGGAATGTAGCATTCCTAAATCGATGCATGATACCTCAGCACCATGTAGGTAATGGCTTCAGATACACCTCGAACAAACCTCATATGCTTTGACTATCCTGGTATCACCTTGGCAGGGCTGATCTGTGGACACCTCAATAGGGTTAGGTCGGCGATCTCAGGACTAATGTAGTGACCTCAGCATGAGGGGCAATCTCTTGTTGCCAACCTAACTAAGGCTTGATCGGTGACCTGCATGATGTGGTGGCTTACCTCCATTACGTAAGGGCTATCGTCTCTAAATCCTCTAGTATCACATCACCTCATCGATGGAGGTGACTCCTGCCCTGCTTGCTTCAGAGGCAACTAGATTAGCTCAATCACTTTACACGGAAGTCATCTCTAAGTGTGAAACCACCTCTGAATGGGGCAGACCGGTAAGTCACGTCATTCTGGAGATTTCGGACGCGCTACGTGAAGTTCATGGCAACTTGCGCCTATATAAAGGCGTCCCATTGATCAGAGAAGGTATACACGATTTAGCTCTTTGAATCCTCTAGCTATCTTGTGTTCTTGCATTCACAAAGCTCTTTGCTAACTTAAGCATTGGAGTGCCCACCCCAAGTACTATGATTACTACCTTCTTGCAGTTCGGCCAACTGACCTTAACAGCCAAACGTTCAAACTGTCTTCCAACAAGGAGCACCAGATCGTGCACCATCAGTAACAATATCATCAATTTATCCCTCAGGGTGGTAGTACCATACTGATACAACCTTTGTCCCTCTTCAATGCCACCATTATTCAGAGCAGGACTACTTGAGGCAATTGAGAAGAGGCCCAGTGGGATTGCTATTGGAATTTCGGTGGTTTACTGATGTTGGTCGGTGCAGGGTTGCTGTGGATGGGATGGGTTGGATTCAACGGTGGAATTTCAGGGCTGCACAGATGCATACAAAGGTGACCATGATGAACCAAACCTCCTTTGATAAATCGATGACACCATTCCCTTCCGGAGCAGTTTTGTTGTTGCCGAAAAGGCGGGGGTCACTGAAATAAACTACTCCAATGGTAACCCCATCCCATAACCGTTTTGCTGTCCCACAAGGGTGTTGTCTAATGATAGTAATTCTGTTGATAAATCAGTAACCCCAAACACATGAAAATGTTTTAAGGATAAATGAATACTAGTAACAAAAATGGTATATTGTCATTTTCTCAAAATATAACAGTCCCGTGGTGTGGCATGTGAGTAGATTGTGACGAAATCCTAACGACAAGGGAGTAATTAGTCAATTGTCCGAAAACTTGGAAGTACTTTCAGACAATATATAAACAGTAAGGGTAGAGTTAGTCAATTAACTAAACATAATTTAAGACCAAATCAAACTTAACTATTTTGAATTTGGTTCAATTTGGTTTAGTTTTAAGTTTAATTTATTTCAATTCATTTCATAAAAATGACTTAATCAAAATATTGGCTAGGCTCAATTTGAAAGGAGTACAAATATAAATATGTAGAGTTACAAACCTTGCATTTTATATGTATTTGCACTACACATTTTTTAATTCATACTCTTTCCTAGCTGAGCCTTAGGTTCTATTTCCCAACCAATAGAATGAACACCCCCTATGTTTATACATCGTCTTAAAAGTATCCCAAGTTTTTTAACAATTGACTAATTACTTCCCTATCATCTGTGAAACATTTTCCGGTGCCATAGTATTTTCAGTAGCTCTCTCTCAATAGATGTGGGAGTTGATGGGGCAGCAGTCATGCCGAGAATCATTGCCCCTTCACCGGCTCCTTGCATTTAGCGTGAAACAAGGGCGAAAACAGGGGAAGATATTCGCTAATGACGACCATTCTGTATGCAACTCTGCAACTCAAACGAGAATCGGGTGTTAATGTAAAAGAAACATTGGGCACAAAAAACCCTCATCTCTTTTCTTCCTCATCCCACTGCTGCACAGACAATCGACCAAAATGAGTAATTGGCAAGAACTTTCTTCTTCTTTGCTTGTCAACGCATTGACTGGAACCGTTGCCATTTTTCGGAAGTTCTTCTTTTTTTCTTCCGTCGTATCGTCACACAAACATAGTTCTACCTGCCTTAGGCTTTGGCCACATTTGATCTCACCTGTACTAACTTGACCATGGGAGTCTTCGCCTCGGATTAGCACCCGGGGCCTCTAACATTCTCTCTTCCTCCTCAGGTCTGACCTTCCAGTCCTCAGCCTCAACAGACTTCGGACACATCGATCAGCCTTTGGCTCTAAATCAAATTTACCTTGTTGCCCTCGACCCATCCTATGCATCAACAAATACTTTAACACAATTTGTAAAGTAAGGGTAAAATTAGTCAATTAGCTAAACCATAAGAATAGTTTAAAATTTTTACCCTACATTCTTTTCAATTTTCGACTAAGCCCAGATTGAAGCAACCTTAATTATGAAGGAAAGTTGTGATGTTCTAAGTTTGGATCCAGATTAGGTAGGCACAATATTATAAGCACGTTCAATGAGCATCTAAGAATTTTTTTTTGACACCTGTCCCATAAAATACCACTAGCCTACCCTTAAACTTTTGAGGTTCTTAGATTATTTATCAAGTACGCATTGAATGTATTTACTATAGGGATAAGTAGATTATACTATTGTGCCATCTAGATGTCTAGATTGAGTTAGTCACTAACGAGTAACAACGGTGTCTCATTTCTTTTGAGGTTGCGTTTAATTGCAATGCAAATGCAAATATGTACACTATATATTTACCCATTATTTTGTTTATGAATGCAAACACGATTCACATTTTAAATATTTTTTACATCTTGTTTGTTTGAAATCGGTGCAAAAGTATGGGTCCATTATTAAATGGGCCAACTATCTTATACTCCAATGCATTAACTTTGTTCAAAATGTTAATTATCAAAAAAACACAAAATTATATTAAAAAAATAGATATATAATGCTGTCTTCTCATAGTATAAAATGTAAGAAAATACATTTTTGCTCCCTTATCGCAAACGTGAAACGAGTACACTGTTCGGCGTTTGTATCGCAGAAAAGGAGCCGGAATACCAAAAAAAAAAAAATATTTTTCTGCGCGACATGAGATTTTAAGCTTTCAACCGTACTTATACACCTTTTTGCCGCCATGAGATGAATCACGGTCTCTCACTTCTGGTAAATAGCTGCCGAAGTATCAGATCAATAAAATCTGTCCATGCCCGTTTTCTGATAGATGGCTCGCTTTATTCGTCTGAGCTCCTTCTCAACAAAATCCTCAGGGCCTATTCACGCCTAGGAGACATAGAATACGCTTGTAAACTTTTCGACGGAATTCCTCGACCAAATGCTTTTCTATGGACAGGCTTGATTCATGGCCATGTAGAAAATCGTCAATATAATGAAGCTTTGGGGGTTTTCCGTCGTATGCTGAGTAAGTCCGTACCACCCTTGAACTTCACTATTGCGTCCGTCCTCAAGGCTTTGTCTCGGCGAACAAGATTGAAGGATGGGGCGGTCATTCATGGGTTCGTCTTGAAATCCGGTCTGGATTCTGATCTCACCGTACAGAACTCCGTACTCGACTTTTTCTCGAGATGCGGGGAAGTAGATATCGCAAGAAGGCTATTTGATGGGATGGTCCACAGGGATATTGTTTCGTGGAATTCTATGATCTATGGCCATGTAAATAATTGCAGGATTAGTGCTGCACAAGAATTATTTGACAGAATGCCAGAGAGAAATGTGATTTCATGGACAACCATGATCTGTGGGTATGTAAAACTTGGCAACATGGCGGAGGCACAGGCTGTTTTTGATAGAATGCCTGTCCGGGACTTAGCCTCATGGAATTTAATGCTTTCTGGATACGTGGATGTTGGTGACATCATGACCGCGTATCGTGTTTTTGAACAAATGCCAAATTGGGATACTGGTTCTTGGAATCTGATGATCTCTGGATTCTGCAAAGCAGGGGAACTTGAATCTGCAAGAGACTTTTTCAATAGAATGCCAAAGAGAAATATCACATCATGGGCCATGATGATTTATGGCTATGCTAAAATGGGTGATATTGATAGTGCAAGGTGTTTGTTTGATCAAATGCCAGAGAGGAACCTGGTGTCTTGGTCCACCATGATTGCTGGTTATGTTAAAAATGGGCATCCACGTCAAGCGCTGGAGTTGTTTGAACAGTTTAAGGAGCAGGGCATTAAGTTGGATGAAGCTTTTATCTTGGCAATTGTATCAGCTTGCTCACAGTTAGGAACTCTAGACACAGCTGAATCTATGGTTTCCGAATATGTGCCGTCTTACTTGTCCGATTTACGTCTGGTTACGAGTTTAATAGACATGTATGCAAAATGTGGAAGCATTGAAAAGGCCTTGCAAGTGTTTAATAAGGCTTTTGGAAAGGATTTGCTTTGCTACAGCACCATGATCACAGCTTTTGCAAATCATGGAATGGGTCAGGATGCAATCAATCTGTTTGATGAGATGGTAAGGGCAAATATAGAACCCGATGGAGTAACATTTCTTGGGCTCTTGAGTGCTTGTAACCATGGGGGCCTCATCAAGGAGGGTAGGATGTACTTTAAACAAATGACTGAAAATTCCAATATCCAGCCATCAGAAAGACATTATGCTTGTATGGTTGACCTCCTTGGTCGTGCAGGATGCCTTGATGAGGCATATAACCTTATAACTAGTATGCCCATGGAACCCCATTCTGTTGTATGGGGTTCCTTCCTTGCGGCTTGTAGGGTTCACAATAATGTTGAATTGGCTGAAGTTGCAGCAAGTCAATTATTCAAGATTGAACCAGAAAACTCTGGTAATTATGCCCTTTTGTCCAATATATATGCTGCTGCTGGGAGATGGGATGATGTTGCTAAGGTGAGAGCAATGATAAGGGAACGGCGGGTCAGGAAGAACAGAGCTTCTAGCTGGATTGAGTTGGGCTCTGTAGTTCATGAGTTTGTAATGGGAGATATGTCACATATACAATCAGATAGCATTTACTTTATTTTGGATTTGCTTGTGGAAGATATGAAGATATTGGGGTATTCTTTATACTCCAACCAGGAGGTATTGTCCTCACCCTTTAGTCCATTGGTTGCAATGGAGGTTGATTAATTAACATCAACAAGGAAAATGAACATGTTGGTTGTACAATGTCAACCACAATTATGTGCACATATAGCTTCTCAGTGACTATTAAGCACCATCAACTTGGAGATGCAATTTTCCTGATGGATAGAATATGGCTAGGGCTAAGTAGAATGAGACAGCCTTCACTTCTAATTTGATTTTGATTACTGTTGACAACAGATAATGGGATAGTAAGGTGACCTCTTCATGTATCTTGTTCACAGGTTGTCAAGGAATGCCAAATCTTGAGTTTTTCATGATATCAAGCATCAAAGAGTTAACAAGAGCATTCATGGTTTCCTCTGTGCTGGTTTCCTTACAACTTTATCATCTTTTTATGATTTGAATGCGTTGAATTTGTGAACAAGAGCCATATGGTGAAGAGGTTTTCTCACCCTTATAACCACGTTTACCTCACAGGTCCAGTTCAATATTTTAAAAGTTGTATGTGATTTACACCTTGAGGCTTACTTGAAGCAACAGTTTGGGAAACTTGAGGAATATCCTTGGAGGCTTAAATCTCCAAGGATTAATGATTAAGAGTTTGAGGAGCACTACCATGCCAAGAGTCACCTGATAGGGTTCTTGTTGCAAATTCATTTTTATTGTTACTACCTTGGCTATAACAGCATTCTTATCCCAACTATCTAGGTTGGTTACATGAATCCTATTCTTCCATTCTTCTTTGTTTAGGGTCATATTTTTTTTTGTCATATCGTTGAGGATTGTAAATCTCATATTTGTTCTTGTTTATATCTCTGAAATAATGTTCTATTTATTATGCTAGCAGCTTATAATCTTATATATATATATATATATATATATTTATTATATGTTTTCTTATAGCTCATTTGAAGCTCTATTTCTTCTTGGAAGTATTTTGGAGCTACCAGCCTGCAATGTAAATTCAATGTAATTACCTTTTTACCATGTTTTCGAAGTAAGAATGTATAGTTCTATTACTTTTTGATCAGTTGATGGCTGGACATTGTTTCTTATTAAAGATATAAAGAAATGGAAGGTAGGTTTTAATAATGATATTTTCTTTCTCCACGTGATTTTGTTTTATTTCAATTTTTTGGCATGTCATTGAATCATTTATGTATTTCTTTTCTTAGACATGCTTGTAAGTTATGTGTGCACTTTATAATCCCTTTTTGCATTGATATTTCATTATTTTTCTAAAGTTAACACCTCATACATATGGGTTTCTAGTATCTTGCCTTCCTGTACAAAACATAGTCCCAATTAATCATTAAAAGAAGGGTAAATCCCTTAAACATCCCTTGGGTCTTCTGAAAAGGACTTAAACCTCCTCTCAACTTTGACCTGTTCTTAAACCTCCCTTGACTTTTGGGGATAAAGGGGCTTCTTACATACCCCTTCCATTACTTTTTAAGTGGACAGGAACATTAAATGTGAAGGGATGAGAGATCCATCACATGGATAATCGAATCCTGCAGGTAGGTAGGGTAAATTTTCAAAAATTTATCTCTCTCTTATCTGAGAATCACATTCCATATTTTAGAAAAACTGCATTTTTCAAGGATCAATCTTGAACCAAGAATTGAACAAGATCTGAACCAAAACAGTAGGAGGGAGATGTACCTGATACGAAGAAACAATATCCTCCAATGAAGGTGTTCACTGTTAGATAGTTTTGTATGCCCTTAGCTTCAATCTGATTTGATGTACTTTTGACATTTAGTGTAAATTAATAAAGTGCATGTTTGATTAATGTTGTATGGTATGATTCTGTGTAAGACCCTAAAACTAGGCATTTAATGAGACTCGTGTTAGTTTTAAATGTTCACAGCCATTGGATAAGTCATGGGAGATTTATCCTACCAAGGCTAATATTGGTGTGTTGCCAAGTGTTGGGATGGCCTGTCTCGGCCACCAGGGTAAGACCCAAGGCACATGCAGTATGGGATTACTCGAATCTTTGAACCGGACCAGATTTTCAGTATTGCCCTAGACCTTAGAAACAGATGAGCAAAACTGGAATGCCAATCAGTGAGATCTTTAGCGGGGGTCAAAACCTGGGTATGTTGGGACAGTCTGAGAAATCATCTGAGTGGGTGATCATAGTGACAGGATCAGCCCCTTTGTTGGATAAAGGTAATGATTTGGAATGCACTCTCGCTGATGGAAACCAAACTACCGTTAGTTGATTTCAATCGCTAGAATTTTGTTTTGCAAAATTTATATATATGATATATAGGTATTTTCGTTTTCAAGTTATTTGCAAATGGTTTTAATTCCTATGATCCATGTGAGAAGAGAGTGCAACACTGTTCCTTGCAGCCGAGGGAGAGATCATTTATTGTTAGGTAGTGTTTGATCATTATGGGCTGAGAGGTTAAGTGTAAGGCCATTTAGGATAATACTTGATGGGCTAATTCTGCACCTGTCCACAGTTTTTGGGTTTTTTATAAGATGGTTTGGCCCATGGACCACTTAATGTAAGTGTTGGGCTCATAGGGTCCATGTGATGGGCTTAGGGGTTCATTGGGCATCTCAGTGAATTTGGCTAGACCTTGTAATAAAGGTTGGGCCGAACCCATGTGGCTGGTGTGTAGATCAATGCTTGGGTCCCACGCCATACAAAGAAGCCCAACTGGGTAGTAGATTGGAAACCAATTGAGCACTGATTACTTAATGAGTCAAAAGCCCATTTCGAACTGGGCTGATATGATCACCCACTTATGGGGCAGATATGAGATTAAGGTTAGCAAAAGGATTGGGCCTTTAACCTAATCCACTCCAAGAGACCAAATTCGAATCAGATTTGAATATGGTAATCTCCTGATAAGATCAGGAGGAAGCTAACCTAATCTGTAGATAAGATTAAGATCATCCCCTATCTAGATGCTGATTTGGATTGAGATAACTCTTAATAGGATTAGGAGATTTCTTAATCAAGAAGAAATAGGAGAATTCCTAAGAGAATTAACAGAATTCGAACCTAGGGTTTTGAGCAAGAAAATCTTCCTGCGAATTGAGATAGGATCTCATACACTCTAGAGATAAGAGAAGCAACATTCACTTTCTTCATCTCAGGAGTTCTCCTCCAGTTGTCGCTATTCTCTGAAAAGATTCGATCTTTGAGAAAAAAAATCAATAAATCAGTTCTTGATATCAGTTTTGCAAAAGGAACTGAAAAGATTTGATGCTTAGTGTTTCCAAAGGATTCTTGTGAAGGATTCAGTGTGTAGGACGCATTCTACTAGTTCCATTCTACAGATTGTTGTGTAATCTTCAGTAGGAACGGATCTTGGTGTCTTCTTTGGGCTTGAACACCAACTCAGTTTTTCTAAAACAAGGAATGTGATTCCCAGATGGGAGAGAGAGAGATTTTTTAAATTTCGCCCTACCTACCTGTAGGGTTTGGTTATCCATGCGATGTATCTCTCATCCCTTCAGTGGTATCAGAGCCATGGTTCAAATCTTGAACCGAATTAGACTGGATCTGAACCTGCTCAAATGGGCAGAAGGTGTTCTACCCGATTTGCGCAAATTAGGGTTTTTCTAGGAAATCGATTCCTAGTTAAAGGGCGAATGATTTGAAATTAATTTTTATAAATCTGGAATTTATTTAGAATTGTTCTTTATTTTTTTTCTTGATTTATGGCTATTCGTATAAATGGAGATCGAAATCTTGATTGGCGTAGGAAATCTGCGATTTTGCAGTTCTATTCATTATAGTCTGTATTTTTTTTTTAATTTTTAGACTGAATGTATAGGTATTCGATCTGATGTAATATTAATATAAAATTAGGGTTTTTCTATTTTATTTAATTCAAGATTGAAGCTGCATGCGCTGGAGAAGGAGAATTTATGGATGTGTGATGTGCTACGTACATGGGCCATAAGTACTTGGCTCGGGTAGATACGATAGTGGCTCCTGCGCATACCATGGTTGGATGCACATCATTGCCATGGTGTTCCTGAAGATCATTGGATGATCTTTCTCAGAGGTGGGCCCCACACCCCTAAAAAGAATATGTGCGGAACCCTAGCCGTTTAGGGCCCACCTAAATATAGCTTTATGAAAGTTAGTGAGAGTCACTTTGGTTTGACCTAAATCAAACTAGGGCATAACTTTTGTTCCCTCTTGAATATGAGTGCATGTGATAGGGAGATTCATATGATGAACTCTCTAAAGGCCCTCCATGATTAGCATGAAGATGGGTTCTTCAGTAATGAGGAAACACACCATAAAATTGGGCTATCCATTTGCTGCTGGATTTGTGGGAATGTTTCATAAGATGATAGGGGCGTCATAGACCGATGTGGGAGGAGCTCACCAAAAAATGGGGGACTCTCACGGTACCTTGGCATTCACGAATATGATGGGTGAGTACTCACTGGACAGAAAGGTTTAACCTAAAATGGCAATGAATCTTGTCTGACAGAGGCCAAAGGGAAAACTCATACGATGAGTGGATATGAACCTTCACAGAAAGGTGGTGGAGTTATGTAGCTGAAACAGTTGGCTCAATGCACCCTATGTGATTTTTCACATTTCCAGAGACAATTCGCAGTCTCCGTCACTGAGATAGGAGGGAAATCTCAGAGATGAAAAAACGGGAGTGGATCATAGATTAAAAGTCATATCTATGTGAATAACATGAATCAAATTAGGTTGTGGACTAATGTTTATTCTTTTATCAGAAAATGGCAAGCGAACAATTTGCAAAGCTGTTGGATGACAATAAGCTTAAGGGCCCAAACTATGCCGACTGGTATCGTAACCTAATGCTGGTCTTGACCTCTGAGAAAATGGATAAGGTGGCTAAAAATCCTAACCCAGAACGTTCGAGAGATAGGGCTTCTGAGGCCTTGAGAAAGGACTATCAAGAACGGGAGGAGAAAAACTCCCTCGCCCGGTGCTATATCATTGCCTCATTGGACAATCTAATACAGAGACAGTTTGATCAAATCGAGATGGCCAAGGACATATTGCACAGTCTAAAGACAACGCACGAAGAGCAGAGTCGTTCTACTCAATAGAAGGTCTTGAAACAGTTCATGACTGTGCAAATGTCCAAGGGGCAGCAAGTTCATGACCATTGTCTTCGGATGATGGGCAATATTAATGAGTTTGAGGCTCTTGGATCCATGCTAGACCATACGACCCATATAGACGCCATTCTCAACTCTTTGCCTCCGTCCTTCAATCCGTTCATCATGAACTATAACATGAATAAGCTAAATGTTAGCGTTCAGGAATTCAACAATATGTTGCAAAGGGTCGAAGAACTGATCAAGAAGGATGAGCCCCTAGACATGCTTGTTGAACCTGGCAAGAAGGGCAAGAAAAAGAGGGCAAAGAGAATGCCCCAAAAGAAGGCCACCAAACCCAAGAAGCAGAGGAAATACAAGGTATCAGGTGCTTGTCATTTTCGTAAGTAGACCGTCACTAGAAGAGGAACTGTCCTCAATACCTGGAATCCAAGCAATGTAATTTCGAATCTTGTGTCATAAATACCAATTTGTTGATAACTTCTGCGTCCTGGTGTATTGACTTTTGGGCTTCAACTCATGCGTGTAACTCACTGTAGAGGGTTCAAGGTAAGCAGAAGGCTGAGTGAAGGAGAAGTAACTCTTTACTTGGAGACTTCTGCAAGTGTCGCAGCTGCGACCATAGAAACGGTAGAATTAATTTTTAGAGAATGATCAATTATATTGAAATATTGTCTTTGGAGAAAGACTGATCTGAAGTCATACTCACAGCCTCCATCGAATTCTTGCTGAAGAATTTGGTTCTTGGGAAGAACACTGTTGATTCTGCTCCACTCTACAATGCGTCATCTTCAGTGGGAGCAGTCTTTGGAGACTTCTTTGGGCGTGAATGAAAGAATGGTAGGACCTATCGTATGGATGCCAAAAGGGTTACGGAATGGGTGGGCGAATTTCAAAAATTTTCTACCTTCTTCCAACTAGGAATCATATTCCCTAAATTTAGAATATTATATTCAATGATCCTACTTGAACCATAGCCGAACCAGATTTGAACCAAAAAACAAGAGGAATTATACCTGATGCAGAGAAGCAGTATCTCCCAATAAGGATCAATCTTGAACCAAGAACCGAACCAAATCTGAACCAAAACAGTAGGAGAGGGATATACTTGATACGAAGAAACAATATCCTCCAATGAAGGTGTTCACACCCAAAGAAGTCTCCAAAGACTGCTCCCACTGAAGATGACAGTGTAGGGTGGAGCAGAATCAATAGTGTTCTTCCCAAGAACCGAATCTTTCAGCAAGAATTCGATGGAGGCTGTGAGCATGATTTCAGATCAGCCTTTTTCCAAAGACTGATATCAAGAACTATTCTTAATCGCTCCTACAAAACTGGAGATCGAACTGGCAGTAGGCGGCAACTGGAGGAGAACGCAGGGAGAAGATGGCGTAGTCACACTGTGGTTGTCTTCTCTTTGTATGATCTGAGATCTGATCTCTGGGATGCTGGGATGTGATGGGATGGTTCGCCCCCTCCTCCTTTTATAGGCTTAAAGAGATTAACTCCTAATCCCATTAGGAGTTTCCTGATTCAAATCCTTATTTGAATCTAGACTCTCTATAAGTGATAAGGATAAATTCTTATTTTATCTACAGATTAGATAAGCTCTCTCATAATCTCATTAGGAGGTTTCCATATCCAAATTCAGATGATCCAATCCCAGATCCGCCCCTCTTTAATTAATCCAACTAAACCAATTTGAAATGGGCTTTCGGCCCAATAAGTCTTATGTGCTCAGTAGCCTTCCAAGCTACTGCCCAGTTGGGGTTCTTTGTATGGCGTGGGACCCAAACATTGATCTACACATCAGACACATGGGTTCAGTCCAACCTCTGTTACAAGACCTGATCGAATTCACTGAACAGACAGTGAACCCCTTGAAGCCCATAACATGTGCTCCTAATGGGCCCAATACTTACGCTAAGCCACCTTATAAAAACCTAGGGACTGTGGGTAGATGCAAGATTAGTCCATCAGGTATTACCCTCAATGGTCTTACACTTAACCTCTCAGCCCATAATGATCAAACACTGCCCGACAAGAGATGACCTCTCCCTCGGTTGCAAGGAACAGTGTTGCACTCTCTACTCACATGGATCCCAGGAATTAAAACCTTTTGCCAACATTTTGAAGCCATATATAAATATATTTTGCAAAACAAATTTCAACGATTGAAAATCGGCCGCCGGCAGTCTTGGTTTCCATCAGAGAGAGTGCATCCTTGATCGTTACCTTTGTCCGACAAAGGGGCTGATCCTGTCACTGTGATCACCCACTCAGATGAATTCTCGGACTATCCCCACATACCCAGGTTTTGACCCCTGCTAAGGATCTCACTAATTGACATATCAAAGACAACCAAATCCGACACCTAGTGCAGTATCATAATCGAGTCTAGTGGTCAGGTGTAACTTTCCAGTTTTGCCCACTAATCACCAAGGTCCAGGGCAATACTGGAATTCTGGTCCGGTTCAGGGTTTCAAGTAAACCTACACTGCATGTACCTCGGGTTTCACCCTGGCAGCTGAGACAGGCCACCCCAACACTTGGCGGCACATTAGTGTTAATCTTAGCAGGATAAATCTCCCCAGACTTATCCAACGGTTGTGAACATTCTAAACTAACACGAACCTCATAAGTGTCAAGTTTAAGGGTATTACACAGAAACACACCATAATAACATGAATCAAATATGTATTTTATTCATTTACAATAAATGTCATAATGTACATCAATCTGATTGGAGCTAAGGGCATACACTGTCTAACATCTCTCACTTGCACTTAGGTCCAATCTGGTATAAGTTGGAGTCCTAGACTTTCCATGTGTTTCTCAAGCACTTTTTGTGTTAGTGGCTTAGTCAATGGGTCTGCCACATTCTCTGTTGATGCTACCTTTTAACATCAATCTCCCATAGATCCAGTGTTGTCACACAACAATGGAATGGGTGATGTGCGGAATTCCAAATTCCAAAATAAACACCTTCATTCATAAGGCAGCTTCACTTACGACAATGTGTTCGGCTTGGGTTGTGGACTGTTATTTTTGCTACTTAGGATCCCTGTTTGCTGACTTTCAGCAAACAACACACGATAACCAGATGTAGACATTCTACTATCTGGATCTGACTGGTAGTCGATATCAGTATACCCCTGGATCTGTAGTGAACTACCATCAAATACCAGAAAAAACTCTTTTGCCCTTTGAAGGTACTTAAGTATGTTTTTCATAGCAGTCCAGTGCTCCTGCCATGGATTGGCCTAGAATCTGCTTACCACACTCACTGCGTGAGCAATGTCAGGACGAGTGCACAACATGGCAGAATTATCTATGTTTCTCAACCATACTGGACGTTAAGTATGTTTCTCAACCATACTGGACATTACATGTAACACTTACAGAATTATCCATTTTGAAGGGATGAGTGAT
The DNA here is from genome assembly GCF_056320005.1 of Nelumbo lutea. Classification (NCBI taxonomy): domain Eukaryota; kingdom Viridiplantae; phylum Streptophyta; class Magnoliopsida; order Proteales; family Nelumbonaceae; genus Nelumbo; species Nelumbo lutea. The sequence continues at coordinate 167,662,430 of NC_142684.1, read as the reverse complement.
TCATCATATGGAAGGCCGAACCCTACAGGAAGGTTGGGAAAATTTTCATAAAATTTCTCTCTCCCATGTGGGAATCACATTCCCTATTTTAGAAAACTGCACTTTCAATGATCAATTTTGAAACCAAACCAGACCAGATTTGAAACCAAAAGGTAGGAGAGGGATATACCTGATACGGAGTAACAGTAACTCCCAACGAAGGTGATCACGCCCAAGGAGAAAACCAAAGACTGCTTCAACTGAAGATGACATAGTGTGAGGTGGAGTAGAATCAATAGGATGGCTCTTCAACAAGAACCAAATTCTTCAGCAAGAATGTGATGGAGGGCTGGTGAGCACGAGTTCAGATTACCTTTTCTACCAACAGGTAATATCAAGAACCTTTCTTGATCACTCCCACAGGTGGAGATCGAACTGACAGGGGCGGCAAGAGCAGGAAAGAGCAGAAGAGAGGAGTAGTCAAACTGCAGGTTCTTCTCTCTTTGTAATCCGTGAACTGAATGTTGTGTTTTGGAGGTTCTCCCTGCTCCTCTATTTATAGCCTTTAAAGAGCATCTCCTAATCCCATTAGGAGTTTCCTAATCCAAATCTTGTATTTGGATCTAGACTCTCTTATGAGATAAGGATAATCTCTTACCTTATCTATAGATAAAGATTAACCTTCCTAATCAAATTAGGAGTTTCATGATCCAAATCTTTATTTGGATATGAACTCTTTGAGTAGATAGGGATAATCCCTTATCCTATCTGCTGATCTAAATCCCAGAACCACCCCCTTTTAATTAACCTCATTAATCCCGTTCGAATTAGGCTTTAGGCCCATTAAGTCTATCCGCTCATTAGTCCCTCAATCTGCGGCCCAGTTGGTTATCCTTGTATGGAGTGGGACCCAAACATTGATGTACACATCAGTCACATGGGTTTAGCCCAACCTCTGTTACAAGGCCTAGCCGAATTCACTGTAGGAGATAGTGAACCCCTAAGTCCATCACCATAGGCTCTTAATGGGCCCAACATTTACACTAAATGGTCCTTGGGTCAAGCCACTTTATAAAAACACAAGGACTGTGGGCAGATGCAAGATTATCCCATCAGGTATTACTCTCAATGGTCTTACACTTAACCTCTCAGCCCATAATGGTTAAACACTGTCCGATATGAGAGGATTTCTCCCTCGGCTATAAGGTACAGTGCTACACTCTCTACTCACATGGATCCCGAGAATTAAAATATTTTGTAAACATTTTGAAACCATAATATATAAAGATATATATATATATATATATATATATATATATATATATATATATATATATATGTATGTATGTATGTATGTATATCTTTATATAAATATATTTTACAAAACAAATTTTAACGGCTGAAATCGACTGCCGACAATTTTGGTTTCCATCAGAGAGATTGCATCCCTGATCATTCACTTTGTCCGACAAAGGGGCTGATCTTGTCACTATGATCACCCACTCAAATGAATTCTCGGACTGTCCCAACATACCCAGGTTTTGACCCCCTCTAAGGATCTCACTGATTGGCATATCAAAGATAGCCCAATCCGACACCCAATGCAGTACCATAGTCGAGTCTAGGGGTCAGGTGTAACATTCTAGTTTTGCCCATTTATCTCCAAGGTCCAGGGCAATATTGGAATTTTGGTCTGGTTCAGGGTTTCAAGAAAACCCACATTGCATGTACCTCAGGTCTTACCCTGGCAGCTGAGACAAGCCACCCGAACCAACTTGGTCGCACATCAGTGTCAGCATTGGCAGGATAAATCTTCCCAGATCTATTTAATGACTGTGAAGATTCTAAACTAACACGAATTTCACATGTGTCCAGTTTAAGGGTATTATACAGAAACACACTATAATAACATGAATCAAATATGTACTTTATTCATTTACATTAAATGTCATAATTTACATCATTCTGATTGGAGCTAAGGGCATACACTGTCTAACACATTTCTCTTATGCCCTATTTCTATTATTCTCCCAAAAGGTTCCATTACCTTTAGAAACCTCCTAAATTTAATTATCATGTAGCATTCTCAGTTATGACATTACTATCTATACTGCTATTTTTAGTTGGGTTTTCATACATGAATCTGGGTTCCAAACTGGTCCTAACTTACCCAACTGCCCCAAACCCACTAAAAACTAATTGTGCTCAGACTAACTGCCCCTTCTCACAGAGAAAAGGACGCGGATTGTTGATTGGTTAGCTCTATAATGTCAATGATTTTTATAATTAGATAACCAGTTACATTTGGTATCTAAGCTTCTTGAATTCTGTTTTCTTTTGATTGAGCAGTGTTCCCCTCATATTTGCTTCACTATAGATGAAAAAAAGAGTAATGAAATGTATGGCAAAATGAAATACTGGAAATTCTGTTGTATAGTGAGGAGTTCGATTTAAAAACATCATACTTGAAAAGAACGGAAAAAAGTGTTTTGTGTTTGTTAGGTTTTGGTAAAATTGGGAATGAAAATCTATCATACTTTATAGATAAATATATTTGGTTTATAGAATACTTGCACTTATATATACGTCTATATTATTTATCCAAAATAAAAAAAAAAAATTATTGATATTTTACTGATAAATATATCCATAACATTTGTGTTTTCACCTTTTTTCAGTTTATTTCTTTTCCACATTTTTTTGGATTACAAAAATGCTAAATTCATTTTTTCTCAAAAGAATTTATTCATGCGCATATATGGTATGCATATTAGATGCAAACTTTCTAGCTATGTTGCTGTCCAGAGTTCTAGAACCTCAAGCTTCAAATTAGGGAAGCCTACTCACTTTGACCATTATTAGACTTGTGCACAGCAATAACACTAGCATTTCTCTTCATTCAAGCCACCCTCATATCACTAACATTTATTAGACAGACAAGAGCTTTGAAATTGTATCTCATAAATATTACTCATTACTATTACTAATGTTTTCTGTACCTTCTGATTCATCCATGAATTTTTGGAGAACAAAAAACATATTTTAATGATCCACTATACCTCACAAAGATGAGAATTTAACTCAATTATTCATCAGTCCGATTTGTATTTCACGGGTCTTTCATTTACATCTCTGGACTGTGCTGACCTTGAAGTCCTCTCAGCATTCAATCTTGATCATAACTCTAAGGGCAAAGTCAAAATTGTCCCTTTGTAAAGTGTGGACTGTGGACTCTGCAGGCACCACAGAACATGTAGGGTCTGGTTGGTTAGACTCATTTTTCATATTACTGTCAAAGAAAGAACCTTTTTCCTGTTAGGGGACAAACGGGGTCGTGCCATCATGTATTGTCTGGTTAGTTAAGCTCAGTCTTCTTAAAAGCCTTCATTTAAGAGCCCTTATACAGGTTAAAATGTTTAAACCTATCAATGAAAATCAAGTTCTGAGAAAAAAAATTCTGTCTGAGTGCTGCTAATTTGCATCTCTGAGTAGTATGAGCTTAGAAGAGCTAGAAGATCTTGAGTAGGTGAGCTATTCATGTCCAACCAATAAGTTTGAGCATCTGTTCATAACTTTCATAGTGACCATTACAGTGCTAAAGATGACACTTCCATGGCAATATACAGTTCTCTTTTGCAGCAACAGCAATTATCAACTTTTATGCATTGGTTTGTTGTTTGTTGAGATATTGCATTCTAATTGATACATTCTTAAGGAACTAAAATAACATCTTATTGTTGCTAATAAAAATGACCTTTAGGCCACTTTGCTATGGCTCATGGCAGGAGCTTTCCTTGACCAACATCCGAGCTTGGTTGGATGATCATAGATATACAAATCAATCATATCTCAATGGATAGAAGGTTATGGTGGTGTCAACTATAATGTGAATTGGTTATGTGGTCAGATTTATTAGATCGTGTCAACTTTTAGACACAGAAATATTAATTGAAAAATACCATAAATGACAGATCGGTTTTTTTGGACTGAATTAGATTCAGAAGTGACATCTTAGGAGGAACCTACCACAATTGTTCATAACTCGTGACCCTCTCTCTCTACCACATGCATCATGTGAAGTTGTCTGCTATTCTGATTTGCTGTTAGCTGCATTAGTTTCAACTCTTTCTTTCTGGGAACTTGCGCCAAACTCAGCTGGAGAAAATGACTAAAGGTTAAACTGATCTCAGATTATAATCGGCATAAAAAAACAGGAAAAAATTAATTGATCTGACGTGAAAACAGTCAGCAAGGAGAAACACCAGAAGAAATCAGAGATCTGATATGGGTGAAGATCCATTATGTGTTATACACTGATAACTATGCCTAAATGCTCTGTCTTCAATCTTGATTGATCTGAGAGTGGTTATCACCAAGAATCACTCTGATGTCCAAAATGATACTATCGGTGTCGACCCCGTCAGCCCATCTTTTCATCATCACCATAAAACCCTATCCATGGAAGATAAACTGGTTAAATTTGGGATCAGAACCCTAGAGGGCTAGGAGGGAGACAGCATATCCATAAAGCCAGAGTGAATGATCCTACCGCCAACCTAACCATGTTGGGACTTATCTTGCTTAATCAGTCATTAAATATTGAACCATTTGGTTAACTTGGTTGGATTCAGTGGTTCAACTGGTTTGACATGGCAACCCAGCCAGGTTATCAACCCTAAGTTTGATAAATCTTCCATGTCAACCGCTGGATATTTTTACCATTAAACAGATGAAGAAATAATTGTAATAATATGGTTACTGTAACTCAAACTCCCCTTATTCCGCGTTTATTTTATTTTTCAATTTCAATCCCCAGACTATAATGCTTATACATTGTATTCAAGCTTATATCTTTTTCAACAATAACAATAATAGAAACCATCAAAAAAATTAATAATAATAATACAATAACCAAAACTTGGGAGAAAGATGTAAATTCCTTTTTCCTTTATACACAGTTGCATTGATAGCAAGATTCTATCTCTGTATGTAGTCTCGCTCTTGGATGACTATAAGAAAAAACATTACAAAGGCTCAAAAGGAGCCAAAGAGCTTGTTTCACAAATCTAATATAAAAGCAGAAAAGTATAATCTGGCGAGCTTCTTTTTTCCATTGTTTTTCCTGTTTGGCACCTCTTGATCCATCTTCAGAAAACACATCAGAGAGATCCACATCCAAATTTGATTCTTGGAGAACCCAAGCTGAAAGATCTGTTTTCATGGGAGGCATATCTGTTTCTCATCTTCAAATCCTGTGGTTTGTTTTGGCTGGTGGGTTTTATACATAAGATCCCAAACCTCTAGCTTCTGATCCTTTCATGATTCTCAGCCTCTTGCATGAGGAGATGAACATTCTGCAATAAAAACAAATAACTTAAATGAGTTTATTGCTTGACCGTTTGATATTCTGTGTGTGTATGAGAGAGAGAGAGAGAGAGGGAGAGAGAGAGAGAGAGAACTTACTCCCATGGAACATCTCCAACCAGCATCCAGTCGCCATCTTTGTCCTCGTAGGTAGGTGCATAGTCTGATCCATTGTAACCTTCCCTCTCTGAGTATTGACCTGATGTAAAAAAGCAAAACCATGATCAAGAACATGTCTACAGACGTATCATTCATTATCTCTTCATCTTCATCATCATGGATATAAGTCTTACCGATGGTGAATTTGAACATGTTCTCCAAGGCCTTGAGGAGCTCAGGATAGCCTTTGTAGCTCTTGAGGTCAATCTTCCTCAGGTAAGGAGCTCCATCCATGCTTACTTTCACGTAAATTTCAGCAGCCTCGGCCTCCGTCTTCTTTGGTTGGAAGCTGTTCTTCCTGTAGGATCGGATTGGTGGCCACCCAACCACTTGAGCCCTGTCAATTAATTCACATCCCCGTCAGTCCATCGGCTCCTGATATAGATCTAATATGCTTCTAATGTTTTAACAAGAAGGTATCAGAGAGGACTTACTTGGCTGCAGGCGCAGTTTCTGTGTCATCATTTCTGGCATCAGACATGCCCGAGTTGCTCTTCGACCTGCACTCCTCTGTAGTCTCGGACAAGGTCCTTTTGTTGCTCCTAACACCAGACGGTGTTTGTTTATCAGAATCATCTGTTCCCGGCAGCCCAAGTCTAAGCTCGGTAGCCTTGAGGTTGAGATCGTTCTCGTAAGTCGCCGTTCTTTCCATTTTCCGAGCCGATCGTTGAAAAAACAACTGCTTGACTTGAGACAAACCCAAAATACCAACCACCCTGAACTTCCGATTGCTTTTCTCGTCAAACCAACGAATACCACCTTGCTCAAAAGCCGTGTAGAGGGCGTACAAGAGAGATGAAGGTAAGACTCCAGCGATCTTTCCGGTTAAATTTTCCTGTTTTCCGGTTGAGGTCGGTGAGGAAGGTGGAGAAGAACCGTGTTGATGAATGATGGGGGAGGTTGTAAATGCAAAGGTATTATATAGATGGATACCAACAAGGGATGGACAGCCTCTGCCTCTATGGACTCAATCTCTATTCCTCTCTCAGAGGCACGAAGGTGGGACATTGACAGCGAGGTTGTCGGTCTCATGAGCTACAGCTCTGAGGTGGCTGTCCCTACAGTGAGGAGACAAGGGTTGGACAAGCACAGCCGCCCATATGGAAGACTAAGCCGGACGGGACGGCCAAGATGCGTCTTAGGGGGCGTCGGAGTGAAACCAGGAGCGTCGGATCACGAGGAGGAGAGAGAAGCAGCCCATGTGGATGGGACCCATATCATGTCGTTGATGGCCATGACATGCCCATGTGCCATGTGAGTTGAAAAAGTCGGAACCTACTGATTTTCTCTCTTTACATTTATGATGAATGGATGGATGAATGAATGAATGAATGGATGAATGAGGGGAAAGCACATGACATGTGGGATGTCATGGTTTCACTTCACCCCATTTCCGTTTACAGCATTTTTTCTCCTCGAAATTCAGGTATTGGGCAGCCAAATTACAGTACATGTATCACAGTTGATATACAGATCCTGTGCAAAAACCATGGAATTGGAATCTTTTGTTCTTGGGACCTGAGATAATATTAATTAATTTATCCTTAAAATATTCTAAGATTAAAACGAATCTATTCGAATCGTCCTTTGATATGCATGGAACCATGTTAATACTAATTTTTTTATGAATACCCAACTGTTAAATTTGCTCAGTTCTGTTAATGGGTTACATTGCTTGGTATCTGTCTGCATTTTCTTTTCTTTTCTTTGAATGGACAATGAGTAAGCAACATTTTTTTTTTGTGTGTTTGTGTGATTAAGAGTGCAACTTGCATCGAGTTGGGTAAGAAATTTGTTAAATTGTGAATGGGTCTGTGTCCAATGTAGTTGAAATTCTTCTAATCGCGGGCAATCTAACTTGCAACCCTACAGGTGTTGCAGCTTTGTCCACATAAGGATGGTTGTTATATTCTAGATCCAGTTAGTAGAGTTAGTGGGATTAGTAGTAGCAGAGATGCAAAGGGATGTAGTCTTGTTCAGTGACCAACTGAACTGCTGGGTCATCCACATGACTTAGTGATTAACAATCATTTATTTTGTTAGAAGATATGACTATAAATTGATTGTATTGGAAGAATAGGAAAACAATTTGGGTCAAAAAGCTTTATTGAATAAGTATGTATCATATTAGCTTGTTTATTTATTTATTTATTTTTATCATTCCAATTACCAACATTTACATTCAATCTAATTAACATTTTTAATGGCCTGAACTAGCTCCATCTGAAGATTTATCTTTCAATTGAATTCTGGTGTTTTAGTCTGTAATTTTCTTTTCCAGAGAAAAGAATGGAAGAATATGATTCAAGTAATTGGACCCATCTAGATAAGGATGATAGATGATGATAGTAATGACGTTATTATAAGATGTTCTTTCTTGTGACAGGGTCGGAGTTGGAGAAAAATAAGGCATGAGATGAGATCAGTCAAATTTGATGTAAACCCAAACCACGTGTGTTTGGATGTACGTGCAGGTGAATACAGATATATGTTGTTTGAAGGGAAAGGAGGTAGCGTTGGGGTAAATGCAGGTCAGGTCAGGTCAGGTCAGGTGGTCTTGATTCACCGGACTGACTTGGGAATTGGGAGTTGGGACCATGCCGATTACTGAATCGTTTGAACTTTTTAAGGTTTAAAGGGGTATTTTGGCAAACACATGATAGACATGGAAAAGTAAAGGCGTTATGCGTGTAGCTCAATTATTGGAGACGTGTGAGGGCATTCTCGTCTATAGCCGTACTCCTCGCCCGTCAGCGCTGTCATGCTCTGTCCGGATGAAACGATGGTGTGGTGTGTGTGTGTGGAGACAAAAATCTTGGCAGACTAAAATCATGAATCATGAGGCCCGTGCACTGTGCACAACAGATGGACCGGTCTACCCTCTATCTCTGTGTGTACCGCCACAGGCTGTCTGGCTGATGATGGGATGGACAGTGCATCCAAGCCATTCGGATGAGACACAACTATAGACCTCTATTTAGCTTTTTTACCTAGGTCAATTTGAGAAAGTCAAACAATTGATGTTGGACCTGTTCAACCGTCGGATTGGTATCAGATGGATTATGCCCAAGGGGGCATATATAGCAACATACCCGGGCCCTGGCTCAGCCTGCATTCCGGATCAGACTGGGCCGGGCTTCTGGTCTGGTCTTGATCCTTCTTCAACCTTGGGTGTGAATGAATGATTCATTCCTTCTGAACCAGAATTGACAGGCTTGGATCAACTCGAATGGTTGAACCGGTTACTCAAGGATGAAGGATCTTTCTATGTATCAGTTATTTGATGGTTCTCACAGTCAAGACAATCTAATAACCCGCTAGCTTGATCAGTAAATGAACGATTCCATGACCCAGCGAGCAATCCAGTTTTGAAAGACTTTATAGGACTTTAGCTCAGTGTTGTCAGAATCAGAATGGACCGGATGGTTGAACTGGTGCCGATCCTGGTTAACGGTTAAAACTGTGACTCAATAAGCTTTTTGGTTTTTTATCCGGTCCGACTCTAGGCCAAGACTAATGGCTACTGTTGCAAAGCGGGAGGTTTGGTAATTAAGGCTCCATTGGATAAACTTCCTCTTAGCTTCGGGTTCGGGCCAGCCCGAACCCAGAAGGCCCATAATACTTCAACCCACAAAGCACAAATATAGAGCTTTTGTAATTTGGGCTTTGAAAGTACAAATTCTGAAGCCTATCCAAACAGATCCTAATTCTAGAAAAGGTATTCTAAACTCTGGAGTTTCTAGATGATGGTTATTCCTAATTCAGCCACTTGGAGGGACCATCTGAATTGGCCATGTGTTCACTTCCCCAATCCATACTGAAGTGGTTTGAAGGTTAAGGGAAACGTGGGCTCTATACTCCTACCACCTCTACCTTTATGTGTGAAGATCATGTTGCAGGTGGAACTGGCTTGATTAACTAAGTTTCTTAATAAATTTCTCAGATAATTCCATCAATATGCTTTCTTTCTTTTTTTTTTTTAATTTTCTTATATTATAATTACAATTTGCTTATTAATTATCAGATAATAAAATGGGGATATGACCTAACTCTCATTCATTATTATTATTATTATTATTATTATTTATTTATTTTTGCTTTTGAACCAATTAGCTTCCCCCAAAACTTGGTAAACATACCCAACTCTTCTTAATTCTTCCTTTATTATAAATCCACCACCTCCTTTTTTTGTACCTTAATTTAGATTAGAGTCACAAGGAAAACCACCTACTCTCCTTGGTCCTTTAGTGTTTTTTATATTTTAATCCCATAATTCAAGCTTAATTAATTTGTGATTAAATGATTGCTTTGATAAAGAAACAAAGATTCTTCAAGTTTTTCTTATTTCCAAATCCACTTTCTCCCATTCTTTTTTCTATAAAATACGAAGTGGATTAAAGAAAAATCAAGTGGTGAGGAGGAATCTTTAGGGCTTGTTTGCATTTGTTTATAAAATCATTTAATCTTGACATATATATACATACATAGAGCTAACTTCTTAACATGTTCAATTTACTTTTGTTTACAAAGTTGATGACTTGATGTGATCAGTGAAGTAATAAACTACAGGCTAAGAGGCGTATACATATCAAGATCATGATTGAAAGATCTTATCTTTACATATTAAATGCAACCGACCGGTTTTGTTTAGCTCTCTAATGCAGCTTTGATATTCCCATCAATCTTATTAATGAACTTCACAATGTTGTTTAACAAGCAGAAAATTCTCAGGGTGGTCCATCCATGCCAAGATCTAGCTATAACCGTATCAATCAATTATTTGAAGCAGACTAAAGGAATATTGGGTGGTCAGAATTTCACTGAGCTTGCCAATATTCATCAAGTAGAGTGGACCACTAAATCTTCACTACCCCAAATAGTCTTCCAAGTTGAAGTACCTAGTTTAGGATCTCAACTATTCTATGTCTAGAGTACTTGCACTGGTTTCAGGGGAACAGATGAATAATTAAGAGGGTGTTTGACAATATGGTTGGTTTTGTTTTCTCATCGAGTATCCTCTAAAACAATGTGGTTTCTTTAGGCTGTGTTTGGTTTAATAGAAAATCACAAAGTCAAGGAAAAGTTCTTAACAACTTTTGTGAAATTCTTGATGAAATGCTTCCCTCAACTCTCTGTTAATTTCTCTATTTCTCTTTTGAACCAAAAAAAAAAAAAAAAGCATCCCATGAAGAGTTTGACAAAAGCTTTAATGCTAACTGACGATCGACCTAACACAACCCTCCTTCTTTATTTGGGCTTAGGCTTGGGACCAAGAAAGATACTAAGACAAGCTCACACCAGCAAATATAGTTTCGGATTAATTAGCTCTTTACATTACCGACATTTGATTCATTAATATTGGGAATCGAAGACAATGATACATAACAAATCACCAGCAATTGGTGCTGCTTCAGCTCAATTTGCTTATTACATCTGTATTTATCAACCCTCAAGAACCCAGTTGGCTGTGACATAACTGATCGGAGAAGTTCCAGCCAATACTCCAATTGGCATGGATGGTGCGGAGTTTATTGACCTCCTGCTAGTCCTTTTGCCATAAATTAAGCTTTGGTTTCATGGAGGACTTAAATCGACTATGACTTGTGTTCTCTGGCCTTAAGACTGCAGTTAATGCAAGAACAAAATGCAGATAGATGCTGATCTATATCTGATGATCGATCGAGGCTTTTCAGCTCTGAGGACTCAAGAGTATCCAAACAATTAATCAATAGCTGTGAGTTGTGATCATAATGCAATGAAGGGTCTATTTGGAACATCAAATTAGCAACACCAAAGAATATTGTATGTAATACATAGATACCAAACATCCGTAGCCTGTATCACAGTTGATTCGTATATATCATGATTCATGCAAACTCCACGCTTGGTTGTGCATGCATCTGTTCACACGTCCATAGGACAAACCATGTTCCAAATATAAATAAAAAAGATATTCCAAATGCAGGGCTAGAACGTATTTTATAAAGACTGAATCCCGTCTCACTAGCTAGCAATACAGTAAAGATTCAAATTAGTCAGGACTTATGCAATGCATAGGCTTTATTAAAAGAAATTCACAAAGGAGTCCTATGATGTTCCAAAGCTTTTCATGTTCAGATAGAAAATAATAACTTATTTATTTAAAGAGGAAGATCTAATTAATAATTTATAACCTTCTCAAAATTTAGATGTAATTAGCAAGGCTTAGGCATCATACATGAATAATCATGTCCTTCCCCCCCGTTAATTGATGACAGAGATAAGCATGAAATTAAGTTCAGCCAAGTAACCTAATGATCCATCTAGTTGAACCGCTGAACCTTTTGACTGATCACTAGGTGGGTTCAGATTGATTATAGGATTTCAAATATGATTTGAATTTAAAGTTTCAATAATCGGATCATATATATATATATATATATATATATATTAAAATGGTGGAAAAAATACAAGTCAATGGAATGGATTGAAACACCCCTCAGATGACAAATTGTAATTGAAGTCCCAATCAACAAAAAACATTTTCTTTAGATAGAAATGAGCTTTGAATTAGGGTTTCTAATTTTAACTTTGTATTAAAGAAATTTTAGTTTTTTTGGCTTTATGCGGGAATTGGGGAGTTGCCATTAATCATGATAATCAAGTTTTGGTTAGTGACAAGCTAAGGATATTTCTAAAATCATGCTAAATGGTTGTTTTAAGGAACATAACAGGCTAAAACGGACATGGGTTGAAGTAGTAAAAAATGATTATTTAAGACCAATAATTTATCTATGGATATGATATTAAACAGAAGGGAATGACAGAATAAGATTCATCTAACCAACCTCATATAATTGAGACAAGGCTTATATGAAGATGATATATAATAAGTGGCGGTTTGGAGGCCAAGTAAAAGAAGGTATCAACTTGCACGACTGTGTCTCCGTACCTGACTAGTATTGGTTGAGTTTGTTTTGAAGGGGGTTGGGTCCTAAACACAATATAGGGTTATGCACACGCACACAATCATAAAGCTTCTGTCTATCATCACAAAAAGGAAGAATAGTGGACAAATTAGGAGTCACAGTGTGACACATCTCACTTCTTTTGAATCCTTGGGTTCTTTTCTGAATCCAATTCATCTTGTAAGGAGTAAGGACCACAGACACAGGGGTCCACCATCATCGCTGGACTCATGTATTCCAATCCTTCAATGGGAATTGGACCACATCGTGAGTTTTAAGTGCTTGACTAGGGGTGCCCCCACACCTATAGTCTACCCATCTAATTCCCCTCTTTTACTCCATAATACTGTGGACCCTTTTCTATTTTGGACTGATGGGCACCCATGTTGTACCTTTAATTACATGAACAAACATTATATATACGGCCTTGTTCTCGTCTTCGTTGTCCTCGTCGTCTTATTGTTCTTCTTCTTTTCCATCCTCTTTTGGTGGCCCTTATTGTCAATTTTTTCTCAAGTTGAATATTCATTCGAACATGAATTTGGGTAAAACAACAACCCTAAATCGTAACAAATCAATGCGCATTTACGCATTTTTTACATTCTTTTGTTGTTTTTTTTTTTTCGAACTCTTTTAAATGTTTGGTAGGTAAGAAGAAGACAATCTATATATATTCATGATCTTAATGTCATGACAATCAAATCTTGTTGGGAAGGGATGCATGAGGTTGATGATGACAGCTCATGGTTGAGAAATTGCTAACAATGACATAGCTAATTATCAGTATCATTATCTTCATGAATCACCATTGAGCCATTTGTGGTTCTGAAATTTAGATCAAGAAGCTCAGTATCTCTGCAGGATATATGCTTATATATTTACTCTAATATTTGCTAGATATGAGATGCATTGCTATATATGCCTTGTTTGGATGCCACTTACAATGAAATGATCTTATTATATGTTCGTTCATTACATTTTTGCTAGGCAAATGAAGGGGCTTAATCCTATTGGCCCCTTCTAAAATGAATCCATTGGAGTTATAAGATAAACCCATTTTTTTTTTTTTTTTACTTTTACCATTATAAAACCAATAAAAATGAATTAATGAAATGATTTTCTTTCAAATGTTGCACTGAGATCAGAATGGACTGTGGAACAAGTGTAGCAACCATTCAAAAATTCCTGTCCTTATCAATCACATGCAAACCACGTGCATCATGGAAAGGTAGCACGTACACGTACTAGAAGGTACCACTGTCCACTGAATATTAAAGGGAATCCTCTAGAAAGATTACTCCGAGTCTGAAGAGAAGAGGAGAGGACTGATTAGCTGGCTTTATTATCAGCGCACAGTACAAAACGAACTGTACATTTCTGTAAGCTCCATGATTTGAGAGAACTGGAGAAAGGGTACCCTACGAATTTAGGGCACCTCCCGGAAGGGGATGGTGCCAAACACATGAAGACGTAAACAAGGATAAGGTGGTCAATTTGTGTAATTAATGGCTTAAATACATGGAGAACCCAATCAATGTACACGTGTGGTGTTTGGATGTTGATGGTGAGATAGACATGGGGCCCGATACCCACACGGGAGGGATGGCTGCCTCCCTCTTGTTTGGAGTGGAAGCAATGTCCCAATCCAATCCTACTTTCGTTGCTGCTTCGTTGGCAGATTTTGGAGAATAATAAATTCAAACCATGCGGCCTGCTGGCCATCCATGTCCATGCATTATTACCCCATAATAATGATGATATTAACATGGTTTCCAGAGGTGGGCCGTGCCTTTGAACTGCTTCTATCAATATGGACCCCACTTTTCCTATAGCCCCAACTCTAGAAATCTTGGGTGTGTAACTAAATAGTGTTTTTACATGTAAAATCATTTTCAAATTTGTAAAATAGTGGGAAAAGTTTTCGGGGGTGAAATTTCAAATTTGTATATAATGTATTATAGCTCATTTTTGCAGTAAAATATTAAAAAGATAGATAGGTTAAAAGGATGATGAAAATAAATAATAGTTGAAATATTTTTGCTGAAAAAATTGCCATCCATCAAATTTGCTTATTAATGGCAGTTTTCACAGGTGTGGCCCCACCATTTTATCAAGCCATGAGATATCAAAATTCAACCAGTGTGGACTAAACCTAAGAGATCACCTGGACTGATCCCCTACCACCACCTAGCCCACCCTACTTGTCTGGTGTTCAAATGGGTTGTCCAACTATAATTCTGGTCCACCAGACCAATTGGGTAAAGCCTTTTAAGACTGAAAAAGAAGTTAAACGACAGGGACAAGAATATGCAATATTACTTCAGATTCAAATGAATGGTTGCCATGGTTCTTGTTCAAGTAAGCAGTTTTAATAATCAGGGGTCGTTTGGGCTTGAACCCCAACTGTCTCTGCAACTGATATTGGCTAGTCCAACCTGGTTTTTAAAACATTGTTTGCAAGGCATAGATTTCAATAATGGACATGTACCACCAATCTATGTTCCTCTTGGATAAGCTATAGCTTCAAAAATTACGTATATTGTGTGAACTATAAGACTCCTTGTGAAAATGTAAAGATTGATCCCAAGAAATTGTTGGGGTTGATTGTTCAGTCACTGTTGTGTCAAAAATGAAGAAAATACAGAAGAAAACACAATAACAGATAATATTTAATGTGGTTTGTCGATTTGTGCCTACATCTATGAATGAACATTTGCATTATTTCATTATAATTGACAACGAACAATGCATATGTGATAAATCAAACACCAAAAATACAACTGTATGACATTGTATATATGGTATTTTGAATATGGTTTTGCAGAAACCTATTTATTAGTCACACTGTAAATTTTAGGGCATTTAGTGCTTTCAAAAGATAATGTCCCTATGAAAACTTGTTGAGCAGTGGACATGTATGGAACACGAGTGATAAGTTCAAAGGGCTGATACTTTTTTTTTTTTTTTTTTTTTAATTTTTGAGACCGAGGTCCCATTTGGTTTGCGAGAATAGGGGTCTAGAATTGTGGTTGGGCAGAATCAGAATTCCATTCCCATTCTGCTGGAATGGCAGGCTCCCATTTAGGAAATAGCCATTCCTTGCCCCTCCTTTAGGAATACAATCTCATTCCTGTTGATCTCAATATCCATTCTCATTCCTGTCTGAACCAATCGGGCTATGGGAATAGATCATTCTAATTCCAATTCTGAAAGATTTTGGTTGGTTCTGATTCTGATTCCAATTCTAGCTGTAAACCAAATAGACCCTGAGATTTTTATGATAAACAGGTTAGGAGGGATTCTAATGTTTAAACCCAAAAAAGAACGCTCTATGTTCAGCATTTCCATGGGTTAAAAAACCATACATATTATACAATACACGTAGATACATTGCAATCACTTGAACAGATGTACATCAACCCAAGGTTCAAAGTATCAATACAGGGTGATATGCCAGTATGGTTTATCATCCTGTATTGGTACTCTTATTTTTTTTCAAATCTGGTTTATTAGGGCCGGTTTAAGGCTGGTCTTCCCCCTGAACCACTTTTCGATTTAAAACATCCTTTATAGGTTTCGATACGATACATATATCGATACTTTAAACTTTGCATCAATCAACACAGAATAGCTAGCAAATTAATAAAGGTAGTTGAGGTGAGAGGAGGAGGAGGTCAAAAAAGATGGATGACATAACCACATGACAAAAGAAGAGGAAAAAATAGATGAAAAAGATAGCGCAAATATTTGACAAACATCAACTAGTAGTAGTAAAAACAAAAGGAATTTAGTCCAAATTGATGGCTGTAAAAGCAAAAGGCTAAAAAGGGAAGGGAGTTCAAAAAGGAAGTGGGTTGAAGTAATGAGAATTGGGAAAGACCATAACAAGACATTCTATTTCTAACAAACAACTACTGGACAAAAGTAAAATGGGAAAGTTAGGTTTGATCATGTGACACCAACACCAAACACGTGGTACAAGGCTTAATTGGGCCCATGATAAACTCAAAAGCTTCTCACCATCTAAACTAGGCAGAATGAATCAAAATGAAGCTTAACAGAGACCAACTCTAGGCTATAGCTAATGTTGAATTTTATCAAATCTGGTGAGGATTAAACGAGTTAAATTAATGAGCCCATTCGACAAATGCTTACAAACTTCAATTTAGGGTTTCTGTACACTAGCTAGCTAATAGCTTCTTGTCTTGCAGAGATGCACTCATTCGACCAAAGGTAGTCCTTGATTTTTAATTTTCCTGAGGAAATTGAACACTGGAGTTTTAATGGATACATGGAATATGGAGCCCAACATGGATGCCTAAACCCTACACACAGAGATATCCCTATTTAGAGGGTCACTGACTCACCCATTTAAACAAATAGTTCGCCCATGTCATTCCTCTCAAGCTTTAAATCTCGGAAACTTCAGTCATTTTGACTCTTTTCTAACGGTGCTGCTGATGGTCAGTGACTCTTTACTCGGAAACTTTAGTATATGTTTGGCTTCAATGCTGCAGATAATACACTGTTTTCTAACGGTGCTGCTGTTCTATGGGTTGGAAGTATTAAAATTGTGTCTTTTTTTGTTTGAAAATGTTGTTGCCAGGTAGAACGTTTCTTGGAGCAACAGTAACGTTTTCTGTTTAGTACCAATGCTCCAGAAAACATTTTCAGCACTGGTATCTATTATTCAGTGCCATGTCATGCCCCTGTCATTGCCACCCCATGTCCCTGATGGCAGCAACAAGCTGTAGCTCCAAGAAACTCCAAATTTGGCGTTGCTCCAAGCCACAACTTCCAGATTTCCACGGCATGGCTTGGAGCACCGTTTTTTATAGAAAAGCGGTTCCAAACAAACAAACGTTTCCCAGAGCACTGTTTTTTCTGATGTGGTGCTGGTGTGTCGCCGTTTTCTGGAGCAACAGCATCAATGCCAAATAGATGCTAATTTGCCCCATGATTAATTATGCTTTTTTATTTTGAATGATTTTTTTTCAATAAATTTTGTAATTTTTAATATGTATAGTTACTAATATCTAATATTATTTTAGTAATATTTCAAAAATTTTGGCTGGAATAAATGGTCAACATCCTGAGATTTTTGGCCAAAATAAATTCACCCGAAAATTTTCAGGTGTTATATATCTAATTGTATCCAAAAAGGAAATTTGGCAAAATTTCACCGACATTTAAAACCACAAATATTAGAGATAGATTGCTTAGTGAGGTCGATAATGACTTAGTCCTATAGAAATAGGATGCTAAATAAAGTAGAAAGATGCAATTTATCAACACCTTGTTAGGACAAAACCATCTTTTCCTTTTCCTTACCTTTTTTTTCTCTTTTCTTTTTCAACAAGTCTTTGTTGTATGGCCTAGAAGGAGTACATGACCCTCAAAGCACAAAATGGTGAATTATTTTATTACAAACTAACTCTATCCAAATGCATTATTTTCAAAGCACAAAATGGTGAATTCTTCAACACACTTATCAACTTTTGTTCTTTTGTGCTTTAGGCTGAGTTTGGAAGGAGTACAAATGCAAATATGTAGAGTGTAAAAATCTTATATTTTGTATTATTTTGTATGTATTTACGCTGTACATATTTGCATTTATACTGCTTCCAAACTGAGCCTTAGTTTTTCACCTTTCCGACATTTTTCTTTTTGGCTTTTACAAAACCCAGTTCATGGAAAGCCAAACGGGCCCTTAATGATAACCAAAGACCTTTTTTTTTTCAAAGTTTCCTATCAAAGAAAATAAGAAAAATAGATAGAAAGAAGGAAGATCACATAAAAGCAAAGAAGAAAAGTCATTTAATGAAAAAGAAGGAAAAAATCTTTATCTTTGAACCGATGACCCGGTATTTGAGATGGTCACTCGCATCCCTTTGAATATAAAGGCATGAGATCAAACCCTAGTAAATGCAGACTATCCCTACACCTTAATCCTCTTATTATTTGTAATATGTAATACCCTAGAAAAAAAGGGATTTTTGAAATCCCCTAAAAAATCTGAATTGCAGCTCCCTCCTAGTCTATAAACCACATCCTATCCGATAAATTTGACATCAATCTATGGTCAAGATTCAATCCACCCTAAAATGGAGCTCTAGATTTATAGGAGTGGACTGACCTATAAACCCCCCCCCCCTGGCCCAGTGAAGGTGAAAGCCTCTTGAATCACAAAAGGACATGATGTAACACCCAAATAACTTTGTACCTGCATAAAACTCCTTATTTATGCTTGTCCTCTTGTAATTTAAAGCTCTCCATGGACCATGGCTAGGGACATTCCTTTGTAAACAAACTACTTGCCGGTGGAATTAAAAGGAAAGCTTTCTCTCCTCTACTTCTAATTAAAGCTTTGAAAAAAGCTCTAAATTTCATAAACTGGTTCTCATATTTGTTATCAAGGAAAGAGTGTAGTAGTTGGATGGAAAGTTCACATAGGTAGGACAATTAACTTGTGCCAACCCAAATAAATATATAAATCTCTAAAAGAAGAAGAAAAAAAAAAGAAGCTCCTTTTTTATGAGTATTTTAACATATAATTAAAAAATTGTGAAAACCATTATTAATATCAACATGCCTTTATGAAAAAATTAAAAAAAAAAGAAAATTTTAATTGGATCGGATCATCAAAAAGCCATCTTGGAGTAAGCACTTCTGATTTCTGCGTGCAAAGTTGAAAAAGTAGAGCTAGGGTGGCTGGGTATTGCTAAAAGATTGTTTTCCCAAAAGGCAATCCACATCGTGGGCCAAACCTTTTGAGTCCACCCATGCTCATGGACAATGTCTAACCGTCTAATAAATGGATCTTTATGGATCCGCTATTGATTTTTGTCTTGCCAATTGAAACCAACTCGATTCACTGCAACGGTTTATTGGACTGCCCAGTTTTGCACCATTCATTAAACATATATATGGGGATTATTCTTTTTCAAGTTGCAGTGCTAATCATGACCCTTGTCCTTAGAATTGTTTGGGTCAAGAGTGGCAAAGGGTCGATCGGGTACCATTGCCAACCCGACCGGCCCGACCTGGATTGAGCTGGTTCAGATGCTAGGGTTTAGTCATTCTTTTTGAATTTTAAAGAAACCCACTTAAGGAAGGATGAGATTATTCTTGGGTGCAGCCTGCTTTAGACAAAAGTTAGTACGGTTCTATTGGTAAGATATACTATATGTCAGCTCCGCACATGTGGCTCTTAATGCCCGTTTGGGAGGGTTGAGTTAAACATTCAACTCAGCTAGTTTAGTTTTTGATATCCCAAAAAACAATGACCAATTAACATCCGGTTTGTCTCTGAATTTTTTCATTAAACATAGCTTAAAAACTATTTATGTAGAACCCACGTTGGAAAGCCAAACCCAAAAGCCGCTGAGCTTTAGCTCTCCCAAACAGACTCTTAGTGTGTTCATCTGAGAAGGCACATAATAAGCTATGTTTGGTGATGATCCGGATCTAGCAAAAAATCTGCTGTCAATCAACTGTCTACTTTGGCCTCTTTTGAATTGCCAATCCGGTGCGCCTTGGCAATGTTATCCGACTTTTGTGACTTTCTAGGCAGCTAAGCCAGCTGAACCAAAGCTTAGCTTCAGCTCAGCCCTCCCATACGGGCCCTATATGTCAGTCTGATCAAATCATAAAAGATCCTCCAAATTGGCGCCATATGATCTGGATTCTGGACCAAACCGGAGCAACGGTCCAGCATGTAGGCGTGTAGTAGTAGTACCAAAACTGCCTATTTACAATTGATTGACCGTTGGCGAAATAGGGACCGAATTGGTTGGAGTCAACCATATACAGTGGGTTGAGCAACCTATCACAAGTGAACACGTCAGTCTTAATATGTATAAAATGTGAGTCCCACGTGGTCTAATATATGCACATTATTGACGCATTCACTCCTGATAGATGCATGATTTTGTCACCAGCCAATTCGGGTTCAGCCAAACGGTTCAGAATAGTGATTTTTTTTGGTTAAAGAAGCTCGGACAGACTTCAATCATTTAAGACACCAAGTTATAAAGTTTACTTTATTGCTTAATAATTACGATGTAACGTTTGACGAATTGGACTGACCCACCCATGAAACAACTTGTTAGGTGTGTTGTAGACTTGTAGTGTGGGACACGTCTAATCCATTTTGGTTGGACCAAAACTTGGCTTGAGCCGAGAGAGAGAAGCCCTTGGTTTGGTGGCTGACCTGCCTGCCGGGCAAGGGGCAAGGACTAACAAGGTCTAGATTCGGATCGGGTCGACAGTTGCCAATGCCAACGCGTCACCATTCCAATCCCTTTACATAGAAAATTTGAATAATATGGACACAAACCGCGTGGATTAGAAAGAAGGAGAATGATGGGTGGGGCCGGAGTCAGGAGGGGGTCAGTCCAATCTTGTAATTAAACATTGGAATTTGAGTGGGCCGGTCAGCCCCCACCGGCCGGGCTCCATTGTCCCATTTTCACCCAACATCTGGAATATTATCAGTTTGGTAAGCTTGGTCCCAAGATTCTCAGCCCATTGCCTTTTGGTGGGACCCCGCCCAACTAACCTTGTTTAATTATAATCAGCACCCAGATCCCCATTTAATTAATGCAGCATGCAACCCCCTTAACTAGAAGGAGAATATACAATAAATCAGAAGAAGAAATGATGTTGGAAATATGATTAATTAATTAATTTCGGTGAACCGGACTACGATATATAGATGCTTTTCTTTATAACATCTGATAGTGATGGTGTATGGGCTTTATTATTTGGTTTGGTAGTTCAAGGGCATGATCAACTGTGGGACCACCATATCACCAGCCATCAGATTAAACTATAGGGGTCACTTGGATTTTTTCGGGAGACGATTCTTTCATTTTTATGCCACGTGGAAAGATGATGTGGTCAAGGCAGACAGACCATCAGATAGGGGTACCATCTTGATTGTTATTTTCACTCACCACAGTCCACATCCCCACGATGTTTTGGACCATTTTGAAATTAACCTAGGCCCTTGAAAATTCAAATATTCTCAATTTCAAAAGAAAAAACAAATTGGGGTTCTATCAAACTTTGGTTAAAACTTGCTCTTGAGATAGATGGTGATGTGGGAAACACGCGTAGCCCTGCCGAGCAGCCACGTAAGCTGCCACCTGGTGATGGGATCTGCTGTGACAACATTGGTCAGCAATGCTTATCTTTATTGGGGTTTTATTAGATTTACGTGTAATTAAGACCTCAAATTACATGGCTCAAGCTATCGCCAGCTAGGTGATGACCAAGTAGTTGAGATGGTCAATCAGCATCCCTCCAAAGTAATCGTCAATTCATGGAACTGTAGATTCTCTATGGTATGGTCAGTGGGCCTCCCGTGCACTCTATTTTGTTCTTATCCCTCATTTTCCTGTAACTTGAATTATATTTCACAAAAAATAAAGAAAAAAAATGCAATGACTAACTGATAACTACAACTAGAAAAATATAAACTCTTAATTAAGATACTTAATTTGTTGTGATTTTATTAGGCTTAATTAGTGGGGATTAACATCCCAAATTGCATGGCTCAATTGCCAGTCAGATATTCACAGAATGATCATCACAATGTGATTGACAGAAATGCTAATTATGGTCTTTTAATCACAGTCACTAGGCCCACAAAGCAACTACTAAACCTAAGGTCTTTATAATGATAACAGCCAGATTCTTAGTGTCAGTCACTTTCATTCGAGATTAGCAGTCGTTTGGTTTTCCAAAATATTTGTTGTGTTTACATGTTTGTCCTTTGAATTTTTGACTCAAGGTTCAAACAAACAGTTAAAGAAGAAGAAGAAAACACATTTTTGTGCAAGCATAATTCCTTTGAATGCTGAGGTCTGATTTCATTAGGAGGAATTTGGCTTGATGGGTTTATGCAGTTAAGGCTGGAAGCTAATCCAGAATGGGGATATTGACAGGGGCGGGACACAGCTAGGGTTGGGGATGTTTCCTTCTAGTGGATGTGACTTCTGACCTGCTTTTTAGTATCCACCTTGGCCAATAAAAAGCTAAGATTAATGAGTTATGATAATTTTGGTGGTAAGTTTGCTCGGGCAATATCCAGAAATTGTTGATGGGATAACTATTTATCATGCTCTAATAATAATACAAGTGGTTGGCATATTATAAGCCGTTTGATTATATATCTAGCAATTGAAACAGGTGTGTTCTTGATGAAGTCTGTTAGTTGCATGGCCCCACAATGTGGGCTGGTCCTGATAGAATCAATCCTTAATTGATTATCTTCATTCTTTTTCTAATTTGGATGTAAAAAGAATGATTTAAGCATTTATAATTTGCCAATAAATAGAACAGAATGACAAAACAGGATTCAACGTAGCCCATCTGTTATTGGAAACAAGACTTAGATGATAATGATGTTGGTGGTGATAATGATGATGATGGTGATCGATGGTGATTCTTTTCATTACCTTTTGATTGAAACACAAGATTATTGGCATTGTTAATCAAATGAATTGGTTCATGGTTGGTGATATAATGCAAGTCAATGTGGGCTTTTCATATCCATAAAATTAATGTGTGATTTGATCTTGATTGAATTTACATGGTTATCCAAATGTCCTCAAAAGTACTTACAACGTGGGCTTTTCATCTCGTACCTAGGCAAAGATCAAAAGGTATTTATTTTCGGTGTTGGAATCTACTGTAAACACAAATGTATATAAATACGTATAATAAATTATGTAGTGAACATGCCAATCTTTAAAGTCTTGTTTTTGCTTTCTAAATTAGATAACAATTGTGGCCAGGATTATGTTAAATGGATGGTGAAGACCCATTTTGGTGAGAAGGGCTTTGTCTGACCTTGATGGGAGCATAAAGCGGCATTACCCATGTCGGCCAACTACTTGAAAAGCTAGAACTTAAGATCAAAAAATTTTTCCTTTTTTTATTTCAAGGCCTCACTCCAACCTTTATATAGGCCCTCCGACTAGTAATTTCTTGGCCAAACCCTAAGAACTAACACCCTTGTTTAACCCACATGCCCTGTTCATTCGAACGTGAATAACCCACAGAGAATACTTGCGTGACAGGGGTGATAGCGCCAGCACCACCCAATTCACAACCCACCGATAGTGATAAGGCTCTACAGTCCCCACGTCCAAACAATGTTTTTAAAAAGAACAATTGATTGAAAATTCCAGTTCCAAAATTGATCATTTACCAAATTAAAACCAAATTGAATCATACAGAATAGCTGATAACTAAACCAAATCAAGGGGCAGTCTTCTCTTAATTCTCCTTTTCTCAGTGTGCTAGGTCATTGGTTTGACCCGGTCAATGCACCGATTGGTTTATCTTTAAATGGGAGTTATAAGCAAGGGTTAAAGTATCGATATGTATCAGTATCACGCCATATCATATGATAAGTATTGGTTTTTAGGGCGGGCGATAATTAAACATACTGTGAATTTGGGAGAATTAAGATATTCAAAGTTCTATATATTCATCAAGGAGAACAATGATTTCAAATCTGGTTCTGAAATGGTGTCATTCTGGGAGGGTAGTATGCAATTTTTACGTCAGCGCCCGTTTCGATACTTTGATCCTTGGTCCCAAGTCATTGCATCATAAACTATTGATCCAATAATCAAGATCATGGCCCATAATTGCAAGCATGGTTGACAAGTTATGACAGCTTTAGGGGGTTTAAAACTCACAGATTTGCAATTTTATAACCCTCATCGATAGGACATCTGTCATGACAAGTGTTTGGCCAGTAGTAGTGAGTCTAGTGATGACTTAGCTCCTTTAATGCTAAGATTTTGGCAGCTTCACTTAATTTCCTATTGAATGTTCTTTTCTTGGATCCCTTGGACCTAGTAAAGATATGATCTCTAAGATGCCAAGCTTTTTTTTTTCTTTCATTGATTACTTCATCTCCTGCTGCTTCAACAAATCTCTTCAGTTTCTGTTTCTGATACTAAATTTTGCTTCCCTAGTGTTACTAGACATAGAATTGAAGATATGAATTGTCCGGCACCGTACTCTTAATGCAGAGGAATGTGATATGTTGAAAACATCTAATAATACATATTGCAGAGAAGGATGAAACCTCAATCACAGATTACAGAATGAGAGCTTTTAAGAGCTTGCTAGAATAATGTACCAGATTGTGCTTTTAATAATGTACCGGATTGTGTACAACCGTGTTTAGTGCAAAATTGACTGGTTTTGGTGCTGTGTTTCTGCATTATTATTTTTTTTTATGGGTTTTATCCAAAATTTCTCCATCCGGATCCAGTTATAAAATGGGTTGAGTTTGCCAATCCAAACCCAGATACTCAAATTGGAAATTATTGCTAGAAGCCTATAGGTTAGAAGATTGGCTCTAGAATGATAGAAACCTTCTAGAGAGGCCTGCCCATAGTCATCTGATCTTGTGGGCTCCTTCAAGAGTGTTTCAATAGAAAACTATGGAGAAATCATGTCTGCTTTACTTTGACTAACTGCCATGAATTTACCTTAATAAGAAATAAAGAAAGAAAGAAATTTTTTAATTAGAGTAAAAACTTTATCCTTGTTAATTTATGCTGACAAATCTTGATCATATTAATAGATTCATAGAAGGTTCTCATTAAAAATGTATCTACTCTTCACTTGGAGTTTGTTAAAGTATTTTAATTGAATAATCAATAGGTAAAAAGCATAAAATTACTCTTTCACTTTTGGTTTTGGGTTTTGCCTCCGACCACCGACGCCATTAATTGAGAAGTAGGGACATTGTATGTGTTCACACTGGTTCCAAGGGGAGGTAACATTGAACAGAGACACCAAGGGCGTTTTCGTCCATTGACTCCATAACCGTAAGTCTTTATTTAGTACTAGTACTGGTCAATATTGTACATATTGCAATTCCCCAACATTGCTGACGAGTTTATCCACGTGACACGTGGCAATGTATGGGCTGTATAGATAGAAATGACCAAAATGTCCCTGTTGGGGTTGGGTTCCATCCTGATTGCATAATTAAGCGTGAATAGACTGGGCCACGTGGTGATTAGGGGGGAGGTATTAGGGAGTGCAGACTGTAGAGGGGTTGAATTAATTAAACTAAATATAAGTTAAATTAATTAAGAGAGAGAGAGAGAGTAGACTCCCTGGAGAGACGCACATGGGAGAGGGGTTAGACGCTAGGCGACATTGCCAACAAAGTCACATGGAGTTGATGGGCCCCAAGATCTCTCTCGAGTCTCGCCCCCAATGAATCTCAGCACATGCTTCCAACCGGTTGACTTGTCCGACCCCTCCAACACGGGCCCCACTCCTACTTCCCTCCATGGGCCTCAGCAAACAAAAGCACACAATCCACATTAAAAAAAATTAAATTAAACCAAACTAAAAATAGTGGAGTGATCTGGGCACATCCCATTTTTTGATAAGATGACAAATTAACCCCTCCAAGCTCCCACTGCAAATGCAAAGCAATATAATTCTCACTCTTGCCCATCTTTTCCTACTTTTGAATCTCCAAAAATTACTTCTAACACAGCTTTCTTATAAAGATTATTTCAACTAAAATCGTTTTTATTATAAAGAAAAAGAAAAAGAAAAGCTTTATTGTTAATGATCATGAAAATATTAAAAGGATGAGAGAGAGAGGGGACATGTTACCTGCCCTTCAAAGTTATACAAAGAGCAGAAAGCTCTATTCACTGGCTTATAATTAGAAGTGAAGATTTTTCAAGAAGAATAATGAGGGTGAAAACCATTTCAACTAGAATGGCATAATTTGTTTCAATCATACCTTCTTTAATCAAGACTAATGGACAAAATAAAAAGCTTTTTTCCACAAGAAAATGAGAAAGAATAGCCAAAATTTCCTCTATTTTTCCAAACTGAATCATTATTATTTAGAAAGTGAATTGGGACAAGCATTAGGTCCAACCATTTTCTTTGGGCTCAAAAATGTTGCTTGATTTTGATTAGGGAATCATGGGGAACCAGTTCAAGTAGTTACTTCAACTTCTTTCAAATGATTCAGAAAACTAATAAACAGGAATTATGATACAAGAAATTAAGAGACGGTGGTTCAATAGGGCCCCTTCATTAAACAGTTCATTCTTATTATAAAATTTAATAATTCACACAAATCCTCATCTTAATTAAGTGAAGTTCAAACTCATCAACCTACCATTAGAGAGAGAGACAAGCAAATTAATTTTTTTTTAAATAATTCAAGAAAATGTGATAATGTTGAAAATAATTTATGTATGAAAAAGGGTTATGGTTTAGTTGGCGATTAAGAAAGAGAAGACTTATCAAAAAAAAAAAAGATTAAGAAAGAGATGGGTGGGACTGATGAGAGAGAGAGAGAGAGTACAAAACTACAGGAGGACTAAGGCCAGAAAGGGAGAAGGGTACAGAC
This sequence comes from Nelumbo lutea, assembly GCF_056320005.1. NCBI lineage: Eukaryota > Viridiplantae > Streptophyta > Magnoliopsida > Proteales > Nelumbonaceae > Nelumbo > Nelumbo lutea. Next base: position 167,635,559 of record NC_142684.1, on the reverse strand, counting down.
GACAACTGGGCTGTCCACTGGCTTCACCACAATCATTCGCGTACTGACGTAAACATGTTGTCAGCTTCCTAAGGCCACGCTTCAGAAGATCCAGCTAACATTATATGTCCACGTGTCAGGATCTGCTCGGTGGAAACCCAATAGGACAGTGTGCACTCATACTCATCCATATATTAATTCACACTAAGCCAAATACACCTTCTTCCGAAGCTTTATTTCACTTCTCTTTCTCTCTCCATCTACACTCATCCACGTTTCTTACTCTGCTTCTATTCTCTCTTCATCCCTTTATAGACCTCTCCTTATATCCATCTCTCTTAACCACACCACCCCACCCAGTAGACGAAAAGGTAGAAAAAAACCAAGGAAAGTAGAGAAGACGCCAAAGTTGAGGCTTCATTGACGGAATATTTTCATGGAAGTTTGCCGGAAAATGGCGAACATGCTCGGCGCGGAGCGCGACGAGTATAGCCTGAATTTTGAAGAGACTGAGCTCCGTCTCGGGCTGCCTGGTGGCGGAGGCGGAAGTGAAGGCGAGTCGACTCCCTCCGCGACTAAGAATGGTGGCAAGAGAGGCTTCTGTGAGACTGTTGATCTCAAGCTTAACCTTCCCTCTAAGGAGTCGGTTATGGACCCATCCGAGAAGAAGAATTCACCCAAGGAGAAGAACCTTCTTTCATGCACTAACGACCTAGCTAAGCCCCCGGCCAAGTTAGCTCGCTCGCTCGCTCGCTCTCTCTCTCTCTCTCTCTCTCTCTCTCTCTCTTGTTGTGTTTGTGTTCAATGAATTTTTATCTATTATTTCCTTCTCTTAACAGTATTTCCTATTTCATGTTCTTGTGGTGGTGAATATTGAGGCCAAACATCTTTTTCCCTCCAAAAGAATATCTTCTTTTTCTTTTTGCGGTTTTTTATAAATATTAAAAATTAGAAAAAAAAAATAAAACATATACTTTTCACTTCCCTTTTGAATTGGAAAGCTAGTGCCTAGTGGCGATGATTCAAAAAGGAACTAGATCTTAACATAATAATAATGATACTTATCATCATCATCATCTCAACTCTACTTGAAACCAAACTAATTAAAACAGAAAAAGAAAACTCAACATGTTTTTCTTTGCCTTGCAAAAGTTTCTGATAATTTTAAACAATGAAAATTGTTAAAATTTGAGTAAATATCAACCACAGGAAAATACAAAAGACACAAGAGAACATATTAAAAGTACAGTCTAAACAAAGAAACTTTTTTTCCAACCATGAATATGTAGAATTAATTGGAACACATTCCATCCTCTAAGCCTAAAATTTACATTTTTCCTACACATTTCAAGAATAATTTGTTTTCTTTCTTCCAAATTCCAATACCATAAGCTTTATATTGATTTACAATACATGGGAAGCATCTTATCTTATCAAAGTTTTTCTGTTTTTTTCCCCATTTTTCTATAGTTTTAATTAATTTGCATAAAGAGTAGAGCTGTATAGAAATCAGTGTTATCTTAACGTGAAAATGGGGATTTCAGGGCACAGGTGGTGGGTTGGCCACCAGTCCGATCGTTCCGTAAGAACATACTTTCTGTCCAGAAAAGCAGCACAGAGGAAGGTGAGAAGGTTAGCAGCAGCGCAGCGTTTGTTAAGGTTAGTATGGACGGCGCACCTTACCTACGTAAGGTGGACTTGAAGATGTACAAGAGCTACCAGGAGCTCTCTGATGCTCTAGGAAAGATGTTCAGCTCCTTCACCATCGGTACGCAATTAGCATTTATTATGATATATTAATTAATTCCTTTTTCTTTAAATCAAATCATTTTTTTTTTCTTTCTTTCTTCCTATATATAGCTTTACGCTGTAATTCTTTCTCTTACTGTTGTTTTATCAAGACAAGTAATCCCTGCTGGTTCTTGCTCTTCTGTGTGTGCTGTTGTTGGGTGAAGGTAACTGCGGGCCCCAGGGAATGAAGGATTTCATGAATGAGAGCAAGTTGATGGATCTGCTGAACGGCTCAGAGTACGTGCCCACGTATGAAGACAAAGATGGTGATTGGATGCTTGTTGGCGATGTCCCTTGGGAGTAAGTTCCATCTTTGTGTTCTTCCAACTGTTACAGAACTAAAAATGGTAGAATCCAATTCTCAGGTGCTCTAGTCACAGCTTTGTGCCAGTGAGTTCTCTAGCTAACACAGTCTTGTGGCCATGGCTACCAGAAGTTGATGCAGAATTGCAGATCCCATTCAATAGATCTCCTTAGAAATTAAGCAAATTTTGCTAACTTTGATCTCTTTGGTTTCAACCAGGATGTTTGTGGATTCATGCAAGCGTTTGCGAATAATGAAGGGATCTGAGGCAATTGGACTTGGTGAGTTCCTTAATACACAAACATGGGTAACCATAGATCAAACAAAGGTTTTGGTTTTGGGCTTTCTGTCATCATTTCCATCAGAGGAAATTTGTTTTATTTTTCTTTCTCCTATTCCATCTTTAAGATGAAATTAAGGACCAAAAACATTCAGACCTCCAGCTATTTATTTACCATATTAAAATAGCTTAAGAGGTGGAAGCTAGCTAAGCCTCCTTCTGTCACAAAAGCTGAAAACGAGACATTTGTTTGCAAGTCAGCTCCAATTACAAGCAGCAGACAGTGGTAAATACCCTTTCTCAGATCAGTATTGTTTCTACCACTAGAAACAAAGTTACAACAGTAGTACCATTATTTTCACAGTAGGGCACTGTATACTTTAAACTATTTCACCTGTCATGGAGGGTTTTGTCCAGACACAATATTCCTTTCCATTGATCTCTGTCATTTAAAATTTTCAGCGCCAAGAGCTGTGGAGAAATGCAAGAAGAGAAGCTGAAGAGCCCCACACCAGAGCCTGCTGATCTGATCTCCCAGTTTCTACGAGGAACAATCAACAGAAGAAAATGGGTGAGATGGGTGGCGCAGGATGCTTTGGTGTCTGTGTAGTACTGTGGTTTGTTTTATGAATATATAGAAAGACGGGATATTTGTTATGAACATGAAGCAATAACATTTGAGACCTGGCTATGTCTAGCTTGTTTGTTATTAATGGTGTGCTTAATAATCAAAACCTTATTGTCGTTGTTGTTGCTGTTTTTGTCGTTGCTTCTGCTGCTGCTGCTGTAGTTGTTGCTGTGTGTGTTTTTAATTATTCTTTCAATTTTAATTAATGCTACTTTTCTCAAGGGATTCTTTGCATCATGCCTTATTTTTTTTAAAAAGAGAGGGATAGATATAATTAACAACTTCAATGACCCAAGAGAAGTAGGGAGCATGGCCATGTGCATGCTGATGGGGCATTTATTCATCCCATTAGCTTGTTTTGTTTGTTTATTAGTTAGTTCAGTTATTGTTGAATAATCAATTTGATATTCCATTAGTGATCATGGTCCTGTGTGTTGAGCAGATGGGTCTTTACTCTTTTTAATGGGGTTGGAATTCCATATTGCGCTTGGTGGTTAGGAACACATCTAGCTAGCTTCCGTATGCTGTTTAATTTATGCCAAACATGAATATATAATTAAATGCTGTATTTGGGTCCACTAGCATTCAACTTGGGCCGGGTAATTGAAGATTATCAAATTCAGAAAATTAAGGGGGTGTGTGTTGGATCTGACACTCTAGGAAATTAAACGATTATCTTTATAACAAGTTGGTTAGTTAAAAAGAATCATGCCTTGAAGAAGCAAAAGGTCTTTGAAAGATATCCAAAGAAATTGGAGCCGTCAAAGTAGCTAGCAAATTAAATGACATGATGATGCTTTCATTTTCGTAAGGGTTGGGTTTATGTGAACAAACCGAGAATATTCTATGTTTTAAACCTTTGAGGCTTTGACAAGGAAAGAAAGGCTTTTATAGTAGAGTTTCTTAATTACCAATCTTCTGTTTCAAATCAGGGAAAATACATGTTAACCCCCTTGAGGCCTTGATCATTTGGGGGGTGTTCTCCAAATGTATACAACCACATCAGCAAAAACAATATAATTTTGCTGATGTGGCAACAAAAAATACATGTGGACGAATACCCTTTTAGGCCATATTTGGTTTCATAGGAAATAAGAGAGAAACAGAAGATCTAGGGAGAGTTCTTATCAAAATTCCTTAACAACTTTGCTAGAGGGATGTCTTTGGGTTGGGTTACGTGGTAAACTTGCACTGACCCAACCCTATCGGGTAGGGTAGTGTCAGCCTCAATCGGACTTTAGGTTTGGTTCATTTTGAGGTGGACCCAGTGGATCTAGGCTTTATTTGTTGATAGGTTCCCTATTTCCCTCAATTTTTTAGCGCTCTCTCATTCTCTCTCATTCTCTCTCTTTCTCTCTCTACCAAACCAAACACAATCTTAAGGTAATTAAGGAGATATCTTTTAAGGCCACGTAAGGATTACCGCACTAGTACTGCAATGCATTGAGATTAACAACCAAATTCAATTAGTTTTTGTTTTGGGGTTTTTATTGATTCCTCCACCATATAAATTTTTATGAATTTGTAAAGTTGAGAGTAGTAACAGATGGGGGGAATCAATCATGACTCAAGGGGGTACTGTAGCTAGACCTATTCAGGGGCCACCAGGCTGGGCCGGTCCTGAGCCTGAGCCCAACCAACATTAAAAAAAATGACTTTTTTCTTTTTCATTCAATAAAAAACTATTTTATTTCTATTAAAAGACCTCAAAACTCAAAAAAGAGAATAGAAATGAAGAAAAAATATTATATATATCATATAAAATATATTTTTTATTATATCATTCATATGTTATCAAATCGAGCCTAGGTGCAGGCCGGGCTTTTTTGAGAAAGCCCCAGCCCAACCCAAAAAAAGGTTGGGCCCAATGTTTTAGGCCCGAGCCCGAGTCCGTGGGCCTAAAATCATGTCCAAGCCCAACTTAGAATGGGCTGGGCTAAGCTAGCTGGTCCATTAGGCTACCCGGTCCATGAATAGATCTAACTATAGCATAGGTGGGGATTTGAAACAATAGATTCAGTAAACCAATAAAAATTTTCGAGTGGGAACAAACCATAGATATCCCTTTCTTTTTTGTTCTAATTGAGATCCTGAATTAAAATAAAGTGAAGGAAATAGTGCAAACAGAGATTTAATATACAATCTAATGTGGTTTAGGCATGTGCATAAACCCTCCTCCCTCAACCATGCGAATGGGGGACTCAATCCCAGGTCTCCGCTACAACTAGCTAGAGACTTTACCAGGCTATTTGGCACCTCCCCCTTTTAAATGCAAGACACTTTCATAAGATCCAAATACATAGGTCATATTTTAATTTATTCATTTATTTTCAAGTTTTAGTATTGTACTAGCGGGGACCCGTGCGATACACGGGATTTGTTAAGCGAAAACTAAACAATAGAAACACATAAGATTATACAATTGTCTTATATTTTCAATTTTTTTAATAATTAATATTTATTTATATTTTGGGTTCGACTATGATATGGGAAAGATATGATATCTGAAATTTTTTTACCAATCAATTAGTATCATAAATGTGGTAGCCAATCAGGTGTTATTTATCAAAATTCATGGGTTAATTTTGATTCGTCAAAACTCTTCTAATACCATATCTTTCCCACATCATAGATTTTCCCTTATATTTTATATACTACTTTCAATAATTGTTTTACAATACAAAAATAACAATAATTAATTTTGGCTAGGGTTGTTCATCAAACTAATGAAACCGGCTAAGCTGACCAACTCAACCTGAGTTGGTCAATTTCTATTATTTCCAATCGGCTTTGGTTCAACAATTTCCAAACCTGACCAAGTTGGATCAGTTTCACTTTGGCCATTTGTAAATCGACCAAAATTGAATGGCTTGATCATAGATATATATTAATATTTTATATTTTTAATATAATATTTTAATACGGGAAAGTGAAAAAGGTCCCACATTTCTTAGTCCAAAATATTTTATATCACAAATTTATTTTTTAATGATTCTATCATAGATTTTTTTTTAATTTAAATATAATTTTTTAAGTTTAAATATTTTGAACTAACCAACCAAACTAAAAATTGACCCAAACCGATACAACCCGAGTTGGCTGATTTTCACTAATGGTCAGTTGGTTTTGAGTGACCAACTCCCCAACCCGACCAGGTCGCTTTGGTTGGCCTAACAACCTACAATTGAACCGAACCAACTCGTGAGCACTCCTAATTTTATCTAAAATAATAGTATAATCTCTAATAAATAACAATAGCTTAATCTCTAATAATTATTGAAAATTTATAGAGAAAATACATAATTATTGAAAATATATTGATAATGGAAATACAATAAATAACTACTGAAAGTAATAAATACAATAATTACAAAATTACAATTAATACTAAAAATATGTATTAAATTAATCAATAAATAGTGTAATATTAAATAATAGTTTAATCTTTAATAAATAATAATAAATAAATTATAATAAAAATACAATAAGTACAATAAATTAAATTTACAATGTTAAATAATAGTATTTTAATATCTAATAATTATTGATTTTTTTGTTAAATAACAAAACAAAAATAGATTTATAAATAATTAATAAAAATACAATACATATTAATTTTAGTATAAAAATATATATAATAAATATAGATTAAGATATTTATTATTATTAACAAATATTTATTTTTTATGAAAGTTAGTTTCTAGATTATTAAATACTACCATTATTTAAAATTTAAAATATTAATTATTTATTGAATTTAATAATCTGTAAAATTATAATTTTTATTATTACTACATAATTTCGTTATTAATTTTGTAAAATATTAAATTATTATTACTTTTAATATTATGTTATAATTGTTTTTCTAGTTTTAATATTTTTTTGAATTTATTACATAATTTCATTATTTTAACTATTTAAATCTAGTTATTTTAAATATTTTGTTAGTTAAAATATTTAGTTATTTAAATATTGAAGCAATATATAAAATACTTAAAATTTTATGTTATTTGAAATTTATTTTAAAGTTATTACATAATATTAAATGTTTTTCTATGTAATTATTTAGCTACTTTTAATATTTTGTTATTTAAGATATTTAGTTATTGAAAATTTTAAATAATAGTTTATTTTTTTAATGTTAAATTTTTATTATTTAAATCATATTTAAATTGAATAATCCAAAAAACCATAATTTATATTGTTAATACATCATTATTAAATCTATTATAACTATTTTTTTATGTTTTTAATAAAATTTTAAAGTTACTATATAATTTTGTTAGAATATTTAAATAACTTTTAAAAATTTTTTAATTCAAAATTTTGATAGAAATAGATAAAAAGTGGGGGGAATTAGAGATAATTAAAGAGATAAATAGGAATTAAAGATAATTAAGGAGATAAATAGGACTTAGAGATAATTTAGGAGAAAGTGGGGGAGGTAGTTTAAAAGAAATTTTAGAAGATGATACTATTTAGATTATTAGGAACGTGTGGTGAGGAGAGAGATTTTAGGTAAATTTTTATGAGTTTGGATCTCCTGCCCACGAGAACTCTGCCAACATTTATCGAAATCATACATGGAGAACATCTCATCCTCTGCATAGTATTATGCAGGGGAAGATGTTCCCAATTCACGGGGGGTAGTGTATTGTGGGTAGGCATGGGCAGAGTTCTCGTGGGCAGGTGATTCGGACTCAATTTTTATGGGGAATGAGAGCATGTGGATTTTAGGTAATTTTTTATATAGATTATCCAACTTCATCTTTCAATTATGATAGTCATGATTTAAAATATTTCCAGTACTTTTCTTGTTTATTTGTATATATGCAAAATTTTGTAAAAAAAAAAAAAAGAAGGCATCTTACCATTTCGATTCTATAGAGGAGAACCATTGTCTCCAATAAAACCCACCCAGTTTCCTTTGATAATGCCCTTCTGTGTGCTAAATGACTTTTTATTTTTTTGAAAAAACAATAGGGAGGGAGAGAGAGAAAGAGGACTATCATCGAAATAATAAAGACCAAGGCTTTTGTCCAATCAAGATAAGACACCACATAGAAACCTATTCAATCTCCCAATCCGGCTTAGCCTCAGAGTTCACCATTATTGGAGCTTTGGGCATGTAATAGGAGCTCTGAGATTTTAACCACATTGCCTAGGTTCTCAAGTTAATATTTAAACTATGAAGTATAATATAATATGTAAAGAGTAATTGAAAAATATTAGTCAACAATATTTAGGTTAGGTTAATTCGTGGATACAGACAGCTGCATAGTACACAAATACTTCATTTCGTACTAGATAACCTTACTGAGAAGCAATGCAACGATACTATGATAACCTATGCAATAGAGATGATGGGTCAAAGTCATTACCTTAGGATAGAGATGATGATACCTTCCTAGAACTTCATGTGGCAATGAAAGAGAACTATCAATTGGTAGAAACCCTACTTGACTCAAGGAAAATGAAATTGGGATAATAAGGGAGATTACTTTATAGTAGTTTTTCTTTGGGAGAGATGTAAAATTTCATATTTTCATTTATATATTGTTTTGTGTTTTTATCTTTTTCTAATGTTTATAATTTAATTATAACACCAAAGGTTGACACCTCTAATCTAGTTGCCACTAAATAAAAAGACAATTTCATTTTGGGTCAATATCAATTTTTTTATTTCATTTCCATTATCAATAAAAACAATTATTATTTATCACACGTATTTTTCTTTAACATGATTAATATAATTAAAATATCAGAGATACCTAAATTTTTTATTGTTTTTATTTATTTATTTTATAAAATTTTATTATTTAACTATGACGTCATAGGTTGATCCATTTGACTTGGATGGTTGAATTCCTTATCTACCGTCTAGATGGAAGAGTAGCTTTGTTTTTGGTCAATTTAAAAAAAAAAAACATGCATGGGTTTTATATTTAATATAGATCTAATTAAAAAAATTTGTTAGTGAGAAAAAAATACCTTAAATATAGGATTTAATGAAAGAAAATGAAAGTTAATACTTCAAATATAAGACTCAATGATAGGTTATTGAATAAGGTGAAAGGTAGTAATTCAAATTACATTTTTTGTCATCACAATTAGAGTGTGACTAAAATAAAAAATAGGGTTAGTTTAGTTAAGAAAAGTTTTATATGCTCATAAGTCATACTTTTAATCGTAGAATACACACACACACACACACACACACACACACACACACACACACACACACACACACATATATATATATATAATTAGAGGTGAAACTTGGGTCAGATTGAGTTAGGAATTTGCTAAATTTTGGAAGGGCCCAAATCCTAACCCAAGCCCAATTAATTGAAATTCTTCAAATTGGACAACCCGACTTATAAGTCTTATGCATAAAATCACATTTATTTATTTATTTATTTGTTTGTCTGTTTTGCTTGGGACTACACAATAGAGATAGTCCATCCCCTATACCCACAACCCCCAACCCTGGTACCAACTTCAGTTGATACCAAGTCTCCACTTCGACCAACAAGAGACTACCAATTGGGTCTGTTGGCACCGTCGCATAAGATCACCTTTAATTGGGATTACTATACCTTTATACTGGCCATGCAATCATAAAACCTATCAAATCTTTTTTACTGATCCAAACTGTCTAGCTTTTTGTCCATATATTGAATTATTTTTTTCAAGAAATCCAATATAATTTAATAAATCAATCAACTACACGATTATTGATGTTTTTGAACAGTCAAAACAAGATATTATTTGGAATATCCAATAAAGCTGGTTTTTCAGCTCAGATATCACCTGCAGAGGAAGGCATTATTTGCACTTTTTCTTTAGTTTTCTTTTGGTTTTCCCCACAATATAAGGCTCAGTTTGGGAAAAATGTAAATACAAGGCTTATTAGAAATACTGTACACAAGGTTTTGAAACTCAGTTGGGAAAGAATACAAATATAAATATGTAGAGTATAAAACATTGTATTCTATATTGTTTTGTATATATTTATACTATATATATTTTGCATTTGTACTCTTTTTAATCTGAGCCTAAGAACCTAAATCATCAATAAAAATACAAATTTTTAATGCAATTGGAGACTTAAAAAGCCATTACCAATGATGAGGCAAAACTAGAAATATCCATATTTCCATCATATGAAGCAAAAGAAAGGATTAGAAGATATTTTATTAGGAAAGATTTTTTATTATATATTCTTGATGGAACGTGCCACAGCTTAATCCACAACAAATAGATGTAGGCCCCATTTGGTTTGCAGGAATAGGGGTCTGGAATCAAAATCGAAATGGGTTATTCCGATTCCAGTTGTTTGGTTAGGCGGAATTGGAATCCCATTCCCATTCCTTCTGGAATGGTATTCTCCCATTTAAGGGAATGGTCATTCCCTGCCCCTCCCTTAGAAATGAAATCTCGTTCCTGCTGATTTAATTCCCATTCTCATTCCTATCTGAACCAAACAGATTACAGAAATAGACAATTCCGATTCCGATTCTGACTGCAAACCAAATGAACCCTTAAAAACAATCAACTAATAGCCCCAAATGGAAGGGGTCTTCAGATAAATCTCCTTGTGAAAACTTATACATACCTACAGAGGCATCTAATATTATTCAATCTCAAGACTTAAATATATAAATGCTGCCCCTTGCTTTTTTTCCATCTTCTATGGGACATTCATTGGAGGCTAACCATATTCTGTGAATATTCCTATAGGGGTGTTTGTCAATGTGGCTGCTTTTCTTTTCTGAATCAAAAACAATTGCCATGTGATAAAATTGAATACATTTTCTGGTGTTGCAGTTGTTTTTTTTTTTTTTCAAAATACAAAATCATTCAATTTGACAAACACCCCCTTAATAATCCATGGACTGAAAGTGGTTTTGGTAGCGATTGATGGTCTCTGGGTCCTGATGGGTACACTGGGCTTCGTATATGTTTGTTAAGCTGGGCTTTGGTGTAATTTCCAAGGCCCATCTTCGAATTAGATCAATGCCCTGAATCCTGGCTGAGAAAATTGGTCCATTGGCCCTCATTATGTGTTCCCCTATCAAGCTTATATTCACGCGTATATGTATAGGTCTCCTAATTGGACTAAGTAGGCAAGCATGAGCGCACGTATGGGCTTTTTCTATGCACATCCAACCCATACATTGGATGGGCCCCACTGGACATGGGCCGGGTAGAAACAACCAAAGTTTCAGTGCCGATTCGGGAGGTTTTTCAGAGATTGGTAACTTAATTTAGCTTTGCAAAAGATTTTATAAGAAACGTTGGCAAAAATCGCAGCTGTTTGGCATCGTTGCTGTTTTCTGAAGAAATGGCGCAATATTAACGTCATGTAGAAAAAATTGTGCTCCAGAAAACAATCATCTGTTTGGAACTGTTTTTTCATAGAAAACAGTGATTTGAGCCACGCTTTGGAAATCAGGAAGGCATGACTTGGAGTAACATCAAATTTGGTGTTTCTTAGAGTTGCAGCTCGTTGTTGTCAACAGGGTAATGATGTGACACTGGATAATTGATAGAATTACAGAAAATGCTTCCTGTAGCATTGGTACCAAACAGAAAAAATTATTATTGCTTCAGGAAATATCCTACCTGGCACTAACAATTCCAAACAAAAAAAAGGCAAAAAACGGTACTTCCAACCACACATCAGCTTTACCGTTTTCTGACTGCAACAGCATCAACGCCAAACACTAGCCTAGAGAGCCCAAACTGACTATTTTCAAGCCACGTACACAACTCTCTCTGGTGGCTTCTCAAGAGCACCTTAGCAAAAGCAACTCAACTAAAGCTTGAGCCCTCCCAAAAATAAAAAGCATAGCCATTTGATCATATTGTTTCTCTTGCATTGTTCATAATTTTTTTTTCTTTTTCGGTAGGAATCAGTATTACAACAGCAAAGAAATATAGAAACAGAGAAACAGAAAACAAGAAAAAACCAAAAACAACAGACAAAGAAAGAAAAGAAACTAACAAACAAAAGCCTAGATCATTAAGGATGTCTTGGACCTTCCCACTACAACTCATGGGCTGCAGTGTGAAAAACCCTGTTCACAAACACCAAGGGTAAACAGAAATCATCCAAAGCAAACAATTCATGCATTAAAGGCCAGACATCTGGAGAGCAAGAAAAGACTTTTCGGTTTATAGCATTCACCAGAGCTACTGAATCACTAAACAAAGTTGATCTCTGGATGCCAAAGGTTTTAGTAGTAATACAGCAAACCAAAATAGCTCAAGTTTCTACATATTCTGCTGAAACGGCTTTACAAGGACTACAAAAAAATCTTTTGTTGTCATCTACTCAGACTGAAAAGACGATTGATTCTTGAGGGGATGGCAATGCTTAGAGTTATAACTAGGTTCGGCATAGAACCTTCAAAAATTTCTGGCCTTCCAAATAACAATGACTGCAAACTCGAGCATAGACAAATATGATTCTGTTGAATTTGAAACTTGATTTAACTACCAAATTAACCCACCAATCAGCAAAAGAATTAAAAGAAGCCATATTTTCAACATAAAAGCTTAGACTACAACAACACCAGGTAGCTCTAGCATGGTCACAAAAGAAAAGAGAATGCAGGATATTTTCACTCTCTTTTTCACAAATTGAACATTTCTCCTGTCTTTATCTTCCTTCTAATCAGAATTTGATTCACAGCAATACTATCATGACAAGACAACAACGCCAAATTAAATGTTTTAGCTTTGTAGGAACTTTAATGGCCCAAGGTTTTCTTCATAGTGGGCCTGATAATGGAGATGAGGAATCTTCTTCATGTAAGTAGAGATTTTTGCTAACAACTAAATGGTAGGCAGACTTAATAGAAAAGATTCCTTTTGAGTCAGGGGTCCATATGAGTTTATCAACACCACCAACCCTAGGTAGGTCCATCTTATTGATTAAGCTTGTCGTGGCTTGGTCAAAAAGGCTTTGGATTTTTGCAATATCCCAACATTTGCAATCAAGTCACTAACCAACCTTTCTTGGTCTTGACTAGATCTAGGGCCTATGGGTTTAAAATACGGCAACCCTAGAACCCAAGGGTCCTCTTAAATGTCTTAAGTTTTCCCCGTTTGCCACACTCCAGCAAATCCCCTCCTTTAAAATATCCCTTCGCATCTCCACCCCACAACACATCGCTGCCGTGTATTGAGAACATCTCCCAAAGATAGTACCACTCCCGATGATATCATCATCAGAAGATGTTTCCAATACAGGATGGGGATGTGCTGTGAGACGGATATGTGATTTCCCTTTAAAACCCTAAGAGCTATTGTGGGGCTTCTCAAGTACCTTCCTTGAATAACTTTAATCCACAGGTTATCTTTATCTGAGCAAAACCTCTAGGCCAAATTTGCCAAGAAGGCTAAGTGAAGATCCCTAAAACCTAGTCCTCACATGGACTTGCTTTTGCAAATATTGGTCCACCTGATCCAATTGATTATTCTTTTGTTTTTTTATTATCCCCATAAAATTTTCCTTTGATATCCTGCTAGTTGTTTACAAATTCCTACTGGTAACAAAAAAACATAACATTGCATAGGAAGGAATGGTCAAGAGAACAACTTTAATCATTACCTCTTTTCCTACTGATGATAGGAAAGCATATTTTCACCCATTAGTTTTACTCTTCATTCTCTCATTCAGGTAATTAAAGATGCTTTTCTTTGATTTACCCAAAGATGATGAGAGGCCAAGTTGAAGGTTTTGAGACCTTCTTTATGCCCATTACTCTTGAAATATTTTTTTGATTTTTTTATGAAGTTTTGGATTAAAGAAAATTTTAGATTTAGAGAAGTTCACCTTCTGACTAGATGTCTCCCCATATTGCTCCAGAATTTCCATGACTACTCCTACATTGTTGGCCTTTGAGAAGATATAGGAATCATCTACAAAAAATAACCGAGTGATTGCAGGGCAATTTTGATTCATTTTAATTTTGGAGAGAGCCAGATGAATTAGCATGATACAAAGCAAGGGATAATACTTCAAACACAATTAAAAATAGGTAATAAGATAGAGGACCCCCTTTCCTAGGCCCCGAGAAGGATAGAATTTAGGACTAAGGCTTTAATTCATAAGTAATTGGTACGATACAAAGGAGCATAACCCATTTGATGAATTTATATCCAAATCCCATTTTTAATAAAAACCCATTCCACTCTATCATATTCTTTATTCATATCTAACTTAACTTCCATGAAGTTTTGTTTTTTTTTTTTTCTATGTAGTTTTCATGTAATGAATTATTTCATTGGAGATTAGGACATTATTAGATATCAGCTAGTCGGAATAAAAGCATTTTGGTTTTGGATAATGATATTTGCGATGATGGGTTTTAGCCTATTCACAACGATCTTGGCTATGGTTTTATATATGTATCGCAAAAGCTAATGGTACGGAATTAGGAAACATTCTTAGGGTTTCTGCATTTTGAAATTAAAGCAATGAAAATCATGTTTATGTCACTATGAAGGGAACCATTTTGAAATTATTTTATTGCTTCCTCCTTGAAATTTGTGCCAATCTCACAACAATACCTTTAAAAGAAAGAGTTCAAATAATCATTAGGTCTCGGGGCTTTGTGGAGGCTCATTTGAAAGAGGGTTTCCTTACAAGGTGTTTGGTTCTGTGGATGTTTACTCAATAAACACTACCATATAAGCACCACTTCAGCAATTCTGCTCTCATGCTCTTCCATACACATCAAGAATAGCAAAAATAGACTTCAGTTTCTATGCACGCCTACCGCTTGGGGAAGTTATTTTTTAAAGCTTCCTCAAACGGTTAGGTGTTTTTTCGCTATTACATTGATGTAATGCCTAGTGGCATCTAGTTGTCATAAACAATTCTTATTATTACATTTCTCGATTTTACAAACAAATAAAGTACAAACATTGAATGGAAAAACATAAACGAAACCAAACACATACTTAATCTCTTCATCTTCAACCTATTTTTGCAAATCTATGTTATCTTCCTCACTAACCACCTTCTTACTTGGGCTAAGATTCCTTCTCCAGTTCTAGGGTCAGAGGTTTTGAACAAATCCCCAAAATGATTAACTAATAGCTTATTAATTTGTTCTTGATCCGTAATCCAATTTTCATTCTCATCCTTCAACATTACAATCATAATCAAGCTTGGTGAAAGAATCTAATATTCTTGCCCCCCAAGGCCCCAACTATAATCAAGCTTGCCTTGACTTCTATGCCCATAGAATCTCCTCCCTTTTCAGTTCTTTATCCAATTTCTACTCTAACTTAGGGTATGTTTGGTTCAAGGAAATATGAGCATGGAATCAAAATTGGAATGGCCCATTCCCATTCCAAGTGTTTGGTTGATCGGAATGGGAATCCCATTCACATTCTAGGTGGAATGGGAATCCCTCATATGGGGGAATGGCCATTCCCGACCCCTTCTAGGGAATGCGATTCCAAATCTAATTTATGATTTTCTTTTTTTTGTTTTTTGGACAAGAATGCCCTCTCATCAAACAAAGATTACGAGTATAACTCGAATCCATCTTCCATT